>NC_080078.1:24594941-25194941 GCF_949987535.1 Balaenoptera acutorostrata
TACGAGGAGGGCACTATAATTTCCCACTTGACAGGTGAGATCACTGAGGCTTAGGGAGGAGAAGAAACTTGCCCAGGATCCCATTTCTGTCTGCACCAGAGCCGATCTGTCTGCCTGCATTTCCCCATCATTGTGCCCTCCTGCCCACCCCGAGCCCATGATACAGATGAAGACATCAAGGCTTATCGGGTCTAACAACTTGCCCGAAGTCCCATTAATAGAAAGCTGCAGAGTGAGCATTGCACTTAGGTCTGTTTATCTTCGGGCCTCTGCTCTCACCCCCTGTGCTTTGGGTTGGGTTCTTTCAGAAACAGAGACTCCCTCCTTCCAGATGTGGTGCTTCATGAAGAAAGTAAGGAAATTAAAAGCTCCAATAGAACTGTGTACACTTAAAAAATGGGCAAGATGGTAAACTTCATGTTATGTGTTTCTTACTATAATTAAAACTTTAAAAAAAAGGGAAATAAAAAGCTCCAATAGTCACCATCTCGGGAGTGGGTAACGCACCCTTGAGTCCTGCTATTTTTATGACGGGGCTTCTGTTACACCCTCCCACTAACCTTCCTTTTCCTCCAGCTCATGGCTTCTGCATATTCATGGCTTCTATTGCCTTGTGTCTTCTGCTGCCTCACTGCCTGTGCTTCCTGCATTCTCTGTGTGCCTCTGGCCTTCTATCCTATCCTCTGTCTCCTATCTATCTATCTATCTATCTATCTATCTATCTATCTATCTATCATCATTTATCTATCTTTCAAGTCAACCTTCCTAAGAAGAAGATCAGATTGGATGGCATCTTAGGTCTGGTCCCCTGGAAACAAGCTCTCAGATGGAGATTTGCCTGCAGGAATTTTGGGGGAGAGCTTTAAGGATTTAAACTCCTCCATGGAGGAGTTAAGAAAATAGGACAGGGCAGAGGAGAAGTTGAACTGTGATGCAGTCTTAAAGTAACGGAGCGGGACCATGTGGGACCTTCCCGAGACAGACCCCTCCCCCACATCCTCTGCTTTAGCTCCTCTCTGAAGTCCCTAGATAATAGTATCTGCTGCACATTTCCTGATTTGTTTTACAGATGTGAAAATCCCTACCAAATGGAAGATGTTAACTACTTGATGAACACAAGTATATAGCCCTCAGGCCTCCTGGAGCCTGAGGATTGAAATTGTTAACCCCTGTGACACCGCCCTGTTACCTCACCATCAGCCAATCAGAGAATTGTGCACAAGCTAATCACAAACCCTGTGACCGCCCCCCCCCACTTGGCCTTTAAAAATGCTTTCTTAATAGATAATTAATGAAGACCTACTATATAGCACAGGGAACTCTACTCAATGCTCTGTAATGACGTACATGGGGAAAGAATCTAAAAAAGAGCTGATATATGTATATGTATAACTGATTCACTCTGCTTTACAGCAGAGACTAACACAACATTGTAAATCAACTATACTTCAATTTAAAAAAAAGCTTTCTTGCAACCCATCTGGGAGTTTGGGTTTTTTCAGCACTATGTCCCTGACTCCTTGTTTGGTGCCTTACAATAAATGCTGCACTTTCTTTCACCACAGCCCAGTGTAAATTGATCGGTTTTAATGCGTGTGGGTGAATGGACCCAAGTTTGGTTCGGTGACATTAACAAAGACCTCAGCGGATCCCATGGGTTCTTGGGGCTGGGCTGGGCGTTCAGAGTTGTTCAGGCAAGCAGATTTAGTCTCTATACCTTGACATTGACTCAGCTACTAGGAGCAGAGAGTGAAAGAGACTGATCTCCAAGTAGCATGATTTCCTTTCTGCCCCAGAAGCAATTCCCCTTGATGTCATCCAAGCCCAAAGCCCCGGCAATTGGACAGCGAGGAGGTGTCCTGAGAGGGCAGGTCAGTCCCTACAGAGCCACAGCCTCACCTGAACAGGAGCCGTACTTTTGCCATCAGCCAGACTGCCCTTTATAATTCCCCATTCCTCTGAAGTTTGCTTGTGGACAATTATTTTTTTCTGCTTAGTCTATGTCTCTTTTTCCTCCCTCTCGATTTCTCCCCATGAAGTTGAAACAGAGGTGGAGACACGTCTGCTACATGACATCAGTATAGCCCTGCCATTCAAGCTGCGCTCTCCCCCTGCTGCAGCTGAGATGTGCCAGGGCTCCCATCCTCCCCTTCCCCCTAATTGATTTCCAGATTCAGCCTCCTGGGATGGTGCCTTGGTGCCAGCCTCCTTGGCTGGCTTTCCAACGTCATCCTGTCAACCTTAATATAATGCTTCTCGGGCGGTGAGAACTTATGTTTCCCACCTACTAGTTGGCATCTGGCTGATTTTCTCATCCTGAGGAATTTAGTTTAATTAATGTCGAGCCTTTGTACATTGCATTGGGGTTGTCAAAAACGATGTGCAGTCATCCAGTTCCCGGTCCTTCTGAAGAGAGAACTTTCACCTACTTCCTGACAGTGTTGGCGTTTGGAAGGGTCCAGTAGTGGCCCATACCCAGATTAGCAGCCACAGATTTGCTCCATTGAACTCAAGAATCAGAGGACCCTGACTGGGAATAGCTGATAGATGCTCAGAGCAGTTTGGGTGATTTGAAGTCTGCTTAGCTTTGCCCAGTCAGCCTGGTGTGAGGTCTTGGAATGAAACTTTCCCACCTTCTCCTTCCAAGACTGAGCCAAAGAATCTATTCTTGGAGCAGATAACTTTTCAACACTGGGTTGGCAAGTGTTTATGATTGGTTTTTCACACATCCTTCTGGGCAGGAGACAGTTTTTGTCATAATTAAAATTTAAATACAGGGTTATAATAACCCAAGGCACCTTACAAGGGCAGGCTCTTGGCAAAATAGTGAGTGACATGTGAGGCATGTTTCTTTTCTGTATCTTATTTCTACAACTCTACTCTTTTTAACCGACATTGATTATTTACTATGAGTAACCCAAATTACTTCAGGTAAGACGAATACCCCAGGCCTCACCAGCTTGTTGGTACAAATAAAGCCACTTTGAGATAAACATCCATATGAGAGAGGCTCATAGTTTTTTCTTCCTCCTGCTGGATCCCCACTGGCTTCCGGAAGCCCTCCAGGGATGTGTCATGTGTTTGAGAAAAAATCCCACTCAGGTTCTTTCACCCAAGTCGTTCTTTGAAATGTATCCTGCAGACCATTTGAGGGCAGCAACTCTCTGCTGTACTGCTACTGGGGTCTTCTAGGACAAGTCTGATTCCCTGCCATTCTGCTGGGTGCAACGGGCACCTTGGGTTCTTTCACGAATGTGCCACAGTCCCTGCAGTGTACTGCTGTCGTGTCCCTCTGCTGCAATGGGGAGGGTTTCCCTGTGCCCAACCTTGCATCAAACCTGGCCATCAGGCCCCCAAAGCGGTTCTGCTGGTGCCCAGGGCCTCTCAGCTCAGACAAGTGTCAGTTTCTCTTCTCCCCTCAGGGCTCAAGCCATTGGGACATAGAACAGTATTGCTTCTCAGCTCTCAAAGCTCATGAGAACTTTACTAAAAGGATAGTTGGACCTCTGGATTTTTCTCCCTTGTGTTCAAGGATGAGAAGATGCTGCATTACTATTAGAAAGGGCGGAGGGGACACGAGGGGGAAGATGTACCACGAAACAGCTGCTAAAAAGCAGATTTAGTGATTCATACTCAGTAACATCCATCAATCAATCTCTCCATGTTGTTTTTCTAGTGATGTTGCATAAGCCACACGTGGTGGAGGGAATGGACTCAGTTCATGCCAAATGAACCACAGCAAAAATAATGACATCATGGACAATAATAAAATAATCAAGCAGCAACAGATGGAAAGGAAGAATTCCAGTTATGCTGGGGAAATACACAAATTGTTTTGGGTCCTAGCTGATCAAACCAAACTCAGTCCCACTAGCCAAAGAGTAAAGAGAGACTATCCTTCAGCCAGAAACACTAGCCAATCAATCCCACCGTCCAGCAAAATAGTCCTTCTGGTTGCGTGGGGGGCAGGGCAGCAATTTCAAAGCATCGCACTTGGCATCAAAGAGCCCTGTTTATTCACTGACACCTAATAAATCAGAACCAGGGAATCAGATGAATTTTTCTTTTGCCTTTTAGTTTCCTTTATTAATGGAACCTTTTAGAAATCTGTTTATACTTTTTATTTGTACAAAATCACAATCCTTCACACAAAGGGAGCAGGTGGTACTGAAAGCTGGAGATTGGGCCAGAATGCATCTCCTGTAACCGGCGCTAACAGAGCCTTGTCTTGGATATAAAAGAACTGGAGTCTAATTATGGGGTTGGTTTTTCCAATTCTGTATAACTATGTGTTTCTTTGCCTGTGTTTCTTCCCCTCAAATATAATGCTCCTCCTTGAGCTCCTGTCAAATAGAAATCTGAGTACAGTAACTAAGACTGAGTTTTAAGACTGTGGTTTTCCTGGAATGGTGTCACTAATACTCCAAGGGCCTCTACATCCCCAGCTGTCTTTGGAGCCTCTTGTTGACGTGTCATATTTAGTGTCATGTGAACCCTCCACCTGACCGCAGGTAACTGGGCAGGGATTGGCCCTTGAGCCAAAAGCAGCCTATGGAGGTGGCCTTTTGTGAGAATCCTGCCTCTATATATAGGATTTTGATTAAATAGCCCAATTAGATTCTCCTTCTGAAAGATTTGAATATGTGACATTCTCAGAGGGGGTGGGGTGTAAGTCCATGTGAGTGGGAACCTTGTCTCTTTACTGATTTATCACCGTTCTCTCTCACAGTATATGGTATGGCTACCCAGTGAATACTTGATAAATAAATCAAATGCATGGGCCCTTACACAGAAGTATTTTTTTTTTGAAACATGAATCTGCATCCATCTCCCTATATTTTACCTTGTTCTTCTGCCTCCAGTGAGCTAGGTGCCCCCCATCCCTACCATACACACTTCTAATTATTATTTTAAATAGACTTTATTTTTTTTAGAGCAACTTACGTTTACAGCAAAATTGAGCAGAAGATACAGAAATATTCCATATACCCCCTGCCTCCGCCACCCCCCAGCCTCCCCTATTATCAACATTCTGCACTGGAATGGAACATTTATTACAACTGATGAACCTACATTGACACATCATTATCACCCAAAGTCCACAGTCTGCATCAGAGTTCACTCTTGGCACTGTACATTACCTAGGTTTTGACAAATGTATAGTGACATATATTGCCATTATAGTATCATACAGGATAGTTTCACTGCCTTAAGAGTCCTCTGTGCTCCACCAATGCATCCTTTCCTCCCTCCTAACTTCTGGAAATCACTTTTACTGTCTCTTACTTTCCTTTTAGTGCCTCCATAGTTTTGCCTTTTTCAGAACATCATGTAGTCAGAATCACACAGAATGTAGCCTTTTCATATTGGCTTCTTTCACTTAGTAATATACATTTAAGATTCCTCCATGTGTTTTCATTGTTTAATAGCTCATTTCTTTTTAGTGTTGAATAATATTCCATTATGTAGATGGACCACAGTCTCTTTATCCGTTCACCTACTCGTGGACATCTTGGTTGCTTCCAAGTTATGGCAATTATGAATAAAGCTGCTATAAACATCTGTGTGCAGGGTTTTGTATGGACATAATTTTTTAAGTCCTTTGAGTAAACACCAAGCATGCAATTACCGGATTGTATGGTAAGAGTGTGTTTAGTTTTGTAAGAAAATTCCAAGCTGTCCCCAAACATGGAAGCAACCTAAATATCCATCGACAGATGAATGGATAAAGAAGATATGAAACTTATATACAATGGAATATTACTCAGCCATAAAAAAGAATGAAATAATGCCATTTGCAGCAACATGGATGGACCTAGAGATTATCATACTAAGTAAGTCAGACAGAGAAAGACATATGATATCACTTATAAGTGGAATCTAAAAAAATGATGCAAATGTACTTATTTACAAAACAGAGGTAGAGTCACAGGTATAGAAAACAAACTTATGGTTACCAGGGGAGGGGGCAGGGAAGGATAAATTGGGAGATTGGGATTGACATATACACACTACTATATATAAAATAGATAACTAATAAGGACCTGTTGCATAGCACAGGGAACTCTACTCAATACTGTCTAATGACCTATATGGGAAAAGAACCTAAAGAAGAGTGGATATATGTATATGTATAACTGATTCACTTTGCTGTAAAGCAGAAACTAACACAAACGTTGTAAATCAACTATACTCCAATAAAAATTTTTAAAAAAGAAAAGAAAATGCCAAGCTGTCTTCCAAAATGACTGACCAAACCATTTTGCATTCCCACCAGTGATGAAGGAGAGTTTCTGTGGTCCACATCCTTGCCAGCATTTGATGTCGTCATTGTTCTGGATTCTGACCTTTCTAATAGGTGCGAAGTGATATCTCATTGTTGTTTTAATTTGCAATTCCCTGATGACATATGATGTTGAACATTTCTCATGTGCTTATTTGCCATCTGTATGTTTCCTCTGGTGAGGTGTCTGTTCAGGTCTTTAGCCCATTTAAAAAATTATAATTTTTTTTTATATACTATTGGGTTTTAAGGGTTTTTGTATGTTTTGAATAACAGTCCTTTATCAGATGTGTATTTTGCAAATATTTTCTCCCAGCCTGTGGCTTGTCTTCTCATCCTCTTGACTCTTCTTCTTTTTTATGACTCTTTGCTTTGATGGGCAGTACAGTGTAGTGTCTCAGCATTCGGATTCTGGGGGCATCTGCCCGAGTTTGAGTCCCGATTTTCCACTTGCTCAGGGAATCGATCATTCCTTTCTGACTCAGTTTCCTCATCTGTGAAATGGAGATAATAATAGTGCCAACTTGTAGGGTTGTTAGGAGTTAGGACTGTCCTGGCTTGTAGTTAGTAAGCACTGTATAAATGGTAGTCATTATTATTGAAATTTTTCTTCTTTTGCATAATTTGGACATATCACTAATTTGGTCTCATCATTCACTTATTTGCTCCCTCCTTCACTCACTCCATTCAAGTCACACTGGCCTCTACACCCACCTTGGTGTCTTTTTCTTTCTGTTTCCTCCTTCTGAGGTGATTTCCCCTCAATATACTCAGGGTTTAGTCTTTCATCTCATGATTCAGGAGTTTTGTCAGTCATAAGCAGAAGCGGTCTAAACGCAATGGGGTTTCCTATTGTTAATGAAGCTGAGCCCATTGATGCCAGGTGTCCCAGAAGGAGGGGCGTATTGAAGGAGCTGTGAGCTGCCGAGGAGAGTCCTTGAGGCTGGGAGGGAGAGGGGTCTCTGGTTCAGGGTGGGAGTCCTCCTGGGAGGTAGCAAGACCTCCAGGGAAGACTGGCGGTGCTCCTAGGGGGACGGGGTGTCCTTAGCCTGCCAGGGATTCTCAGACCCCAGGTGTGGTCTGTAAACCACAGAACCTTTAGAACTGAAGGCACCATGGAGACTGAAGGAGATGGTACCCTGGTGGTAGACACTCACTAATGCCTACGGCAACATGAAACTAGTTCTTTTTTTTAAAACTTTGGGGTTTTTAAATTTTATTTATTTATTTATTTATTTATGGCTGTGTTGGGTCTTCGTTTCTGTGCAAGGGCTTTCTCTAGTTGTGGCAAGCAGGGGCCACTCTTCATCGCGGTGCGCGGGCCTCTCACCATCGCGGCCTCTCTTGTTGCGGAGCACAGGCTCCAGACGCGCAGGCTCAGTAGTTGTGACTCACGGGCCTAGTTGCTCCGCGGCATGTGGGATCCTCCCAGACCAGGGCTCGAACCCGTGTCCCCTGCATTAGCAGGCAGATTCTCAACCACTGCGCCGCCAGGGAAGCCCGAAACTAGTTCTTCTGTATCAGCCTCCAGTAAGAGGCTAAACTTCCTGCCAGTTCACAGGGACGGGGGTTCAGAGCCTGAGGGATATTAACCATATAATATCAATTTATAATTTTAAAATATAGAAAGTCATGTTTCCTTCACCTCTGAGTTTGGACTTAAGAATTATATACAAAATAAATCTATTCTCAAGTTCATCCTTGCCCACTGTAACTTGAGAGAATCTGGCTACTGGTAAAGTTGCCTTTTAGACACCTTTTAACTCTGCTCTTCCCTGTGTCTTTCCCCCTTTCCTAGCCCCCCTCCTCTAATCCTGCAGGTATTGGAAGTAAGTTCCCTTCTCAGACCACACTTTTTTTTTTTTCTACATGCAAGCTCTAAAAAAAAAAAAAAAGAAAAAAAAAATGATATTGAGGCAGGAAAGACAGGGCTGGGCCCAAGGACAGTCTTCTCATTTCTAGACGTTAGGGAGAAGGCAAACCACCTCCTTGTTTCGCACTTAATGAGGCCGTGATGCATGGAAGAACGGCCTCTAAAACGGAAACTTTGTAGCATCTGAACAAGAAACTCTGACCATGAAAATGTGGAGCATGCGCAATGAAAATGCACAGGTTGCTGAAGACACTGTACGACCTTCCATTTGTGGTGCTTGACTAGTAAAGGAAAATTTAAGGGAAAACAGCTCTTAGAGTGCACGTACAAGACCATGCGCTTCAGGAGATGAATGCACAAGACCAGGGGCTGAGGCAACCTGGTGCAATCCAGGCCACGCCTCAGCCTTCCCCTCAATGAACATTCCACCCCTAATCAAAAAGACCCACCCATTCAGAGGGCTAAAAATAAGATAAAGAGTGGATCAAAAAACACACCGCTTTTGTGAGGCCCCCCACATTCTTCTCTGTGAGTGTAACTTTTGTTTCTGCCCTAAATAAACTGCTTCTTTGTTCCCTTTGCTCTTCAGCTTCAGTTTTTGTTGTTGTTTTTTTTCCCTTTGTGTTTGTCACCCAAATTCTTTTTTGGATGAGTTGAACAAGAGCCTGGACTTTTGATAAAGCTTTTCCAGTATCAAGATCAAGATGCAAATTTTTAAAAAATTCAATATTTTCTATGTTTACCTAAAATTATTTTGCAAAAACAAGTTATGTGTGTTTTTTCCTGCTGGGAAATAGTGAAGAACAATGCTGTGCAATTTATCTTGGAATACTACGTCATCCTAGCAATGGTGTAAATTAAAAATTATACCTCAAAGTACAGTGAAGTTAGAAAAATGTTTTGGAAACACTGTAGCTTGGTTTTTGTTTCTGTTTTTTGTTTTGTTGTTGTTCATTTTTTTGGATCACGCTTTTGAATTGCTCATCTGCCTGGGACAAAGCTTAGTTACTGTGGCATCAGGCACATTTGTTCAGAGAGAGGTAGTCATTACCTCTGATCAATAGAGATTTCTGATTCTCCTCTCTGTTGCATACATGGTTGCAACACTTTTTCTGGCCTCTTGTGGTTGGGTGAGACCTGCTAAAGCATTCTGACCAATGACCAGTGAGTGGACATAATGTTCGCTGATTCTGGCAAGGAGCCTTTAGGCCATGATTCTCTGGCAACCTTTCCTCCTCACTGGCATGGCAGCTGGCAATTTTTGAGACGGTAGCTGCTCTGTCAGCTTGCCCTTAATTAATTAAGATAAGCAGAGCCTCCCCTAGCAAACTGTGGGATGAACTTTGAGCAAGAGACAAACTTTTGTTGTTTTAAGTGAGTGAGATTTGGGCATATTTGTTATCACGGCCTCAACTAGCTTATCCTGACTGATACCCACATCCAGCTATCTGAAGACACTCTTGCCAAACTGTTAAAGCCAAAAAAAAAAAAAAAAAAATCAAAACATTGGAACTGGCATATCTTTACAGACAAAATATTTTGGCTTGGCAAACATGTCCAGAAGGAAGTAGATGTTGCTATATTTAGAGCATGAAGCAAAGGTACTGTTTCGGAATGTTCAGACAAACATGCTCAAAATCATGTTCAAAATGCTCCACCTATTGCCTGATTGGAAACATTAACAAAGTATACAAGTTGACAGTGTTTCCCTGTGTATGTTGCATGCCCTGTGCCCACCTGCACCAGTTGTTTGGTTGTAAGAAACAGAGAGCATTTGATCAAATTTAGAGATGTTGGATTAATTGTTCAAGATCCAACTATGACATGATGGAGGCCACACAAAGGGCCAGATCTTTGGACTTTTTATCACATGTTGTTATTTTGAGCCTTACAAAGTTTTGTTAAACCATGAAGAGTGTGAAAGATTCTCTCCTGTCATCACAGTTGATAGAATTTTCACAGAGTTTGCATATCAATTCCTTGCTGAATTTTCATTATTTTACCATCATCTGTCTTATTCATTCATTCATTTTGATTCTATTTTACCCTCCCGGGATATTTTTCTCCCAGTTTTATAATCTACTTTTTAGTGTTTGTATTTCTCTTATTTAGTTTCAGAATTTCTATAAAGGACGGATTTAGGAGTTGAGTTGGAAAGGAGGTTTGGACTAGAGGTACATTTCTGTAGTACTTAAGAATGAGAAAATTTCAGTTGTGTATATCGAGGGATGCTGATGCATGTTATGGGGGAACAAAGCCTTCTCCCAAACCATCCCCTGTCACCATGACCACTATCATCCTGGAGAATATTTATTCTAAAGCAGCGGTTCCCCACCTTTCTTCTGTCTGTTCTGTTGAACAAGACTCTCACAAGCTTGTTTTCCATATTGCTGCAATCAGTGGAGAGAATAATGGATTCGGTATCTGATCAGTTAACTGTGAGACTTTGAACAAGTTGCTTAGCTCCTTAGATGGGGAATGATGATATGACTTTATTGAATTATTATAAAACTTACCCAAGATCATGTCTGGGAATGGTTCTTATGGTGAAGGCCCAAGAAACACTTAATTCCATTCTTTCCCTACAGTTAATGAGAGAAGCAGCACAGCCCAGTGGTTAAGTGTGCAAGCTCGGAAGTGACACAGCTGGGTTCCAATCCTAAATTCTGCCTTTTGCCAGCTCTGCATAAACTGGTGGCAAATTACTTCACTTCTGCAAGCCTCCTGTGCCATGCCTACAAATACAGGGTAAGATGGGACCTGATATATTGTGGGATTAAATGAGATAATGAATAGACAGTGTTCAGGGTGCTGTAAACACTCAAGAAATGGTAGTTTTCATTAGCTTCATTGTTAGAAACAAGTTTCTCATATGCAGTCTCTGTCTCCCAATACAAGCCCACAAACCCTGACCTGGAACCCTTGAGGCCATATGTGTTTTGGAATTCAGAATGCTCTGGAAACTAGAAAGATAATGTGGTGTATATACCGTGCATTCCACAATGTCCCGCCCCCAGTGGGGACTGTGGTAGCACTTCATGATCAGCTCATGACTGCAGTGAAATACACGAATGTTCATGCTAAATGGGATGTGGGATAAAGGGTATAAATAACCTCATGTCTGCTCAAGTCCAGTTTTGCTGCCAAATGAATTTGTGCTGAGGTTAATGAAAATATATTTGGCTACCTGAGCATTTTTGGGATTTAGGGACCTGTGCAACCATTGTAATTTCTCCCATTCTGTGTTTATAAGATATTTCTATTACCCATTTCTACTTTAAGCTGTGCTTCTCCTACATTTTTGTGTTTTTATTTAATCTTTCAAGACTTCCTTTGAATGCTTAGCTCTCCTCCCTTGAAGTCCTGTGTTTTACTTCTCCCCCTCACCTCATCTCTGTCTCTATTCTTTACCCCTTCTTGGATTTCTCTTCTCTTTCTGGGGCTCACTGGCGTAGAGCCCATTTTCATTTTCTTTTTTTTCCCTCTGTTACATTCTCTCTAGGTTCTCATCCCCACTTCCTCTCCTCCTCTGTGGATTTCAGACAGAGTCTTGCCTCCTCATAGAGGGCTTCCTGCCTCTTCTTGTGTAAGGGTCATCTTCTACCTGCCATTTCCTTTCTGCCCCTTCTTTTTATTGCTAGTAGCCCTTGGCTCCCTCCTCAACTACCAAATCATCATCCTTCTCCTTTAATTCCTTCATCTCCTCCAGATATCCCTCTTTGTCCACTCTTTATTTTACAATGCCAGTAATATCATTATGATAATTTATTGAGCTCTTACTGTGTACTAAGCACTTTATATGGATCATTTAATTTCATCCTTACAACACACTATGAGGTAGGGACTCTCTTAAATCTTCATATTTCAGATGAGAAAATTCAGGCTGAGAGATAAAGCAACTTGCTCAACTAGTCAAGGGCCAGAAATGGAATTCAAACACTGTTCCATTAACTCTTTGCATTTAATCCTTGTTACATTAAACTAATTCCAAAGCTCATGATTTCAATCACTGTGCCTGTATTTCCTCCACTGCAGAGGATATTACCAATTAAGATATTAAGAACCTTGTAGATTCATAATTTGCCTCACCTCTGCCTGCCTCCTTTTCAGTAAGTCAGTTATGTACTGGCTTGTCCAGATTTGTCCCTTTCAGTGGTTGGATTCTTGTTCCTTATCTTTTGCTGGTGATACACTGAGGTTATTTCATTATCCCCACACACTTAGGGTGGACTCTAGGAACAGTCCCAATTTCAAATATTCTCTTTCTCACAAACCACTGAGATGGCCTGGAAGTAGATGCTGGGCAGCAGAAAGAGCATCTCTTTCCTTTGTTGCCATGACTGCATCAGGACACATCATTCAAAGTCACATCTTGGCAAAATGGCTTCATATCATGGACTTGCCAGGTATCTGTGAATAACTGAGCCCATGATTATTATATTAGTCAGGCTGGGCTCTGCCATGCTGCAGTAAAATAAACCCCACATTTCTGGTTTAATACAACAAGGATGTGTTCCTCTTTCCCATCACAATTGGATGTGGTTCTGGTGGCTCTCCTTGGCTTTTTTCCTTGAACAGTGACTCAGGGGTCTGGAACGCTTCCATCTTGCAACGCCACCGTTGCAAGTTCTTTACTTCCAGCCACCTGAATGGGAGAGGGAGTGTGGCATATTCATAGACTATTAGGCAGGAGAATACTCATTGTCATTTCCATTTTTCAGATAAGGAGACGTTTATGGAGGTGACTTGCCCAAGGTCTTCCAAGCTGGTAAGTGGCAGATTCCAGATTAACATCACAGCTCTGACTCTTCTCTCCACTATGTTTTTTGTAATTAGAGATATTTTATCTATGTTGATGCTGCCTGCTCATGGTCTTGATTTTTTAAAATTAATTTTTATTGGAGTATAGTTGATTTACAATGTTGTGTTAGTTTCTGCTACACAGCAAAGTGAGATGCTTCCTGTCTTGATTCATTTATTCACAGTAAGTTATTAGAATTTCTCTTCATTTCTCCTGATAATTCTAGCAAAAGTTCCAGGGAGGATTCTCATTGCTTGAACCTGGGCCACATGTTCATCCTCAAACCAATTGCTGTCTGCCCAGACGTTGCAATATTCTGACTGGTCAGGTCTGTGTCATGTGTCTAACTCTAGCATAGAGGAAATGGAGTAGAGGGTGTGAGTAGAGCATTCACGCCCTACCCTATATGATGGGAACAGTGGGAAACTATCCCCCTAAATAAATCCAGAGTGCTGTTACTAAAAAAAAAGGTGGTAGGTGTCAGGCAGGCAAACCAAGATAAGATCCACCAAGTTGAACAACTGAATGAAGGAGGAAATGTAAGATAGAATTAGTGACTAGGAAAATAAATGAATGGAAGCATGACCTGACCAATCAGAACACTGCATTGTCCGGGCCATACTAATTGGCTTGAGGACACGTGGCCCAGGTCTAACCAATGAGAGCCCTCCGTGGAGTAAATGAATGAACAAATGATGCTTCTTTGATGGAGGACGAGAAAATCCTTCCAAATGGTGAAAAGTGAATTAAGGACAAGTTGACGGTACAGTGAAGATAAATTTTGTCCATTGCATAGTTTTTTGGTAGGGCTCATCTTGTTTCGGGTGAATTTTCAAGAACCTAGAAACTTTCAGGTGCAGAAATGATCATGGTCTCCCTGTCCCGCTTTCACTTCTCTCAATCACATTGCAGTGGGAACAGCTTTAGCTGTTAACCTGTTTACCCGCACAAAAGGAACTCTGTGAAGAGAAGGTGGTCCCTTCCTCCCCACCCCCCAGGCTTACCCCTCTCCTTCAGTTTCCGTGGGCCTCCCCCTCCTCCTTAGAGAATTTTTTTCTCATCAGCGAGGCTGAAAAACAGCCCGGAGGCCCATCGGTGTTCACGTCCGTGGGCAAAGTGACTTCTGCAGCACCAGGTCTGGAGTTCGCTTCTCTCCCCCTGAGTCAACGAGATTTTGTCTATAGGCCTTTCTGCTATGTTCCTCCAGAGAGAGGTAAACTGCCTTTAAGTAATTGCTGAAGAAGGCATAAACTAGGGAAATTTGATTTGAGCATGCAATTTGAATTGGGAAATGCTCGTATAAATAACCGGGGCAGCTGAATGTGGCAGGTTTGTGCACTATAGATTTTTTTTTTTTTAAATCTCAGGGTCTTTAGAATAGAAGTTCTGCTGCAGCAGCTTAAACCATCACAGGCCTTTGCACTCTGGTTTCGTGCTAGCTAGTTTGGCATCATTAACTGCCTGTCTGGAGTTTTGTAAGTTGAAGTTGCCTAATTAACTTGTACAGTTGGAAAGGAAAAAAATGATTGAACCCCCAAACAATACTATAATTTAGAGAAGTGAAAAAATCTTAACCAAAAACCCCACAGTTTTTTTTTTTTGAATGTTTGTAGTAGCTTTATTCTTTTTTTTTTTTAACATCTTTATTGGAGTATAATTGCTTTACAATGGTGTGTTAGTTTCTACTTTATAACAAAGTGAATCAGCTATACATATACATATATCCCCATATCCCCTCCCTCTTGCGTCTCCCTCCCACCCTCCCTATCCCACCCCTCTAGGTGGTCACAAAGCACCAAGCTGATCTCCCTGGGCTATGCAGCTGCTTCCCACTAGCTATCTATCTTACATTTGGTAGTGTATCTATGTCCATGCCACTCCGTCACTTCGTCCCAGCTTACCCTTCCCCCTCCCCGTGTCCTCAAGTCCACTCACAGTTTTTAAGTAGGAAGGAGTATGGAATTATCTAGTGCAACTTCACCAATGAGGAAATTAGGAACCAGAGAGAGTAAGTCTCTTGGTGGAGGTCATTGAGACTTTGGAAATGTGATAGCTTTTCCTGCAGCAACAAACAACCCCCAGTCCCAGAGGTGTAAGTTTCTAGCTTATATTCCCTCAGAGCTGCAGGCGGCCCATGGCTCTCCTGGGCTGGGCTGGGCTGGCCCTGTTCCACATGTCTTCTCGAGGAACAACCAATGTCAGGGGCGTGCCGCTCTCATGCTGAGCGATGGAAGCTCCAGAGGGGCAGAACCGAACCACAGGAGTGTCCTTGTAGCTCCGGCCTGGATATGGTGTGTGTCACATCTGCTTACCTTCCACTGGGCAAAACAGGTCTATCTGTGAACAAGATAGAAAAAAGCCCCTTCCATCAGGGTACCCACTGACTAGTGGGAAAATGATGTCCAGTGAACCAACAAATGCGCAAGATGGTTATCACGGAGCGAATGCTGTGCAAGAAACAAATAAAGTGATGAGCTAGAATAACTGGAAGAAGTCACTTAGACAGCAAGGTCCGGAAAAACCTCTTTGAGGAAGTACTATTTCAACTGAAAGTTGGGAAGGGACTAGGCTTGTGCATAGACGGAAAGAGCAGAGCAAGGGGAACAGCAGGGCAAAGACTCAGAGGCAAGAAAGGGCTTGATGGGCCTAGAGCTTAGTCAGCAATCCGGAGTGCAGTCTGGATTGAGGTTACAGGGGTGGGTGGGGACAGAGCCTGTGGAAACCTATAGGTCAGCTCAGGAATTCTGGATTCCCATCTAAGAGCCTTGGGCAGACTGTGAAGTGTTGTAAGCAGAGCCATGGCATAACATGATTCACCATTTTAAAAGATCACCCTGGATGTTGTGTGGACTGCAATGGGAAGCAGGTAGAGACACAGAAAAAAAAAAATCCCACTTTTTTAAGAGAGACCTTTGCTGAGCCTCGGGCTGGCGGTAATGGCCGTGCGTCGGCAGAGGAGTGGATGGAATCAAGAGCGCTTTTGGCAAGAGAACCAACAGAACTTGTTGATATCATGGATGTAAGGTGTCGTAGAAAGAGAGACTCACGGATGACTCCATGGTTGTTGACATGAACAACTGGAAAGATGCAGAGGCCTTTTCTGGAAAGGTGGATGATGAGGGAGGGGCAAGGGGTTGGATAAAACTGGAGCTCTGTTAGAATTAGTTTGAGACGCCCATTAGTGGGCTAAGCCGTCTATCTTCCACTAGACCGTGCTGTATCCTCAGTGTTGAGCCCAGTGCTTGGCGTGTATCGGGTGTTCAGAAAGCATTTGTTGAATGAGGGAATCTAAATGATATGCTTAAAAGCTACAGATGACTAATGGCTTCTAGAACAACAGATGATCCAAAGTCCATAGCAATAGCTAATTAAACCATTGCAATCCGATGTCCAAAATATTGTGTGCTAGAGACCCCCCCTTCCTCTCTCCATTAATTGAAGAGGCCCTGCCTCTTTTGCTCTTGTAGGCCATTGTTCTTCAAATGTAATTAGCCTTTGTGTTTTGACAGTAAACGAGAAGCTGGTACTTTGATAAATGGCTTGTTTCTGGGAAAGGAGTATTTGTGAATACAAAACCCTGTCTTCTCCCCTTTTTTCACACCTTTTCCTCCTGTGTTCGGAGGCCCTTGGGCTATACTAGTACCTTCAGGAAGGCCAGGTTTCTTAGGAAGGGATAGCAACACAGAAATAATAGTTATCATTTATTGAGCACCTGTTACATGGCAGGTAGAAACATTATATGTGACAGAACAATCTTGAAAAGTAATTTTTAAAAAATCTTTGTGTTCCAGCTGAATAAACCAAAGTTCAGAGAGAGTTAAAATCTCATAGTAACCAGGAGGCTGAGTTGAGATTCAAATGTGTTCAGGTTTGTCTGACCCCAAAGCTTGTGTCATTTCTGTGATTCTGTGTCTACCTTAATGGTAAGCATCAGCACCTTATTTGAGGGCCTCTATGTTCCTCATTAAGAAATAGTTTATTGAGATATAAGTCCCAGACTGTATAATCAACCCATTTAAAGTGTACAAGTCTATGTGCCTCATTTGTTAATGGAACAAATAGTTTCCGTTCTCATTCTTAGCCAGGAACAGCATTCTGCTGATTACTCAAGTCTGTTGTCTCCTGTGATTTGGTCTGGTCTTCTCATCAGCCCGCTGATGGGCGGTATGGGGGGATTATCACCTGCATCTTACTGGTAGAGAAACTGACAATGTCACAAGGCTTGTGGTCAGCATATCTCAGTATGGAACCTAGGATAGTCTGACTGTCGAGTCTGCTCTCTTAGCTTTTACATGATCTGCTCTTTGAGAGCTGTATAGCCCTTCTCAACTGACAAAGATTATTTTTTCATGTCTATGATGTTATTTGATCCCCACCCCAAGACTGATTTGTTAACTGAGATTTTCAGAGCTGAGAGCAATATGAAAGATCTTCTAAACCAATTCAGCTGGTTTCCCTTGTCCTGACCCAGAGAGGGACACTGAATTTCTCAAAACTGTCTGTAGTGACCTCACACACAATAGGATGGCCACTTTCAAAAGAAGAGAAAATAACAAGTATGGTCAAGGACACAGAGAAATTGGAAACTTTGTGCACTGTTGGTGGGAATGTAAAATAGTGCAGCCACTATAGAAAACAGGATGGAGTTGCCTCAAAAAATTTAAAAAAAGGATTACCACATGATCCAGCAATCCCACTTCTGGATACATACTACCCAAAATTCAAAGCAGGATCTTGACTTTTTTAGCTTCCATGTATAAGCAAGATCATACTGTATTTGCTTCTTGGTGTCTGGGTTATTTCATGTAACATAATGTCCTCCAAGTTCATCCGTGTTGTTACAAATGGCAAGATTTCCTTCTTTTTTATTCCATTGTATATATTTAGCACATTTTCTTGGAATCTAAAAAAGTCAAACTCATAGAACCAGAGAGGAGATGGTGGTTTCCAGGGACTGGATGTGGGGGAAATGAGGAAATGTTTGTCAAAGGGTACAAACTTCCAGCTGGAAGATGAATAATGTACAGCATGGTGACTATAGTTAATCATACTGTATTGTGTACTTTAAATTTGCTAAGAGAGTAGATCTTAAGTGTTCACAAAAAAATGGCAACTATGTGAGGTGAAGGATGTGTTAATTAACTTGATGGTGGTTATCATTTCACAATGTATATGTATATTAAATCATCATGTACACCCTAAATATATACAATTTTATTTGTTAATTACACCTCAATAAAGCTGGAAAAAATAAAACGAATAACATAGCATGAAAAACAAACTTAACATAAATAAAACACTAAAATGAAAAAAAGCACAAGATCTTGAAGAGATATTTGCATACCCATATTCATTGCAGCAAGAGTGGCAATAGCAAAGAAGTGGAACCAACTCAGATGTTCCATCAATAAATGAATAAAGAAAACGTGGTACATACATGCAAAAGAATATTCAGCCTTAAAAAAAGAAGGAAATTCTGATACTTGCTATAACATGGACTAAGCTGGAGGACATTATGCTCAGTGAAATAAGCCAACCACAAAAGGACAAAGACTATATGATTCCACTCACATGAAGTATTTAAAGTAGTCAGACTCATAGGAACAGGAAATGGAGAGGGAGGTGCCAAGAGCAGGGGAAGGAGGAATTAGTGTTTAGTGGGTACAGAGTTTCAGCTTTGTAAGTTGTAAAAGTTCTAGGGGCTTCCCTGGTGGTCCAGGGGTTAAGAATCCACCTTCCAATGCAGGGGACGTGGGTTTGATCCCTGGTTGGGGAACTAAGATCCCACGTGCTGCGGGGCAACTAAGCCGGCATGGTGCAACTACTGAGCCTGCGCACCACAACTAGAGAACCTGTGCGCCGCAGTGAAGAGCCCGCACGCTGCAACAAAAGATCCTGTGTGCCACAATGAGGATCCCACGTGCCACAACTAAGACCCGACGCAGCCAAGTAAATAAATTAATTTAATTTAATTTAAAGAGATGTAAAAGTTCTAGCAATCTATTGCACAACAATATGACTATACTTAACACTATTCAACTGGACACTTAATAATGGTTAAAATGGTAAATTTAATGTTATTTTTTTGGCAGAATAAGTTAAAAAAACTGTCTGTGGTGGACTTAGGACTTGAACCCACGTCTATGGAATCTCAGTGGAGTTCACCCTGAGGGAGAATGTTGTCTGCATTTCTTTTTTTGGCCAGGGTTGTGACTTTGTCTCAGGTTGGGCATGTTTTTTTTTTTTGCCCTAGCGCCCTTGAGAAGTAAAAGGGTGCTTTTGCCAGCCCTCAGGGAGAACCAGATGAGCGGGGTGGACCTGCCAGAGAGTACCTATTGCACAATGTTTTCACCTCCCCTGGGATGGAGACTGCAAATGGCCCTGCGAGATAACCAAGGGTGGCACTATTAGTCCCACATAGAGAATCCAAACTCAGCAAGATTAATTGAGAATTCAAGATCACTTGGACATCAGTGGGGGAGAGGAGGCTAGATCCCAGGAATTCGAGTGCTGGGTTCGGTGTTAGTGAAGTGAGCAGTGTAGCTCATTTGTAAGATTAGAACTTAAGAAAGAGGTAGAAAACTTGGACGCTTTCCTTATTTTTACTATTTTATCTAAAGAAATTTCTAGAACACCAAAGTGCACAGTTTTGTTGAGTTGTCCAGCCCTGACCCCTGATCCCAGTGTGGATTAGTGACCTCATACTTGGGCTCCCTTGCCGGCTGCTGGGCCACCGGTCGGGTAGGAAGATACCTCCTCCAGGCTGGAGGGGGGCCCTCCGAGCCCTCTCCTTCCAGCAGTAGATTTTCCTTTTTCATGCTTGAACTCCAGAGGCCCCCAAGGGCTTCTGCCTTAGTTAAAAATTAAATTCACAAATCATCTCTTAAACTGTCTCATAGGCAGCCAAATAATCACAGTCATTAGCGGGTGGTCTGAGTCACTTCTGCTTTAATGCTTTTGGAGACATGGGCTTAGTCCCAGCCGGTTACACTATCTTCTACCACCTCTCTCGCCACAGACCTTGCTCAGAGAACTCCGCTCAGACGCTGTAATAGAGAGGCCCGTGTTCCCAGTTCAGAGTGCACTGATATGTCCTGGTCTGTCCCCACTCCTGTCCCGACTCCTGTCTCCTGGAGCTTGTTGGTGCCCTGGGGGCGTTGCTGGGGAACAACCTCACTTGGGGACCAGCCAACTGGTGGAGAAGGTCTTGAAGCGCCGGCAGAGTGAAGGCCCACCACAAGTTTGAGTAGGCTTCCCTGTGAGCCATCC
This sequence comes from Balaenoptera acutorostrata, assembly GCF_949987535.1. Lineage (NCBI taxonomy): Eukaryota > Metazoa > Chordata > Mammalia > Artiodactyla > Balaenopteridae > Balaenoptera > Balaenoptera acutorostrata. The sequence continues at coordinate 24,615,168 of NC_080078.1, forward strand.
CGGGCCCCGGCCTCTGCTCCTGGGGACTCAAAGAGGGCCCCTCACAGCTGTCCTTTCCCTGGCCCAGGGCTTCCCAACCTTGGCACTATTGACATTTTGGACGGGATATTTCGTTATTGTGGGGGGCTGTCCTGTGCATTGTAGGGTGTTCAGCAGCATCCCTGGCCTCTGCCTACGAGGTGCCAGTTGCAGCCCCTGGTTGTGACAACCAAAAGTGTCTCGAGGCTTGGTCAAATGTCCCCTGGGGGCACAGGCCCCCTGCTGAGAACAACTGCCCTAGTCTGTTGGCCTCTCTAAGGCCAGTCGTGTGGATTCAGATTCCTTTTCTCCTTTCACTATTGTTCTCTCTCCACATCTCCAAACCCTGACGTTTAAAGTCATTCAATGCAAAAAAGCTTAGTCTACTGCTTTCCTCCTCCAACAGGGATTTAGATCTAAAAGGAAGGATTCAGACCTTGGAAACCGAGAAGAGCCGTTTATTCTTCAGTGGAGGGTGGGGCTGGCTGGGTGTGAAAAGTCCAGTCCCTTTCCTTCCTTCTGGAGAAGCTACCGCTACATAGCAGCAAGGGTGGCCAGCCAGGATCTTGGACAAGGGCTGTGCGTCTGGAGCCCATGCCTTTAACCACCCTGCCCCCTGCCTCCTCCGAGGACTCGCCTCAGTGGTGGTTTGGGGAAGGGCGCAGGGGGCACTGGGCATAGCTCACTAACCAGCTGTGTTTCCCTGGGCCAGCCACTCCTCCTCTCTGGGCCTGGTAAAGTGAAAGGGGTGAGTTAGCTAATCTCTACCATTATTTTCAGCTCTGATGATTAGTTTGTCCTGTCTTCCGGGCCCCACAGAAGAGAGTCCTTGCTGGTGAAGGCAGAAATCCATCCAACGAACAGGTCATGAGCCCCTGTTGGGGTCCAGGCGCTGTACTGGGTTACTAAAGATGAAGAAGAGAGAACTCTGTGACTGAGGATCTCCTAGTCTCAAGGTGGAAACAGACAGGCTAATAGGAACAGCAGTGGGTTATTGTTCCTAAAGTTAAGGTACAAGCAAAGTTAAGGTGTGGCTCAGTTAAGGAAGTAGGAAATCATCTCCGCATGGGAGTCAAAACTAGTGCCTGGAGCAGCTTGTTTCTTAGGGCCACGGGAATTGGGCAGTTTTACTGTCATGGCATCTGTCTGCTCTGGTTACCTATTGCTATATCTATATCGATAACAAACTACCCCAAATTTAGTGGCTTAAAACAACTATTGTATTACATTGACAGATTCTGAGGGTCAGGACTTTGGGCAGGAAATATTGGGGCTACCTTGCCGGGGCCCTCAGTTGGGAAGGTTTGAAGAGCTGGTGATGAATGGGTGGGACCTGGAATCATCTGAAGGCTTCTTCACTCGCAGGTCTACCATTTGGGCTTGGCTGGGACTGTCGACTGGGGTACCTGTAAGTGGTCTTTCCCAGTGGCTTGGGTTTCCTTTCAACATGGCGGCCTCAGGGTGGTCAGACTTCTTTCACAGTGACTCATGGCTCCAAGAGCAAGTAGAAGCTGCCAGGTGGAAGATGCATGGCTTTGGATGACCTGGTCTTGGAAGTCACATGGCAGCCCTTCTGCCATACTTTATAAGTTGAGGCAGTCATGAGCTCATGCGGATTCAAGGGGAGGGGACACGGACCCCAACTCTTGTGGCAGGAACATAAAAAAATTTGCAGCCATGTTTTAAGACCACCACACCATTCTTATTTCCATGTTCAGAGGTCTGAATTTCTCCAAATCTTTAGTAGAGAATCCCACCTGGAAAAATCTCTCCAGGTGTATTTACACCAAAAGCCTACTTCAATTAATCAATTCTAACGCTCCAATTACTCAGCTTATATTTTCAGACACTCTAATAAGCACCACAAATGAATAGAAATTAAACTGATGGTGCATCACCCTCTGCTATTAGAAAGACCACACTTGATTTCCCAAGCAGCCTTCCCCTTTGTGAGATCAACTTCCTTCTCTCACCTCTGTTTAGCACAGGGAAGTTTTTCCCTGGGGCTGAGGTGGGGTTGGAGCAGGTGGGAAGGCTTCCAAGAAAATGTAGCAATTGTAATAAAGGTAAGTTTTAAATGAAGACTGGAACCTTTTTGGTGGGTGCCTTTTTCGTGTTGGGAAAGACCTGGGTTCCTATCCAGCCTTTGCAGTCAACAACCTGGGCCTCAGTTCACTCATCTGTAGAGTAAGAGGGTTGGGCTTGATAATTTCTAAGAACTCTTCCAGCTTCAAAAATGTCTGTGACTGTAGGAATATTTACCAGGGGCAATTTTCTAACATCAATACCCGGAGGGAACACCCGTGTCATAATCATATTCATTTGAATAACTTGCCTTCAAGAAATACCGTCACACTCCTGGTAACCAGACCTTTTCCTCTGTATTTGCATAAATACACACATACGTTTTTACATAGTGGTATCATAATGTAGATTTTCTTCTGCAATTTCCTTTTTTTCCCCACCACTGTAATATATACTGAAAAGCTTCCATATCAGTACATAAAATTAAACTTAATTTTTTCCCCCTGCTATATAATAGTGCACCGTATAGATACACCATAAATTATTTAAATAGACCCCTTTTGATATAAATGCATGTCCCTTCCATTCTTTTGTCTTTATTAACAATGCTGCAATGAATAACCATGTACATACAACATTTTTCTCCTATGCAGCTATATCTATAGAGTAAATTTCTAGAAGCAAATTTACTGGGTAAAGGCTATGGGCTTTTGTAATTTTGATAGATATTGACAAATTTCTCATCATAGAGATTATACCAATTTATTCTTCCATCAATAATATATGAAAGAGCTTTTTCCCTCATGCAGTGTATGATCAAACTTTATAATTCTTGCCACCCTGATAAAGTGAAAATGGCATCTCATTGTAGTTTTAAGTGACATTTCTCCTTGGTGAGAAAGTCAGCACTTTTCTTATATGTAAGAGTCCTTCGTATTTCTTTTTCTCAGCAATGTCTCCTTGTAGACTTTTGGAAGGAGATGCACTTAGATCATTTTTAACAGATATTGTTGAATTTGTCTGATGGATCCACTAAATGGCATTGCTCTGTCCTCCTCTTTATACCAGTTTCGGATGTCGCCTATAAACCCTAAGGCAGATGGGAACATCCTCAGCCTAGCAATCCACCCCTTTATATGAAGCTTTGCCTTTGGGTGGACTGGAGCAGGACAGCTGCCAGAGCCATGAACCTCCCCCAGCCATGAACTGGTTTGTATTTGCGAGGACAACACTGGGGAGATGATATAAAGCACAAAAGCCTCTCTCTGACCCTCCCATGCAGTCTTGTCCACCAGACTCAGGAAACGACTGCACTGCATTTTTGATGAAGCCTGTTTCTTCATAGTACATTTTGTTATCATTATGGGTTTTGTCACTTTTTTTTCAGTTATACATATATATACATTCTTTTTTTTGTGTGTTCTTTTCCATTATGGTTTATCATAGAATATTGAATATTCTGTGCTCTACAGCAGGATAAACTTGTTGTTTCTCCATTCTATACATAAAAGCTTATATCTGCTGACCCCAACCTCCCACTCCATCCCTACCCCAACCCCCTCCCCCCTGGCTACCACCAATCTATTCTCTATGTCCGTGATTCTATTTCTGTTTCATAAATAGGTTCATTTGTGTCATATTTTAGATTTCACATGTAAGTGATACCATATGGTATTTGTCTTTCTCTTTCTGACTTACTTCACTTACTATGATAATCTGTAGTTGCATCCATGTTGCTGCAAATAGCATTATTTTGTTCTTTTTTATGGCTGAGTAGTATTCCACTGTATATAGGTACCACATCTTCTTTATCCATTCACCTGTTGATGGACATTTAGGTTGTTTCCATATCTTGGCTGTTGTGAATAGTGCTGCTATGAACATAACAGCATGTATCTTTTTGAATTATAGTTTTGTTCAGATATATGCCCAGAAGCAGAAGTACTAGATCATAAGGTAGTTCTGTTTTTAGTTTCTGACAACCCTCCATACTGTTTTTCACAGTGGCTGCACCAACTTACATTCCCATTAACAGTGTAGGAGGGTTCTATGGGTTTTGTCTTTAAAAACAAGAAAACCAACTTACAGCCTTTCTAGAAAAAGTCAAACATTGACCAGTTTCATCATTTATTGGCATCAGTTTTTCTACTGGTGATGATGGTGATACATCTCTTTTTTCTCAGCAACTCCTTCATCCTTGCTTTTCAAGGTTTACATATAGAGATGGAAGGAAAGCCAGGTTTGGCTGTAAGCCTAAGGCCATGCTCACCAACACAGTTAATCAGAATTTGAGGTCAATAGCCCCCTGCTCAGCCAGGGATAAAGAAGATACTCTACTTAGATTGTCATGTGGCCTTAGTGTTTGGTATTTAGTGTCTGGTACCGGCCTTAGTGTCTGGTACAGATAGAGTAGGGGGTCCCTGGAGAAAGAGAACAAGGCCTGGCTTTCTTGACATAAGAGAAGCCATGTTAGGCCTAAGCCATTTTGTGTCTGACCCTGGGCCTAGTGCTTGCCCTTGCAGAAGGATAGGCCTCAATAGGATTTTAAGGGAACAAAAGAATGTAAGAACAAACAGCTATTACCTGGCCAGGGAGATAACGTAACCATATGGGGACAATATATCAGTTGTAAAGCCTCCCAGTCCTGTTTCAAAGGTAAAGATCAGCCTGAAGCACATTCTTGAGCTGTTTTGCAGGACCCCATCCCCCTCGAGCACTCGACCACCAGATTCACCGGAACCTAAGGAAAGATGATGCTGACCTTTGCTGACCCTCGTGACTTTAATCAACTAGAGCTCGGACTCTGTCAACTTTTGCCCCAGTTCTATGCTGAATCGTCGTCTGCTCAAGCCCCTTCATAACTATGCATGCACTCTTGGATTAAAACTTCCCCAATTTTGTTGTTCGGGGAGATGCTGCTTTGGGAAATATTTCTGGTGTTCTCCTTACTTGCTGCAAGTAATAAGCCTTCCTTCTCCTCCTCTTTGGCTTGGTTGTGTATTTTGGCTCCACACCCACCAAGAGGCAAATCCAATTTAGGAGTAATAGTACCAGCTAGCTAAAATCCTAGAAGGAGGAAAGTTTGGACAATTGGCCAAGTTCCAGCATTGTTCATGCACCACGTTCTGTGTTAGGGATGCAGAAGTGAATTCCCAAGGTGCAGCCTTTGGGCTCAGATAGCTCAAATATCAGAGCAGGTCAATCCATAAGCAGATATTTGTAATATAGCGTGGTAAGTTCCATGATTAAAAAAAGCTTTTCCCAATTTAACCCAAAGGATCCTGGAGGAGGTGCACCTTGGTCATAATATTAGTGTGAATTGCTTTTAGGGAGATAAGACTGTGTGATAAAATAAATGAAGAGAAATAAAAAGATGTGTGGATATGTAGAAAGTGGTTTGGTGTTTCTGGAGCAGAAAGTATGTCATGGGCAGTGGTTGAAGAGGTAGATAGAGCATGGTGAGGCCTGTTTGCTCTCTGGAAGACTTCTTATGATTTATTTCACAGGTTGTGTTTTCCCCATGGCCAGACACGCAGATGGCATTCCACTGGATGGTTTCTCTTGGGCGTGCCTAGGTTTATCCACGGTTACCAGCTCAATGGTTATATCTGCACCCCTTTCTCTATCCAACAAGCATGTGAAAAGATGAAGTTTTTACAGTCCTTATAAAGCCTGGACCCATCAGGCTTGGAGCTTGAAGAGGAGTGAGGTCAAAGAAATATAGTCCAGCAACAGATACAACGTCTGAATAGCCCAAACCCTTTGCTGTGGAGTTGAATCACCTGTGCATTTTGACTTAATCTAATTCAACTCTCCACGCTCAGCAAAGAACACAAGAAAGCGAGAGATGGACTATTTGTTTTGCTTTAGCCTAATGAATGATATTATTCAAACTTGTCGGTTTGGTCAATGTCCACCTCTTCCAAGAACCTGGAGTCTGAAAATTCCACCTTGGTGTAAAAATCTGGCTTTTGGGTTCTGGGCATCCGAGGCACCAGGAATATGGGGAGAAGCATAGATTGAATCTTTGGAGAGTCTATAGAGAGAGGGTCAAAAACTACAAGGTATCCCCAGACTCGTCCTACAGCAGAGTGGCATCTGGGCCCTGAGTTCAGAGACCGTCTGTGAAGACAGAGTGTCTGTACTTTGATGTCACCGTGTAAAATCTGTTTATTTGGGAAATATGACATGGATATGTCACATGCCTTCCATGATGCCACTTGACTGATTTGCGAAGCACCACTGTTTCTGCTACGTGAATATGCAGGTTATATAAGCAATCTGGCAGCTTAAGTCTTGTTACTGTCATTTCCAAGGTGGCAGATGATTCAGAGCTAAGGGGACCTCTCCTGCCACACAATCGAGCGTGAATGCATCACCATCCAGGCACATTTCTATTATCCCTTGATGATCGTACGTTTAGAATATGCCCAAACCACCAGTTTGAAAGCTCTTGGGCTCGGAAAGGGAATGGCTGTCGCTGTGTTCTGTTTTCTAGAGAGTCTGTCTTCTACCAACTGTTAAGGTGAAAGTGAGCAGGGTGTTCAACAGGTTTACATTCCTGCTGCCTGTTGGTCCCTTTCTCTACTGCGGAAGGGACAGGAGAGGGACTTTTTATTTTATTTATTTATTTATTTACTTTTGGCTGCATTGGGTCTTAGTTGGGTTACGCAGGCTTCTCATTGCAGTGGCTTCTCTTGTTGTGGAGCACGGGCTCTAGGCTCGAGGGCTTTAGTAGTTGTGGCTCGCGGGCTCTAGAGCGCAGGCTCAGTAGCTGTGGTGCACGGGCCTAGTTGCTCCGCGGCATGTGGGATCTTCCCGGACCAGGGCTCGAACCCGTGTCCCCCGCATTGGCAGGCAGATTCTTAACCACTGCGCCACCTGGGAAGCGCAGGAGAGGGACTTCTGAGAGTGAGTTGTATAGACTGGCTCTTGGCACTCATATTACTCTACCTCACTGGGTCCAGAACTGGTTGGAGCCCGATTTGCTGGTCTTTGCAGCTCATGAGTGAGTGTGTGTGTGTGTGTGTGTTCGTGCACATGTGTGCACATATGCATGTATGTGTGTACTTTTGGGGTTGACTTGCTCTGTTCCCTGCCGTGAATATCTGTTGCTGCTGTCTGCCCACATCCATTCCCCCTTCTCCAGTGAAATCACCCTGATTTCCTCTTGGAGAGTCACCTTCTCCTACTTTCAGTCCAGAGGTGGTGACGTGACTCAGATCATCGTCTTCCACCTTCCTGCCTTCTGTGACTGGTTCAGGGATGGACACGTGACTTCATTCAGGCCACAGAGAACAATATTGGCACTTCTGATGGAACTACTGGAGAAAAGATGTGCTCATTGCTTCTGGGGCTACCGATCTAGTACAATATAAGCCTGGAGTTGCTGGCCGCCATCTTGTCGTCACATGGAGATGGCCCACCTAAGGATGGAGTCAACACAGAGGAGATGAGACCTGAGATTTGGGAAAAGACAGCCTGCACCAAGCCATAAATGAAGCCCAATGACATGTGGACCCCGTAGAGTTGTAAACCAACAAATTCGTCGTTATCATTGTTATTTTGCTTACTCCAGTTTTATTTCCATCACTTCCAACTACAAGTCTTGCCTAAGACAATCTCTCTACCCTCTATGCTTGATTGTCTCTAGGCAGGATCCAAGCTAGAGTGTTGAGACATTTAATCATAGGCATGTTTAGGGGCATTCCCTGCCAATCCCCACGGATATACGAAGTATAGGGAATATGTTGGGATTTAAATTGAGGGAGGGGCTTTCACCTCAATCCTGAGGTGCCGCTAGAGTTACTGATGCTCTTTCTGCCCCATGCTCTTATACCACTTTGTCCCTCAGCCTTTGTCTTCTCCAAGGACCACGTCACTGCTATAATTTCTTCTAGCCAGAGGTTTGACCAGAGTTTTCTGCCTGTGCTTTCAAAGTCTCAGCACCTTGTCCAACCTCCCTGGTATCCCACAGGGATCTGTATTCAAACAGGATACTAGTTCTATCACTCGTGAGAACCTCAAACCTCCATAACCCTCCTGTTATGGAGAAGGCAATGCTTAATCTACGTCCTCACCACCAATCCCCACCCTATCAGCCTATTTTTCTATGCTGTCTATGAGCTTCCACCTCCTAAACAAAACTAGGGTGAGGTTGCCTTCTGGATGTCTCATAATTTATGTTTTTGGCCCTTTGGCTGAGATGATAATTGTCTCCACTATAGACTTTCTCCTTCTTTCATGCTGAAGGAATTTTTAGCTGTACAAGTAGATGTCAGAGTAAGGCCGACATTTACCAGCCTGCCTTGTAGCTGGGGGCAGCTGTACAACTAAGTTCTGGCCAAAAGGATCTAGGAAGAAAGGGTGGGTAGAAACTTCTGAGAGCCTTCTTTAAGAGACACTTCATACCTGCCATTTTTCCCTTCTTCTTTTTCCCTTTTCCCATCCTGCTGCCTGGAATGTAGGTGGTGCCATCTTGAACCAAGAGCATGATGGTCATATCTTAAAAGATGTTAGAGCAGTGAGTTGGGAGGGGACTTAGACTTCAATTATAAAAGATGTGCAGAGGAGGAATCCCCCTCTTCTTTGGCTTCATGTCAAGATGATTGAAATGACAGCTTTCATCTTGTGACCATCAAGGGGCAAGCTCAAGGATCAAGGCAACCACTGAGCATGACAAAATTGAAGGAAGAAGAAAGCTGGGTCCCCGATGACATCACTCCCCTGGCCCTCCTACCTCCAGACTTTTTGCTATGTGAAATGAGATCTTTTGCCCATTGTTTAAGCCACTTTTATTTGGATATTTTATTGTATAAAGTCACCCTAACTGATGGGACATGAAGGAGCACAGTCCCAGAACACCAAGGCTTGGTAACTTGTTCTTAAGATGAAGCAAGGAAACTCCCCCTTGATCTTTTTTTTTTTTTTTTTTAACATCTTTATTGGAGTATAGTTGCTTTACAGTGTTGTGTTAGTTTCTACTGTATAACAAAGTGAATCAGCTATATGTATACATATTCCCCATATCTCCTCCCTCTTGCATCTCCCTCCCACCCTCCCTACCCCACCCCTCTAGATGGCCACAAAGCACCGAGCTGGCATCCTTCCAGAACAAAACACAGATATCACAGTAAATTATCCCCCATATGTAAAAAGCACAGCATGGAACCTGACACATTTAAGCAGCCAGTAAAAGGTAGCTATTTTTCTTTTTCTTATTAGCATAATGCCTCAATATATGTTAGTTTCCGATGCTATCTCCTTGAATGTCTCTCCCTCTGCTGCTAAATTCCCCAGTACCTTTACATTTATCTCCCTTCTTCCCTATTAAACCTGATTCTTGAAATGACTGTCAACTCACTCTCATTGAGGTGTCAGTGATAGATAAGACTTAATGTATGACCTCATTCCCCAAACACTACTGGCTTGCAAGTAAGATTTGCATTTAATAGAGAATTAAAGCCTTAAGCCAAAGGAATGAATCTTTAATGGTAAAATCTGAGGCATCAGAAAGCTTATGAAAAACTAATATTGCAGGGGAGGGGTCTCCCCTCTGATGACCCCAATTTTCTCAGGGGTTCTTACAATGTTCTCCAAAGTTTCCCAGATTTAAAAACATCACGTCATAGAACAATTCATAGTTAGTGGTTGGCAAACAGAGATTCGTGATGAAGCTCTGCGGAACTGGAGTGGGAAGGGGACTTGTGAAATCAAAGGCATGAAGAGAGGGGGCGTCAGGTCCAGAGGGAGCTGTCTGTCGAGTGAGTCAGGCTGCCTGGCCGTGGGGATGGAGCTTCCCTGGGAGCTGGTGCTGTGTTGAACCACATTTGTTTTCTGATGTAGCAGTTTCTTTCTTCCTCTTGACATCAGCGCTTCAGGAGCTGTATCACGTTATCTTCCTCCCCACCCCCATCCCCACCCTGCCCTGTTTTTGCACTTGAGTTTTCTCTCCTGGCCTCATCCTCATCTCGAGTCCTCTCTCTGCTTGCCCTGACCTCCCGAGGGCTTCTTTGGCCAGTCTCCTGGAGTTCTGTGAGCCTGACTTAGGGTCTCTCCTCTCCTTGGATCCACCCCTGAATCTCTGGGCAGCTCAGTTGGACCCCCCAGCAGTGCAGATATGACAGGCTGCCTTCCTGGTCTTTGGGATTTCCTCTCTGAGCTCCAGCCTTCACTTGGTTTCCTGCTCAACATCTCCTCTTGGATGTCTCTGACACTTTAAACTCAGCATGTGTGTCCAAATATCTTCCATCTGCCCCCCAGATCCGCTGTCTCTGGGAGATGGAGCCATTTGAACCCCATCAGCTCCGGCTGGGTTAGATCTATTAGGAGGGAGGAGGGAGGCTGCGGTGTTTCTTCCCAGCCCCCTTCCTGAAAGGAGCCTCAGCCCCTTTCAAGGCAGCCTTCTCTACAAGACTCCCTCTTTCCAAGCTCTGGCAGCCTTCCTTCTCCTTGTCCCTGCAGGTTGGGGCCCCTCCGTGGCTGTCTGGCCCTGGTGAATGCTCTCCCCCTCGCGGTGGGTCCCCTGCACCAGCTGTGGCAGCGTCACCTGGGAGTTTACTCCAAATGCAAATTTGGGGGCCACATCCCCATCCTTATGAACTAGAAATAAGATGTATTTCTCCATTTTCTACAAGCTGCATTTTAACTAGTCCTCTGAAAGAGCACGATTCTGATGCGTGCTGAAGTTTGAGAGTCACCTTCCCGCACTTTTGGGATTAGTAACAAACTCTTCAAAGTATGCCAAATTGAGTGTTACCTCTGTTTTCTATTGAGATTCTAACTGAATAATAATGATGACGATAATGATAAAAATAGAATTCTGATCCTTCTGCACAAAAGTGACCCTTTTCTAGGGACTCTTATTTCACTGAATGGAACACCAGGGGATTTGGTCTTACGCATCTTTTTACTCTCAGCACTTACCAGCCTGCCTAGTACATTGTAGGTGCTCAATAAAGGTTCATTTCAATGGAAGTTTTTTTTCTTCCTAGTTCTGTACTTTTCACAACACGCCATGCATAGATTCAGCCATCCACCCACCCAGGCACCACCACATAGGCACTGGGCATGTAAAGCCAAGTAAATATAGCGTTTGGTGTCCTGGGTCTCATGAGTTAGCAGGTGACAGGTCAGTTCCCTGAGCTTCAGTTACGTCATCTATTCACTGAGGAGCATCCATTGTTCACCTCATGGGGTTCTTGTGAGGATTAAATGTAGTAAAGCATGTAGGATGCTTGGCCCCATGCCTGACAACATAATGTCCAATCAGTTTTAGTGTTATTTACTATGATCACAATAAATTATAAGGTAGCTTAGGCGGGGCTCAAACAGAGAGAAAAACAGAGCTTTGTGGAGCCACTTCAAGCCATGAAGCCAGGTGAGCATTTTGCATGTTAAAGGATCATTAAAGTACTTTTTAGATTACTTGGAGCTACATAAGTATAAAGGGTTTATTTACTGGTCCGGCTGTTATTCTTGCCCTGTGTGACATCTCTTCTCTGCTTTCCCACTTCAAGGCTACTCTTTAGTTTCCATTTGACCCAGTTTTATTCCTGTTAAAAACTTAGCCAGCACACAGGGCTAACCCAATGATTTATTCTGGGTCGAGACACCTTCAATCTCTGCACTTATTTTTTTCCCTCCAAAATGAATATAATTTTATCATTTTCATTGGTTAAAAAGATCTATGTTCATTGTTTTAAAAAATCATGTGATAAAAAGAAGTACATAGAACAAAATACAAATCACTCGGAGACACTACTTCTAGTTTATCACTGTTTATGGTGAGCCTCCTTCTGGATGTATCATTATATATTTATCTGCACCTCTATCAAACTTTAAAATTTTACTTCAATGGGGTCATTTTATACGGGCAACCCACTTTTGAGACAGAAGCCATCCTCAGAAGCTCTTGGAAAATTTCATGGCGAGATGCTCCCTGGCTCTCTCTAATATGACCACCAGATGGCGCTGGTTCCGAATTTATCAGAATTTCCCATCCCAGGTGCTGGCTTCGGGAAATAAATGGTCAAAGGCCCAGGTCCCCGGCCCTGGTCCTTCGCATCACTCTTGGCCAGTGTTGAAGATGGATTGATTTTTGTCTTTAGCGACACCTGTGGAGGGCAAAAGCCATACCCGCATTCTGACATGGAGCAAATCTCTCGCCTGTGCCCCTCACCACACCTCGGCAACTCGCTTGGACCAAACCAGTTCTGAGTGTTAGTTTGCTGGTGCCTGTCTTCTTCTCCTCTCCCAACCTCCTGTCCCTAATCAGATTGTGTGATCCCTGCAGGAAGAAACTGAGTCCCCTAACCCAGAGCTTTGTGCATAGAAGACATTCAATACCTGTTGAGTTTAAGTTTCAGTGAAGAATAAGGTGGTTTGGAAAATAGAGGTTAGAAAGAAAAAAAAAGTATGTGTTTCAAAGCGAAAAGAAAGAAGCATACAAAGAATATCAGACTGGCGTCAGAAAATTTGACTTTTTGGCTTGGATTTGGTATTGACGGGATGGCTAACCTTGGACAAGCCAATTGACCTCTGTGGGGGTCAAGTTGGCTTATGTGTATGAGGAGGAGCTGGACAGAACGATCCTTAGGTTCTCTTCAGCCCTGACATGTTGGGATACAAAGATCTCTCTAGTTTTTTTTTCCCTTGGGTCAAACTGTACCTAGAAGTGAATCACTCTGGGTGCGGTCAGGAGTCCTGAGAATCAGGTCCAGCAGCGTCCAGAGCCTGGCCTGGCCTGAGCTCCGCTCTCCATCCACCCTCCTTGCAGAGCTGTCAGCGCCAGCCACCCCATACATCATTATTAGATTCCCTTCATCGTGCTAATTGACACAGGATGAAATATACCCAGCAAAGGAAACAGCAAATGCTTTCTCATTCAGCCAGAGTGGCTTGCAAATGGGAGAAACTGCTGTAAAAGTTAACTGAGATTGAAAACGGGCTTGCTCGCATCTTGTAGGGCCAATGTTTCCTGTTACAGGGAGCCGGGTCCAATTGGCAGTGTGAATGGTGGGGATGGGGGGGAGGGTGGCCTAGTGGTTCCACGTCTGAAGCCTTTCTGCCGGCTGGGGTCCAGATCCTTAGAGAACCAAGACAGAACAAATATAGGGGGAGCAAGAGGAGAGAGAAGGGGGCTCCTTTGGTCACTCCCAAACTGCAGTGATCATCGTAGCCCCTGCTCGGCTTGAAGTCTGTTGAGAATTATTTTGGCATCAGAGTCTAGTACTGGGCAGAGGGGAGTGAGGAATTCCTAGTGTTGGCTTTAGAGCCATGCTTCTCTCCTGGGAGATGGGGATGTGCCCCCCGGGGGACACTGGACAGTGTCTGGAGGTGCTTCTGCTTGTCATGAGCGGGGTGGGTGTGACAGTCGCATCTGGTGAGTGGAGGCGGGGTGCTGGCAGACATCCGACGTGCACAGGGCAGCCTTCTCAACAGAGGACGGTCCTGTCTCAAACGTCAGGAGTGCTGAGGGTGAGAAACCCTGTTTTAAAACAGTTTGTGACTTTGGACAGGTAACTGAACCTCTCTGGGTTACTATTTTGTTAAGCTATGTTCCTAGTTTTAGGTGGTGTGAAAGATGGCTGGCAAAAATGCCCCGATTCTCCAGCCTCCCTGCCCTGCCCATTGCAGCACGGCATCCCAGCTCCTGCTATCAAGACCTGGAGTCTGTGTCTGTAGCCCTTGGATCGGGGCGGGCCTTGGGACTTGCCTTGTGACAGCTTGAAGCCCAGGCCTCAGAGGCTTTGCACAGTTCTGCTAGTTCCTTGGGAGCCCGGGTCTGCCGTGTGGACACGCCTGGGCTAGTTTGCTGGAGGATGAGGGGCCTCGTGGAGAACAGCCAAGGTGCCCTGTCTTAGGGCCAGCTAATCCCCCAAATGTGAGAGGGAACCCAGCCTACAGCAAAACCACCTACCTGACCCACAGCTGACCAGACCATGGATCCCGGCTGAGACAAGAAGAACCAGCCAGCTGACCTGCTGTCTCACAGGCAGTAAGAGATTCTTACTGTTTTAACCCACTGAGCTGCAGGGTGGTTTGTTACGCAGCAAGAGATAACTGACACACATGGGCTTGAATGTCAGATGCAGTTAATGGTGAACTCTGAGGGCCGTGGAGGAACTTCTCAAGATTTGCTTTCTTTCCTAATATCTGATATTTTCTTAAGTTGGATAGCTTTCCATGGTCCAAGATGCATACAGCTGCATCTTTGACACCCAGTTAATGGAGCTGAGCAAGCTCTATCTGGAGATAGGTTTGCTTAAGGTCAGTTTTATCCACTTGTATCATGAAATCAACTCCGACATAAACAATAGGCGAAGGTTATTTATGAGAAGGACTCAGGAAAGCTGATGAATGAACAATCCTCAGGGGCATGAGGAGTCAGGGCCCCTCAAGGGATCTTGGCAGCAGGGATCTGTGATTCCCCTTCTGGAATGTGTCAAGGGTGACCACAGTGTCCTGACCACCTCCATCCAGACTGAGGACCAGGATGGGAGATTCTGATGGACTTTCTTGTGCCCCTGCCCTGTAGATAGAGGTGATATCATTTGATTGGCAGCTCAGCCAACCCCACACCGAGAGGGAAAGGGGCATCATACAGGAGCAAAAGATGCTTTCCACCTTAGTCCTCCCCTTCCCCTGCCCCTCCATCCACAGTGGTACAAACTGGGAGAGGGGAAGAGAGTATGCATAGGATTTTTGGCATAATGTCTGGCCATTCAGGACATCTCATCACAGCCTAGCTGGAAAATGAAAAAGCTTAGTCAGAAAATTAAAAATCAAACTTAGCAGTACTGTTGTAACCTTCCCCGGTCACTCTTGCCTTGTCGTATGGATGTCAGAATTCAGGGTGATGTGTTGGAAGTCAATAGGGAGTGAGAAGGGGGCTGGTCTCACTCTGTGAAGACCTCACTCTTTGAGTCAGATTTGGAGCAGAACATTCTCTGCTACTTACGCCACAGCAGATACCACGTATTAGCAGAACCTCCCAAGATTCTCTTGTCCAGACATCAAGTTCTGCTGTCCATAAGTCAGCCCAAGATCTTCAAGCTGTCCCAGCAATAGAGATGGATGAGTTCCCTATTTCCCATCTGTAAATTAGGAGGGCAGTGGTTTCCAACTTTTCTTTTAACCTTCTTGAATCCAACAGGTAAATGTGGAGCCCTCCTCATGGGGGCAGTTGCGTGTGTTGGGGGCAGGAGGAGGAGGAGGAGGAGGGGGCAGCCCTGGACACACACGTGGCTTCCCCTCGGCGCCGCTGTGGCTCTGGAGACGTCTCTATGGCCCCATCCGGGCTCTGGGGGCCACTCTGAGACGATTGTGGGGCTGCTAACCAAGCTTTGAGCACAAGTCTCCGTGAGCAGATTTGGGGCTGGCCTTCTTCGGTGTTGAGCACAGAAGATAAATGTGACGAAGGTGCCGTGGAGATGGCAGGTGCTGGACCAAGTTCCTGAGACAGTGAACCAAAGGCAGTTCAGTGTTTTCACCAGAGATGAGCGTAGGCTCCAGGGAGAGCTTGAGAGTCTGAGAAGTTAAAGAGGAACAGTCCCAGGTTCTACTGCCCTCAGTTCCTAGAGTAGGAAGTAGATTTGAACATAGTAATGAGGGGCCTGGCAGAGTGTTAAATAAGGATTAGCCCTTAACGCTGTCA
Organism: Balaenoptera acutorostrata; assembly: GCF_949987535.1. Classification (NCBI taxonomy): domain Eukaryota; kingdom Metazoa; phylum Chordata; class Mammalia; order Artiodactyla; family Balaenopteridae; genus Balaenoptera; species Balaenoptera acutorostrata. The sequence goes on from NC_080078.1 coordinate 24,630,868, forward strand.
ATATTACCATGTCAGCTTGCAAGTTGATAGATAGCGGGATTGGCCGCGAAGGCTTTGCTCTTTTCCTCTCACCTCACCGCCTCCTGCCAGAAAGATGAACAAAGGGGGGATGCCTCCCGCCCACGCTGGGAGTTTGCTCTCCGTGCTCTCTCCACCAAGGCTGAGCTCCAGTCTCCTTTCTCTCTCTTCCAGGGACCATTTTCTTCTCCTTTTGTCCCCTGGTAGGAATACCAAGAGAGGAATTGAAGCAAAAAAGGACTAAACCGTCTGCAACAGGAGGACGGAGCGTGTGATAATGATATATAAAGCTAAAAGCACTAAGTGGGCAAAACTGGTGCTCCAGAAATGAGTAAAACCAAGATAAATCTGTCCCCTGGGAGCTATAACGCATAACTCAAATAACGGGAGCAGCAGGGGTCTTCAATCCGCTGGAAGAGCAGGTCGCATTCCTGTGGAGGAGAGCCTCTGCCCGGCATCCATAATTGCTCGTGTGCTCGGGGCTGGCCGCTGCTCCCAGAACTGACGTTCCAGCTGGCTGGAGCGGGGCTTCCGCCGGGACCGGGTGCCTGCAGACCAACCTGTCTGGCAGCAGAGATCCGAGGTCCAACCCCAGCCCCGCTACGGAAGGGAGGGAGAACTGGATGGACCTCCAGAAGACCTGGATTTCAGTTCTGCCTCCACCCCTTTTGTGCTGTATGACCTTGATCAAGTTACTTCATGTCTCTGAACTCCAGTTTTTCTCTTGGGTAAGCTGGAGATAGAAATGTTTGCCGTTGTTGGGGAGGGGCAGAAACCGACTCAGCAGGGTGGCTTCACAGATGTGTTTGTTTTTTTTTTCTTTTTCATTTTTAAAATTTATATATTTATTTATTTTTGGCTGTGTTGGGTCTTCGTTTCTGTGCGAGGGCTTTCTCCGGTTGCGGCAAGCGGGGGCCACTCTTCATCGCGGTGCGCGGGCCTCTCACTATCGCGGCCTCTCTTGTTGCGGAGCACAGGCTCCAGACGCGCAGGCTCAGTAATTGCGGCTCACGGGCCTAGTCGCCCCGCGGCATGTGGGATCTTCCCAGACCAGGGCTCGAACCCGTGTCCCCTGCATTGGCAGGCAGATTCTCAACCACTGCGCCACCAGGGAAGCCCACACAAATGTGTTTTTTAGCAATCTGTTTGAAGGAGTGGTTCTCCAAGTGGAGTCCCTGGGAGGAAGAGCATCGGCATCCCTTGGGAACTTGCTAGAAATGCAGACCTTAAGCCACACTCAGACATACTGAGTCAAAAATTCCGGGGGTGGCACCCGACAATCTGTGTGTGAACAGGTCTTCTGACGCATGGTAAAGTTTCAGTACCATCCCTTTGTAGGAAAGCATCCCCAGCTTGTTTTCTTGTTCCTGAGCATCCTAGGTGCTAACTTAACTCATTAGAAAGGACAGCAGAGACCCAATGGTGGCGGCCCAGCTGGGCTCCCAGGCAGTTCCTGGGATTGGTAACGAGAGTCCCTGTTCCAGGAGACATTTGAGGGGGGCTGAGGGGTCTCCACACCTCTTGGTGGGGGATTCTCTGCAGGTGTGTGTGGTCCCTTCATCTCAGACCCAACCTACTTTCCTCCCTTTCACTGCCCTTGGCTTTTTAAGCTTTTCCTCTCCCCAGACTCAAGAAATGCTTCCAGTCAGGGAGATGGGACTTTCTTCTGCCCCATCACAATTTTTCTACCCCGATTTTCTTTAGAGGTATGCTTCTAAAGCTCAAAAGCCCAAGTTTTGAGATTCACAGTATGAGCCTTTTGAAGTTTAAAGTCTTCTCTCTGCTTTTCTGCAGCCCATTCCTTAAATAAATAAATAAATGTCATAAAATCTAGTTGCCACTAGAGTGGGGGAAAAAGATGAGTAACAGGACCACATGGAAGGGATAGCACACGTGGTGATTTCAATGGTAATGTCTCACCACACATACTTGTAAGACAGAGGGGCAGGCCACTCCACTGAGCATTGCTGGACAATCCTACCCTTTATATAGGAAACTCTGCACACATCGCTTTGTTGGGAGGACAGGGACCCATGCTGAGAACACCACTCACGTGCAGCTTCTTATCCCACATCCCATGGCCATTGTAATAACTTTCCATCATGTACATAACCTGGGTCTCTCTTCCTTCCCCCTATAGAACTCAGCTAGCTGAAGTGATTCATTCCCATCTTTCATGATCCCCATCTGGGTCCTCCTTTGATAAGAGCTCGATGGAGAAACTTCTTTGTGTCTATTTTAAAACCTTATGATGCTGGTTTCAGTGTGGTTTTCAGTAGTTACATTCTGAGAAGTATGGATTTTGTGGTTCTGCACTTTCAAGTGTGATCTCACTTTTGTGTATCTAGTTGAGTGGGGATTTAAAGGCATCGAGCAAGGAGCCCAGCTTCCATGTGATTAGAGATGCAAAGATTTGAGGAGGTCACTCCTGGAGGTGTAAAGCTCCACTTGCAGCAGGACTGAGAGGGGGTCAGGTGGATACTTCAATTTTACATTTGTATGATGCATTAGCGTTTATAAGTGTTAGTATATATTAAACATTAAGATGTATTTTTGACAAGCAACTAATATGAGCTGGGTTGGAATAAGAGGGATTGATAAGATTTAAGGACCAGTCAGAAAAGTTACCAAATAGTAATAGAGTGTATTTCTTTGCATCATGCCTTCAATTGCATATGATCTGTAGTTAAGAAAACTCATTGTGGATTATATTTAACTTTTAAATAAAATGTTCTGTTTTATGTTATATAGAAAAGACGTATTAGAGCAGAATACTCTTAGTAATGGTAAGCCATGGTCAGCCCTGACTAATACCACTTTCTAACTACTATACAGGAAAAGCTTTCTAGAGGGTTTCCTTGTAAAGATTCAGCAATGCCATGAGGGTGAAGCCAGAGTGATTGCATGAAGTACAATGAAGTCACCAAGATGATGCTTAAGATGACCTTGGTTCCAGTTTTCCTATAGCCCTCTGTCCAGTCTTTTTTTTTTTTAAGATTAATTAATTAATTAATTAATTAATTAATTTTTGGCTGCGTGGGGTCTTAGTCGCGGCACGTGGGATCGTCGTTGAGGCATGCGGGATCTTTCATTGCGGCACGCGGGCTCTTCATTGTGTTGCGCGGGCTTCTTTCTAGTTGTGGCGTGTGGGTTTTCTCTTCTCTAGTTGAGGTGCGCAAGCTCAGTAGTTGTGGCGTGTGGGCTTCGTTGCCCCGTGGCATGTGGGATCTTAGTTCCCTGACCAGGGATCGAACCTGCATCCCCTGCATTGTAAGGTGGATTCTTTACCACTGGACCACCAGGGAAGTCCCTGTCCAGTCTTGACCAATAGTCAGACAGCACAATTCTGGTTCTAGGTGTAGTTGTAGGTCGAGGTCAAGATCTAGGTCTAGGTCAAGGACTAGGCCAGGGTCAAGGTCTAATTCTATATTTAGTTCTAGTCACTGCACTGACTTGCTCTTGCTCATCTGAGAAATGGTAGCTGCTCCTTTACCTGTGTGGTCGTGCTCCTATTTAGCAGAAAGAGGATGAAGAGGCACAGGAGTTGACAGCCTGGAGCCAGTGTGGCTTTTTCTGGACATCAGAAATGCCAAGTTAGAAACGGTGGCTTACTAATGATAGAACTGGTACAAATAGCATCAACTACAAAGTGAATCTCACTTTAATCTACCTGTATTTCACTGTAATAGCTGTCTCTAAGTTGAATGGCGGTGGTTACAAAGTATATTTGCACACTATAAATCATTCTGTTTTAGTTTTCCCACCCGTTTTCATTCTTTCCCCTCATCCCTTCTATGGGCCAATAAAACTTATTCTTCCACCACTCTAAAAAAAAAAAAAAGAAAGAAAAAAAGAAATGCCAAGTCAGGTCCCAAACTGACTTTAGTTCTTCAGTCCTGTGTCCTATGGACAAACCGACTGCCTTGTTTTGTGGAGAGAAATTAGAGCTTGGCTTTGGCTGTCATTTCTGAGTGGGATGAAAGGTTTGCCCTTCATCCTCCATGCTTTGCTATAACATACCAGCCAAAATGGCCTGCAGTTTGCAGCCATAATCAGACACCAAATAGTCAGTCACTTCCCTCTTGTCAGATAATGAACAGCCCAGATGCCACTGTGGAGGGTGATTGGAATTCAGCGATCATGGGAAACTCTACCTTAATTTCTACGTGTGACGACAGCAAGGTGGGCAAATAGCAGGGTGCATCTCAGAATCCATTCTTTTCTGGCTCAGCAGGCGTATGGGTGGAGCCTGATTCAGGACTTGCTAGGAAATCCAGATAAATAGAGATTGAAGAAGATGAGAAAGGATTATTGACTGGAAGAGGTACCTTAGTAATTGTGATGATGGAGAGAGATTCATAATGCTACTGCTTTGGAACATTTCCCATGAGGAATGCTTTCCCACCTTGGACCTGCAAAGATGGCTTTAAAGTGGGGAGTGGGAGAACAAGCAGGGGACTAGGAGGCAGGAGGTCTCTGCTCTGTCACATCCGATTCTTGGACCCCAGACCCAACCCCTGAACAACAACCGTGTCCTGGTGGTAGAACACCAGTCATTGGCTTGGGATCTATGTTGTCAGTGGGTGTTCAGACTGCCCCTTCTGGTTCCTGGTTAACAGTTTCTTTGCCTTCCTGCTTCATGGGTATCAGAACTCATCAGGAGCAAGAAATAGAAAACTCAGCTCAAACTTGTTCAAGCAAAAAAAGTATTTGTTGGCTTTTGTAACTGAGCTAGTTTTAGGCACTGCTGGATCTGGGGACTCCAGTGGCTTCATCAGGACTCAGTTTCTTGCCATCTCTCGTTTCTGCTTTCCTCTGTGTTCACTCCATTTTCAGCAGGCTTGCTCCTCCCGATGGCGAAACAGCTGCAAAAAAGCTCAGCTTATATCCTCAAAGCTTCAGCTTCAGTGTAGTAGAGCCTCTGTCCCAGCATTCTCAGCAAAAGTCTCCCTGAATTTCACTGGCTTTGGAAAAGTCACCTGATGCTCCTGATTTGGGACTAGGTCAAATGTTTCCTCACCACTGCAGGAGAAGAAGCCCCACTTGAATCACTTGGGCTAAAAGTGGGGGGAGTGTTGATCCGAAATGAAAAGTGGGGGCTGTTTCAAGAAGAGAGATGGATGAATGGATAGATGGATGCAATGGATGGATGCAGTGGTACCCACGCTACATCACCTCCCAAAACGTGGCCTGAAGGTTGACGAAGACTCTCTCCTTGACCAAACTTCATTCAGGCTCCTCTGAGCCCTCTTCTCAACTAATCCCTGACCTTGGCCTTTTGTGTTCACCTCTTCATTGCCCTATTTTAGCAAGAATCCTGATTAGGTTGGTTTAGACTGAACCCCCAGCCCCAATATCTGATCACCCTTGATATCTGATCAAATTCCTCATCCCCCATGGTCCTCCAGGTGATGTCTGATCACCCTGATCTGCCTTGAGCAAGAATCCTGTCAAATCGGTTTAGCCAGAAATGCCCCCTTACCCCGGATGTTTCCCCTTAGTAACCTTCCATCCACTGACCCCCACCCTGCTCCTTGGCCACAAATCTCCACCTGTCCATTCTGAGTTCAGAATTGAGCCCAGTTCTACACTGAGGTATCTTTTCTCCTACTGCAATAGTCCTGAATGAAATCTATTTTTACGGCTTTAACTACTATCCAGCTCTTTTTCTTTGACAAGGTTCTCCAAAGGCAGGGATTTTATGAGACCCAAATGTGAGTTCCGGTAAGTGGTATGTTGTGAGTTTCCAAAATTAGCTGGAATTCGTAAGAGGTTTTTATGTTTTTAAATAAGTTAGAGTGTGTGCAGTTATCCTTGGAGTGTTTCTCAGTGATGGGTATATGGACATTTATTATATTGTTGTTTCTCTTTTTGTAAAAATTTGAAACTTTTCATAACAAAAAAGGTATATCCCCCAAATCATGTCAATTTCACTCACGTGTTTCTCAAGACACTTCCTTGGATGGGGGTTGGGGAGGCCGGGTCGCTTGGGCCTGCCGTGTAGACCTGCAAAGGCTTTCTGGCCAAGTGACAGCTAGACTGGGTCTTTAAGGATGAGGGAAGAGGGAACATGCAGGTGAGTGTGCATTTCAAATACAAAGTAGAAAGGGCTTTGCAAACTGCAAAATGCTATAAAAGTATTGTACCTGTGTGGAGGGAAAAATATTTTTGAAACAGAAACATGTTTTTCCCTCATTCGCTTCCCCACTCTCATTGCCTTTGTTTTTCACCTCCCTCAGCCAAGCCCTCTGTCAGGAGAAAGGGTAGGACAGCAAAAAGAAGAAGAGAGTCTTTTGAATGTCAGAAGCAGAGACTTGAGGGGGATAGAAAAGAAATAGATTTCCCTGGTCTTCTCCGTCTCCAGGCTAGCCTGGGGAAGGGGGACACCCACAAGTTCTGTGCCTGATGCTTTCCAGGGGTAAAAAGCTGGGCTGGGGAAAAGACAATACCCGATGATGTCCCAAACTGTGGACCATTATGCGGCCATTAAAATGAATGCTGGGGACTTCCCTGGTGGTCCAGTGGTTAAGACTCCGTGCTTCTACTGCAGGGAGCATGGGTTCAATCCCTGGTGGGGGTGGGGGGGGGGAAGGAATGCTGCAGTAAATCTATAAATTTATTAGAATGCAAGCACTGAATTGTGTTTTCTAGTTCATGACACACGCAAGATGTAGAAAATGTATGTCACAAAACCTCTTTTGCTAGAACAAATGTTTGCATATATCAATATTTAGATGAACATGGACAAAGGTAGGAAAAGATACACCTTGCTTCCTGATATTGTTTACCTGGGGAGAGAAAAAAGATGGAGGGGGAGGAAGGGAAAAAAAAAAAAAGTGTTCATTCTAACAGCTGAAAATATTCCTCTCTGGTTGGCTAATTTGTCCTAATGATGATGGAAAAACCTGCCTAAATCCAGGAGCTCTTACCAAACCGGAGGGGCGGAAAGGATTTTGGGAGAACTTTCATGTCCTACTAACACATTTCTATATTGCTTAATGCTCTACAAACATTAAGGCATACATTGTGCCTCTAATTATAAAAAGCAATACATATAATACACAGAGAGAGGCATGTATATACATAGATCTACACATGTTAAAAAAGTGTGCACAATAAAAAAGCATTTGCGATAATTCCATTTAGGTTAAATTATATATAATGTGTGTATATATATATTATATGAGAGAGAGAGAGCTGTGAAAACATTACCACCAACTCAAACAGAACAGATACATATAAGGAAACTCAAGATAAATAAAAGTAACATTTTTGGTTATTGAGTTTCCTTATACTTACCTAAATTGTTTAAATTGTTTTGTACAAGGCTAATGGGTTTCCCCACTTTTAAGCAGGCAATAACAGCACTCATCTTAAAGATAACACATGTAGATTTTCCGACAGGCAGTAGGCACATGATAACTAGTTGAAAGGAAAGTAATATAATTCTCAGAATCCAATCAAGCTGTTGTCATTGTGGAGACAAAAAGAACATTCGCTTGGAGAAGCCAAAGGTAGCTGAGAAGAAGCTCACACACCACCCTCTTGTTAGAAAGCAGATCAGATGCAGAGGTTCACGAGGTCCAAAAATGATGCAGGGGAGAAGAGGGATTTTGAGCCTGCCACCTTACAACCGAAACTTTGCAGCAAGGGCTGTGGACCTCATGCATCGGATGTGCTGAGAATTGACCTTCCAACCATGAGCAAAGTCAAAGACACGAGATGGGCCTTCAATTTCCTGCTACAGCTTCGAGTTTGCGGGACATGAAGCCTGCAGAAATTAATAGATAATAGTGCTACTTTCCTGATGCCCTGGCTGAGCTGGGAGCCACTCTTTCATCATTCCTCTGTCCATCTGGGTGAGGAGAGATGAGGTTGTGTGCACCATTTTATTCCCAAGGCCCAAACAAAGCATCTGGCCCAATGCAGCTGCTCAATAACTGTTGAGTGAATGCACAAATAACTGAGGGAATCGGTGAAGAGAGGATTGAATAAATAAGTGAATAGGTGAGACAATGTATGAACGCATGAATTTGTACCTGAGAAGAAACCCTGACACAGCTTTGAATTATTCCTCCAGGCGCGGGGGGGGGCTTTGTGAAAAGCCGTCCATCATCCTTGCCCAGTCTCCCCCCACACAAAGATCCACTTGAGGATAATGACCTCTTGGCTCTCAGCATGCAGATGGCAGCCATGGAAGGGAGCAAAATTAACTAGCCTCCATCACCTTCCTCGTCAAACAAACACTCCTGAAACCTTATCATGGGCAAGGCATTAACCAGAAACATTAAGGGAGAGATGGGAGGAATTCTAGAAACTCCTGACTCTCAAGGAATTTTCAGATTTACAGGGTAGCTATCAGACAAATACATAAAAATATCCCCTCCTAAAATATACCCAGATAGATGCTGTAGATAGTCATCCCTGCAGAAACTCTGGGGAAAATGACATCGGAGGTCACAAATGGCTCCCCAAAGGAAAGGAAGAAAACAGTACAGCACAGCAGTAAAAAGTGCAGACTCTGAGGCCAGTCACTTGTCTTGAATTCCAGCTCCCACCACTGTCTGACGTGGGCAAACTTTAACTTTCCCCATCTGTAAAATGAGGGTAACGAAAGTAATGGTCTCCCAACACTGTTGTGAGGATGAAGTAAGCCAATAAATGTGAAGAGCTCGCTACAGCGCCTGGCACATCGTAAGTGTGACGTGTGAGCTATTCGCTTTATTCTTACTCTGCCCTGAAGAGGTGAGCTGGCTAGATGATATGGGGGACCCTCAGAGAGGGGACCATGGGGACAGTCAGGTAGCACAGAGAGCTGGGAAGTTACGTTAACCTGGTTCAAAGCCTGGTTCTGCCATTTTATACCTGGGTGACCTTGACTTAAACTCTCTAAAGCTCAGATTCCTCACTTAGAAAACGGTAATGACAACGCCACTTTCATTGAAAACATATGTTAACCATGCTGTGCTAAACGGTGGTTATTACGAATGGGAAGCACAGTAAAGAGGATCCCAGAGGGAGGTGAATAAATTAAGCCTGATGACACGCCTTGCTTCTTCCCCGTCTTTCCCTTCTTCCCCCAGATCTGTTTGAGGCCTCATCATTACCGGTTTGCATTTCTATTTTAATCATGTTATAGGTTTACAGTATTTTTCCCCCTGCATCTTTATATGCTATAATTTGGGTACTATTTTTACCCAACGAGGCCATTTTTAACCAAGAACAGATTCAATTGTCTTTCAGCATATATCATTGTTTATCTTAATTAATGCTAAAATATTCTTAGGGGGAAAAACACATCCCACAGAGTATTATGCAAGGAAACTTAGCATTCATTTTTGCCTCCCTCTTGTCTGGCATATCAATTTATAAAGGTTTTAGCATCCTATGATTTCAATGACAATAAGGCATGCTCTTAAACTCAGACACCCATCTGTGGGAATTAAGTCACAAGGTGTCAACAGCAGGTTGGAGGATTAGCACCAGCAAGATGTGTGTTGGGAGGTGGAAGCTTGACAGCTGGAAGAAGAAGGGGACTGTGCTGGTGAGGAGAATAATGCCAAGTGAAGACTGAAGTCAGGCTTCATCTCTGATTGATCCACGGGACCATTCCTTGAGTAGAGCTGAGCCAATCCTGCCTCTGGGCTTGGAGTGTCCTATGAGGTTGTTATAACTCCCAACCGGTTTGGGCATCTTTGTTTTTGCTCAGCACCCTCAGCATTCAATCTTCTTCCTTCAAATCGGATGCCCCACCTGACCCTCGGGGAATCACCCTTTCCACACTCAGCCCAGGTGTTTTGAGGGAAGCTGACTCTCCCTCAGCTCCAGGGATGGACGTGCAATGCAGATCTGATCAATCAGTACATACTATCTCCCTGGCCACAGTGATTGGGTAAGGGATGACCGTGTTGTAAATGAGCAGGACCCTATGGGGCCTTCCCGCGACAGACTGGTGTCTCCTAGGAACTTCAGCCTCCTAGGTCTTCCTCAAATGGCACATTTAATCAGAGAAATGAGAAAATGCAGCAACAAAGGAAAACAGTCAAGCAAGACAAAGTAATAAGTGTTTAGCTATTAAACAAAGTCAAAGACTTTTAGTTCCCCCTCGAGGGCTATAGATAATATTCTGAGCCATACCCTTGAGCTGTTTTGCAGATACTGAAATCCCCATCAGGTGGAAGAAGTTAACTGCATGCTGCCCACAAGCCTGTAGACCCCAGCCCGGTTGGAACAAGAAGGTTGATGGTGTTGACTCCCGATTACCTAACCACCAACCAATCAGAAGAATGTGTATGAGCTGATCACGCACCCTGTCTTTAAAAATCTTTCCCTGAAGTCTACTGGGGAGTTTGGGTCTTTTGAGCGTTAGCTGCTGGTACTCCTTGCTTGGCCTTGTAATAAATGCTACACTGTCCTTCACCATAACCCAGTGTCAGTAGATTGGCTTTACTGAATGTAGGCAAGTGGACCCAAGTTTGGTTGGGTAAAAATACGACCAAATCAGAGCCAAAGAGACTCCATTTGGGGACTTGAGTTGGAGCCATTGGGCAAAGGGGTTCTCTTTCCACTGGGATGTTAAGCTGGTAGGAGTGTTACCTGGAGCTGCCATCTTTACTATGAAAAGGGAAGGGCTTGTCTGAGAATGAAGCCAACAAGAAAGAAAGAGTAGAGAGATGGAGGTAGATTCTTGATGCCATCTCCTGGACTCTGGATCAAGTCTTGCTCAAAGCCAAACTACCCTCTGGACCTTTAATGAAAGCCTTTTTGCTTAAGCTAAATTGAGTTGGGTTTCTGTCACTTGCAACCCAAAAAGTTCTGAGGAGTACAGAGTCTCACCAGAGAACTGTGAGAAGCCAGGATACTCTGCTAATGAGAGGGGAATGATGTGGTGTTGACTCAGTCTGAGGTTGTCTCTTGCCCCAGACCTGCTTGTCTTCCTAATAATATTGGACAATCGTTTGGTACCTGGAAAGTTCCAAGCAGTCTTTAAATTGCGCAGTGGAGAGGAACCCCCAAGAGGCTGGGTGACAGTGAGATGTAAAATGTGGAAGCTTTACTAGGTTATGCAAGAAACTCTGAGGGGAGTTGAAAGAAAGGGAGTATGTGTTGGGAGTATAAAGGACTCAAGCTGGGGAACTAACCTGGCATGAAAGAGATGTGGTGAACTTGAGCTGTATCTGCTGCAGATGATGTTCAAGGGGCTCGATCTGAGTGGGGATGTGAGGGTTGAGTTATGAAAAGTGTCCACAGGAAGTAACTAACTTTTATTGACAATTTACCATGAACCAGATACTGTCCTAAATGCTTTACATACAGTATTGTGTTTAATCCTCTCAACAGCCCCGTAAGTTATAGGGCTTATTATTTCCATTTCACAAGTAAGGAAACTGAGGCTTAGAGAGGTGAAATGACTTGATCGGCCATAGTCAGGATTTAAACTCATGTCTGTTTGACTCAAAAGCATCTGGTGGGTGGTGACTTTGGGTTCTGGACTTCATATAGGACTTTGGCTAACAGCTCGGGGACATGGAAGAGGGGCCATGGTCAGAGGGCTGCTAAGACCAAGCTCGTGGTCATAGACTCATCAATACAGGGAGACCCTCATCCTCCTGGGGGAATGGAGTGACAGGAAAACAGGCATGAGTTTGTTGGAAGGACTGCCCTGGGAGTCAACAGGCATCCTGGGCCTTGTGGCAAAGGACAGACACAGGACTCCAAGTTGAATTTCAGGCCCCCTACCAGAGCTTGTTCAGGGTCAGCTCAGGGCTGGGAGAGGCCGAGGGATGACGGAGACTGACAGAGAAAGGGAAGGAGAGTCTTGCAGAGTCTTGAGATTAAAAAGAAAGATGTGATAAACTATATGAAAAAGAATATATATATAAAACTGAGTCACTTTGCTGTATACCAGAAACTGACACAACACTGTAAATTAACTATACTTCAATTAAAAAAGAAAGATGCCTTTTATTCATTATAAACAAAGAGTACACATTACCTAACACATGGCCACCACTGGACTAGACTCTTCCTCACACACCTGAGGTTCAGAGAGGTCAACTGAGTTCCCCTGGGTCACACAGGAGCTGAGCAGGCATTAGAAGTTAGATATGCTTAAATGTAAAGATCTTTCCATGGAGCCAGACTGAGTCTACATCTCCTTGAGAATCAAAATAATGAACTAACCATCAGTTCTGAAATATGAATCATAAAGACAGCTCCTATGTACTGACAGGTACTCTCTGAGAGGCAGGATGCTAAGTACTTTACTTGGATTATCTCATTTCATCCTTAAAACAATCCCATGACAATTAGATAGGTATCATCATCATCATCTTTATTTTACTGATGAGGAAACTGAGACTCAGGAAGGTAACTTGACCTCTGTTTGGTCAAGATCACAAAGCTAGTGAATGCAGAATCAGAATCTGAACTGAGGCAGCCTGCACTTGTAGACAGACCCCAGCTTTTAACCATGACACCTCTACCTACAACTGAGCCTCAATTTCTCCATCTGTAAAATGAAGATAGTGGTAATACCCACTTTCTGAGGCTATTAGAATGAACTAATACATACAAAGAGCTTGGAAGAGTATCTGGCACACATAGCTCAATCAACATTGGCTTTCACTACGGTTATTTTCATTTTTGCATCACCGTCTTTAAAAGGGCACTCCTCCCTTTCCCAAGGCTAACCTGCAGTGTTCAAGTATGCTAGGGGAAAAGCGAGGTATCATTCATGTGCACGGGCCTCTTAGGGTAATCCTGAAGCAAGAGATAAAAGAAGCTCTCTTGACATAACTTCATAAACCCATTTTAATCCAAACATTGATTTTCCTTTGGAATAATCCCCATCCAGTTCACATGTGTAGTCTCTCTGACCTCTAATACAGACGAGGGTATCGATAACATTATTGAGATAAAACAGTCACCTCTTTCTTCTTCCCTTTATTCATCAGCCACCCTGGGCCTCTCTTTCTCTTTTTTCATCCTCTGCTACCTGGCATCATTAACGGGAGTGCCTTCCTATCCCCCACCAGCTGTAACTCAAGGTGAAGATTTCAAATAATGACAAGAAGTAAAACATGTCAGATTTAAGCAAATTCAACTGGAAATACTGTGAAAAAATATTATTTGCTCTGGACTCGTGCCTCTCTTTTGATCTTTCTTGTCCAGAATACATTTTTAAAAAATGCTCCTTTGATAGCAAAAAGCAAGCAGATGCGAAAAGGAAACCTTATGTCTTTGTTGGGAAATAATTAGTCTGATCCAGTTGCTTGCTTTCTAATGGACAAAAGAGTTTTTAAAGAAAATCATTTGTGTTTTCGGAGCCCCTTTTGGCAGTACAGCTTTCTTAGATTTGGGCTTTTTGATGAGAGCTGGGGAATGGAAAATTTCCCTGAATAAGAAATCAGAAAGTTTGACCTACACAGTTACATTTCTTTTAACATGACAACAATTGGCAATTACTTTTTGATCTGAAGCGTGAGGGTGAATACGGAGAGTTAGAGCAAATCATTCTCCTTCTTCTAAAACTCCTTCTTTCTTTAGCTCAGCACCTGAAGCTGATTTTCCCTTTTTTCAGTTCCAAAGAGTCAATATAATCTATAGCTGGAAATACCTATATTAGCTGCAGCTGGGGGGAAAAACAGTTGGCAAATTCATGAATCAGAGTTTCTTTTGTGAAGGGTATCTGTTCTGAGAGCTCAAGGATGCTTTGGAATCAAGTGTGAGCTGGTTCCTAGTGTTAGCACACTGCAGAGTTGTTTCAAGCAGCCTGTCTGTAACAAAGTGTGGCGTCCGCCCATGGTCCCAGAGTCTCAGAGACACCAATGGCTCTAATGAAGACAGAACATTATGTCTGATGCGTAAGCGTGATTGTTTATAGGTCTGTGGTGGAGAGAGAGGCTCTGCAATCCATCAGACTTGGGTTCAGACGCTGCCTCCTCTGTGATTCGGAGCTGATTGCTTCATTCCTCTGACAGTCTTGCCTGTAAAGCAGAGATACTAAGAGTATCTTACAGAGCAGACTTCTCAACCTTGGCGCTATTGACACTTTGGGTCAGGCATTTGGGCCGTCCTGTGCATTGCAGGATGTTGAGCGACATCCCTGGCCTCCAGCCACTAGATGCCAGTGTGCAGTCTCCCCACACCCAACCCCAGTTCTGACAACCAAAAATGACTCCAGACATTGCCAAAAGTCTCCTGGGAGGCACAGTCCCTCTCCTCTGCCCCCAATGAGACTCACTGCCATGGAACTATTAAGAAGGTTGAATGAAGTGACCCATGTAAAGCTCTCAGACACTGCTTAGCAGATACTACATAGTAGGTACTCCACAAATATTAGTTGTTACTGTACTAGTAAAACTGTAAAGCAGAACTCTAACACAATATTTTTTTTCTCTTGAGGATTCTTATGGCATTCGTGGATCTCTGGGGTCCCCAAATTCCCTGGTATTAGACTGGAATCCCCAGTTGCCCCACCCGCTGCTGGTAAAATATTTTGCTTCCTAGCAAAGCCACCAGCTGCTAGGGGCAGAGAAATCGATTTTCAGGTAGTTCTGTGAATGACGGATGTTATCTCACATTGGTGCAAGGGAAGTAGAAAAGAAGGTTAGGAAGGAGTCAAGAAAGGAGAAAACAGATTCCACATCAGTAGTGACAGTAACACTGAAGATCTGAGTTATTAGAAGCATCCATGCCTGGGGGAGGACATGGTATGTCCAGAAGGGGTGACCACAGCTGTTTCTCAGCAGCTGGAGGGGAAATGCAGAGGGCAGGAGAAACATATAATCAGCTTTCTACTTTTATATTTTAGTTCCAGTTATGGAACTAAAATATGGACTGCTCAGTTTATGGACTGCTCAAAATGTTGTTGTTATGGACTGCTTAATGTTGTTTGAACACAGCTATGGGCTGAATTGTGACCCAGTAAAATTCATATGTGGAAGCTCTAGCCCCCATGTGACTGTACTTGGAGAGAAGATCTTCAGGGAGGTAAATCTTCATAAGGATGGGGCCCTAATCCACTAGGGCTTGTGCCCTATAAAAAGAAGAAGAGGCACCTGCTCTCTCTGTCTCTCTCTCTCTCTCTCTCTCTCTCTCTCCCCCTTCCAAGTGCACAGAGGAAAGGCCATGTGAGCACAAGGAGAGGAGGCGGCCGTCTGCAAGCCAGGAAGAGAGGTCTCACCAGGAACTGAACTCTCCAGCAACTTGATCATGGGCTTCTAGCCTCCAGAACTCTGAGAAAAGAGTCTGCTGTTTAAGTTGCCCAGTCTGTGGTTTTTTGTTATGGCTGCCCTAGTGGACTAACGCACACACTTACCACATGCCTGGCATAGTCAATCACTTCATCCTCACAACAGCCCTTTGAGGTAGGTACTGTCATCTCCCCTTCCCCCAGGCCTCCCACATTTTACAGAGGAGGAAACAACATCAGAGAGGTTACCAACTTGCCCAGTGTCACGCAACTAGGAAATGGACCACTGGGATTTGAACCCAGGCCCATCTACCCCCAGAGCCAGGACCTTAACCTCTAAGCCATCTGAATGCAGGTCGTGCCAACCCCTCACTGCCACTTATAGAACGTTTACATCATGCCAGCCTCTTGTCAAGGTTTTAAAATGAGTCAGCTCTTTGAATCCCCATCACAATCTCAGGAGGAGGACACCATTATTGTCCCCATTTTACAGATGAGGAAACTGAGGGAGGCTTACATCAGTTAACTTGAAGGGCCACAGTTTAACTCTCTGGCTCCCGAGCCTGGTTTGTAGCTGTTGAGGGAATGCTAACCAGCCCATTCTCTGGCTTTGGAGTCTCTGGGCAGGATACTGCTGCTGGGAAAAAAGAGCCGATATTTGGTCTTTAGATATCACAGAAACAGTTATTGAATTTTACCGTCTCTACAGTTTTAATCCTACCAAGGATTCTGGGAGTGAGTGAAGGATGCAGGAAGACTTGAGTGGTGGTGAGTGGTGGTGAGCTCACTTCAGGGCAAGAGGCAGCAAATGCTATTAGTGGCTGCATGTTTGCTTCTCAGGAATCTGCATTTATGCAAATTAAAGCAAGAGGTCTCAGCCTGAGGAAGGAGAGTGAACACCCCCTCCCCAACCAATTTCATTCTAAGTTATATCTTTCTCCAGCTGGGGATTTAGCAACAAATTGCTTCTCCCTCCTTCATTTCTCTCCAAGGACAATGAATAATAATAATTCAAAGCAGAGCAAAAGAGCCTACATTTATATGGTGCAAACCTCCACTGTGTTTTGACGTTGCCTGATTTTATCTTCAAATCCCCATGGGAGGCAGGTGCTTTCTGACAGATGAAGTCAAGACACAGAAATCAGGACCCTGGACCTCAAAGCACTATATTTTTCCCAGGTGCCACCACTGGGTTGGTGGTCATGCTGTGGCAGCTTGGCATCCCATCATGGTGAAGGGCAGATCTAAGCTTGAATCCTACCCCTGGCCACTACTCTGGCTTTGTTCACATTACCTGACCTCTTTCAAGGTGCTTTAGATAAAATTAAAAAATGGAGATAATAATGATCTCCCAGGGTCAGCCTCATACAAGTTGAGGTTATCTATGGAAAGCACAGTGCTTGGCACATAGTAGATGCTTAGCAGTTGTTTTCATTGTTCTCGATGGATGAGAACTTTCTAGAATGTGTAAAGTGAGTACTTTTTCCAGTTCTCATGATCCTTAGGCATTTCCAAGTTGTGGGCTTCTCTGAGGGGTCTTGGAAGCCATTCTTATTTTTTCTGGGGCTCCCCTGGGGTAGCGAAGATGACACAGTTCTAAACAAGGCAGTATTTGATCAGTGGTCATCCAGCCACCCTTGGCCAACAACTCTGATGTCTGAGAGTCAACATAGCACATTGTTTGTGAATCCCAGGCTTGACATCAGACTCCAGTCCCAACTCAGTACCTACTAGTTGTACAACTATGGGCATATGTCCCATTGGGTTGTTAGAATTTAAGGGGACAAGGCTTGTAATGTGCTTAGCACACCTGGCACACAGCTGACAGACGGGCTGACTCAGTCTGCCCACATACCCCTACCCCCGTTTCCTCCCAGTGGAGGTGGACATAAGTAGCCCCACCAGTAGGTCAGGTTTCCTTTCTGTTTCTCCTTCTCTTCCCTGCTGGGGGATGACTAAGATAAAAGTCACTTGGTTTTCCTGAAATGACACACAATGGTTCCTGTGCTAACCCCAGTGGTGTCAATATTCACCTTTCCTTCTTAGAAAGGGATTTTCCATCAAGAAGTAAAGACCGCTGCTCCGCAGTCACAGATCTGATGCACAGGAGCAAATTTAGGATTTTCTGGATTTTGACCCCTTCCTGATGACTAAGCACTTAGACCTCCCCCAGCTTTGGTTATGCTCATGATATAAGCATGGCATCTGGTGTCAAGAAACCTGGAGTTCCAGGCCAAAACTTGCCTCTTACTATGCATAAGTTGGAGAAGGGCATCCTCCCCACCCTGGACCTCAATTCTTATAGGCCTAAAAGACAAGGTAATATCTCAAATCCATCCTCATTTGGATATTCCGTGTTTCTGCCATTCCCTTGATAACCAGGGAGAAACTTGATCATTCCCAAGACCTAAGATGATGAAACACTCACACCATATCTTGTGTGTCATCCGCTTCCCTGTCTCCTTAGCTTAAGTCTCTGCTTTTGATCAGGAAGATTTATGATAATGATGGTATGTTCTGACCACATCCCTCACGGTGGGTTCCAGTGGTTAAGAGCGGGGGTTTGGAGTTCAAATCCCATTCCTGCCACTTACTGGCTATGAAACTGAGACCTGGCACTTCTTTAACATTCATTCATTCATTCATTCATTCCACAAACAAATATTGAGGGATGCTTTGGTTTGTGGATTCAGTGATGAGCAGGGCAGACGCTATCCCTGTCTTCAAAGGTACAATCTAGTGACAAAGATTGTAAAGTGTGACCCATGCTAGGATGTGGGAAGACCAATGCTATGAGATCACATAGCAGAAGCCCCAGTGTAGTCTGGGCAGGGTAGAAGGTCAGGGAAAGCATCGGTGGAAGCGATGTTTAGTCTGAAATTGAAGAATGAGTGGGACATAGAGTAGGGGAACCATATGCCAGGCAAAGAAAGCCCAATGTGTAGAAGCCAGGGGAACCTAGACTCTGAAATAAACTCAGAAAAGTTCATATGAAGGAAAGTAGAATACGGAGTGTGTGGTGTGACTCTCCGGAGAGATGGCGAGGGCTGGGTCATGAAAGGGATTTGTAAATCACATTAAGGAGGATAGACCTTAATCCTCAACATAATTGGAACGCTTCAGACAATTATAAGAGGGAATGACCTGATCACAGTTTTATTTTGGGAAAGTGAGCTGCACTGTGGGTAATGGTTTGTGTGGGAGGAGAGACAAGGGAGAACAGGTTGGAGGCTCTGGCAGTGATCTAGGCAAGGGAACACGAGAAGGAAGGCTCCTCGAAGCTCAGGATCTTTGTCCACTTTTGTTTTCTCATGTATCCCCAGTGCTTGGGCTGGGTGTCCACCAGCCAACCAATAATTGCTTGTTGAGTGATAATGGCCTAGACCAGGGCCAGGGCACTGGGAATGGAGAGAAGCTTATGGATTTGAGACCTAATTTGTAGACCAAAGGAAAAGAGTAATTGATGATTTGGGAATTAAGAATGATGCCCAGGGCTTCCCTGGTGGCTCAGCGGTTGAGAATATGCCTGCCAATGCAGGGGACACGGGTTCGAGCCCTGGTCTAGGAAGATCCCACATGCCGCGGAGCAACTAGGCCCGTGAGCCACAACTACTGAGCCTGCGCGTCTGGAGCTTGTGCTCCACAGCAAGAGAGGCCACGACAGTGAGAGGCCCGCGCACCACGATGAAGAGTGACCCCCGCTTGCCGCAACTAGAGAAAGCCCTCGCACAGAAACGAAGACCCAACACAGCCAAAAATAAATATAAATAAATAAAAATTTAAAAAAAAAAAAAAAAAAGAATGATGCCCAGGCTTGGGCAACTGGAGGGAAAAGGGTAACATTCCCTGGGACAGAAAATCCTTAACCCCTTCAAGCCTCAGTTTCCTCATCTGTTAAATGGGACCAATGGCCCACATGTGACAGATATGTAAAGGGGGTGGTCTGGTGCCTGGTGCACACACAAGAGGGAATCAACGTGTCAACCACACGTCCTCAATGTTCAGACCTCACCTCCCAGAATGCAAGTCCCCTCCATAGGTTAAGAACAAAGACCCACACATTTCCCCAGGGCCTCCAAGTCTGAAGTCTCCACAGAGATGCTGGCAGTGGCGTCAGCAGCAGCAGCACAAGTGAAAAATGAGCAGCCAGGAAGTGAAACAAGCAACTGAGATTGTTAATTGGAGTTTATTTTCTATTAATGAACTGTGATTCTCAGTACAGCTCAGTCACCTGCAAACCTTGTCCTTGATGAGCTATTCTGCTCTGTGACAATGTGAAGAATTTTATTGGACAGAGGAGTGGGTTGGTGGTGAGGCTTTCTGTAGCTAAGAGGTCTCTGGGGCGGGTCGGGGGAGAGGGGAAGTAGCTGAAAGGAAGTGTGTTTGTTTTTCAAACTCAATCCTCGCTGGGATGCAATTACTTAGGGTCACTCCTCCAGTTCATTTTCTGCAAAGGAGGAATCCCACCTGGTCATGGGCAGGAGTGGTGCTGTTGAGCTGGTTTCCCAGGGAGAAGATGCAAACACTGCCACTAGAGAGGCTGAGGGGGTCCCTCGGAGCCACCACCAGCCCGTCCCTTCTGTCCACTCAGGGAGTGGAGACCAAGCAACAGCTCTGCCGGGCACCACACTGTCTCTGTCCTGGGGCTGCTGAGATGCACGAGCTACGGCTCTACATTCTGCAGGGAAGATAGACCAGCAAACGGGCAATTACGATCCCATATGATGGGTGTATGTATCAGCTTCCTGGGGCTCCTGTAACACATGATCACAAACTTGGGTGCCTTAAAACAACAGAAATTTATTCTTGCACAGTTCTGGAAGCGAGAAGCCCAAAACCAAGGTGTCAGCCTTCGTGCTCTCTTTGCGGCTCTAGAGGGTCCTTCCTGGCCTATTCCTAGCTTCTCGTGTTGCTGGCGAGCCCTGGCGTTGCTTGGTTTGTAGATGCATCACTCCAGTCTCTGCCTCTGTCACCACATGGCCTCTCCCTGAGTATGTCTGTGTCTCTTCTCTTCTTCTCAGCACACCAGTCATACAGGATTTAGAGTACAACCTACTGCAGGATAACCTCATATTTACTCGCAAAGACCCTATTTCCCAATAAGGTCATATTCACACGTACCAGGGTTTAGGGCTCGAGCATGTCTTTCGCAGGGCTTTCTTCCCCTTCAGTGGCTCGGTCAACACTTCCCTGTGACATACCTTCTGTGCAGTATGGGAAGCATGGAGGATGGGGTGGGGAGCCAGAACAGACCAGTTCCCACCCTCTGAAGCCTGCTGTGCCGTGGGGGAAAGAGACACTAACCAACCAGCCACACAAATACATGTAGATGACAATGGAGATGATTGGAATGGGAATTCAGCCCCTCTGAATACTCAAGCTAACATCTTGAACTGAATTCCTAGGGTCATAGAACTTCTAAGGTCATAAAGACCAGTCTCTAGCTGTGGACTGCCCATGTATTTCTGCCCCATAAGCTTCAACATCTCCTTATTGATAAGGTATAGGACAAGAGGAAATAGAAGGTCATTTACTTAGGAGCGACCATCTGCATGGAACCTGCTGGCTGGAGAATGGGCATGAGAAAGGGGCCCTCCACTTAGCAGACTAAACAGGGACTTAGAACGTAGCAACCACAAGAGTCCCTCTGCAAGGAGCCACTAGGACATAATGATAAACTAACCAGATTAAAATCAGGGGCCAGGACATTAGAAATAATGCAGCGACATCCTGAGTAGTGGGAATACTCACAAACTTGGGGTTTTCTAGGGGAACCCTTGGGAAGCCTTTAGGAAGACCATTGTTAGTGGCGAGGGCTACAGTGGTGGGGTACATGGTGTGTGGGAGCAAATCATAGGCTTGGCTGGGTCAGGGGAGGTACTTCCTAGGAAGTGATGTTTGCCCTCTATCAGAACCATGACAACAAAGCAAGGCCTTACCCATGCATGACACAACATGGATGGATCTCCAGGTTTCACACACAAAGGAGTTCATGTTGGATGATTCCAGTACTTGAAATTCTAGAAAAGACCAAAGTAATCTATAGTGATAGAAAACACTGAGGAGGGACTGTCGAGTAAGGAGCACAGGGGACTTTTTGGAGAGACAGAAATACTCCATATTTTGATTATTGTGGTGAGGACAGAGGTTGTGTTTGTTAAAACTCACCAAAATGTACACTTAAAATGGGGGGCATTTGATCCTATGTAAATTAGACCTCATTAAAATGGATCTCGAAAAATGCTGGTCATACCCTTTCTTGTTTTAATTCTGGGTCAAAATCATGGTAGAGGCCTTCCTAATCTTCCCCTAAAGTCCTCTGATCTTGTCATGACATAACGTCAGAGCCAGGAGAGAACCTCTAGACAGTTAGGATCAAAGCCATCATTTCACATATGAAGAGATTGCATCTTAGGGAGGAGAAGTGATGAGGCCAAGTCATGGAGGTCAGAAGGATACACTGCAGATTGGAGAAATCCAGATGGTGGGAAAAGGGCAGGCTGGCATGTTCTTGGGTGATGCAGCCCACCACTGAGATTACAGGAGTTAAATTTGAGGTCATCCAGCTAATCAGATTTGGGACTGGAATCCTAAATCTGGCCAGTCCCAAATCTGAAATCCTACATTTCCTGGCCATGCATGTCTTCCTGTCCTGAGCATGTTCTGTGAAGCCTTCCACTGGCCCATTCAGACTCAGTCACTCTTGCACACCTCATCTGTTACAGTCATGCACACAGTTTACATGTCTTTTCGTATCTCTTTGCAGAGATTCTTCCACACCAAGTATGTCTTCATGTGGTTCCATGGCCTCAGTGGTCTGGGTAACTATTTAGAATCAGCTCAGGCACAGAAAACAGCTGGGGGCCACCATGATGCAATGGAGGAATCATAGTCTAGAGCAGAGGTCTTCAAATTTTGGTGCGTATCCGAATTAAAGTCCGAATTCCTGGGATTCTTGTCCCAAGATTTTGACTCACCGGGCCTGGGTCGTGCCAGGAATCTGCACTTGTAACTCAGACTCCAGGTGATTCTGATGGAGGTGGTTCGAGGGCCAGGCTTTGAGACTCACTGTTCTCTAGGTAACCTCTAAACAAGGGAGACAAAAAATTAGACCTGGGTTGTTGACTGACCGGTCGGCTCTCAGGGTAACCCAGTTCAAAAGTAGATTTTCCCTTTGTCCCAAGTGAGATCATGGGAAAACAACAATGACAACAAAAGCTGGTCCTGAACACATACTTATTTCTGGAAGTTTCCCAGAAGTATATTATGTTCTAATGATGGAGTTATTTGTTTTTCTTCCTTGCTGTTAAGCACTTTTTTTTCAAAAAGAGTTTTATTGAGCCATAATTCACATACCATACAGTTCATCCACTTAAAGTGTACAATTCAGTGTTTTTTAGTATTTTCACAGAGTTGTGCAACCATTACCACAATCAGTTTTGAAACATTTTCTTCACCTCCACACCCAAAGGCCCATGCCCATTCGTAGTTACTCCCCATTTCCTTCCAATACCCTACTACCCACAGGCAACCACTGATCTACTTTCTGTCTCTATAGATTTTTCCTATTCTGGGCATTTCATATAAACGCAATCAAACACCATATGGTCTTTTCTGACTGGCTGCGTCCACTTGGCATCATGTTTTCAAGGTTCATCCATGTTGGAGCCTGTATCAGTAGTTTATTTCCCTTTATTTCCAAGTTATATTCTTAATGATGAATTTTAAAATGTTGGCGTCTCTCTTTTTCGTTAACATTTCTACAAATTGAACAATGTTATTTAAGGCCCAGGTGACTTTTCCATCCCTTTCCTTGATGTTCTAACCACACGCAAAAGTCCTCCAGGTTCCCTCCTATTGGCTTCTGCTTGGGATGACTTGGCCCTGGTCTCTGTAGTCAGTGCATCATCTAATCCTGAATGCAAGCATCTCTTACCATGGGCCTTCTCCTCATTTTTGACCTTCATCTTGGTATACATTATACCTCTTTCCATTTCATGTTATAATGGGTGATGGGTATTCTCTCTGCACTGGTGACTCTTCCAAGACAGAGCCTGAGTCTTATTTATTTTTGTATTCTAAGTATCAAACTAGTTCTTGGGAAGTATGAGGTGCTTGATTCATATTTACTGGATGAATGAATGAATGAACAAATGAACCAAAGAAAGATACCTGCAGATGCCGGCGTATACAGCGTGGAAGCCATTTCTCCCAGCAGGTTTTAGTACAGCAGTTTTAGCTTCTTCTGTTTGAAATGATTTGTTTGAAAGAGAGTGAGAATGACAATTTATAGAATATTAAACTGCATAAGCATGAAGTGGTTATTTCTGGGGGAGGGATGGCTTTTACTTATTCTTTCATTACAGACTTCAAAAGAAGAAAGTGGTGGGATAATGGGTGATTTTTACTCTTACGGTTTTGAGGAGATTTTTCACATAAAGAAATATAAAAGGAGCAAATGAATAAATAAAAAGTACTGTTTTTTTTTTTTAAAGATTTATTTATTGATTGATTGATTGCTATGTTGGGTCTTCGTTTCTGTGCTAGGGCTTTCTCTAGTTGCGGCAAGCGGGGGCCGCTCTTCATCGCGGTGCGCGGGCCTCTCACTATCGTGGCCTCTCTTGTTGCGGAGCAGAGGCTCCAGACGCGCAGGCTCAGTAGTTGTGGCCCACGGGCCCAGTTGCTCCGCGGCATGTGGGATCTTCCCAGACCAGGGCTCGAACCCGTGTCCCCTGCATTAGCAGGCAGATTCTTAACCACTGCGCCACCAGGGAAGCCCAAAAAGTACTGTTTTAAAATTGGATCTGAATACTAGGCTGGCTCTGGGTGACGGGGCAAATCACTTTTCCCCTCCGAACACAGACTCCTGGCCTGTGAAAGAAGAATGAGAAAACTTGCCGTGTGGGAATATTGTGAGGATTGAAAGGCATGGTGCCTGGCACAGAGGAGGCATCAGACAAATGACATCTATTGCTATTGTGATTAGCAATAGTGATAACAGTAACAAATAGGAAAATGATAAACCAGGGTGTACAGAGGTCTGTTCCATCTAGGACAGTCCTTGAATCCTATTTTATTTATAGCCTGTCTCCTTATACTGGGTGGCTTAACATATTGATTCTCTGAAAACCCTGGACTTAGCCCTGGAATGGAAGCTCTTTTAATAAACTCTACTTATATTGGGTGATTATGCAGAAGGCAGCTGCAATGACCTCGGTGACCAAAAGAAGCATTGTGATGACAGTCGCTGCCATTTGCTGAGCCCTTACTGGAGCTGCTTACTCCTTAATGCAATCCCATGAGATCTTATAATCCCCATTTTACAGATGAGAAAATGAGGCACAGATGAGTTAAATGCTTTAAGGCCATACAGCTGATAAGGGGCTTATACAAGATTCAAACCCATGTCTTCTGGACCAGAGTTAGTGATCTCTTCATTAGACCTGATGCCTCTCAATTTGCAAATAATGTGGTACAAGAAAATGGAGGGGGAGATGATGCAAAGGGGCACTGGGGCTTTGAAGAAAGGTTTACAGTTTCCCAATTTCCCATCTGATGGCTCATGTCATGCCCCAGTGGGTCCTAGAAGTCTTAGGATGAAACGTGGTTACTTCCTTCTGCTGTCACTCATGCCAGGGGATTCTGTGAACTCTGACAAAGAATGCAGGCTGTGTAGGTAGGAGGGGTTGCTATGGATACCTGAGGATGCTGAGCAAAGGCCTACCAGTTGTCCCTCTTTATCCAATCTCCCTTTCTTCCAGAGTAAAATGATTTTTCATGGAGCACATGGTCGCCTAGAATAAAGACTACATTTCCCACTCTTCCTTGAAGCAATATGTGGCCACTTGTCTGAGTTTTGGACAAGGGGATATGAGCGGCAACACTCAGTTTTTACTTTTGAGCAGAGCATTACAGTTTGCAAAAACAATTTCCTAGAAGGGACTCAGTTAAACTTGAGCTTTTTTTTTTTTTTCCACCCAAACAACTGTCCTTTGCTAAATTTCACTGATAGATTACGAAAACTCTAAGCAGAAAGGGATGATATCAGGAAGTCCTATCTCCTATCTAGTGGCCAGGGAGGGGTGATAATTACTCCATTGGAGTCAGGCTTCTAGTTCCTCTGTCTGATGGTTGATTTAAGGTCAACCTCTACTTGACTTAAAGTCAAGGTGTATTTTTTTAAACATTTCTCTTTCTGGGTCCTACCCATGGAAATGTCTGAACGTGAGAGAAGGATGGTACCTTGCTCTCCTGCCCCCATGTCCATATATCTGACTTCTATTCAAAATTCATTTAAACTAATATTCAATGGGCATCTACTATGTGCCATGCGCTGTACTCAGCC
This sequence comes from Balaenoptera acutorostrata, assembly GCF_949987535.1. NCBI lineage: Eukaryota > Metazoa > Chordata > Mammalia > Artiodactyla > Balaenopteridae > Balaenoptera > Balaenoptera acutorostrata. The sequence goes on from NC_080078.1 coordinate 24,656,427, forward strand.
TGCGGGAAGAATGAAGAACACGACACAGACGTTATTCTCACCAAGCTAACACTCTAGTGGGGAGACTGACAAGCCAATGATATAATACAGGGTGAGAAGCAGGGAAGCAGAAGTTGCAGGGGATCCACAGAGGGACACTGAAGCCAGCTGTGGGATTGCGGAGGGCTTCCTGGAAGAAGTTTTGCCTAGGCTGAGTCTGACATATGGGAAGGAGCTGGCCAGGTGATGTGGAGAAAGAAGAATGTTTCCAGAGGAAAGGTGAGGAGAGAGGGCAGCTCAGCACTGCTGGAGGGGGAGTGGGGTGGTGAGTGGAGGGAGATGAGACCAGAGGGCTGGGATGGGGTCAAGTATTTCAGGGTCTTCTTAGTCATTTTGGGCATTTCAGACTTACCCTAAGAGCAATGGGGGGTCATGGAAAGTTTTAATATGGGGTGATAAGATCAGACATAAAGTGTAGAACCTCCTCTGAATACAGCTCAGATGAGAGATTGGAGGGACGAAGGCTGCAAACGAGACACTGATGAGGTAGCTATTTTAGCATATGAACACGCACACACATACACACACCTTTACTTGCAAGCGCCAGAGAATGCCCACCATCAAGGGCTGGAAAAGAATGTCTTAAGCTATTCCACTGTTCACTGCCTTAGTTTTCTCATCTGTAGAATGGGAACAACCACAGCTGTCTCTCAATGTCTCCCAGGATTTCTGAGAGAATGTAAATGTCACGTGGTCAAAGCCTTTCCAGCTCAGCGTGGGTCAGCACAAAGGGCTGCTCCTGCCCCATCTCTTTTCATTTCTTCCAGACCTTCAGTCCCCAGCACGTGAGGCGTCCCTGAGGGTTGCATATGGACAAGGCGATCAGGAAGGGCCTGCAGATGTCAAGAAAGACAAGCATTATTTAGATTCCATTTGGTTTCAAAGTTGAAACTAGGGTGGGGAATTGGGGCTTTACCCCCAATACTAAAATTTAGAAATTACAAAATTGGCTGGAGACTCCCAGGTAAGAGTAGACATCCATCTGGCCTGGGATACCTTTGAATGGGCAGTTCCACTGATTGGACGACGTGTTCGTGCTTTTTGTCATGGGGAGCCTGTGACTTTTCTAAGACTTCCATAACAAGGTAGCACAGACTGAGTGGCTTAAACAACGGAAATATATTATTTTACATTCTGGAGGATGGAAGTCCAAAATCAAGGTGTCAGCAGGGTTGGTTTCTCCTGAGACCTCTGTCCTTGGCTTGTAGATGGTGCCTTCTCCCTGTGTCCTCACGTGGTGTTCCCTCTGTATCCTTATCTCCTCTTCTTATGAGGATACCGGTCATATTGGATTAGGGCTCACCCTAATGATTTCATTTCACCTTAATCACCTGTTCAAAGACCCTGTTTCCAAAGACATTCTGATGTCCTGGGGATTAGAACTTCAACATAAGAACTGGGGTGGGGATGCAATTCAGGCCGTAGCAGTGCCCAAATGGCTTATTTATATAGTGAGTATAAACAAACTGCCAGGAAACCCAAAGGCTGTGAAAATTCCCGCTGACGTTTTCCACCAGACGAAGAGTCCCTGACTGACATAGATTCGCTGCTGCCTTGGTGGTGGCACCGTCCACATTTTGCTGTTCTTCGTCTCGGCTGCGATGCGCTGCTATAGAAAAGAGCCGATCTATACCCGTGTCTCTCTCTCTTTAATCACTTTACCAAACAGGTTTTGCTATGGCAACTGCTAGCTGGGAGGAGATAACCCAGGGATGGCCAGTCAGCCCGTGCTCTTCTACCCTTCTCAAATCTTGGATGGCGGACAGCCCCTGCTGTACTCTAGCTGCTGCATAAATCTCCGGAGTGGAGTTTATTGCTAATAGTTTTGAGTGTGTGTGTGTATGTGTATGTGTGTGTGTGTGTGTGTGTGTGTGTGTGAAAAGTGAGACCTTCAAGGAAGCAGTCTCACAGACAGTAGGGTCCCCCCAAAAAGGGAAGCCACTCATTCATTGACTGATGAGCACATTGGGTTTTCTGCCTCATGCCGACCTGCCCTCTAGTTATCTTGCAGCCGTTGCTTTGGTGATACTTCCTGGGAGATTTCCACAGGGCTCCTCCTGCCTCCCCTGCAGCTGGAAATGATGATCTTCAGACTTCAAATTCTCCTTACTCTCCTCTAGTCCTTTGAAGGTGGGTTTCATCCGTGGCGCCCCTTGGGGTTTGGAATCCGGGTCATTCACAGCAACCCCTCTGATGTGTCAGGAGCAGCGCTTACGCTGTGGGTGGATGAGGCCGTAATTCAAAAGGATTTGACATTCAAAGAGGCATGTGACTCAATAACTCATCTGCCTGAGAACCATCCTCAGTGTCCCCAGGCCCCCTGGAGACTTTGTGAGGCAGGCCTGTGTGTGTGTGGGGCGGGGCATGCAGAGCAGGGGGAGTTTGTTCAAGCCTCCCGGCATAACCCACATCCCTGTCGTGTGGTCCCAGGAGTCCTGAAGCCTCTGGAATCTGCCCTGAGTGCCAGGATCTCCTTTGAGGGTCTTCCGTTTGCCCGGTGATGTCGGCTGTCAGCCTTGTGCAAAGTTTGCCTGCCCAGCTCAGCTCCTCTGCCACAGTTTAGGAAACCTGTTAGTTGACAGACATAGCCTTAAGCAGTCCCTGCGGCTTCCTGGGCATCTGTCAAAAGCAAACTGTGTGCATAGAAGCCAACAGAGGTCCCACGCCTTCTCCCTCTTGTGCTCGGGAAACCGGACGTGGCACCCATGATGGGCGCTTTAGATCCCCGGGCTGTTTCTCCCCCTCCCTTCTGGCCCCATTTGGATGTTTCTAGCATTTATTTTTCAGTCATTCATTCCACAAATATTTATTGAGCACCAATGGTGTGCTAAGTACAGCTTAGACTTACTGTAGTTCATTTTATGTGTCAACCTGACTGGGTCACCAGCTGCCCAGACACGTGGCCAAACATTATTCTGGGGTGTCTGTGAGGGTGTTTCCAGATGAGATTAACATTTGAATCCATAAACTGAGTTAAGCAGATTGCCCTCCCCGAAGAGGGTGGGCCTCATCTAATCAGTTGAAGCCCTGATAGTACAAGAGGACTGACCTTCCTGTGAGTAAGAGGGGACTCCTCCTGACTGCCTTCAAGCTGGAACGTTAGTCTTCTCCTGCCTTTGGCCTTAGACTCAGACTGGAACTTACTCTACAGACCTGGGTGTCTAGCTTGCCAACTGCAGATCTTGGGACTTCTCAGTGTTCATAACCTTATGGGCCAATTCCTTATAATAAATCAGTCTCTCTCCTTCACACACACACACACACACACACACACTGTCTCTCTCTCTCTCTCTCTCTCTCTCTCTATATATATATATATATTTAAACCCTATTGTTTCTGTTTTTCTGGAGAATCCAGACTAATACATCTGAGACCACAGAATTGAAATAAACAAAGCTTCTGCCTTTGGGTGCTTAAATTGTGTTTTGTGGGAGTGGGGTGGGGGGAGGCCTTACACTTGGTTTGTCATGTATTAGGACAAATTTGTACATAATACTTTCTAACCAGAAAAGCAATTCCCTGAACACACACCTCCCTACCCACACCTCACCCCAATCCCAGAACTCTGTCCTTGATGGGGAAGGGGTTATGAGGTGTAGGGATATATCTTTATACCATTTCTCTTCTGCTTAAAGCAGGGTTCTTAACCTGTTTTGTGCTAGGAACCCCTGTGGCAATTCTATGAATAATGTTTTAAGATAATTCTTAGAATAATATTTTAAGATATGTAACATAACGGAGTTGTGAAGAAACCCAATTATTTTGAAATGCAGTTCTCAAAGTATTTAAAAAAGTGTGATTTAGTAGCAAATGTGCTCCTTTATTCACATGCTAAATAACATGATTCAGCAATGGGTTTAATAACAATTGTGTTTCAAAATACTGATGAGCATAAATGATATTTTGGAATATCTGTATTACCTAGACCATAATATGAAGAGATCGTGATTCCCATTGGTGACAAAGTCCCAGATACTACAAATGTTATGGTGATTTTTTGCCCACTGTGTTGATTTGCTAGGGCTGTTGTAACAAAGCACCACAAACTGGGTGGCTTGAACAACAGAAATTTACTATCTCTCAGTTTTGAAGGCTGGAAGCCTGAGACCAAGGTGTCAGTAGCTCTGTGCTTCCATTGAAGGTGCTAGAAAGTGACCAAAATGGTACAATAATCTACACATACACTCCACATACTGGAAAGAGGGGTGGGAATTGTGTTTGCCTCACTCCCAGTCCTCCAAAAAGCAATAAGCAACTCAAGTGACCCAATTTTCTAGCACTGAAACCAGCATCCCCAGGAATATATGATGAAGAGGAACTACTTCTGTTTTTAATCTACAAGTCAAATGTCATCATGTTACCCCCTGGCACTACCTCTTTGATGACCGGCTCTTCACTTTCAAAATCCTTAAAGTGGCAGTCAAGAGCTCCCCGTAACTAACCCCTGCTTACCTCCCTAGCCTCACATCGCTTCCCATTAACCCCGGTGACACTGCGGCACCTACCTTTTCTTAAGTCACTGAATTCACCCATCTCCTTTCTGCATCCGGCCTTAGCTCATGCCGTTTGCTCGACTGTGGCTCCGAGGATTTCTGAAGATGTTGGAGGAATGTGTCTTTCTCGCCTCTGTGAATTCGCAAGGGGAAAGATGGTGTGAAAATCCAAGAATTTGGAGACCCAAGGAAGACACTTTGTGTATGAGTGAGAATTCAGTTAAACTAAAGCATTGCATTTTTGAATGAAGCCACCAGTTTCCTTTCTTTCACCTTCAACTGGACTTAAAACTTAAGTTATGATGTGTGTGTGTGTGTGTGTGTGTGTAGTGCATGTACTCCTTGGTAAAAATTGTTTCTAAAAGACTTGGAATCATGAACTCCCCAGATGTGCAAGCTGCTGGAATAATAACCCACCTGTGCTATGTAAACTGGAGTCTCAAATGTTACCTGCTGAGACAAAAACATTCTGAGAGGTGGAATTTGACTCGTGCATGTGTGTGTGTGTGTGAAAGACAGACAGACAGACGAAGAGAAACACTTTAACCTAAAGAAGTGTTTACTGAATTTTTTTCATTTGTGTACTTTCTTCAAAATTTTTATGCAACTACCATCTGTAGTTTCCTAAGGGATTTCCTATATTTTCATAATATTTTTTTCTTTAAATTGATCTACTTTTTGTAAACTTAGATTCAAACTAACATGAATATCCAAGAAGCCATACTGGTATAAAATAATTGCAAAATACATATCTGATAAAGGTATGGTATCCAAAATATGCAAAGAAGTTTTAAAACTCAAAAATAAGAAAAAAAACAACTCAATTCAAAACTGGGCAAAAGACCTGAATAGACACCTAAGAAAAGAAGATATACAGATTAAAAATAAGCATACGAAAAGATGCTCAATGTCATCTGTCATTAGGGAAATGAAAATTAAAATAACAAGGAGACGTCACTACACACGTTGCTGTAGAGTGAACGTTCATGTCCCCCCCTACTTCCCAATTCATAGATTGAAATCTTAATCCCCAGTGTGATGGTATTTGGAGACGGGGATTTGGGAGGTGATTGATTAGGTCATGAGGGCAGAACTCTCATGAATGGGATTATTGCCCTTATAAAAGAGACCCCAGAGAGCTCCCTCACCCCCTCTGCGATGTGAGAACACAGCGGGAAGATGGCCATCTATGAATCAGGAAGTGGGTCCTCACCAGACACCAAATCTGCTGGTGCCTTGATCTTGGATGTCCCAGTTTCCAGAACTGCAAGAAATTTCTGTTGTTTATAAACCGCCTAGTCTATGGTATTCTATTATGGCAACCTGAATGGACTAAGACCACTTATTAGAATGGCTAAAATCCAGAACACTGACAACAGAACACCAAGTGTTGATAGGAATGTGGAGCAACAAGAACTGTCATTCATTGTGGGTGAGAATGCAAAATGGTACAGTTCTTTGGAAGACAATTTAGCATTTTCTTACAAAACTAAACACACTCTTAACATACAATTCAGCAATCATGCTCCTTGGTATATACCCAAATGATCTGAAAAGTTATGTCCACAGAAAAACCTGCACACAACTGTTTATAGCAGCTTTATTCGTAATTGCCAAAACTTGGAAGCAAGCAAGATATCCTTCAGTCCATGGTGCATCCAGACAATGGAATATTATTCAGCTAAAAAAGAAATGATCTATCAAACCATGAAATGACATGGGGGAAACTTAAATGCATATGGCTAAATGAAATGAACCAATTTTAAAAAGCTATATTCTATATGATTCCAATATGTGACACTTTGGAAAAGGCAAAACTATGGAGACAGTAAAAAGATCAATGGTTGCCAGGGGGCTGGGGGGAGGGACAAATAGGTGGAGCACGAGGGATTTTTAGGGCAGTGAAAACTATTCTGTATGATACTGTAATGGTGGATACCTGTCATTATACATTTGTCAAAACTCATAGAATGTACAACACAAAGAGTGAGCCTTAATGTAAATTATTAACTTTAGTTACTAATAATGTATCAATACTGACTCATCAGTTGTAAGATATGTTCTACATTAAAACAAAATATTGATAATAGGGGAAACAGGATTTTCGTTTCCAGTTGGGAGTTGCCACTCTGTACTAACAATAAATAAAAAGATGAAGACTGAAAAATCAAAAACTCTACTTGGATCTGTAAGAAAGGGGAAGACACAGGGCAAACTGCTGCCCTCAAGACTGTAGGGACAGATAGGCAAACATAGGGAATCATGGCTTTGCTGGAGTAGAGACTCTGGAGTGGAAATCACCACAGGAACCAGAGCTGAGGTAGGAAAACCAGAACTGCAATTGATGGATTACTGGAGGCTCAGTGTAGACAACTCTGAGAGTAAAAACTCTAGAAGGACACAGTCAAGAGTGGGCCCCCCACAGTTTTGTGAGGTTTACCTCTAGTAGTTTGACCAGGTTCCTACAGTAAATATTGGGGAAAAATCCCCTGTGCTTCTAGCAGCGGGAAGGGGAAGAGGAACCATTCTGGAATATGGCAGAGTATTCTATTCTTCTTAAAAAAGCTTGCCCTTGGGAGAAACTGGTTAATCAGTGCCTAACCTTCTGCGGTTTCATCAGAGCCTAACTGACCTGGGGAAAGGAAAATACCCAACTCCAGTCAGCTCTAGCCTTTCATGTGGGAGAAGCGAAATACCAACCCCTTAGGTGGGACAAGATGTCTTGATTACTGTAGCTTTATAGTAAGTTTTGAAGTCAAATACTGCCAGTCCTCCAGCTTTGTTTTTCTCCTTCAATATTATGTTGGCTATTCTGGATCTTTTTTTCTCTCCACATAAACTTTAGAATCCGTTTGTCAATATCCACAAAATAACTTGCTCATATTTTGATTGGGATTTCATTAAATTTATAAATCAAGTTCAAAAGAACTGACATCTTGACGATGTTGAGTCTATTTATCCAAGAACATGGAATATCTCTCCATTTATTTAGTTCGTCTTTGATTTCTTTCATCAGAGTTTTGTAGGTTTCCTCATATAGATCTTGTACATATTCTGTTAGATTTATTCTTAAGTATTTCATTTTTGGGGGTGCTAATTGTAACTGATACTGTTTTTAATTTCAAATTCCATTTATTCATTGCTGATATAGGGAAGCATCTGACTTTTGTGTATTAACTTTGTCTTTTTTTTTTTTTTTTAAAGATTTATTTTATTGATTGATTGATTGATTGCTATGTTGGGTCTTCGTTTCTGTGCTAGGGCTTTCTCTAGTTGCGGCAAGCGGGGGCCACTCTTCATCACGGTGCGCGGGCCTCTCACTATCGTGGCCTCTCTTGTTGAGGAGCACAGGCTCCAGACGCGCAGGCTCAGTAGTTGTGGCTCACGGGTCCAGTTGCTCCGCGGCATGTGGGATCTTCCCAGACCAGGGCGCGAACCCGTGTCCCCTGCATTGGCAGGCAGATTCTCAACTACTGCGCCACCAGGGAAGCCCTTAACCTTGTCTTTTGCAACCTTGCTGTAATAACTTATTAGTTTCAAGAGGTTGTTTTTCTTGTAAATACTTTCAGATTTTCTGCATAGACAATCATGTCATCTGCAAACAAAGACAGCTTTATTTTTTGCTTCTCAATCTGTATACCTTTTATCTCCTTTTCTTGTCTTACTGCAATAGATAGGACTTCCAGTACAATGTTGAAAAGTGGGGTATGAGGGGACATCCTTGTCTTCTTCCTGATCTTAGTGGGAAAACTTCAAGTTTCTCACCATGAAGTATGATGTTAGGTGTAGGGATTTTGTAGATATTCTTTATCAAGTTGAGGAAATTCCCCTCTATTCGTAGTTTACTGAGGGTTTTTTTAAAAATTATGGATTCATAGTGGATTTTGTCAAATTATGTTTCCTGCACCTATTGATGTGATCATGTGATTTTTCTTTTTTGACCTATTGGTGTGATACATTACATTAATTTGATTACATTACATAATTGATTTTCAAATGTTGAACCATTCTTGCATACTTGGGATAAATCCCTCCTTGGTTGTGGTGTGTAATTCTTTTCATGCATTGTTGGATTTGATTTGCTAATAAATTGTTGAGGAGTTTTGCATAAGAGATATTGGTCTATGTTCATGAGAAATATTGGTATATAGTTTTCTGATAATATCTTTGTCTGGTTTTAGTATTAGGATAGTGCTGGCCTCATAGAATGAGTTAGGATGTGTTCTCTCTGCTTCTATCTTCTGAAAGAGCTTGTATAATTGGTATAATTTCTTCCTTAAACTTCTGGTAGAATTTATCAGTGAATTCTGGGCCTGGTGCTTTCTGTTTTGGAAAGTTATTAATTATTGATTTCTTTAATAATTTCTTTAAATAGGCCTCCCCCCTTTTTTTCCATTATAGGTTATTACAAGATATTGAATATAGTTCCCTGTGTTATACAGTAGGTCCTTGTTGTTTATCTACACCAATATTTTATATATGGTAGTGTGTATGTGTTAATCCCAAACTCCTAATTTATCTCTCCCCTGACCCCTGCTATCCTCTTTGGTAACCATAAGTGAGTCTATTTCTGTTTTGTAAATAAGTTCATTTGTATCATTTTTTTTACATTCCACATATAAGTGACATCATATGGTATTTCTCTTTCTCTATCTAACTTACTTCACTTAGTATGATAATCTCTAGTTTCATCCATATTACTGCAAAGGGCATTATTTCATTCTTTTTTATGGCTGAGTAATATTCCATTGTATATATGTACCACATCTTCTTTATCCATTCATTTGTCAATGGACGTTGAGGTTGCTTCCATGTCTTGGCTATTATAAATAGAGCTGCTATGAACATTGGGGTGCATGTATCTTTTTGAATTGGAGTTTTCTCCAGAGGCCTCCTCCTCTCTTTAAGCAGTGGACCTTTCCTCTTTTTTTCCCTCCAAATATTTCTCAACATGATGACAGGCTAAAGCAGAACTGCTTGGGCTGAGATGAGGAGAGGAGTAAGTGGTGGCCTGGCACTGCCATTCATGCTGTCAAGTACCTGCCACATGTTATCTGAGGCTTGTAGTCTCTCAGGAGTGTCCCCTAGGTGTGCCCTTCTCACACTGCCTATCTACCTGTCTTTCTCTACTTTGCTTTAAGCTACTTCGGAGCTGGGTTCTCATCTCCCTCATTGTTCCACCCCAGCCCCTGGCCCATCATAAATAAACAACAAATGTTGTTGAATAAATGGATGGATGAAGTAAGGTTTCTGGAAGCCACTCTTTGCAGATGTGTTGCTCAGGGTCCTTGCCTTTGAGTCCTCCACTGTATTTGATGTCATCCAGGGTGCTGGCACTGGGTATATGGGAAATCAGCCCAGTTAGTAGAAAAGTTGAAAAAAAATTCAGTAAATGTGGGATGTTTCTTTCCTAAGGGTTACCTTACTCCCTCTGCACGTGGATGGGTTATTCAGCAAAAGTTGTAATGTTTTAGATAAACATCTGGCCCTTCTCACAAATCCATTTCTTTTGACAACCGATTCCCACTCCATTTCTGGGTTCAATTTAAGTGTCACTTCTGAGAAGCCTTCTCTGGCCACCCCACCCCCTCCCTGCTGCTATTCTGCCTCATTATCACCATTTTCTATACTGAACTTATCACAACTTATAATTATATATTTATTTGTGCATTCATTCTTTCCAATGTCTCTCTGCCCCAGAAGACTGTAAACTCCAAGAGGTTGAGGATCATCCTTGTTCTGTTCACACCTTGCCTCTAGGACCTGGCAGGGAGCCTGCTACATAGTAAGAGCTCATTTGTCATCATGAATCTTGTGGCTTAGCTGGAAGATATGCTACAGGGGTTTCCAAGAAAACGTCTTTTTTTTTTTTAACAGCAGAACTCCTTTCATTAAATGAAATTGCTTAGACTTCTTTATATAAACCAACTCATTTCTGTGGTTAAATTGGGGGGTGACTGGGGGGAATCTGCTTGCCTTGCCTTCTCCTTGCTGCTCCAACAGGCACCTCCCAGACTGCGCCTTGGCAAGCTTTTCTGAGCCCTCTCTTCGAAAATGCCAGAACGGTCTCTTCACCAAGGGGGGCTTCTTTGTAGGTTGAAAGGCTAATAATGCAGTCTCTTCTCCCGGCTCCCTACGTCAGCCCCGTGGAGCACTTTGCTAATAGAGCCATAAATCGCCCCTCTAAATAAGCATCCTTATTTGATTTGCTCTTCAGATGACCTCTTCCTGGGGAAGATGCCATGCCTTCCCTGAGTTATGGCAAAGACTCCAGTGGGTGGCTGTGTTGTGTCCTGCTTCCGCCATCTGATAGTCTAATTCCTCTCCAGTTTATGGACTTGTCACTTCCTCGGCCAGCTCCCACCTTGGCATAGCTGACCCAATAGCAGTATTTACCTGTGTCATTTTGCTCAAACACGGGCATCCCCGCTGAGGAGGCAGCCATCCCAGCCCTATCATCTCATTGACTAATCCTGGCTAACTTCGTGGACATCATCACGGCAGGAAGGACAAAGCATCAGAAGGTAGAACAGGCGTGGCTCCCACGGCGAGTGAAACTCTCCTTGTTGGCTTGAGCATGACTGCTTCCCTGCTGAGAAATCTCAGGATAACTTTCACCTTTCGAGGGGGTGGGGCTGCTGCCTGCCCTCAAGCCCTTCCTCCTGCTAGGGTTTCCACGCCCCTCAACTCTCTGTCTGGAATGCTTGCTTGGACATTCCGTGGCGGGTCAGGTGCAATCCCCTTGCTTTGAATTTTACTCCAAGAGTGGCAAGAAATGGAGCTGGGCGTACTTTCTATACGCCTCCATTTCCTGGCCTCTGTAACGGGCACAGTCATATATCTCACACCACATTCTGTCTTGTTACCTAGGGCAGAAAAAGAGAACACATACACACATTTTGCATGTCATGTCGAGGAGCTGACAGAAGCTATGAAGTCCACCCACTAGCCCTAGGTTAAAATATGATGGGCTGGACAAAAATTGGAAACAACCTAAATGTCCATCAACTGGCAAATGGATAGGCAGATGTGGTATATCCTTATGATGGAATACTATTCAGCAATAAAAAGGAACCATCTACAGATAATGCTATGACATAGATGAACCTCATAAATGTTATGCTCAGGAAAACAAGCCATATGCAAGAGACCATATATGGTATGGTCTAGTTATATGAAATATCCAGAAAAGGCAAAACTATAAAGATAGAAAGTAGATTGGTGCTTGCGTGGGGTGGGGACAGGAGCTAACAGTAAATGTGCATGAGGGATAGTATTGGAGAATGAAATGTTATAACACTGATTTATGGTGATGGTGGCATAACTTGGTAAAAAATTATGCCACCAAAATATCTTGGAGATATTTCGGGTTGGGTTCCAGACCACCACAATGAAGTGAATATCACAATAAAGTGAGTCACATGATTTTTTTTGGTTTCTCAGTGCATAGAAAATTTATATTTACACTATATTGTAGACTATTAGGTATGCCATAACATTAGGTCTAAAAAAACGATGTACATTACATACCTTAATTTAAAAAGTACTTTATTGCTTTTGATATCCAGTGGGGAGGGTGTGATTATCCCAGGGGTTGGGGGCATAACGGACTTTCGGATGGGGTGGGTGGTGATGTTAGAAGTCCCACAACCTACAAGGAGTTGCAGGAGCAGAGTAAGAGTGTAAGTATTTCAGGCTATTGGGTCAAAAGTTCTCTCACATACATACTTCATATTGCCATTGCTGTGTAGAAACATTGTAGGGCCTTACTGCCTCCCATACCTTTATTTAAAAAATATACTTCATTGCTAAAAAATGGATAATTCAGGATGATCTCCTCACCTCAAGATCCTTAATTCAGTCTGCAAAGAACTCTTCCAAGTAAGGTAACATTCACAGGTTCCAGGGATTTGATGTGGTTATATTTTTTGGTGGGGGGCTACAACAGTATCCATATCTACATCTATAATTGATATCATCTGTATCTGTATCTGTATCATCCATATCATCTACATCTATAGATCAATGGAAAACCAAAGACGTCAAAATACTAACAGTTTCTGAATCTAAGTTGCAGGTATATAGGTGCTCCTTGTACACACATACAGTTCCTTATCCAAAAATCTTGTGCGCTTGAATTCAGATATTTCTAGAGTTTAGAAAGGCATTCAGGTGCATGCACTGTATATTATTACATTACAGCCTATATCATCAAATATATTAATATGTCTGCAATGATACTTTTGAATAGTCACACAAAGTGGATTAAATAAAGACATAGATAATTTCATACTTATCTGGGCCAGGTTTTGCTACCAAATGAATTTTAGCACCAAATGTATGATAAACTTCTGGATTTCAGAGCTTTTTGAATTTTAAAATTATGAAGAAGAGAGGGAGGGGACTGTGCTATTCTTTCTCCTTTTTTTTAATGTTTGAACATTTTCATAACAAAATATTTTGAAAAATGAGATCGCATGTGTTACATGCTTAGCACCGTGCCTGGCACATAGCAAGAACCCAAAAATGTATAACCGTTAAAATTAATTTCATAATTATTATTCTTGATGACAGTGTGATAAATCAGGCACTTAGGAGCTGTTGAAGGGTTTTATGCAGGGGATTGATGTGGTCAGGGAAAAGAGAATCTAGAAGGATCCCTAAAGCACTGGCATAGGAGGAAATGGAATTGGGTGGGGCTGGGATAAGAGGGAGACTGGTTAGGAGGCTCTTGTATGGTCCAGACAGAAGATGATGAGTAGAACAGAGGAAGAAAGCTTGAATTAACCTGACAGAATTTGGTGAGCCTTCTGGAAGAGCAGGATGGATTCTTGTCAGCTTCCCAGATAGGCTTCTGAGTGACAGAAGAAGAGAGACATCCAGGGTGCTCTGTGTATTTAGGAGGGAAAAAACACATCAGTCAATTCAGGAACAAGTCAAGTGGGGCTTTCAGGGCTGACTCAGCCTCCCAGTCTGGACAATAGCCTTAGTAAGTAAGAGCAACATTTTTGATGGTGAGGGTTAATTTGAGGCAGTGGGCTTGCTAATCAGGTCCATTTGGGCTCGAAGCATAGTCCAGTGCTTCTCTGTAGAAGAAATTTCACAGCAGACTTTATTCCTTTTAGACCTGCAGATGCCATGTGGATTATAGGGGCTAAGGCAGGGCTTCTCAATGCGGGCTATGCATTAGAATCATTTGGAAGAGCTTACACACTCTCCACTATAGATCAGAGCCTCTGGGAAGAGGGCCTTGGCATCATATTTTTAAGAAGCTCTTCCAGGTGATTCTAAGATGCAGAAAGGATGGAGACCACCAGGTTTCGGGTTCAGAAGGAATGATGCTGCCATTCTGACCATTCTTGGTCAGTATGGAAATGGTGACCAGCTGGGAAATGAGTTGAAAAGTGACAGGGAGGAAGGGAGAGAAGACTAGCTGAAACTGACTGATTCATAAATCAAGCAGGAAAGCAACACTGTCAACCGTCTCTATGGTAAGCGTGATGAACTATCCCAGAGACATAGTCATAACCTTGGGGGTGATGGAGGATAGAGGAGGAGGAAGAGAACAAAGAGTGAGATGCTCTATAGGGTAATTGCAACTCGTCCTCAATATACATGGAGTGTATTCTAGATGTGGGATTAAGATGTTAGGTGTGTGACAGGGGGAGGGGAATATGCTGCTGTAATAAGGACAACTCTTCCTGGGAAATCATTCTGCAGCCTTTTATCAATACAACGTCTCTTGAGCATCCCTGAGGGGCTCCCGTGTGGAGAGCTGTGAAAGAGGAGGGTCTGTGCCTTCACACTTCTTACAAAGCCAAGGCAGCTTCCTATTATTTTCTTTAAAATGGTTTGGTTATTTAAGAAAGCCATATTTACCCTAGAAGAACTTGAGAAATACACACCAGCAAAAGCAAAACAAGACCAAAGCTACATTCAATGGTCACTCATAAAACCACAGATATTTCTTTCCCATCATCTTCCTTCTCCTCTGAGCATGTACTTTTTCTTTTTAGACAAAAAGAGGATCATACTAGATTTAGTTTTATAATTTTTTAAATTTAACAATTGATTGTCAACATTTTTCCTATGTTAAAAAAATCCACACGGTCCTTTTTAACGGGTAGTATTTCATTGTATGCATGTTTCAACACTACTCAGTTCTCTCTTAATAAGCATATAGGTGATTTCCAGTTTTTCACTTATAATCATCATTGCAGTAAGATCGTGGAATGTCCATCTTTATGCTGATTTTTGCTTTAGGATAAATTGCTCCAAGTCGAGTTGCTGTGATGAAAGATATGTACATTTTTAGGTCTTTTGATATATAGCACCAAACCACCTGTGATTAGCCAGCCCTTCCTTTAACCAACCAATTCAAACTACTTTAAGCATTGTAACCTCTTCCCGCCCTCGGGCACATAATCCAAGCTGCAAATTCACAAAAGCGGCTATTGCATCAGCTCAAAGAAAATTAGACTCCTTTCATGTGAATGTTCCTCCCTGCCAATGCACTGTTTAAATCATCACTTCCGGACAATTTGTTTTATAATCACCAGACCTAATAAAGGGAATTTCCTAGAAATTAATCAACTGAGGAAAAACTGCAAGGTTTTGGTTTGGTTTTGGGTCGTTGTTTTGGCTAGGGACAAATGGGCTCTTTTTAAAAAGTGAAATTTCCAGAGCTTTCCCAAGCCCTAGTGAATTTCACACCCTTTGGCCCTTGTTTTACACCAACCAGAGGTCCAGCTCAGGTTTGCAATCTTCCTATCAAACCTTTACTCTCCTACCCTCTAAGCCTTTGCTCACAAGGTAATTTTCCTCACCTGGAATTTCCTTCAGGTGGGGTTGCCAGATTTAGCAAATAAAAATACAGACACCCAGTTCAATTTGAGTTTCAGATAAACAGCCAGTGTTTTTAGGGAGTCTGCCAGTTGCTGAGTATGTCTATTCCAATGATGCATTCCAGAACTGGGGAAATAACCACAGGATGGGTTCAGGGACCAACTGGACCCACTGTGAAATGAACCTAAACTAAAACTTTCGATTGAGAGCCTGACCTCCGTAAGCCACTACTCTGACTGGTGGACCACAGTGATGCCTTGTTCAGAGCCAGTGTCCAGTATCCCCAAAAGGTCTGATTGTTTCCTTTTTTCTGACGCAACTCACCCTGATAAAAGGCTGTAGGTCCCTTTTTTGAAGGCTGGGAGAAAGACTAGCCGTATAAATTTTTGGCAGTGTAGCAGGGTCCTTCCTCAAGGGGACCCAGCCTCCCTTTCATTCAAAGGATTCTGGGTCCACTAACTGACTCCAGTCTGGAAATTGCTTAGGGGGCCGTGACTCTCTGTTTTGGTGATTCAAGTTAGACTTCTGTTCACTCGACCTAAAACTCTTCTGCTTGTGCAGATCAGGTAAGAATTTAGTAGATTGCCCATCTGTTTATTTTCTGGTTACGCTGTGATCACTACCAACACTGTGCCAACACCATCTCTGTGAGTCACGCTCTTCTGATTACTGTTTTGACTCTGCTTGCTGTCCATTACTGTAACCACGCCTACTTTGCCTTTGGTGATGAAGTGCCGCCACTTGGCCCCCGACACCCAGGATCCAATTATCCCCTCTACTTAAATTTTACTGAGTTTTCTTCTGTGCATCATTCTTTTTTTTAATTTATTTTATTTTATTTTTTATTTTATTTTATTTTTGGCTGTGTTGGGTCTTCATTGCTGCACGCGGGCTTTCTCTAGTTGTGGCGAGCAGGGGCTACTCTTCGTTGTGGTGCGCAGGCTTCTCATTGCAGTGGCTTCTCTTATTGTGGAGCATGGGCTCTAGGGTGCGCGGGCTTCAGTAGTTGTGGCATGCGGGCTCAGTAGTTGTGGCTCGCGGACTCTAGAGCGCAGGCTCAGTAGTTGTGGCACATGGGCTTAGTTGCTCCACGGCATGTGGGATCTTCCTGGACCAGGGCTCGAACCCGTGTCCCCTGCATTGGCAGGCGGATTCCTAACCACTGCGCCACTAGGGAAGCCCTCTGTGCATCATCCTTGAATCATTCTTCTTTTCAAATGGAAAGAAATCAACTGAAGTAACAGTAAATTTATTTTTGAACTACCATGTGGCAGTGGATTGAACAGGAAGGTAAGATGGAGAGAAACAAATAGCACGTGGAATATGGAGAGGAGGTAGAGTTTTCCAGGCCTCTGGAAAAAATGCTTTTCATCTAGGGACGTTCAGTTGTGGCACTCCCCGCCTACACACCTGGGGCAGACATTACTAATCAATCAACACGCTCTTTCCCACTGAACCAAGAGCTACATCAGAATCCGTCTTAAGATGATGCTCCCGGCATCCACCAACAATCAATAAGAGGTGACGTAAGAGAAGAGGCCTATTTCTCATTCCTTTTATACCCTCTTATTGTGCCTCAGGTAAGCAATACTACATACCGAGAAAGAAGAAAGAACTTTCTGAGATAGAGAAAAAACAACTGGCTTTAACTTCCTCAAAATCCACCACAAAAGACAAAATCTTTCCCATGAGATTATCACAGGGCCACAGGTCATTCTAAGACATGGACTCTGAGAATCCATCAGCGAAAGGAAAACTGCAAAACTCCAGGCCTGGCCTGGCTTGCTCTGTGTTGGCAATTGGTTTGAAATAAAAGTGTTCCAACACTCTTCTGGTTACAAAAAATTAGCTTTGCCTCACGCTGACAAGTAACTCTGAGTCTCACATATGTGTTTTTCCAACTTTAAGTTGAAGCAATAATAAAAAAAAAAGAAAGCCAGCTCATAGAAGAGAATAAGAACAAATAGGGTACATGGACCTAGGTCAGTGAGGGACTGAAGATGGCAATAATAACACCAGTGACACCAATAACAACACTGCGTATTTTCTATTTGCCATGCCTTGTGCTAAGGTGAACTACATGGGTTTTCTCATTTCCTCCCTTTGAGGCGGGTACTATTATTATCTGCCTTTTACAGATGAAAAGCCTGGAAGCTCAGAGAAGTTAAGTACCTTGTTTAAGGTCAAGCAGTTTGCAAGTCGTGAGGCTGTGGGATTTGAACCCATACATGTCTGGTTCAAGAAACTGTACTCTTGAAACTATGCATTTCAGATCAGCAGAGTCTTTTCTCTCAGCATGAAAAGATGACCATTTCAAGTTCTAAGCATCTCTCCTACCACATCACTGAGGGCAAGGACTTATTCATCTTTGTATTTCCTATTGCATAGCATGATACCTGGCACATAATCCCATTCACATTTGGTTGAATTAAAATTTGCTTCAGTTTGAGGCTTTCCAGTTCAGCAGTGAGCTCTGTAGAGCAATCATGGGTTCTTCTAAATCTTCTGCTTCTTGTTCCAGAGCTGGGATGGGTTTTGTTCCAGTGGCCGTGTCACTTGTACTATTGGTGCATGCATCCAACACATAGGTTTTCAGCACCTACTATGTGCTAGGCAGTATGCTAGCAGGACAGCAGTGAACAAGACAGATCCAGTCTCGGCCTTTAGGCTTGCCTACCGGAGGGAGAGACAGATTTAAGCAAGTGATAATGGTAACATAATGGATAATGGAAAGAATTAAGAGTGGGTAGTACAGAATTGCCTCAGTGGGGCTGTTCAACCTCGACCTGGGGGCTCATGGAGAAGACTCTGGTGAAGATGGCACGATGATATCTGACACGTGTAATGCTAGCCAGGCACCGGGCACGGTCTCTTACTTTAATTCTCCCATGGTCAATCCATGAGGTGCACCGCTCGCCACCAGTGTATAGCTGAGAAAATTCAAACCCAGAAACGTTAGGTAACTTGCTCAAGTAAGTGGCAGAGCTGGATTCAAAGCCAGCCTGTGACTATAATTCAGCCCTTCTCCTGATCTACTGCTCTGCTCTTTTTTTCCAGTGAGAGCTGAAAAATGAGCCGGAGTTAGCTTGGAAAAATAGGGAGAGAGGACTGTTCAAGCAAGAGGGAGTGGCAGCTGTGACACCCAAACCTCACAGGAAGGGAGGGGAGAGAGGTGGGACGGGAGGGGGCGAGTTGGGCAGGAGTCAGAGCCGAAGGCTTTGTAAAGCCCAGTTAGGGAGTCTAGCTTTTATCCTGAGGGTGCCGGCGAGCCGTCAGAGGGTTTTCATCAGAGTGGCAGGATCGGATTTATCCTCTAAAATGATGACTCTGGCTACTGAGGACCCTAATGAGGAGAGAGGTTGGAAAGATGCTGAGGATGGAGGTAGGGGACCATCTGGCAGGGCTGGGGCTGGAGTGAGCAAGTAGGGTGCCCAGGGTACTTGCACGCCCCAAGAGTCAGTGTCCCCTTAAATTTTGTGTCCTAGGTCCCCCCTTGTCTCACCCTAAGTCTAGGCCCTGCTTCTCAGGCAGCTGCTGTAAGAATCTAGGCCAAGGTCGCATAAGCCAGACCCACAAAGGACATCAGGGAAGCTGGAAACTCACACAAATGGAAAAATCCCTTTCCCCTCTTGGGTATTTAATGTTCATTTCTGACTGTTAGCTCTTATCATTACCAGTTCGTTTTCGCTTTGACATCAGAAAGGGTGGAAAGTTTTATAGGATGGAAATATTTTTGAGGTTCCGTTGTTCTTTTTTTTAAAATTGACAGTGGAGTAGGGGAGGAAGGGGAGAGAGGAGAGAATGGTGGCGGTGGGAGGAAGTTTGACATAGGATTAGATTTTTTAAAAAACAAGACAAAATACCTTGTGTGCAAGAGTGGAACCGAAGGATAAATAATAAAAGCAAATTCCAGCAGAGTGGAAAGAAAGCAAAAACGCTACCTTGAAATGAACGACCCATTCTAAATGTGTTAACTGCACTTTCACAGCATTATTATAGTGTGTTTGAGGTCCTTTTGTGAAAGACACAGTTCACTAACTTAGGCTTTAATCTTTAGCCACATTTAATCCAAAGCCCGTAGGAACCTGTGGGGTTTGCTGAGACGCAACCAACTTCGATGCACTTTTAACAGAAAGGATGATTGATGTGGTGAGCTGTAAGCCCTGGGAAGTCCCTAAAAATCATAAAGATTAAAGTGCTTTTGAAGCTGATTTTAAATACGCACATCAGGAGAAGATGGAGCCGATACAACAGAATTTAAATAAACTACTCTTTGGAGATGCTGAAGTGTGTGGGTCTGTAATCTGGGATTCTGAACTGGGGAAGCTTCCAGACCATGAGTTTCTTAGGAAAAAAGGGCCTGATTTTGCCTCTTATTTATTTTTGTTCGTCTGGGCTGGGTCCTGAGGTTGGCCACACACCTGACTGGACTAAGCCTCAGTCGGCTGTCTCATCACACGCACCTGTATTTTCAAAAGCAACTCCTGGCGGGCTCTGCAGTCACACCGACCTGGGTTGGAATCCAGCTCCATCCGTCACATTGCATCTCTGTGAACTTGAACAAGTTTCTCAGTCTCCTTAGTGTGAAATGGAGATAATTATGGTACTGGGTTCCTGGGCTGCTGTAAGGATTAATTCATTCATGAGATAGTGCATGTCAAATGCTTAGAACCGGTCCTGGCACATGCTAAGGGCTCAGTAAATGTCAGCTTTTAGTGTCATTAACTATTGGCAAAATTAACAAAATTTAAAAAAAACACAACTCTGAGGCTTTGCTTTTATAAATTGAATGATTAGATATTATGAGGTACAAGATATTTTTATTAATGCATAATAAATGATTAAATATTATTAATAGATTAATGTTTATCAATGTATAGTAAATGATTAGATTCATTACATTATAAATATATCTCTGATGATTAAGAATTAGACACTAAATGATTAAATGGGTTAAATGAAATTAAATGAGATAATACACATAAAGCCATTAGGACAGTGCTCAATACATGGTAAACACTCAGTATACTAGTTATTATTTTTGAAACATGATCATTCTTCACCTACCTGGGGTGACTTCTTTAAAATCACACCATTTTAGGGGGATTTGCAGTTCTTCACCTTAACAATTATTCCTCAATCCATATTCTGTCTATATCCTCAATCCAGTTTTTCTGTTTTTCTGTTCTCTTCCTCCGTTACTGTTAGTCCTAAAGAGGGGAAAAGAGCAGAGGTAAGCAGAGGTTTCACCTGACAGTGTAAGTGCTTATTATGCCTTGTTTTTTGTATAATTCTTTATTTTACTATAATTTCAAATTTAAAGTACAATTGCAAGAATAACATAAAGATCTTTATAAAGTATTTTATTTATTTATTTATTTATTTATTTATTTATCTATTTTTGGCTGTGTTGGGTCTTCGGTTCGTGCGAGGGCTTTCTCCAGTTGCGGCAAGTGGAGGCCACTCTTCATCGCGGTGCGGGGACCGCTCTTCATCGCGGTGCGCGGGCCTTTCTCTATCGCGGCCCCTCCCGTCGCGGGGCACAGGCTCCAGACGCGCAGGCTCAGCAATTGTGGCTCACGGGCCCAGCCGCTCCGCGGCATGTGGGATCCTCCCAGACCAGGGCTCGAACCCGTGTCCCCTGCATTAGCAGGCAGATTCTCAACCACTGCGCCACCAGGGAAGCCCCATAAAGATCTTTGATTATAGATTCATCTATATCCAGATTCGTCTATTTATATTTCGCTTCATTTGCTTTATCATTCTCTTTCTTCATGTATATGTATATGTGCATGTGTGCATGTGTGTGTGTTTCTGAAGTGTTTGAGAGTGTCTTTTTACCCCTAAAAGAACGAGGTCATTCTTTTTTAATTTATTAATTTATTTTTGGCTGTGTTGGGTCTTCATTTCTGTGCGAGGGCTTTCTCTAGTTGCGGCAAGCAGGGCCCACTCTTCATCGCGGTGTGCAGGCCTCTCACTATCGCGGCCTCTCTTGTTGCGGAGCACAGGCTCCAGACGCGCAGGCTCAGTAGTTGTGGCTCACGGGCCTAGTTGCTCCGCGGCATGTGGGATCTTCCCAGACCAGGGCTCGAACCCGTGTCCCCTGCATTGGCAGGCAGATTCTCAACCACTGCGCCACCAGGGAAGCCCCACGAGGTCATTCTTTTACATAACCTTTGTTCAGTTATCAAGGTCAGGAACATTGATATACTACTATTGTCTATTGCACAGTTTATATTAAAATTTCATCACATGTCAAGCTCTTCCCCCACTTTGCTCCTAGTCCAATATTCAACCTACAATCACAAATTCTATTTAAATGTCTTATCTCTTTAATCTCCAATAATCTGGAACAGTTCCTTGTTCTTTCTTTGTGTTTCTTGACCTTGACATTTTTAAAGAGCACCACCAGTTATCTTGTAGGATAATTCTAATTTTGGGTTTGTCTTATGTTTCGTCATGATTAGATATAGGCTATGCATTTTGGGCAGAAATACCACTGAAGCATTGTCTATTGCTTTTATAAAGCATCTTGGAGTTTGTATCAGTAGGGGTTGCATTTGGCTGCAATAACAAAAGACTCAGTGAACAGTGGTTAAAGAACAAGTCTGAGCCAAGCAGATCCAGGTTGGACCTGGGTTCTTTCTATTTTCTATTTTCTACTCTGCTATCCTCTGCCCATTGTTGTCTATGGCAACATGCTAACTGAAAATGACAAGAGGCTTAAAGAAAAATGGAAGGATAAAAATCATTCTCTATGTTCATCTTAACAAGACCAACTTGTTTATTAGAATGAGAACAAAACTCTAATTAATATGCCCCAGGTATTTCTGAGGGCAACGAGGGCCCAGTCCCACTGGGGCCCTCTGGGAGCCACTTAGAGACATGGCTTAGCATCATACCACCAGAAGGTCAGGATCCAATCCCTGCCATCCGTTGGTTGAGGCTGCTCCAGGCACAAGCTCAGGCTGAGCACACCTGGGAAGCCCTCGGATGGAGGCTCAGTGGTGAGACTCCAGGTTCTGACTGCCTGTGGGAAGAGGAAGTGATTGAGGGGCTATGGGTGGAGCCCAGACATGCCTGCTCTTCCTCCACCTTAAATGGGCACACTTTTTTGTTTGATTTTTTTACTGAAGTATAGTTGATTTACAATGTTGTTTTAATTTCTGCTGTACAGCTAAGTGATTCAGTTACACATATACACATTCTTTTAAAAATTCTTTTCCATTACGGTTTATTACAGGATATTGAATATAGTTCCCTGTGATATACAGTAGGACCTTGTTGTTTATCCATTCTATATATGATAGTTTGCATCTGCTAACCCCAAACTCCCACTTCCTCCGTCCCCGCCCCCCCCTCCCACCTTGGTAACCACAAGTCTGGTTTCTATGTCTGTGAGTGTTTCTATTTCACAGATAGATTCATTTGTGTCATATTTTAGATTCCACATATAAGGGATATCATATAGTATTTGTCTTTCTAACTTACTTCACTTAGTATGATAATCTCTAGGTCCATCCATGTTGCTGCAAATGCCATATGCCACTCTTTTTTATAGCTGAGTAGCATTCCATTGTGTATATGTACCACATCTTCTTTACCAAATGGACACTCTTTACATGAGTACAGAGCTCCATCTCTTTCTTCCTTGTTCATGCCCAGCTTCTATGGGGTGACCGTTTATCACTGTACATGTTAAGCCCATGTCTTTTTTTCTCTTCCTGCTTTCATTCAGTCTCTGTTTCAATACCTAAGGCCATAGCCTTTCATTTAAAAAATGTTGTTTGGTCACATACACCTTCCTTTTCTGTGTTTCTGCTATGGAGGCAGCACTGCATAGTGGCTAGCATGTGGCCTGTGTGAACGCGGTCAGTTTATCATTACCTTTCTGAGCCTCAGTTTCCTCACATACATGTTTATAAATGACTGTGCAAAAGCCGCATTTATTTGGGGGTTCCAAATATATTTTAGTGAGTAGGCAAATTCACAAATACAGAATCCGTGAATAGTGAGGATTGACCGCACATCCTTAACTCAGATGAGTAAGTCAAACATTTATGGAGCATTTGCAGTGGAGTATGAAAACATAAGGCTCACCTCTTGCGTGAAATATTACTCTTTATTGTATCTTAGTTTTCCCAGTTTTTCATTTTTAATGTAATTAGTCAAGTAATTTCATGAATACGTGTTCAATGCAAAAACATTAAAATGACACACAGCTCCAAAGAATTAAAAAAGAATAAAAGGTATTCTTCACTTTATGTTTGCATTAGATTCAATTTCTTTCTCCAGAGGTGACCATTATTAATAGTTGGTGTGATACTTTTGAGATTTAAGCACACACATGTTTAAACGTACACACACGTGTACATCACAAAAACACACTATTTTCAAAAGTAAATGAGCCATGTAAGAAACGGGATGTTTATAGCAGCTTTATTCACAATAGCCAAAACTTGCAAGCAACCAAGATGTCTTTCAGTGGGTGAATGGATAAATAAACTGTTGTATATCCAGACACTGGAATGTTATTCAGCACTAAAAAGAAACAAAGTATCAAGCCATGAAAAGACCATGGAGAAAACTTAAATGCATATTACTAAGTGAAAGAAGCCAATCTAAAAATGCTACATACCGTATGATTCCACCTATATGACATCCTGGAAAAGGCAAAACTATGGAGCCAGTAAAAAGATCAGTGGTTGCCAGAGGTTAGAGGGGAGGGAAGCATGAATTGGCAGAGTACAGAGGATTTTTAGGGCAGTGACACCACTCTATATGACACCATAATTGTGGATACATGTCATTATACATTTGTCCAAGCCCAAAGAATGTACACCAAGAGTAAACCTAACATAAACTATGGACTCAGGTGATAATGATGTGTCAGTATAGGTTCATCATTTGTAACACGTGTACCACTCTGATGGGGGATGTTGGTAATGGGGAGGCTGTGCGTGTGTCAGGGTGGGGATGTATGAGAAATCTCTCTATCTTCTACTCAATTTTGCTATGAACCTAAATCTACTCTGAAATAAAGTCTTTTTTGAAAAAGCAAACGGGATCACAGTATACATAAAACTTGCCTTTTTTCCTTAACATTTCTTGAAGTTCACTCCACTTCAGAACATAAAGACCTATATTGTTCTTTATTATAGCTGCAAAGCATTTCGCAGCGTGGGCATATGTGATCTCCTATTGATGGATTTTTAGGTGGTCCCTGTGTAATAGGGGAACCTATTGCTAAACCATTTAACAGTGGACAACTTTGTGTGCACACATTTGTGGCACATTGGTGAGAGGTAGAACCAGGCAGGGGTTGCAAGCTGACCCTCTACCGTCCCACAGGCTGAGCTGGAGTTCTAGTTCACCTACTTGCTGGGTTATCTTGTGTCAATTAGTTACCTTCTCTACACGTCCTCTTTCTCATCTGCAAAATGGAGATATTAATAGTCCTTACAGAGTTGCAAGCGTTTGTGAGAAAATCCACCCCTTAGCACTGTGCTTACGCATAGTAGGTATTCAGTGTTGGATAATATGTATATTTTTTTGGGGTAGGGTCCAAGGGACAAGATAGCATAATGATGAGTATAGACTCTATAAAGTGCTTAGAACAGTGCCTTGCCATGCCCTAATCACTGCATAAGAATTTTCTATTATTACTAGTATCCTAGGGGTAGAATTGCTGGGTCAAAACATATGTGCATTGAATACGTTACTACCTACTGCCAAGTCGCAAACCCCTCATCTGACCCTCCAAAACCCTCCAGAAGAAAGGCTCTACCAACTTCCATTCCCACCAACACATGGAGACTGCCTGTTTCCCTACACCCTTGCCAGTACTGGATACAACCGAGCAGTTTAATTTTTGCCAACCTGATGGGCTCATTCTCCTTCATTGAAACTCTGACAACTGGATCCTGTCATAAAATCGGTGTATATGGGCCTTTGAGAAGGCTGTCGGTGAATGCAAGCAAAAGGAAGCATCCCTCTAATTTGCCACAAGCTCATTTAGGCTCTTTGGAGGATTCACAAATGGTTATCAGGGTAATTCTGAAAAGAATGGGGGGCAGAGATCCTCAAAAAGAACCTAATTGTTTCCAGGCGGCCTTTGATTTGATTGGCTGCAGGACCCTTTCTGCCAGATGTCAGCACATCATAGACATTCATCCAGCTGAAAGCCAACCCATTCAGCCTTTCTGGGCAACATATTCAGATAGAACCCAGCACATTTGGCTCAGGGTGGTAAAATAAATAGGACTTAATTTATATTTTAAAGTCTTTTATCTCTCTTTAAGCCCCTGTGCCTCACTGAAATAAAATTTGATCGAGATGGAGAGAGGAGAGAATGCAGCTTTAATAATGCATGATCTGCAATCTTGGCCCTTTCTTTCTTCACCTTAACATTTTGTTGGAGGCTTGCCATTTCCCTGTGCTTTCCCTGCATGATTCTTGAACAACAGTCTTGTCCCTCTTCTAAACCATATTGCCTCAGCATTCAGATGGTTTCAGATGGGACTGGCAGGTTTGATACCCACTTCGCCCAATGAGAGACACTGGGGACAAACTGGGGTCCTTACCCTTCTCTCCATGAGCCACTATCTGCCAGTCAGCCGCCATATTGATAAGATTAGCTGGTAATTAACAGCCCAGCCCAGCCAAGCAGAGGAAATGACTCATTTAGCAGAATGTCACTGCATCTAATTTACTTTGCTTATCAGAGATTTATTCTCTAATGACTACAGGAAGCAGAGCAGGGCACCTTCAGTGGAGGGATCTGAGGGGTTTTAAAAGCTTAAATGTGTTCTAACCTCTCTCTGTCTGCTGGTTTGTCTGGCAGTAAGGAGGCTTCTAATGCCAACCTAGAAAAGTGACTGTGCTGATATATGTGCCTCGAGCTTGAGATAAAAAAGATTGAATAACTCTCAGCATGAAAATTGGTGCTTAGATTACAAAGTCTTTGTTCGTTGTTTGTTGTTTAAATCCCTTCTCACTTTTTTTAAAGCTAAACTTGTTTATCCTATTTATTTGATGAGAAAACTCCTTCCATGGCTAGTTAGCTTTGGTTGTAGTTAGTAGTAGTAGAAGTAGTAGCAAAAACATTACCTACAATAATAATAAAAAAGATATTTATTGAATCCTTCAGATACGCCAAGCATTGTATTCAGCCTACCACCTTGGATGGAATACATTTCACCCTCTAAACCAGGGGTTGGCAAAACTTTTCTTAAAGGGCCAGAGAGTAAATATTTTAGCTTTGCAGAAGAAGATCTCTGCGGCAACTTCTCAACTTTGCCATTGGATCAAGAAAGCAGTCATAGAATATATGTAAATAAATGGGCACGGCTGTGTTCATGGATAATAATGTAATTCTATCCATTAGTGATAGAATCAATTTAGTGTGCCGCAAAAATAATTTAAAAAAAATATGAAACAAACCAAAATAGAATAAAAACTATACAAATGCATCACATCTAATATGGATAAACCCCTATTTTAGGAATTTACATTTCAGATACGGGCATATATATGCACCCATGTATGCATATGTGTATATATGTGTGTGTGTACTTATTTGCACGTGTGTTCTGGGCTTTGATGTAAAATGTATAATCTTATGGATAATGGTCATAAAATTTGAAAAATACTGTTCTTAGCACCCCCCTGATGTAAGTCTCGATATAACACGCATTTTACAGCTGAGGAAACAGAGACGTGAAAAGACATTAAGTGACTTGCTTAAAGTCACACAGGCAGAGGGGCTGGGATTCAAATGACACCAAAATACATCAGTTCCTGGTGGTGGAGGGCAGAGTCTGAGGGGAAAAGCAAAATGCACAGGCTAGTCTAACAGGTATTTTATTCTAAGATGACAGCCTTTGAGATAAGCTTTTTCCCTTGCTTATTTTGGAAATGTTAATGAACAGTCAAATGGTTAAAATTCTTTCCAGTGGAAGGAAAATAAAAGAAAACAAAGGACGGGCATATTCCACATATAGAATGGTTTCCTGCTGAAACAAACTGAATGTCTTTTTTCCTTCCTGGTATTTGCACTGCAATTGCTCTTTATCACAATGTATTTTTTTCCCCTAACACATTTTAGAAAGTCAGTTGGAATTGATTTGAGACTCTAAACAGTGTCCTGAATGAAAAAAGCAAAGTGTAACCTATTTAAACAGCCCCTCTTCCTTAATCTAGTAACTTGTGAGATGCAATTTAAATGATAATGTTAACCAAAATGGGAGAGAGGCAAGGCTACAGTAAAGGGTGTTTTTTTTTTTTTTTTTTAACCCACACTAGAAAAGACAAATGGCTGAGACATTTATATCTGCAGCGCTTCTTAGGTAGAAAATGCTCAACCCATTAATTTTTTATTTTATTGCTGTGGTGCCGAATATGGAGTGAGAATGAAGTTCAGAGGCTGTTACAAGACTCCAGTGGCTCATGCAAGATGGAGGCGAGCAGAGAGGGAAGTGCCAGCAAAATCCAAGGATTTTTCAGAAGATTCTCCCCTAACTTTCCTCCTGGTGTTGCAGAACAAGTGTTTCTCTAAGTGCGACTCCTTGGAAAATTTTCTCTTAAATTGAGACTTCAGAGTCACTTTAAGTTTTTGTTTTTAAAGCAACCTTCCATAAGATGTTTGCTGATTAATTTAAGGACAGATCTCCCTGGCAACCATGTTTTACTCCAGTGGATTATGCAAGCAGAAAATAGAACTTGGAGTTATTGGAAATAATGTAAGTAAATGTTAGTTTCAGTAAGGAAAAAAAAAAAAACGAACGTATTAGGATTTTTTAAAAAAGTATTCCTAAATTTAAAGACATATGTAGGAAATAAGGAGGAAAATAAATTACGTGTCATAATGCTACCTTACAAGGCTGCCGTTACTATTTTGCAATGGTCTTTTTTCCCAGACTTTTTTCCTATGTGCCTTGGTTAAGAAGCTTCACAATTCCCCACAGTTACCACCTTAGTAATAAAAGCAAAAATATAAGATGAAAAATGTAGCTATCTGCACTCAATTCTACCTTGTGCCCTCGTGCTCCAGAGTCTGGGATTTGTGTTCAACCACCAGGGTTAGCTTAGAAGAGGGTGTCCTAACTACCTCCACCCCAAAGCCTCCTCCAGAGTATCTGGGGTACTGATATCATGCCATAAAACTCTTACACATGCCTTACAGGTTTTTGTATACCAAGGCTTTGTTGGCAAGAAAGCCAGAATAGAGAGACCCCCACTTAGTCTATTATTTCCAAGGCTATGCCTTCAAGTGTCAAGCTTTGCTAACAACAACTTCTAATTATCCAACAAACTCGGTTTCTCCCATGGTCATGTGTGGCTCAGGGAAATTTAAAACTCCCTGTACTATATATGCCTGTTGATAGATTTATATATATATATATACACATATACACACGTATATGCACATATACATACACACATTAGTTTGTATATGTATATATTATCATGTATATAAACATACATACATATATGATCAAAGTTATATGTGCCTATACTTCAAAGAATCGAGAGTGCTGCAAAATTTGTTACAAAAAGAGAGCAGATCACAACAGTCAGAATGGCCATTATTAAGTCTACAAATAATGAATGCTGGAGAGGGTGTGGAGAAAAGGGAAGCCTCTTACGTTGTTGGTGGGAATGTAAATTGGTGCAGCCACTATGAAGAACAGTATGGAGGTTCTTCAAAAAACTAAAAACAGAGTTGTCATATGATCTAGTAATCCCACTCCTGGGCATACATCCGGAGAAATCTCTAATTTGAAAAGATACGTGCACCCCAGTGTTCATAGCGGCACCATTTACAATAGCCAAGACATGGAAGCAACCTAAGTTTCCATTGACAGATGAATGGATAAAGAGAATATGGTATATAAACACAATGGAATATTACTCAGCCATAAAAAAGAATGAAATAATGCCATTTGCAGTAACATGGATGGAACTAGAGATTATCATACTAAGTGAAGTAAGTCAGACAGAGAAAGACAAATATAGTATGATATCACTAATTTGAGCAATCTTAAAAAAATGATACAAATGAACTTATTTACAAAACAGAAATAGACTCACAGACATAGAAGACAAACTTATGGTTATCAGAGCGGACAGCAGGGGTGAGGGGAGATAAATTAGGAGTTTGAGATTAGCATATACACACTGCTATGTATAAAATAGATAAACAAGTACCTACTGTATAGCACAAGGAACTGTATTCAATGTCTTGTAATAACCTAAAGGGAAAAGAATCTGAAAAAGTATATATATATATATATATATATATATATATATATCTGAATCACTTTGCTGTACACCTAAAGCTAGCACAACATTGTAAATTAACTATACTTCAATAAACAAAACAAAAAAATGAAAAACAAAAAACAAAGGTATTCTGCTGCTAGAAAAAAAACAGAGCAGAAACTTGCTTCCCTTCATTTCTTCCCATTTCCCTCCCTCCATAGGCCACCACTGTTGTCTCTTATTGCTGATTCTTTTGGGACCTCCAGATATCTAAATAATACACTTATCATGTTACATACTGATTTGTCATATTTAGGCATGTTAGCTATTTATCTCAAGCAAAATGAGAATTTAGCTCTCTGGTCACCCTTCCCTGCTTTCACCACCACTACACAAACTATACACACTTCCTGTCTCTGAATTTCTCAATGATTTTTGATAGTTCAATATTTGTTTTTTTTCCAGTGTCATGAATGATCATGCCAAATAGCTTCCACAGTTGAACCATGTAATATATATTCTATAATTTTTTTTTTCCTTTACTGCACAACTTTTTGTTTTCCATGAAGTTAACACTTGCCTTCTAAAAATTTGCTCAGTTTTCCACGTTCTTGTCAATAATTTGACCTTCAGTTTTTGGCTCGTAATGACATCCATTCTCATCAGGTATGCTAGCAATTTTACCTTCCAGGAGTTCGAAGCTCCTGGGGCCTTCAAACCCGCCCCTCTGCTCCTGATCGCAGGGAAACCAGCTCTCATTCTGGATCTCCTCACACCCCACAGCCATCCCCTTTGTCCTCTGTAGAAGATACTCTATTTCTCATAGCGCATGTATTCAACACTCCTCATTTAGTCTTTCAGCTTACTTGAGCAATTTTTTCACTAGGTTTCTGAGAAAGGAATTATCGTTATTATTTTTGGAGATGTTATATATAAATGCTGGATATAGAATCCTAGATTGGAAATAATTTTCCTCAGAATTTTAAAGACATTACTGTCTTCTAGATTTTAGAGTTGCTACTGAAAAGCCACTCTGTTCTGACTCTTTGCATAGGACCCACATTTTCTCTTGGCAACCTGGGGAAACTTCTTTGAACCAGCGTTTTCAAATGCCATGACCATGTGCCTTGGTCATTGCTCTGGCCCACTGGGGCTGGAAACACATGCTACTTGGTTCTGGAGAATTTTCTTGAATTATTTAAGTGAGTGATTTTTCCCCTCCATTTTTTTCTGTTCTTTTCTTTCTTTCTAAAACTCTTGTTATCCAGATGTAGATTCTCTATTCAAAAAAAGTTTTTTCTTCTCTCCTATTTTGCATGCTTTTGTCTTTTTACTCTGTTCTGGAAATTTTTGTCAATCTAATCTTCCAACCCTTTCATACTGTTCAAAGTATTTCTTTGTGCTATCACATCTTTCACTTCTGAGGGCTCTTTTTTGCTCTCCGAATGCTCATGTTTTAATAGCAGGTAGAATAGTCAGTGCAGTGCCCTAAACACGTTAGGGTAACAGCAAAGATGATGACATGCCTGGGACACAGTGAACAAGGGTGAGTGTCAAAGCCAAAAAGTTCAGAAAAGTCATGGAGGTGAAAGCAGCTCTTTTGCCCCTTTCCCGTTTGCCCATGTCTGTTCCCCTCTAACCTTGAAAGAACCTAATCGTAGGAATGAGACTACTAGGCAATTTAAACTACCTCCTGACTTACGCTCTTCTGAATGCACACCATGCCTTGCCTAACCTGTTGATCTACCCTAGATTAAAAGAAGTAAGAATGAAAAATTAAGTAAAGAATGACTAGCTCTCTACCCCCAACAGCCCCCTTAGAAATCCTGCAGGCAGATCCTGCAGGCAACATAACATTTGAAGAGAGAGTCAGCCAGCCTGCGTGCAACAGAGAAGGATGCAGAGCCCAACCTCCTGCCCTGTGATTCGCTGAGATTCCCACCCACCCCCACTGCGTTTTCCCTTTAAAAACTGTCATGGCTGAGCAGAAACTTTGGAGTTGGTCTCAGGACACAAGTCCACCTTTTCCCCAGACTGCCGGCTTTTCTGATTACAGCAACTTTCCTTTCTACCGACGCTTGCCTCTTGAATTATTGGCTTTTGAGGGGTGGGCAGCTGATCTTGAGTTCAGTAACAGAGAAGAGAGGACACATCACATAGGGGCTCATGGAGCCCTGGCTGGAAGTCATGAAAGCTGGTGTCTAAGCCTAGTTTTGTCCCTTACTTAGAAAACTCGCTAGCTTCTCTGAGCCTTCATTTCACCATCTGTGAAAGGAACTGTTTGAATCTCTGAGGAACCTCACAACTCTAATATTCTCATGGATCTTTAACTGCATCAATATTCTTTCCCCAAAGGAGAAAAATCATAATACTTACATTTGTGTGTATACACTTTATGCTTTTCTAAATGGCCACGTATATCTGACCCCTACCTCACCCAAGAATAGAACTTTGACCTCTGAGGCAACTCTGGATTTGTGTTTAAGTGACTTGTCCAAGGTCACACAGGAATTAATGGCAGGGTCCAATTAGAAAGAGGGTCTTTGGTCTCCCAAAATGAACTTGGATGCAGAAGCCATGAGTAAGTCAATCCTCTCAGCCATGGCCAAGTAGATGCTAATTCATCAGAAGGAAAATGCTGAGCCTGCCTTGAGTCTTTCCAAGTAAGCCTGCGGCACCACTAGCTGAAGGAAAGGGCAGCGCTAGGAGTTACACACCAGAAGTGCATCATTCCTCAGTCAGGGGCTGACGTTCTATAAATGTCATGAGGCACAGCATGGCTCCCATGAAGAAGGAGCCTTCTCGGCCAGCGTGGGTTTTACAGCCCCACGAACCTGGAGGGCTGGACATCTGGCAGTTCAGCTTTCTCTGCTGTTTAAGACGGATTTGTCATACCAGGGACTGGCCTCTGCTGAATCCTCTTTCCTCTAAAGGACTGTCCTCTCTAAATTTATCTAATTGATAATGAGAGCAAGGAGGGCCGAATTGATGGCACCCAAGTCCATTGGAGAGAGAGCAGAAAGTGCCAGGAAAACTATAACTTGCATAATTAGAAAATATTGTTTTAAGGGAACAAGGATCAGGGTTTTCCATGTCAGAGTTGAAAATACCCCCTGATTAATTTCCTCCAGCTTATTCCTTAGTAATATGAAAAGTAATCTAAAGAAGTAATCAAGACAGTCAAAGTGTCCAAAGTACTTTAAGGTAATAATGACAGTAACACCCAATAACAGCAATGACCAGAATTATATTTTACTTTTGCGTTTTTAAGCTATGTGTCAGACACTGAGTTAAGTATGTCAAAACCTTATCTTATTTCATATGCGGAAAGCATCATGGGGTGGGGACCATTATTCTCACCATTTTACAGGCAATTTCAGGTGAGTTGCTTGGAGCTTAGCTAGATGTCCAGAGTCACACAGCACGTAAGGGCAGAGTTGGAATTTGAACTCAGGCTATTAAAATGCAAATTCCAACCCTCTTAACTGTTCCGCTGCTATATTGTCTCTTAAAGAAAGCCTTCTTTACTATTGTCAGCTCTGAATGTCATCTGGAGTGCAGGAGAGGAAGTTTATCTTTCTTTCCCAGTCAGCAGGAAAAGTCACTTATTTTGCAAATTTAAAAATGTGGTAAAATATACATGACATAAAATTTACCATTTTAACCATTCTTAAGTGTGCATTAAGTACATTCACAATGTTGTACAACCATCACCACCATCTGTTTCCAGATCTTTGTCATCATCCCAAACAGAAACTTTTTACTCATTAAACACTAACTCTCCATTCCCTGGGGGGAACCAGGCCCTAGTAATCTCTATTCTACTTTCTGTCTCTATGAATTTGCCTGTTATAGGTACTTCCTGTCAGTGGAGTCATACAATATTTGTCCTTTTGTGCCTGGTTTCTTTCACTTAGCAACTGTTTTCAAGGTTTGTCCATGTTATAGCATGTATCAGAATTCCATTCCTTTTTATGCTGAGTAATATTCCATTGTATGTATAGATCACATTTTGTTTATCCATTCATCTGTTGATGAGTATTTGGATTGTTTCCACCTTTTGACTACTGTGAATAATGGTGCTATGAACATTGATGTACAAGTATTTGTTTGAGTCTCTTGCTTTCAATTCTTTAGGATATTTATCCGGAAGTAGAATTACTAGATCATACGGTAATTCTATGTTTAAGTTTTTGACGAACCACTAAATTGTTTTCCATAGTGACTGCACCATTTTACATTCCTACCAGCAATGCCTCAGGGTTCCAATTTCTCCACATCCTCTCCAACATTTGTTATATTCAGTTTTTTGATAATAGACAGGTGTGAAGTAGTATCTTGTATTTTGATTTGCATTTCCCTAGTGACTAACAATGTTAAGCATCTCTTTATGTGCTAAGCGGTCATCTGAATATCTTCTTTGGAAAAATGTCTACTCAAGACCTTTGTCCATTTTTGAATTGGGTTGCTTTTCTGATGTTGCCAAGTTGTAGGAATTTTTGTTGTTGTCCTTTGTTTTTTGCATATTCTTGATATTAATCCCTAATCCGATACATAATTTGCAAATATTTTCTCTCATTCTATGGGTTGTCTTTTCACTCTCTTGATAGTGTCCTCTGATACACAAAAGGTTAAAAATTTTTTTTAATAAATTTATTTATTTATTTATTTATTTACTTTGGCTGCGTTGGGCCTTCGTTGCTGCG
This sequence comes from Balaenoptera acutorostrata, assembly GCF_949987535.1. Taxonomy (NCBI): domain Eukaryota; kingdom Metazoa; phylum Chordata; class Mammalia; order Artiodactyla; family Balaenopteridae; genus Balaenoptera; species Balaenoptera acutorostrata. Next base: position 24,690,773 of record NC_080078.1, read on the forward strand.
CACAGGCTTCCTCTAGTTGTGGCGAGCGGGGGCCACACTTTGTCGCAGTGCACTGGCTCCTCATTGTGGTGGCTTCTCTTGTTGCGGAGCATGGGCTCTAGGCGTGCAGGCTTCAGTAGTTGTGGCACGCGGGCTCAGTAGTCGTGGCTTGCAGGCTCTAGAGTGCGGGCTCAGTAGTTGTGGCGCATGGGACTTAGTTGCTCTGTGGCATGTGGGATCTTCCGGGACCAGGGCTCGAACCTGTGTCCCCTGCATTGGCAGGCAGATTCTTAACCACTGCACCACCAGGGAAGTCCAAAAGTTTTTAATTTGATGAAGTCCAATTCATGTATTTTTTTTTCCTTTTGTTGCCTGTACATTTGGTGTCATATGTTAAAAATTATTACCAAATACGATGTCAACAGACTTTCCCCTATGTTTTCTTCTAAGCATTTTAAAGTTTTAGCTCTTAAATTTAGATCTTTGATTCATTTTGAGTTAATTTTTGTATATGGTATAAAGTAAAAAGCCCCAGTTTATTTTTTTGCATGTGGATATCCAGTTTTTCCAGTACTGTTTGTTGAAAAGACCATGTTTCCCCATTAAATGGACTTGGCACCCTTGCTGTAAATCATTTGACTATATATGTGAGGGCTTATTTCTGGGCTCTCTATTCTATCCCATTGAGCTATGTCTATTCGTATGCCAGTAACACACTATTTTGATTACTGTAGCTTTGTAGTAGGTTTTGAAATCAGGAACTTTGAGTCCTCCAGGAAAAGTCATTTTAATTCACATGAGATAAAAATTAAAGTGTAGATTAGTCTTAGATCAGTTAATGCAGAGGAGATGGCAATCAAACTAGTTTGAACACACAAGTTTCTGTTGGCATTATGCAAGTTGTAGGCTTTCTCAGAGGCTGTGCCTACCAGTTATTAGTCTTTTAGATGGAGGAAGGGGTTGGGGATGAAGACCAAGGATAGTGCTGGCAGGGCTGTGAATTGGTCCAGTTGTTTTGGGGAACATTTGGAAATAAGAATCATAACCCTTGGAAATGGGCTACCATGACCAAGGAACAGTGTTTTCAGTAGATTAATAACAAATAGACTTAGAGAAAAATTTGCCTGCAAAACTGTTCAACCCAGCATTGTTACCATAGTGGTAACCAATAATAAAAAATTGAGTGGAGCTGGTTAAATTATGGCACAACCATACAATGGGATACCAGGTGGCTGCTAGAAACATCTTGCTGAAGCATATTTGTAGACATGGAAAGATAATAATGATAACTATTTAAATTAAAAACAAATTATATGTACTATGCAATTTCACAATTGTCAGATTTGGAGATCATAACATATTCAAACACACACACACACACACACACACACACACACACACATAATGGCAGGATAGACACCATTATTCATTGTCATTACGTTAGGTCTGGCTCTCCAGAAGCAGATCCTGAGACGAGAATTTGTGTGCAATAGATTTATTAAGGAAATGCCTCAAGGAGAAACTGGTAAGAGAATGGGGGAAGCAGGACAGAAAAGGGGAGGAAGCAAAGCAAGGATGCAATTTCAGGCCAAATCCCACCGAGGGTAACTCCAGCCTGATCCCCCAGAGGAACTCTTGTGGTGTAAATTATACCTCAGGCTTGTTCTAACCTAAGGCAAGAAAGCTGGGCTTTCAAACTCCCTCACCCAGCAATCATTGGCCAAAGAAAGACCACCCTAGGGGGATGTAAACTCCCAGGCAATCTGGATAAAGCCACTTGGTGGGACAGTCCCCTGAGATAGAGCCACAGGTTACCAAAGTTGAGGAAGAAGTCTGCAGAAACGGAAAAAGGGGTTCTGGGGTGTCTGAGTGGAGCACCCCATTTAACATTATCTAAACTTTTGTAGGCAAAGAAAAGGCATTATTTTTGTAATAACAAGTTACTTTTAAAAATATATGTAGAAACAAATAGCTTTCAAATTTCTTTGTAATCTCACATCTGTTTCATAGAATTATGCTTAGTATTCAGCGACAAAAGGCTCTTTCTAGCAGCCATGTTGCCCTGACTGTTCTGGCAATACTTCAATAAAGCTTTAAGGCTTTAAAATCTTCATTCCAGGGAGATAATATTTGCAAATCATAAAGGGTTAATATTTAAAATATATAAGGAACTCATATAACTCAATAGCAAAAAACCCCAATAAACTGATTTTAAAATGGGAAAAGGACCTGAATAGCCATTTCCCCCACCAAAAAAAGACATATAAATGGCCACAGATACACGAAAAGGTGCTCAACATCACTAATCATCAGGGAAACGCAAATCAAAACTACAATGAGATATCACCTCACATCTGTCGGAATGGCCATCCTCAAAAAGACAAGAAATAACAAGTGTTCGAGAGGGTGTGGAGAAAAGGGAACCCTTGTGCAGTGTTGGTGGGAATGTAAATTGGTGCAGCCACTACGGAGAACAGTATGGAGGTTCCTCAAAAAACTAAACATAAAACTACCAATCCCACTCTGGGTCAATATCCAAAGGAAATGAGACCACTATCTCAAAGAGATAATCTGCCTTCCCACATTCATTGAAGCATTATTCACAATAGCCAAGACATGGAAACAACTCATGTATCCATCGACAAATGATGGATAAAGAAGATGTGGTATATATATTTCACTGGTAAAAAAGAAGGAAATCCTGCTATTTGAGACAACAGGGATGGACCTTGAGGACATTCTGCCAAGTGATATAGGCCAAAGACAAGTGCTGAATGATCACACTTATATGAGAATCTAAAAAACGCTGAATCATAGAAAGAAAGATTACATTAGTGGTTGCCAGGGACTGGTGGTTGGGGGAAATGGGAAGATGTTAGTCAAAAGGTACAAACTTCCAGTTATAAGATGAATAAGTTTTGAGAATGTAATGGACAGCATGGTGACCATAGGTAACAATACTGTATTGTTCACTTGAAAGTTGCTATGAGAGCAGATCTTAAATGATCTCTCCACCACCAATACCACCACAACGAAACGATAATTATGTGAGGTGAAGGATGTTAACTAAACTTATTGTGGTAAATATTTTGTAGTATACACATGTATCAAATCATTTTGTACATCTTAAACTTATACAATGTTGTATGTTAAATATATATCAGTAAAACTGGGGGGAAAAAATCCTCTATCCAGGGACTAACATATATCATTAATGGTAATGAAAACAATAATAACAACAGTGATGACTTTTGGAACCATCCTGTACATTAATGTTAGTAATAATAGTAACGTATTGAAGCTCTCTATGGGCTGGGTCCTGGGTAAAGTACTTCATTCATTATCTCTTTGATTCTTTATAATAACCTTATGGGGGTGGGGTACAAATGTTAACCCTCTTTCCCAGATGGGAAAACTAAGGCTGAGAGAGGTTAAACAATTCACTGCAATAAAACCAGTTAAAGGCAGAGCTTGGACTCATTTTGCCTGGTGCTAAAACTCACACTCAGAATCATTGCAATGTGCTATATGCCAATCCATGTGTTTCTCCTCTTATATTTTAAGATACTAAGTCTTGAATTCTGATCATGGGCCAGTTCTACTACTGTTAAATTGTGCTCCTTTTTATATGTAATCCTGAGAATATTTCTCTGTTGGTTTTCCCAGCCTCTTTGGACAAGCCATTTTAGCTTCTTTCTGTTCATAATCTCTTGGGAAAAGGGCTGATGGATTTGTAAAATTATGAGCAAACCCATCATTAGCTATGGATATACCTGCCCCAGTGCCTGCTGGGTTGAGCATTTTATAATATTCAAACTTCAATCATTGCATTCCCTAAATGATAGCTTTCTCTGATCTAAGGGGAAACCTTACCTTTTTGTCTGCTGCAAATATACATGGTAAAAATGAACAGAGGCTAAGAGGTGTATTATAATGTGAGAAAAGCATTTTCTAGGACAGTAAAATAAGGGTGATAATTTTAGAAATTGCCAAATAGGATAAGTGGGTGGCTTTCTTCTTTTCTTTAACAGTTTTCCTTTCATCGTCAGCTTAAGTCTAAATTCCTGGCATAAACGCTACATGACACAGGTTGAAAGAAATAGAAACAAACAGATACTTCAAAAGAAATGGAGAGGATTTAGTTGACACTTACAAGTTGAATTTCTGTCCAAAGATGAATTTGCCCGTACCACACTCATAACTTTCCAGATTTCTGTTTACTTATGTATGAGAGAAAAAAAAAAAAACAACCAAGCTCAGCTAGGCTGAATCTAGCAATTAGTTAAATTACTCAGACATCCATTATTGAAAAACCTCAATTCCACTTGGATTTGAGGTTTTGTTTAGTGCTGCCTGATAATAACTTTCTGCTTGACTGATGGCTACTAATTCTGATAGCGGTACGTGAATGTCAATCACAAATGGAAATAGACACACAAACTCTAGGACCCATTAAGACGGTTGCCATGATCGCATTCCCAAATGTGTGTTGATTCAAAATATAGGCTAAAGAGATTTAATTGCGTTCTGGATGGGAAACATTTATGATTTGAGTTTGCTGTTTGGGGCATGCAAAAGAGAAAAGAGGAGGAAGAGAAGCAGAGGGGCCTCGGGGAATAGGGAGAGCATCATGCCCCGCTGACAGGTGCAGAGAACAGACCCAGCATCTGTGGAAGGAAAGCTGAGTATTTAGAAACAAGGTGGTAGGAAATTAAAGCACCAAGAGATGGTTAAGATGCTCAGGGAAATAGGCCAGGAAACTGATTGAATTTGTCTCAGTCAGGAGCCGGCTGCATCTCAAATTAAAGGTGGAGCCCACCAGCCTTCCTTTTCTCCCTCTTCTCTGAGCCCATTGGTGTTGATTTGGTCTTTAAGCATGGAAGGAGCCCTCATGGAGCCCAGCTACGTGTCGTGCGGTGAAAATGAGCACTTGAAATGTAAACAGTTCTCCCAACTGCCTGTGCTCCAGGCAAATGGGTTTGGAAGAATTTCACCCACTGTTCTCATGGAGTGACTGCTCTGTGGGGTACCTCTGGGACCAACTAGGCTGGGGTTTTCACTGTGTTTGTTTTTCCTTTTATTTTTCAGATAAGCAAACTGAGGCTTAGAGAGGACAAAGATTTTGGGTGACATTCTAGTGTTATGCTCAAACAAATGGGCTCAAAATCTGGATCTGCAGCTTGGCAAATCGCTGGGTGATTTGGGCCAGTTTCCATCTCCCTAAGCCACTGCTTGTTTTTCTGTAACGTAGGGATGAAGACAAGAATATTGATGACATAGCATTTACTATTAGGCTTTACTGGGAGAATGCATGTAAAATGCACTCCATTTATTTAACATAGATTTATTGAGCACCTTCCATGTCCCAGATATTGTTTTAGGTGCTACATAGCCTTGCTTTTTGCCCTTGGGTGACAAACATAGCTAATAGAGGCAGAGGCTGACCTTTCTCAAACATCTACTGGGGGCCAAGTTCCTGTGCTTATCTCTTACATGCACGTCTCATTCTATCAAACAGCAACCCTGAGAGGCAGGTACTATTTTTATCTCCATTTTGTAGATAAGGAAACTGAGGTTTAAAGAGAGGAATCAAGTAACTTGCCCAGGGTCACACTTCTAGTAGGTGGCTGAATTGCGATTCATTCAATTGATCCTTTCAGTAAATATTTATTGAGCACCTACTATTGTGCTAGAGGCAGGGAATGCAATGATGAACAAACAGGACAAGTCCTAATGGGGCTTATATTCTAGTTGGGAGTCAGGCAGCAGCTAATTGCTCAACGACAATTTAGTTCTGACTGTGACAACTTTTAAGAAGGAGATATGTGAAGGCTAAGCGTGGGATCTGACCCGGTTTTAGGGGGTGACCTTTAAGCTGAGATTTGAAGGGCGAGCAGGATCCGAGCAAAAGGGTGAAATGTAAAGAACATTCCAGGCTGGAGGCCATTTTCACAGTATAGTTGCTACTCACACTCATCCTCAGTCTATTAAAAAAACAGTACCGTATATAAAATGGACACAACTACCTACTATAATTCTCCATGCTCTCCCTACTGTAGAGCATGGAGAATTATACTCAATATCTTGTAATAACCTATAATGAAAGAGAATGTAAAAGAAGAATATATATATATATATATATGTATATATATATATATATATATATCTGAATCACTTTGCTGTATGAAACTAACATGACATTGTAAATCAACTATATTTCAATAAAAATTTAAAAAAATAACGTTGGCTCCAACTCCAGTTGTGGGAGAATCCCATTCCTTGTTTTCCCAGCTCAGCTGACAGCCCTGAGCCCTGGCAGACACGTTTTCTCTGTAAGAGGGGTCGACATCATCTTTTTTTTTTTTTTTAACATCTTTATTGGAGTATAATTGCTTTACAATGGTGTGTTAGTTTCTACTTTATAACAAAGTGAATCAGTTATACATATACATATGTTCCCATGTCTCTTCTCTCTTGCATCTCTCTCCCTCCCACCCTCCCTATCCCACACCTCTAGGTGGTCACAAAGCACCGAGCTGATCTCCCTGTGCTATGCGGCTGCTTCCCACTAGCTATCTATTTTACGTTTGATAGTGTATATGTGTCCATGCCACTCTCTTTGTCACATCTTACCCTTCCCCCTCCCCATATCCTCAAGTCCATTCTCTAGTAGGTCTGTGTCTTTATTCCCGTCTTGCCACTAGGTTCTTCATGACGTTTTTGTTTTTTTTTTCCTTAGATTCCATATATATGTGTTAGCATACTGTATTTGTTTTTCTCTTTCTGACTTACTTCACTCTGTATGACAGACTCTGGGTCCATCCACCTCACTACAAATAACTCCATTTCGTTTCTTTTTATGGCTGAGTAATATTCCATTGTATATATGTGCCACATCTTCTTTATCCATTCATCCGATGATGGACACTTAGGCTGCTTCCATGTCCTGGCTATTGTAAATAGAGCTGCAATGAACATTTTGGTACATGACTCTTTTTGAATTATGGTTTTCTCAGGGTATATGCCCAGTAGTGGGATTGCTGGGTCATATGGTAGCTCTATTTTTAGTTTTTTAAGGAACCTCCATACTGTTCTCCATAGTGGCTGTATCAATTTACATTCCCACCAACAGCACAAGAGTGTTCCCTTTTCTCCACACCCTCTCCAGCATTTATTGTTTCTAGATTTTTTGATGATGGCCATTCTGACCGGTGTGAGATGATATCTCATTGTAGTTTTGATTTGCATTTCTCTGATGATTAATGATGTTGAGCATTCTTTCATGTGTTTGTTGGCAATCTGTATATCTTCTTTGGAGAAATGATCTTATGGAATGAATCTTTTTCCCGAGTGAAGGCTTGTGATTGGTCTTTGGCAAATTGCAAAACTAAAGGCATTGTGTGTGTGTGTGTGTGTGTGTGTGTGTGTGTGTGTGTGTGTCTTGTAGCTGTAAAAATGCCATCTCCAATTATATCTCTTAACCATCCCAATTCTCAGCCCTTTTTCAGTGAGCAGGTAGTGAGGATGGTTGTTTTGAGTGACAGAGAAGCTGACTAGCTCTTGGCAGTGAAACCTGAAAAACCCCCTACCTTCTTAACCACAGACAGAGGAACCCATTTGGCATCAGGGCCAAGGAACACCGAGCTGTCAAACATGCCTGGGAGAGTGACAGCGCCATCGTCATGACTCCTCTTTGAGGGGGAGGAAGAGGACAGGCAGCAAACTCAGGTCCAGAGGACTTTGAATTGAAAATGAGGAGGGTGTGAGAATTCTTTTCACATTTTTTCCCATCATTCTATTCAAACATTTTGTGGCTCTTGACTCAGAACTAGGGACTCAGACATTTAAAAGTTTTCTCCTCCCCATCCTCCCAGCCCTCCAGGAACTCTTGATCTAATGCAGGAAGCAGATGTGTTTACACAAGCAACTTTAATATGAAGTAAACTGCGCTCGGTGCCCATCACAGTGCCTGCCCCACAATGGCACCTAAAAAGGTTTTGTTGAATGATTGAGTGTCTGCCTCCATGAAGGAATGAATGAATGAATGTCTATGAAAACGCACCAGACAGACTCCAGTGTGCGAAAGCGAAGTATGTTGTTAAAGTGTGCACTGAGCTTGGGGGTTGATGTATGTAGGACTTGACTGGATGAAGAAGAAGGGATAAAGGAGAGATATGGAGTCATGGGAAGACCTTGATGTTCAGATTCAGGGGCCCACTTTTAAGCATGACTGCATCTCTACCTGCCTTAGAATATTGTGGCGGTCGTATTGTATTCTGCAGTGCTGCTCAAACTTGAGTGTGGATTGGATTTGCCTGGAAAACTTGCTGAAACCCAGATTTGGGGACCCCACCCACAGTTTCTAACATAGTAGGTCTGGGCTGAAACCTGTTGACTGAAAAAAAATACCCATACCATCTAAAAGTCATGTTTTATTCGGGGAACTTCCTGAGGACTGTAGCCTGGGAGACAGCCTCTCAGGTAGCTCTGAGGAACTGTTCCAAAGAGGCAAGAGAGGAGCCAGGATATATAGGAGTTTTTGCTGAAAAACAAACAAACAAACAAAAAAACCCCCATGTAGTCAAACATCAAAAGAGTACTGCTAATCACAAAAAATAGACACCTCAAGTTAATGATTTTAGCACTTTTCTGTATTTGGGAAGATGCAAGAATCTGGGCTCACTGAAATTATTCCTTAGATATGCATCTTATCTAGAGCCAGTATCCAAAGCACATGCTTCCTGATCTTCTACATTCTGGATTCCCCTCAGAGCGCACCCTCAGAGGTGGGGTATTAGGGGGGCTGGGGAGGCAGCTGCCGTGGCTGATGGCTTGATGGCGGGCAATATTCCTTGTTTACTGGAATGGCAGGAGACAGGTTTTGTTTACTGGAGTGGCAGGCATTTTTTGTCCGCAGTGCTTCCTCTTGGTCATAAATTTGACCAAAGTTTGGGAGGCATTTCTTTACCAACTTGTCCCACGGTGCTAGGAATTCTCTGTCCTAGGTCAAGCCCAAGAACTTGCATTTCTAGCCATTTCCCATGTGATGATGATGATGCTGGTCCTGGGACCACACTTTGAGAACCATGGGCAGAGTGCCTTAGAATAAGAGCTCTGTATTCAAACCGCTCAAGTTTAGGGCTGCCAGATAAAAAACAAGATGTTCAGTTAAATTTGAATTTCATATAAACAACAAATGCTTTTTTAATATACATATGTCCCATGCAAAGAGACGTTCTGTATTTCTATGGGCTGCATCTGCAACCCTATTGGGTATAATTCCCAGCATAATGGCTCTGGAGCCTTGTTATTTAAGGCAAGTCGTTTACGCAATTTGTGCTTCAATATCTCCATCTACAAAATGGAGACGGTAAGGATGCCCCCTGCCTCCTAAAACGCTTGAGATGATGAAATGATCATGTAAGGACTTGCCTCAGAGCCATGCCTGTGGCAAGTACTCAGTAAATGTCAGCTGTTATTATTCACCATTAACCTCAGCTGAGTAACTTTTTGGGGAAAAAAACATTATGCAGAGAGTGGTGTGTGAAAGGATTCTATGATTCAGCCTTTTAAATTTTAAACTAGAAAATATTTCTCTTCTTAGAAAAGGTCCTTTTAGCTGCCCCCTCCCATTTCTGTAATAGGAGATTATAAAAAATGGATTGGCTGATTACATCTGAAAGCTCTCCTTCCAGCAACTCCTACTCTGGCTCAGGGCAGGATTTGGCTGTCCTCTCTGTTGTGCCCAAGTGTTAAATGTCTCAGGAGCTGGCAAAGGCAGGTCTTCAGGGCCAGGGCTAATTCCTGCCTCTGGGAGACAGACACAGCCCCGCGCAACCTGCTGCTTGCTATTTAGAGAGAGAGAGAGAGAAGAAATATGAAGATGCTTTCAATGTAGAATCAATTTGAGTGTGACTCAGTACCTTGGAATTAAACTTTCCCCCTCAATTATTCCAAATTTATGTCTATCTGGTTAAAAACGACTATTTTAGCATCATCAAAAAGCAAAATTGGATGGGGTCTTAGCTGTTACCCACTCTCATGGCTTCCATGAAAATGTGTGTATATTTATATTTATTATGTGTATACATATAAATCAAAAGCTAGGAAAAGCTTGGGATGCTTATTCCCCCTGTACCGCGTGGGCGGTGGAATCCTGGTCCATTCTGGAAGCTGGAAAGCTGGTGAGGGTCAGCCTGAAACGCTCATCGGTAGAATGAGTGATGCAGGGGGCCCAGCGTGGGACTGAAATGTCTGGAGATTTCATTGGCCCTTGGTAAAATAAAGTTGACTAGATCAGTATTTTCCAACCTGTAGGTTGTAACCTATAAGTGGCTCATGAAATCAATTTAAAGGGTCATGACCAGCATATATATATTCATTTATTTATATATATTTATATTTTTTAGAAAAGAAACAGAATACAAAACAACAGAATTGAAAACAGAGTGCATTACACTGTACACAGGGTAAACATTGTATTGTGAAACTTTTGATACATATGTATATGTATGATAAATATAAATCTATGCACATTTACATGTATCATGGGTCATGGGACACAGTCCAAAGAATTTGGAAGTCGTCATAAAAAGGGATATGTAAAACCCCTTCCAACTTTGCAATTTGGATGCTAAGACAGTGGTTTTTAACCGGGGGCAATTTTGCTCTCCCAGGGAGATTTAGCAACATCGAGATGTTTTTGTTGTCACGGCTTTGGAGGGAAGGATATATGCTACTGGCATCTAGTGGGGAGAGGCGAGGGAGGCTGCTAAACACCCTACAGGGCACAGCACAGCCTCCCAACAGTAGAGAATTATCCACCCCAAATGCCAATAGTGAGGAGATTGAGAAACGCTGCTCTAAGAGCATGTGTGGATAGAATGGCTTATCTATAGCAGTCTTGTAATACTCACTAGCAATTACTGAGCATTTAATATATGCAGGTACACTTCTAAGTGCTTACCTTAATGAGCTCTTCTAATTCCTACAACATGTGGGAGATAAAATTATGTTCTCATCCCCATTTTCAGATAAGGAGACTAAACAGAATGGTGTCAAGGGCTTCCCGAGGTTACGCAGTTTGCAGAATTGGGATTCAAACCCAGGAGTTCTGGTTCCAGATTCCTTGAATCAGCACGTCACAGTTTCCAAAGCCTTTTTTTGGTGGTAAAATATACACAACATAAAATTTGCCATTTCAACCACTTTTAAGTGTAAAATTCAGTGACATTAAAGACATTCACAAAATTGTGCAACCATCACCACTATCACTTTCTACAATTTTTGACCACCCCAAACGGAAACCCTGTACCCATTAAATAGTCACTCCATGTTTCCTCCTCTCCTCAACCTCCTGTGAACCTCTAATCTCTTTCCTGTCTCTATGAATTTGCCTATTGTAGATATTTCATATAAATGGAATTATATAATATATGGTCTTTGGTGTCTGGCTTCTTTCACTTAGTATATCTTTAAGTTCATCTACGTTGTAGCATGTACCAGTATTTCATTCATTTTATTAATGATTAATATTTCATTGTACGAATATACCACATTTTGTTTATCCATTTCTGTTGATGGACACTTGGGTTGTTTTCCACATTTTGGCTTTTGTGAACATTGTGACTACGGATCCCAAGTTCTTTCATACAGATGGTGGAGAAGGCTTATGTCACTGAGAACAGAAAACGAAGACTGTTCTGGTTTCAGATACTGAGCCCTGTCATCTCACGGATTATTATCTCGTTTGATCTTCCCCACAACCCATGGATGCTCACGCATTTTTACACATATGAAGAACAGAGAGAGTGAGTCACCTGCACAGGGTCATACAGCCAATCAAGGCGCATCATTCCCTGTCACAAAGGAGAAAGTTGTGTTTATATGATGCAGCAGAACTCTGAGCAGTGCTGCCTTCTGGAACGGGAGCTGAACTTCATTCCGATTTGCACAGAAATTGTGGTGGGCAAAATTCCCTCACTACTCATATCGTACTGTTTCCAGGTGCTATATTTAGACATATGTGAAGAAGAATATGGGAATAGAGTCTTTCCACTGTGAAAGAAGAAAACTATTTTTTATCCCTAAGCTTCAGTGTTGTAATTTCCACTTGTTCTCTATTTGATGAGGCTTCCTTCAGTTTATTCATTCCTTCAGTGTTGCTGAGGGCCTACTATGTGCCAGGGACTGCTCCAGTCATGGGATATAGCAGTGAATAGGACAGATGGGGTCCCTGCCCCCATGAACTAGTGGGAGGGTCCACGTAATGAACAAATGAGTGAACGCAGGAGGATTTCAGACACTGATAAGGGCAGAAAGTTACACCTTGCTCTTTATTTATTTATTTTGATTTTATTTATTTTTAATTAAAGTATAATTGCTGTACAATATGATACAAGTTACAGATGTACAATAGAGTGATTCACAATTTTTAAAGGTTATACTCCATTTATAGTTATTACAAAGTATTAGCTATATTCCCTGTGTTGTACAATATATCCTTGTAGCTTATTTTATACCTAATCTTTTGTACCTCTTACTCCCTTACCCCTATATCACCCCTCCCCCACTTCCTTCTCCCCACTGGTAACCATTAAGTTTGTTCTCTACATCTGTGAGTCTGCCTCTTTTTTGTTATACTAGTTTGTTGTATTTTTTAGATTCCTCATATAAGTGATATCATACAGCATTTGTCTTTCTCTGACTTATTTCACTTAGCATAATGCCCTCCAAGTCCATCCATGTTGCTGCAAATGGCAAAATTTTATTTTTTTAATGGCTGAGTAGTATTCCATGGTATATATATATTACATCTTCTTTATCCATTCATCTGTTGGTGGACACTTAGGTTGCTTTCATATCTTGACAATTGTAAATAATGCTGTGAACATTGGGGTGCATGTGTCTTTTTGAATTAGTGTTTTTCTTTTGTTCAGATGTATACCCAGGAGTGGAATTGCTGGGTCGTATGTACACCTTGCTCTTTAAACTTATCCACAGAATTTAATGATAGATAGAAGTCTATCCACAGAAGAGGGTTCTGAGACCTAAGGCTGGAGGGCAAACCTAACCCCCTCAACTTTCAAACTCACGTGTTCCCAGAAATGACAATGTATTTACTGCAAGGAATTGAAAATAACATCTTCCCTGATCCTTGGGCTCCCTTTGGTGGGAGGAATAGAGTCTAAAGCTGGAGTTGTTCATGTCCTGCTTTTTCCACTCACTTTTCTGGAGTGCTGTTTGTTTAGCAAAACACTTTCAGGTTTCAAGGTTATCTTCTAAATCAAGAATTGGCAGACTTTTTCTGTAAAGGGCCAGATAGTAAGTAGATTAGTTTTTGCAGGTCCCCACTGCTGTTATAACATGAAAGCAGCCAGAGACAATACACAAATGCATGGACATGGCTGTGTTCCAATGAAATTTTATTTATAGGCCTTAAAATTAAATTTCACATAATTTTCATGTGTTCAGAAAACATTGTTAAAAATTTTTTTCCCGATCATTTAAAAACGTAGAAACCATTCCTAGCTTGTGGGTGGAGGTCTGGATTTGGCCCATGGGCCATAGACCGTTAACCCCTGCTCTATAGCATCCCCCATAAAGGATCTTCTGGCCTCTGAACACCTCCTGTTCTACTCTAGTCAACTGACTACAGCTTAAGGGAGATGAGTCCATTTTCAGAAAGGTGTTGTTTTTAGAAAATATCAATCTTGTATTGAGTAGAAATATGCCTTCTTGTATCATTCATTCAACAAACATTTTTAAAAATGAACATTTTAACTATGTAGGATGGAAGTTTTAGAATATACATGAAGATAGAGAGAATAGTAGAATGAATCTCTTCATGCCCATCACCCAGCTGTGCGATTATCAACATGTGGCCAATCTTGTTTCATTTTCCAGCCTCACTCACTCCATCGTCACGCATGATCCTTCTAAAGAAAATCCCAGAAATCATATCACTCCATCAGCTAATCATTCAGGACACACCTCTGAGAGAAAAGGACTGAAAAATTTTACCAAGGTGCCATGATAATAACTAAAAAATTAACCTTTATTTTTTGATATCATTTATATCCAGTCAGTGTCCAAGTTTCTTCTACTTGTTTTTGTTTATAGCTGATTTGTTTAAATCCAGATCAAAATAAGATCTATGTGTTACATTTAGTTAGTAAATCTCTTAAGTCTCCTTTTTAAATAGGAGACTTATTGAAGTACAATTGGCACAGAGTAAACTACACATATTTAAAGTGTACAATTTGATAAGCTTTGACCTATGTATATAACCATGAAACCATCACCAGTCAAGACAGGGAACATTTCTCTCACCCTCTAAATTTCTTTGTTCCTCTTTGTAATCTCCCCTTGGCTTCTCCCAACCCCACCCCATCACCCTCCATTGCAGTTCAGCTGCTAATTTGCTGCCTGTCTTTATAGATTAGTTTGTATTTTCTAGAGTTTTTTATAAATGGAATCATGCAGCATGTACACTTTTTTGTGTAGCTTCTTTTGCACTCATGATTAGTTTGAGATTAATCCATGTTGTTGGGTGTATCAATAGTTTATTCCTTTGTTGCTGTTGACTAGTATTCTATTGGATATGGGTGCACCATGATTTATTTACCTACTCACCTATTGATGAACATTTGAATTGTTTCCAGTTTTTGGCTATTCTAAGTAAAGTTGTTAAAAGAATGAAAGATAAGCCACAAATGGGGGGAGAAAATATTTGCAAAGCATCTATTCAACAAAAGACTTGTACCAAAAGAAAGGACCCTCAAGTTTTAATAATAAGAAAACAAACAACCCAAGTAAAAAAGGAAAAGAATTTTAAACAGCTGCTTCATCAAAGAAGATATACAAATGACAAATAAGCACATGAAAAGATATTCAGCATCTTTGCTTAGAGAAAATGCAAATTAAACCCAGAAATGAGGTATCACTGCATACCTATTAGAATAGCTAAAATCAAAAGGGCTGGAAAAAAAAAAAAAAAAAAGGGCTGACCTATCAATTATCAGCAAGGATGGGGAAGAATTAGAACTCTCATATACTACCTGTGGGGATGTCAAATGGTACAGCCACTTTGGAAAACAGTTGGGCAGTTTCTTAAAGTTAAATATACACCATCGAAGGCGGCATAGTTCCCTCCCCACCCCCACCAGATGACCTCATGCTAATCCCTGGAACCCGTCAATATGTTACCTTACATAGGGAAAGGAATTTTGCAGATATGTTTAAGAATCTTGAGATGGGGAAAATTATCCTGGAATATCTGGGAAGCCCAAGGGTCCTTATAAGAGAGAGGCAGGAGGGTCCGAGAGAGAGATTTAAAGATGCTACAATGCTGGCTTTGAAGAGGAGGAAGGAATACAGGTAGCTTCTAGAAGCTGGAAAAAGCAAGAGAATGGATTCTTTCCGAGGGCCTACAGAAGTAACTCAGGCCTGCCGACACTTTGATTTTAGCCCGGTAAAGTGCATTCCAGACTTCTGACCTGCAGAACTGTAAGATAATAACTTTGGGTTGTTTTAAGCCACTAAGTGTGTGGTAATTTGTAACAGCAGCCATGACAAACTAATTCATACACCTACGTGTAATCCAGCCATTCCATTTCAGGTTATTTACCCAAGAGAAAAGAAAGCATATGCACATTTGTATACACATGTTCTTAAGTCTTTTTAAATCTGTGAGTGTTCCCTCTCCCTCTTTGGCTTCTGCCATTTATAACAAACATTGAGGGCCTACCACTTCTCTCATCCTACTCCTTAGAAATAGAAAGAAAATAACACTTATTTATCTTTCTTTATGGGCTACCTGATAGGTGCTTCCAGGCCCTGGAGCTCTCTCTCTGTCTTCTGGTTTGAACAAGTTCTGTTCTTTTTTTTTCTCTCTCTCTCTCTTTTTTTCTCTCCCTCTTCTTAAAAATTGAAGTATAGTTGATTTACTCTATTATATTAGTTTCAGGTGTACAGCATAGTGGTTCAGTATTTTTATAGATTATACTCCACTAAAAGTTTTTACAAAATAATGGGTATAATTCCCTGTGCTGTACAATAGTATAATATATCCTTGTTGCTTATCTATTTTATACATAGTAGTTTGTACTTCTTAATCCCATACCCCTACTTTCCCCAGCCTCCTTCTCCCCACTGGTAACCACTAGTTTGTTTTCTACATCTGTGAGTCTGTTTCTATTTTGCTATATAATTTTGTTTGTTTGATTTTTCAGCTTCCACATATAAGTGATATCATACAGTATTTGTCTTTCTCTGACTTATTTCACTAAGCATAATATTGTCTAGGTCCATCCATGTTACAAAAAATAGCAGAATTTCATTCTTTTTATGGCTGAGTAATATTCCATAGTGTATATACATATACATATATATACCACATCTTCTTTATCCATTCACCTGTTGATGGGTACCTGGGTTGCTTCCAGACCTTGGCTCTTGTAAACAATGCTACTTTGGACGTTGGGGTGCATTATCTTTTGCTCTGTTTTTCCACACAGTCTTCATCTGATTGTGTGGAAGCCTCTCATAAGGTGCTGTGATCCTGCGAATTATACGCAGAACCCCGGTGTGGTTTTTCAGGGTGCTCAGGGTAATTCAGGATAGGGTGTGTAGGATGTTGTTTTCCCTTCCCAGGATCCTTCAACTTGCTTGGGTAAAGACACCCCAGTTTTCATTTGGGGCACCATCCTCCCTCTCTTTTTAGATCACGTGGCTTTGTTGTGGCTTGATTAACCTCACTCTGTGGTGACAGGACAGCCACGTGACCCGGGCTTGGCTAATCAGAGAACTCCATCACCTGGACAGTGGGGCTGGTTCAGAAATGGGCACTTGGCCTAAGCTGGTTCATTGTGGAAATGCTTGAGCTGTTAAATCACTCATCTATGGGTTTCTGGTGAACACAAAATCAGAGTAAAGGGAATTAGGTTATCCTCAAGAATGTTAACTCATACTGGGAGAATAAGATGGCAGGGAATCATTCTCGAGAGACACTGATGATGTGTTTCTCACTTGAGGACATTTTTGAAGACATCTAGGAAGAGCCTGGCAATGTCAGTGGCTTCGTTCATGTATTTGATCAGTGCACAGAGACACATCAGCCTCAGTGTATCACTTGGCTGGGCCGCTGGCGATGGATTGGGATTGGCTTTCAGTTCTGCTTAGGTTTCCAGGCTGTTTGATCCTGACCCTACTTTACCTACCCAACTGCTCCTTCCATCCCTTTTACTCTCTTTTTTTTTTTTTTTTAACACTTTATTTATTTATTTATTTTTGGCTGTGTTGGGTCTTCGTTTCTGTGCGAGGGCTTTCTCTAGTTGCGGCGAGCGGGGGCCACTCTTCATCGCGGTGCGCGGGCCTCTCACTATCGCGGCCTCTCCTGTTGCGGAGCACAGGCTCCAGACGCGCAGGCTCAGTAATTGTGGCTCACGGGCCTAGTTGCTCCGCGGCATGTGAGATCTTCCCAGACCAGGGCTCGAACTCGTGTCCCCTGCATTGGCAGGCAGATTCTCAACCACTGCGCCACCAGGGAAGCCCCCTTTTACCCTCTTAAATAGAGGTCTTCCTGCCAAATTCAGACCACTATCCCAGCCCTGCTCAGCTTCTCCTCCTCCACTGAGAGTCCTCTGGCTCTTCCACCTCCAGTGGCTTCCTCAGTCTTCTAGCCAAACTGCAGCTGAAGACAAAATTGTGGCAAATGCTTATTTCTGACTATTCCCAATCTTTCTAACCACATTTCAGGAACTTTGAGGTCAGATGTACCTCTTGTTTGTATAGAGATCCTGGCAGTTCTTTCATAAATATTTACCGTGTACTGAGGTTTCCAGATAGGCAAGGTCCCTGTCTTCATGGAGGTTGCAATATAGTGGCTAGGAAAAACATAATCAATAGGCAAATAAATGAGAATATGTCATAATGATGAAAATCAAAGAAGGTAATGCGATAACAAGCAATGGGAGGAGGGACCACAATAACGTGGTGGTGAAGAGGCTTCTTTGAAAAAGTGGCATTCGAATGGACACTTCACCAATAGATTGATTGACTTCTTTCCCTGTTTTTGGTTTTAGCTTGGTTGTTTGTGGCAAGGACAGTGGCCAGAAGAATTTCTAACTTCCTTTCTTCTTGTGCTTTTGCTAAATTCCTTCCAAATAGCCTGAAATGATCCAACAGAGTATGGTAGACAGCCTGGAAGAGGGCCCCCAGTGATCCCTGCATCTTGGTCTTCATGCCCTGGTGTAGTCCCCACCCCTTGAGTGTTGGCTGGACATACTGACTTTCTTCTGACAAATCGGGTATGGCAGAAGTGATGGGATGTCATTTCCAAGTTTGGTTTATAAAACGAGTGTAGCTTCTATCTTGGTGTCTCCTCTCTCTCTTTCATCACTCACTCCAGGTGAAGCCAGCTTCCATCTCAGGAGGCAGCTCTATGTAGAGATCCACACGGCAAGGACTGTGGGCTGTGATCTGCTAAAATCCACCTGAGTGACCTTGGACATTGACCCCCCACAAGTTGAGTCTTCAGGTGAAACTGCAGCCCTGGCAGACAGCTTGAGTCAGAGGTACTCAGCCAAGCTGCATCCAGGTTTCTGAGCAACAGAAACCATGAGGTGATAAACATTTGTTGTTTTAAGCCACTAAGTTTTAGGTAATTTGTTATGCAGGGGCATGTAATAAATAGAGTCAAATAGGTGTGATCATCTGTGGGTCAGTGTGAGTTTGCTTCTCTCTACTGATGAATGGGGCAGATACCACTGTATCCAGGCAAATCTTCTTTATTAGACTAGATAGCCATCCCAAGGAACCCCTATGATGGTCATTCAAGCGTTTTCACACTGGATTGTAATTGTCTATTTAGGGTATTGTTTACATTACTAGAATGTAAGCTTCACAATAAACTCGAATGTTTTATTTTTTTCCTTACTCCCAGTACTTCATTATCATAATTAACATGCTGAGAATTGAGAATGCTAACTTCTTTTACGTTTATAACAACGCTATGAGAAAAAATATTATGTTATCATTTTGTAGATGCAAAACAAAGACAGAAAATCGTTGTCTAAAGTGATGTTACATATAAATGGAGGAGCCAGGATTTGAACCCAGGCAGTCTGGCTTCAGAGTTCTTAACAAGCATTGGTGTTTAACTAAGTAAGGGAGTGAAACTGACCTGTGACTTCTGAGTACTGTCTCTGGGAGCTTGAATGCTATTTGTTGTAGACATCTTGCAATCTAATTTTGCTGGGCTATTTGTACATATTCTAGAAGCATCCTATGCCCTTTTTCATCTTTCTGTTCACTCTACTAAGCCCTTCACAGAAGGCGAGGCTTTCCTCTATCCTTCAGAGTTATTTATGTTTTAAGATACTCTCTTCACCAGGCATGTCAATATGCTATTTGCAAGCAAAGCCTCTTAGAGGCAAAATTTTGAACAATTATCACTTTAGGGAATCAAGTAACAAGAAACTTCTCTTTAAACAAGTCAGAAGGTCCCATAGGAAAAATCGTTAAGCTCATCATTTTATTGGAGACTCTCAAGGGGCCTCTGACTCTGGGTTGCCACACTGAGACAATTCAAACACAGACTCATGATTTCGTCTGCTTGCTGAGGCCCAGACTTCAGAACAGATAATGTGGCTTCATGCCTATTCCATAGGAATGTGCTTGGAAAAGGATGATTACATTTCTTTTAAAAAGTATTGGCATTTCCACTCCCCCCCAACCGGCCCCCCACTGGCTTAATTTGGGTTGTGATGTAAAGGAGAAGGGTGGAACAAAACTTTCAATAAAAAATTTTGACTCACTCTCTGTAATGTCATCTGGGCTTGGTTTGGCCTTGATGAATTCAGCACTTTAAAGGGTATGTCAACACAGTAAATTTTATGCCCTCAATAAAACTTGTGAGTGAGCTCAGTGAGAATTTCCAAGGTCTGGGAAGGCAATTAACGTTTGAAATATATATTGAGTTGTTTACTGCGACATTTTATGTGACCACCGAGCTGTACCCGGGACATCACGAGGGAAGATTTTCCCTAGGAAATGCAAGGTTTGCTTTTCAAATAACATTGACATGTCAGATTGCTCCCTGAATACAGAGGAATGTAAGAAATGGCTGCTAATGAAAATCCAATTCTCTAACCACATCATGCCATTCTTGTTTTCTGTTCCAACTGGCAATCATCTCCTGGAGGGTATTTGTTGTCAACATCTTAGCAACTTAATTTCATTGGACATTTGTATCACCGTTTGCTTTAGTTCTCTGTGTGTCAGGGGTGCATTTGACTTGAGTACAAGCCCCAGCCCTATCTCTTAGTCAATGTGTGACCTTATAGGAGTCATATTACCTCTCAACTTCACTTTCTGTTGTGAGAATTAAATAGAAACAACATGTTATAAAATACCCTGTTAATTATAATGTGATTTATAATTTAGGAAATTACTATTCTTTGTGTAGGATTAACAAGCTCTTTCTGAGGATGGCACATAGACTGAGGGAGGATCCAAAAATACAAGCTGTATGTATTACTCAGTTATTGTTGCGTCAATGCTGTGTGACAAACAACCTCCGAATCTCATTGGTTTACAACAGTATTTTAAAATTATATATTATTTTATTATATACATTTATGTATTTGTGTTTATTTTTTGGCTCATTGGTCTGTGGCTTGGCTGAGATAGCTGTACTTCAGGATGCAAACTGAGTTTAGGTCTACTCTAGGTGTACTCCCTGGGGCATGCCCTTTCATGGATGATGATAGCAGTGCAAGAAGGGTGATCAGAAACACAGGATGCCTCGAAGTCCTAGCCTCTAAACTCGTACACATTTGCCACATTCCGCTGGCCAAAGCCAGTCGTATTACCAATCCACCATCAATGAAGCTGGAAAGTGTACTCCATTGACAGTGATCCATTTCAAGAGAGAAGGGAAACTTGGGGAAATATAATATCACCTACCATACAATATTTGTATAAGTACAAAGAAGTAAGAATCTGAGGTCATTAATATAAACAAAAGGCACCTAAGAAACGTATTGTTTCCTCTCTTTTACATTTAAGCCTCAGATAATTTGAATTGACCTTCTATTCTACAATCCACATAAGCATTGGGTTCTTCTTTTCCTTGAATTTGATGAAATTATGGATTCTGGTTCCATCAATGACTCATTTTTCCTTTCAGAAAGTCGTGTACTTATTATTCAAGTTCTCTGAAAACTCTTTGGCTAATTGTGAAATGTCTATTTTATCAGTTCACCTTTAAATGTCAATGACCAGTCAAGATAGTAAAAGAGTTACGTGTTTAAAAACAAAATGGGCAGAAGACCTGAATGGAAAAAGAAAAAAAAAAAAAGAATTAACGTGTTTACACATCTATTCAAATCAAGTGATACTACAGTGTGCACGAGACCAGGAGTCAGGATGAAATCCAAGGTGGGGTCCCAGCTCTGCCACTAATTTTGGACAAGTCTGCGGTATTCTCTCAGGATAATCTATGAGAAAAGAAGTGGCGAAGCTCCAGAGCAAATCACTTAATGATTCTGACTCTCCTCAGTAATCTCTCAGTGCAGAAGTCATTGTCTAAATAAGCATTGCTTTCCAACTGCAGTCTAACCATTTTGCCTAAAAGCTGGCAGATGTTACTTGCCTCAGGGTGTGAATATCTTAAGGAAGATCTTTTAAATGTAGTGTTTAAAAAATCTATAACAATTATGCAGGGTTTTTTTAAAGTTCATATAACAATTTCACTGCTTTTTGCTCATTAAATATTTGTTTTTCTCACTGTTGATCCAGTAATTTCACTTCTAAGGAAATAATCAGAGATGAGGAAAGAGGTTTATGTACCAAAATGTTCATTGTGACACTTTTAAAAAATTAAAGTGAAAAATTGGGCAGAAGCTAAATGTCTAATAATAAGGGACTGGGAAAATTACTGTAAATCTACTTAATGGACTCTAATGCAGATGTTAAAGTAATGTTTTAAACAATTTTAATGACTTGAGAACATTCTCATGATATAATATTAGATGAAATATGTAAAATAAGAAAACCAAAATATTGTATAACCATCAGTTCTTTAAAAATGCACATAATAAGATTCTAAGAAAATTCAGAAAAATGTGAATAGTGGTTATCCCAAGATTGTGAGATTGTTAGTGCTTTGCATTCCCTTCTTTATATTTTTGCATGCTTTCTGGTTTTGACAACAAACATTACATCTTAATTTTTTTCATTTGTATTAAAGTAATACATGTACATGGTTAAAAAGCAAAAAATCTTAAAAAGTCTAGTGTGAAATAGATCAAGTCTAGCGCCCCAGAAATTACTGTTCATTCATTTTCAGCTATTTCTTTGGGTATTTCCTTACATACATGTATTTAATATGCTTATCCCTCTATTACTGGAATCATGAGTTTTAGAAATTCCCTCTTGGCTTCTGGTTATGACGGTTGAAGGTTTAGCTCTTTTTAGTCAACTTCACCGCTTTCTCTTCCCACCCTTAATTATCTCAATTTACTATGTTTCAGTTTAATGATATCAAAATACTTGGTTAAATCAATAATAATGTTTATGTTATTACAACTATATAAATTTTGTTTATGGCTGAAATGTTTAGTTTCCTCTATATGTATTTCTTTTTTTTTTTTCTGAATTCCCCCACTACTCTGTTAATACCAGTCAATGATTTTCCTAATAGACACAGTTGCACACATTCGATAGGTTCTGTCCTTTTTCCCTGATGACATCTCCTTGACCACTCTCACTGGATGACTCACTCTTTAAGCCCGTAGCTCAATATGGTTCTGGGACTTACTATCCCTGGTTTGCCATGTTGGATTCCTCAGATCCGGTTTCTTCCCCTTCCTTTAGTTACCCTCTCCTTTTTTTTTTTTTTTTTTTAACTTTTATTTATTTATTTATTTTTGGCTGTGTTGGGTCTTCGGTTCGTGCGAGGGCTTTCTCTGGTTACGGCAAGTGGGGGCCACTCTTCATCGCGGTGCGGGGACCGCTCTTCATCGCGGTGCGCGGGCCTCTCACCATCGCGGCCCCTCCCGTTGCGGGGCACAGGCTCCAGACGCGCAGGCTCAGTAGTTGTGGCTCACGGGCCTAGTTGCTCCGCGGCATGTGGGATCTTCCCAGACCAGGGCTCGAACCCGTGTCCCCTGCATTAGCAGGCAGATTCTCAACCACTGCGCCACCAGGGAAGCCCTCTACCCTCTCCTTTTGGTGGAGTACACCCATTCAGTAGCTTCCCAAGAAAGAGTGCATGGGAGATAAACATTTTGGGTCCTTCCACATCTAAAAATGTCTTTCTTGTAGACTCCCATTTGATCGATGGTTGAGCCTGGCATAGAATTTTCCCTCAGACGTTTCAAGAACTTTCCATCTCCTAGCACTCACTGTTGCTGTTCAGAAGTGATGAGCTTATGGGTCCTGAGCCATCAGGATACAGGCTGAATGGGATGGAGAGGAACAGAAGGAGCCTGGACCAAGAGTCTGGCTGGAAGGAAGAAGATGAATAGTTACAGAAGAAACGTAAAAAGTCAGTGAATCACAGAGGTCAGATTCCAGTGGATTGTTAAGGATGAAAGAACCAGGCAGGGACTGCCGTGAAGCAGGCAAGAAATGTAGCTCAGAGAAGGCAGCTCAGGGATGCCCCACAGTTCCTGCAGCCTGAGTTCAGAGTTCAGGCTGTCAGAGAAGCAGAAACTTCCCGATAGCCGGACAGCTGAGGTGAGCTCTGATCTGAAGAGCGGCTCTGGACTCAGGTGTGTGCTCGTTGCTGGACGTGGGTCTATCCTGTGCTGATCGCTCCCAGAGGGAATTCAGAAGCCTTCATTGAAACTACTTCTGATTGAGACAGAGAGAGGCAGAGCTCCTGGGAGCCAAGCAGAGGCTCAGAACTTGATCTTGATATTACAAAAGTATTCTACATCCCTCACTCTTTCCAGCAACTTCTCCTTGAGTTCCAGTTGGAGAAGAAAAACACTGGCTTTAAACACGAGTCTTCCTGCAGCCTCCAGATCAGCTCACATTCTGCCACCAGTGTCTGTAGGGAATAGTCAGCTCTACAGGGTTGCTGATGGCAAGGGTTATGCACACCCAGAAATCACTATTGTGATCTCCATTTAAACAGTGGTGCCCCTGGAACCAGTCCGTCTGGACTTATTCTCACAGTGACATATGGGAGAGACAGACATAAATAGGTTTGGGTCTGAGGTCACATGTGGTTTTCATGCTGAAAGTGATTTTGGTGGAAAGGTAACAGCTTAAAACCTGATGCTTTTTATTGTCTTCAAACAGCCTAAACCAGACATGCAGGAAATACAAGCCCCCCTTTTAAAGCCCTGACCTTCTTTCAAATTAGTTTCCCCAGAAGTTTGAACAAGGAATCAATGGGAAAAGAAAATGATTTGGGATCACAGTTGAATGGTGGGCAGTCTTTCAAAGTGTTTTATTGTCTTGCAAGAGTGGATACGCTTGTCTGGAGTTGGCGACTGCGTGCCAGGGAGGATTTCAAGCTCAAGAACTCAGCACTTCCGTCTTTCTAGGGTTCCATCTGCTCTAACGCATATATTTTTGCCAAGGTCATTGCCACCCTTTATAAGATGATGTGATGATATAGTGTTTAACGTAGCCTTGCAAATGAGTTACTGGCCCACAGAAGAAATTCTTCAGTGACCAGCTCCAGCTTCTTTTTAGGATAAACCCAGGTACCAAGGTACAATGAAGCAGCATTTCTTTGTTTCCTTAATGTGCTGCTAAGTTATAATGAGAGTCTTTAGGAACATATTTTAATTCTGTTGAGTCCTTGTTAGGTGCTAAATTGTTGAGAAGGTTATGAAGAATACCTGAGATGGTCTTAGATGCTAGAAACTTATGAGCGAGAAAATATAGCTAGAAGAGTGTAGAAAATATTACCATTAGTACTACTACTAACGCCACCACCATTACTAATACTACTACTTGACTACTATGAATACTATGACCACTACCACCATGACTGACTTATTACTGCTGCTATTACTATTTTACTATTCTTACCACTGTTGCTGCTGCTATTACTATACTACTACCACTACTATTACTACTGCTGCTATTATTATTACTACTATTTTACTATTATGACCACCACCACCACCATTACTACCATTACTATAGTTATTACTATTTTACACTCTTACAACTGCTGCTATTACTATTACTACCACTACTATTGATACCACTATTACTATTACTACTGCTACCACTACTATTGTTACTACTACTACTACTACTACTTTACTGCTATGAGTACTATAACTACCACCATCATGACTACTATTACCACTGCTATTACTGTTTTACTACTCTTACTCCTGCTGCTATTACTACTGTTACTGCCACTACTATTGATATTACCACTACTGTTACCCCTGCTACTGTTAACTCCTCCTCCTACTACTACTACAGCTACTACTACCACTACTACTACTACTACTACTAGCAACTGCCTTTTTATTTTCAGCACCTTCTATGTGCATGCCACTGTATATATCTGATGTAACTTAATACTCACAAAAACCTACCAATGTAAGGAATGTTGACTCCATCTTATATAGGAAGATCTTGAGGCTCAAAGAGATTAAGGTAACTTGTTCAAGATCACCCAGAGTGAGTGGCAGAGCTAGGGTTTGAAGCCAGATCTCTTTGATTCTATTTATTAACCACGATGGCTTAATGAAAAAAAAAACACACACACACACACAACATACACACACACACACACACACAGAGTAACAGAAGACTCATCTGCCTGATGATTGTAATTCCCACGAGAGAAGACAGGAACAGTATGAAATCCCACAAGGAAGTTCTTGGTGTAAGGACACGGCACAGGGAAACCCATCCCTTCTGAGCTCCCCAGCTAGGTCTCTCTCTTTCTCCTTCTTCCTCTCACACACACTCACACTCAGAAACACACATAGAGCATCTTTGATTGAGCGCACAATTTCACTTAGCTGACCTATTTTATTTTAAAAAGAAAATGAGCTAATGCCCTAGATTTCAGAGAAGACTGACAAGTCTCCGTTTATCTTTCTACTCACTGCTCTCATGCTAAACCCCAAACTCAAGTTGACAATTTTTCTTCTTAATAGGCTTGGGGAAAGGAAACCGGGGACTCCCATCTGCCATCCCCTTCCTCCTTCCCCATCCTACTCTCAACATTTACACACAATACATTTACTGCCAAGCAGAGCCCATAAAAGGGAAGTCTGTTAATGACTCCATTTGATAAACATGCTGATTGAGCATCTAGTAATAATAGCTAATATCTACTCTACTCTTAACTATGAACCCTTTACACACCTAACCTTATCCTCACCACAGTCTTAGAAGATGGTCCATTATCACCAGTCTACAAAGGGCAGACAGTGAAAGCTTGGATGACCTTGTCTAAGGTCACTCAGCTCTAAGCAGTAGAATTATGACTTCACCATATTATGCAAAATAATAATTATAACTTGATGGGAATAGTTTTGTGTATGTATGGGAGAGAACATACAGATAAATGAGACTCAACTCCTCACTTCAAAGTTTCTTAACACCTGATTATGGCAAAAGATGGGGACCCAGGTAAACAAAAGCTTGACCAGAGGACAAGGGTGGGCTAGGAGGTGGGGTAGGAGTTAGAAACCGGGCTGCTGAGTCTGGGCTGAATATGAAACTACTAGCTTCTAGGCCCCAACATGTGGGTCTAGGACCCAACAGTGGATCACAGTGTTGAGAGACCACTGGATTGAATCTGATCTGGGGGCAGAAACAGTCAAGACTGGAGGGTTAGCTGACTGATTGCATGAAAGCTGCTGTAGACAGAGTTTTGAAGAGTCCAACTCCATGCCTCACCCTAGGAGCTGTTTTTCTTCTGTGTGAAAGAAGTGTTTCCCATGCTCCACAAGCAAAGGAGAAGTCGTGGGCAACGGCTACTTGTCCTAGTGCAGAGGCCTCAGGGTCTCAGCCCTGGGAAGAGGCAGTCCTTGGGAAGGAGGCACTCATAGAGGTCCACTGGTCATTTCAAATTACACCTGTCCTGTGCTTACATTTTTTTTTTTTAAACCTGATTTATCAAGGTAGGACAGTTCTGGAGATTTACTGTACAATATAGGGCTGGTCCTTAACAATCTTTTTTAACAATTTTTTTTAAAGTAAATTATTATTTTTGTATTGAAGTATAGTTGATTTAAAACGTTGTGTTAGTTTCATGTGTACAGCAAAGTGATTCAGTTATACATATACATATACTTATATTCATTCTTATTTAGATTCTTTTCTCATATAGGTTATCACAGAATATTGAGTAGAGTTCCCTGTGCTATACAGTAGGTCCTTGTTGGTTATCCATTTTATATATAGTAGTGTGTATGTGTTAATTCTAAACTCCTAACTTATCCCCCATTCCTTTCCCCTTTGGTAACCATAAATTTGTTTTCTATGTCTGTGGGTCTATTTCTGTTTTGTACATAAGTTCATTTGTAAGACTTGACAGTCTTGTACTGTCCACTTAAAATTGTGCTAAGAGGATAGATATTATGTTCTATGGTCTTGCTACAAAAGAAAAAAAATGTTTAATTAAATAAATAAATAAAAATGAAAGAGGTAAGAGGAAACTTCTGGAGGTGATGGACTTTTGAGGTTTGAATAAGAATTAATCGAGTCAAGAGGGAAAGTCGCATATGGCTGAAGAAACAGAAAGAATAACTCTTATTAACCATTATTTCCCCTATTTAGGGAATGGTACCTTCCCTTTCCTGTCTTCTTATGCCTATCTCCGCTCCCCCTACACCTACCTGCGCTGCCTTCTCTTCTCTGCCAATCCCCTGCTTCAATGCTCTTTGGGGGCATGGAATGCTGATTGGATTAATCAGAGCAGGAGATCCTGTTCGCTCAGGACACTGTCTTTAAAAGCTCAGACCCAAACTAAATCAGACCAAGCTCTTTCTTTCATCCTGGTCACAAAGGGCCTGAGTGTGAAGGTCATTGAGGGTGAGGGCATCTTACAGCCATGGAGAAGGGGTGAAAATCTGGGTGCTAGATTCATGCATAGATGGGGAGGTGAGGGCTCCAAGCCTATGCAGTGAACTCTGCATCATCAGAACTCAGCTTCATTGGAACCCTGCATGGAGGTCACCCGGCCAAGCCATTGATAACACGGTGCTGGTGCTTTGATGCTTATCGGCAAAGCTTCCATCTCCAGTACCTCTGGGAACATTCTGGGGTGGTGAAGCTTGACGCTTGGCTGGCAGGGATTACTGTCCATAGCACATTAAAATCTCACCTTGATTTTCAGCCCTCTGCATATTCTTAGCCCTGTACCTTTACTAATTGTTTCCTCCTCTGGCTTGTCATTCTCTCTTCCTGGTGAAGCCAAATCCAATGTAGCCTTCAAGGTTCAGCTCCTCTGCCATTTCCTATTTTTCTGATTAAAAAAATTTAGAAAGTCCTCTCCTCTTACCTGTACCTTTTTTTTTTTTTTTTTTTAATTTATTTATGGCTGTGTTGGGTCTTCGTTTCTGTGCGAGGGCTTTCTCTAGTTGTGGCAAGTGGGGGCCACTCTTCATCGCGGTGCGCAGGCCTCTCATTATCGCGGCCTCTCTTGTTGCGGAGCACAGGCTCCAGATGCGCAGGCTCAGCAATTGTGGCTCACGGGCCTAGTTGCTCCGCGGCACGTGGGATCTTCCCAGACCAGGGCTCGAACCCGTGTCCCCTGCATTGGCAGGCAGATTCTCAACCACTGCGCCACCAGGGAAGCCCCACCTGTACCTTTTAATGGCACTCTTTTGTAGCTTCCTATGTTCCTGTCAGCTCCTTGACTGGTCTGTGGGTTTCATGAGAATAGATTGTGTGCATTTGATTCATCTATTTGTACCCAGTGCTGAGTGAACTGCCAGGTAGTAATTAATTAATGAAACAAACAAAAATTTCTGGGGTGCCTCCTGTGTGCTAGATGCTGTGTTAGGTTCTGGGACTACATTGACATGATCCCTGCCCTAAGAAGCATACAGTCTAGTGAGAGAGACAGGCATAAGTGAAAGAATCACACAAATAAATTGGAACTAGCACTGGAGGTACACAAACCTTTGAGAGCATGTAGCTGGGGAGGGGGCTGATCTTGTTGGTGTAACCGAGCCCATGTCCTCTGCCTGCCTTCTGTCTGTAGAAAAACTTTAGTCAAAGAATAAATTTAATGAGAGAAGTGAGAAAATGTGGAAAGAAAGGAAAACAGTCAAGCAAGACAAACTAATAATAGTTTAGTCATTAAACAAAGGACATTTTAGTTTCTTCTCAAGGGCTCTAGATAATATTCTGAGCCATATCCTTGAGCTCTTTTGCAGATACTGGAACCCCCGCCAGGTGGAAGAAGTTAACTGTACGCTGCCCACAAGCACGTAGTCCCCAGACCAGTTGGAACCAGAGGGTTAATGATGCTGACTCCCGATTACCTCACCACCAACCAATCAGAAGAGTGTCCACAAGCTGATCACCCCCTGCTCCTTGAACACTATAAGACTCCTCACTACCCCCTCCAGGGCGGGACATACAGTCTTGAGGGCATTAGCCTGCTGTGGCCACCTTTGCCTGGCAGAGCAGTAAAGCTATTTCTTTCTACTTCACCCAAAACTTTGTCTTTGAGATTTAATCTGGCACCGGTATACAGAGGCTGAATTCTGGCAACACTGGGAAGGTTGGTGAGCGCTGAGGATGAAGTGATGTTAGAGCTGAGGTCTGCAGGGAGAGTGGCCCTGGCCAGGTGACCACTGTAGGTAGAGGAGAGATTGTATAAAGTTTCAGGCCAGTAGGGTGGTTAGTACAGATGTTGGGGGAAATGAAAAAAATAAAGGTCAGTGTGGCCAGAACAGAGTGTGTTAGGGCCAAAGAGAGAAAAGGGAGGCTGAAGTAGGTAGGGGCTTGAATTTGTAGGCCATGATCAAGAGGTTGGTCTATAGCCCATGGTCACGTGCTGGACACAACATTAGGAGGTCTCTGAATATCCAGATTCCTGCAGAATGGAGAGTTTGGTCCTCCACACAGAAAAACTGGCCCTTGTCATCCGTACAGTGTGTGCACTGCTGAAGTCGGTGTGGATTATCTTTTTCACAACTCAGGGATCCCTCTGTGATGCTGGGGATATGATAAACAGAGAAAATTCAATGCTGATGTCTTCTGTCTGTAGCCTGCCTTGAGGGAGGTAAAGGAAATACAGTCTAGAACTGGAATGTCTTCATTTTCATAAGCAAATGCAAAGGAACTTAATTGGGCCAGGACCTCTTCAATGCTGTGCCCATTTTTATGGTAATGCAAACTCTCTCGGCAGACTAGATCCCTGCCCATGAGCACAGGGTGTTCTGTCTGGCAGAGAAGGGAACTCACGTGTGGGACCCTCTCTAGGGCTAAAGTCTCCATAACTGCTGTCCAGATATTTTATGAAGAACTCTTGACCTCACTTCTGATCTAATATCAATGGAGCAAGAGTGGGGCAAGGGGAGACTGAGAGAAAGGGTAGAATCAAGGATGACTTTCCTGATTAGTGTTAGGTGGATGTTAATGTCACAGACAAAGGAAAAGGAGATTTGGAGGAAAAAATGGATGAATTCAATTTTTGACTTATTTGGTTTGAGAGTCTGAAGGACATTTTGTTGGATACCAGAAGGTAGTCGGAAATAATGGCCCTGAGCTTAAGAAAGCAGAAGACTCAGAAATGTTGGAACAATGCCTCCTTCAAAGCTTTCTTTTGCAAACTGTGCTCTTCTCTCTCTCCTCCAAACTCTCCCAGTTCCACCTCTCAGACAGCTATGAGTGACATTTGTAGGCATTGTTTCCCTGTGATCCTAAAAAGAAAGTCAAGGAATCTAAACAAAACTGCATCCACACAACGCTTTCCCCTCTTCCCCAGCTACGTCATCAAGCAAAGCAGTGAATTATTCCCCCTCACCCCCAAAAGGGTTCTGGTCTTTAATTCCAATATGTGTGTGTGTGTGTGTGTGTGTGTGTGTGTGTCCACATAGACAAGCAATTCTCAGACATCAGCTGGGTGTCAGTTCAACTCAATTCTGACTCTACCTACAGCAGATCCTACAAGACCGCCCCCCGCCCAATCCCAACTTCAGATGCCAGCCCCAAGCCTGGGTTGTCACCAGTGCTTCTGACCAACTGGCTCTAAACTGTGGGTTCCAACAACTCCCTCATCAGGTTTGTTTAATTTCCTAGAGAGACTCACAGAACTCAGAGAAACATTTTACTTACTAGATCACCAATTAATTATGAAAGGTTATAACTCAGGAACAGCCGATGGAAGAGATGCACAGGGCAAGGCACGAGGAAGGGGCACAGAATTTCCCTGCCCTCCCCAGGTGTGCCACCTTCTGTGTTAACCAACCTGGAAGCTCTTTGAACCCTGTCTTTTTGGCTTTTTATGGAGGCTTCATTACTTAGGCACTACTGATTAACTCAATTGCTAGGGGAACCGCTGACCGAAACCACCCACCCTGGCCAGGCCGATCGTAAGCACTTGCCTGAGTTATCTTACAACAGGAGGTCCTGGTAAGGAATGTGGACCTAAGAAGCTACGACCAACAGGAAGAATTCAGTAAAGAAGAGAGGAGAATCCAGACCATATGTCCCACCAACCTCTCAGAATCCTTCTCACTGGAATCCGTCTTGGCTGAGTGATGCACACGCACCAGGAAGGGCCCTGAGTCACCAGCTCTGGGCCAAGCAAGGTGACCGGCCAGAGACAACCCAGAAACTAACCCCATCACCATATAACCTGAGACTGCGAACCACGTGACAGAGCAGTTCTCCTGGGTTCCCTTACCTGCTACTCTCCTCCCAGGCGCCCCTTCCCAATAAAGTCTCTTGCTTTGTCAGCCCGTGTGTCTCCTGGGACAATTCATTTCCCAGTGTTAGAGAAGAGCCCACTCTCAGGCCCTGGAAGGTGTCCCCCTTCCTGCAACACAATGATCACTGGTGATTGAACTCAATCTCCAGCCCCTCTCCGCTCCCTGGAGGTCACATTGGTTGGGACTGAAAGTTCCAACTCTCCAATCACTCGCCTGGCTCCACAGGCACCAGCCCCTATCCTTTGGTAGTTTCCAAAAGCCACCTAATTAACATAACAAAAGACACCTTGATCGCTCTGTGCCAGAAACGGATGAAGGCCAAATATATATATTTCTTATTAGAAATCACAATATAATACTCCTTGACTCATCATTGATTTCAATTTTCATAACTTCTTAAAAGTTTCTGGTTGTTAACTGTTCATGAGACCTCCAACTCTTTCATTCATTCATTCATTCACTCATTCATTCATTCATGCAATACTGTGTGCCAGTCACTGATGAACAAGACACACAAAATCTCAACTTAGATCTTAGGGAGAGGGAGACACACATAAAACTAATAATAACCAAATAACCATTTAAATTTGGATTTTTCATAAATATTATAAGAAAGAAGTACCTCTTCCAGTCTGGACGATGTAGCCGTCTGGTCTCAGTGCCTGGATGGAGAGCAATGCCATTTTCTGAGATGGGAAACTCAGGAGGAGGATCGAGTGTGGGTGTGACTTTTGGGGGGCAAATAAAACTCAAAGGCATATGAAGCTTACTGTGTACTGAGCACCATTCGAAGCAGGTTACAATCATTCACTCACATAATCATCCCAGCAGCCTCTGAAGGAAGGATCATCATTATCCCCATTTTACAGGTGCAGACCCAAGGCAAAGAGGGTTAAGTGAGTTTCCCAAGGTCACACAACTAGGGAATGGCAGAGCCAGGATTTCAAACCCAGACTGGCTGGCCCCAGAATCCATACTTTTTACCATTTCATGTAATGCAGACTCTCATCAAACTTTACTTAGACACCTTCAGTTGAAGATTCTGGTAGGACAGCTGAGTGACAATTTGATAAACAATTCCTTTATCATTTAAACCAGTCTGAGTTGGGGGATTTCTGTTATTGCTGGCACAAGCATCCTAACACATACAGACTTGAATGTCTGTCTGAAATTGTAAGATTCAGGAGAGAGGGTTGAGCTGGACATTCCATCTGGTGACACCTTCAAGTTCTACTTCTGGCAGTGCCTTTTGGGCTATGCCCTCCCCTCAGGGGTCTCTAATCCTGATAGGATTTGCATGGACTATAGTGTCTTCTGGGAGACAAAGACACATAAGGGATGATTCTTCTTTTTAAAATTAAATCCAAAGAGAGTGTCTGCCTGCCATGTGGATAACAATATCCATTCACAGATTCTGCATTCCTGTCCCCACCTGTACAGATACATAAGCCTTAAGACCCTCTGAAATGACTTTGTTGTGTGTAAGCTAAGTTGGATGTGGTGGTGGCTGTGAAAACTGGCAAGTCTGAACAGCAGGAAAAGCAAGTGGAGTGGAAACAGCTCTCTGGGCAACAGAGGCAGGATGCTCAGGTTGCCTGTCTTGGGCATCTTGCATCCCACTTGTCTTGTTGCAAATATTGTGCCTCTACCTTGTTCGAGATTGACTAAGACTGATTAAAACCCTTTAAATGGCTCTTGTTGACAAGATTTGCTAAAGAACATTTTAATGACTAAACAAAATTATGGTGCAATTTCACTTGATTAAAGATGAAACCCAAGCTTGCGCAATTTCCAGTATAACGTTAAGACAGCAACGGAAAAACATGTTTAAAGAATTCAGAACCTGGATTCTGCTGGAGAGGAGCATGGCAGGGGGTGTGGTGGCATTGTGTATGGATGTGCTTCTCTTTACCAAGGCCTCCTGCGTGGTTTTTGTTTCCTTTGTCCTACTGGCTTTGCATGTTCGCAATTGTCTAGATTGCTTGAAGGTGATCAAGAAAAAACAGATGTTATTTGCAAGTAGTGTTCTATTTCTAGATGTTCTCTGGACTTCACTCAGTGCCAGACTTGTCTCGCAATTGTCTAGATTGCTTGAAGGTGACCAAGAAAAAAACAGATGTTATTTGCAAGTAGTGTTCTATTTCTAGATGTTCTCTGGACTTCACTCAGTGCCAGACTTGTCACGTGTGTTTGTCACTTTCCTGTTGAAATTCCCTCCATGGCTCCAGTCTGAAACTTCCTCCTCATATCGTTACTGAATCAAGTCCAACTGCTCGCTGCTCAAAAATCAATACTTGAGAGAGACAAAGGTAGAACAGAAAGTTGCTATTAATCAGAATGACGACAATCTGGGGAGACGGCGGACTCAGTGTCCCCCAAAAGCCATCGCTGAAGAGTCTGCTCAGCCACAAAAGTTTTTAAAGGGAAAAAGGAAAGTGATCTCAAGTAATCATTGGGATGGGGGTTCATTGCCGCCTTCATTGCCGTCCCCCACTGTGTGCAGGCTTGTGTAAAGGCTTGTTGACTTCTTGTGATTCTTCTTTAGGTGTTATCTTGTTCACACAGTTTGTTTGCAAGATTACTGAAAAGGGAAGCTAGGGAAGAGATCCAGTCCTCTGTTCTTTACTTATTCTTCATTTCTACTTCTTTGATCTATGGAAAGAACCAACAGATCAGGCAAGGTATTGTGAGGTCAAAAGATTTGAAAGGTGTGCTGGGGCCAGAGATGAGTAGAGCATGGGGGGGCTCCTGATTTAAGGTTAGTGACCAGACAAAGGGACCACCTGCAGAGAACTCTTTCCTGCCAAAAGCTGCTTATGATATCACCAACACAACCTGTTGAGAAGACAAAGTGAGTTTATTGCTTATGGCTGTAAGGAAGAATCCACCTTGCAAAGCGATGGCAGTGTCTCTGCAGGGAAGGGAAAGTCAGAATTGAATGGGAACTGGAGGTTTGATTTAAGACGGGGTCTTTCATAGTGGGCACTTATTTAGGATAGGTAAGGCGCACAATGCAGCAGTTCAGGGTTGGTGGGCACACAAAGGTGTGGATTTTGAGGCAAGGGATGAAAAATCTTGAGCATAAACTGTCCATGTTTTTCGCTGAAGAGATGATGAATCTTTTCCTCAAGTGCTTGTAGTGAACGTCAGATCCTTTGCCTGAGCAGGAGACCCCCCCTAAAAAGAGAGTCACGCTAATGAAGTCAGAGGAGTAACAAAATCATGTTCGTGTATCAATAGATATGATGTAGTTCTGGTTCTCAGAGTCCAGTCTGGGGGTAGACGATGTCCCTTCTCACTTCTCATGGTTAAAGTTCAGGATGCTTAATGTGGTCTCAGGTCCCATGGGACCTACCCTTTGCTTACCTTTTCAATCTCCATCACGTCTCACACTTAGCCTGTACTGTGCAGTTCAGCTCCATTGGCTTGCTATTAGTTCCTTGTTCTTCCCCACCTCAGGGCCTTTGCACATACTGTATTCTCTGCCTGGAATGCCCCTCTCCCTTCTATGCTTAGTCAGCTCCTTGCAGGGCTCAAATGTCACCTCTTCAGGGAAGCTCTGCCGATTCCCAGTCCAAGTTGTGTTCCCCTCCCCTCGTTTCCAACTCCTTTGACATTCCCTACATTTTGGAAGTCAAAAATGCATTTAATACACCTAACCTACTGAACATCACAGCTGAGCCTAGGCTACCTGAAATGTAAGAACACTTACTACATTAACCTACAGTTGGGCAAAATCTAACACAAAGCTTATTTTATAATAAAGTGTTGAATGTCTCACGTAATTTATTGAATACTGTACTGAAAGCAAAAAACAGAATGGTTGTCTGGGTGCAGAATGGTTTTAAACATGGGTTGTTCACCCTCGGGATCTCGGGACTGACTGGGAGCTGCATCCACAGCCCAACTTCATAAGAGAGGATTGATCGTACCATATGTCACTGGCCTGGGAAAAGATCAGAATTCAAAATTCGAAGTAGTTTCTACTGAAGGTGTACCATCACTTTCACACCATCATAGAACTGAAAAATTCTAAGTCGAAGCTTCATAACTTGGGGACCAGCTGTACAGAGGAGGAGTTGGTGGGGGTCAGGAGTACAGGAGACGGAGCTAGAGGGGTACCAGAGACCAAGACAGAAAGAGGACGGGTGGAACCTGGTGTCACCAACTCATCTGAACTTTTCACAGAGAGACCAGAAATCAGGATTTAAAGTAATATTCCTTGATTTTTAAAGGTAGTTCAGTAATTTGAAAAAATAGTTAAATACGACACAGCTAAAACCAGTGGTTCAGTACTGGAAGTGATTTTGCCTCCCCGCGGATGTTGGCAATGTCTCAAGACGTTTGTGGTTTCACATCTGGGGAGAGGGGTACTATGGGCGTCTAGTAGATAGAAGCCAAGGATGCTGCTAAAATCCTGCAGTGCCTGGGCCGGCCCCCAGCAACAGAGCGTCATCAAGCCCCGAATGTCAGTGATGCCCAGGGTGGGAAACCCTGCACTAAAGAGAACGTGCCCACACATGGAGTCTGCTGATGTGGTCAACAAATTTCTCAAAAGGAGCAGTTGGGCCAGAAGCTCAAGGACGGCCCTCTTCCCTCCAGGCCTCCCCAAATGCCCACCCATTTCCTTTATGCTTCAGCAGAAGTGCTTTTCCACCACATGCCTAACACTCCTCATTAAGTAATCACCACCCACAGCCCCTCATTTCCACGTCTGTAACCACCCCAGGTACAAAAGATGCCTTGTTCACAAGAGGCAGATGGAGATCAGCCAATTACAAGGCTATTAGACTAAACTCGGGTGCCTTCCTTATCTCATCTCCTTGGGCCGCACACTTCAGGTTGGTAGGTTTGTGCCTATTCAGCCCTTTAGTCCAATGACTGACCAGCCTGGTTCTCTAATTCTTGATGGTGGAGCACAGTTTCCGGTTCTAAGCCTAAATAGTTCCATTGATACTTTTTAAGCAGCAGCAACAGCAGCAGCAAAATCCACTCTTTTGCATACTGTGTTCATAGCTGATTATATGAATCACATTTCAATAGTCTTTGCCTCCTTAAAATGAGAGGAAAGATAAGTAATTTTGGATAGACTTTGTTGTTATGCCAGAGTATGTCTAAAGCCACCGTTTTTGGGTAGACGAACTAGTAGTTGCAAGCTGAAAGATGCCCAGGCAGGTATGGGAAGGCAGGAAGCAGGTCATAAAAATACAGACTGGTAGAACTGGAGGGGCTCACCCAGGTAGAAGGGACCTCTGTCCCTCATGTCTGACCAATGCTGCAGAGTGGCAGTTGGGTCCA
Organism: Balaenoptera acutorostrata; assembly: GCF_949987535.1. Taxonomy (NCBI): domain Eukaryota; kingdom Metazoa; phylum Chordata; class Mammalia; order Artiodactyla; family Balaenopteridae; genus Balaenoptera; species Balaenoptera acutorostrata. Next base: position 24,727,936 of record NC_080078.1, read on the forward strand.
ATGTGGCAAGATCTTTTGACATTTCAATAGAACTAGAAATCTGAATTTCTAAATAAACTTATTTGTTTTAATAGACCCTGTAGGATTTCTCTGAAACCATTCATGTTGCCTAGATGTGGCTTGTGAATTATCAGATAGTGATCGCTATTTAGATTCTTAGGAGCTGTTTGCTTTCTGCATATAAGAGTAAATCCATCCAGAAAGTTAAACATGGACCAGGTTAAGAAGGAAAGGGTGGTAGATTCCAGATTTGGAAGAAGAAATGGTTTTCCTACCCCTAAAGCAAAGCCTCATCAACCTCACGTGCATCATAATGGTCACGTGTGTGCTGGGCATCTTATCAGGGTGACCTCATTTGTTTTTTACAGCACCCTGGGAAATATTCCCTCAATTTTGCAGATGAGAAGCCCAAGTCTCAGAGAAGTAACTGCTCATGATCACACGGCTATTAATAACTGCTCATGATCACACGATAATAATAACTGCCCACCTGACAGTATTTGAGCCTGGGTCTATGTGAGCTTTTTATCCATTGCCCACTATTGACCATAGATGTAGTGTGGAATTGAGGATGAGTGTTTCAGAACTTCAGAATGGCATTTTTGATAGTTTTTGACCATATCCATGCAGGTAGAATGGAACAAAGTCAATTGGATGATCAAATGAGAATTCTAGATTCCTGAAATGCAAGATGACAGCAGAGACAAAGTTGGCCAATTCATCATTTTCCTGAGCAGTTCTCCACCCTTGACTGGAGGGAGTTGGTGTATAAATACCCCAGTTCCTTCACCACTCTTAGGTGCCTGTTCTACGTTGTCACCTAGGGTTCCCCAGTAGGATTGGGCCCTGGTTGCCCACAGCAGTAACTTGCTTGGTACCCTATATTGGCTTCTTTCCCTTCCCAATATCACTACTTTCCCTACTTTCATCTCTCCAATCAGCTACGCATGTATGGCTCCTTGTCTCAGGATCTGCTTCTGGGAGCACCCAAACTAAGACACAAGGGCACCTCAAGTTCTTTTGTTTTTGTGAAACTCAGATTATATTTCCTTCTGTTGGAACTAGGCATGTCACCAAGCTTTAGCCATCTGTATTTATTATACTGTCTTATGTCATCATAGGGAAGATGATAACAGAATTTAGCAGTAGTTTTAACTCAAACTTATTAGTAGAACAATCAAAAAATGGGAGGGGAGAGAAGATATAAATCAAAAGGATTTGGCCACAAAGAAGATACTTGATTGCTGTGATCTCTGCCGTGTTTCCGTGGGTTTAAATATGATTGAGTGTCTACTGTGCAGTATTGCCAGTGATAAGGGGCCTTTTTCTTTCATCTTTCTGTTTAATTTTCTTTCTAATGACTTTAAAGGAAGAACTCTTTGGCACTGAAAATTACTTTGGATTGTAACAAGAGAGATGCAGAACTCTTTTTCTGTTTCTTTTAATGGTCATTCAGGGACACAGTGTAATTGAATTAAGACACTTCCAAGAGGTGAATTATAGGATAATAATTCAGACCTTTCTGTTTAATAGGAGCTGGCCTGTGGCCTTGTGTCCACTAGATCTGAAGGGGTGAATTACTGCTCCATAACTCACAGGGTCCCACAGGGTCCCATTTAAAGAGACCCTGGTTAAAGAGAATTAACATCAAGAACCAAGTCTGGCAAATGCAATCCAAGATCTAAGAGTAAGGAATGAGAGGAACACAGAAATGGATTTGGAGACTTGGCTCCTCACTTCAAAGAAGTCAGACATCAGACCTTCAGTAAAAATGAATGGCCTCTCAGCCCAGCAGAACTCTGGGTATTTTTCACCAAAGCCCTGACACACATGTGTGGAAGTCTTGAGCACCCCACCTTTTCAGAACTGATAAAGTAACTAACTGGGCTTTAAACCTAGCCAGGACACAGGCCAGGCGTTCAGCAGATACCTGCATCCTGAAGGCAGAATGGACAGAGACATCTTAGGATACCCTGATGTTTTTCTTCCTGGTTTCCCCACAAGCATTTCTCTCACTGATGCCTGAAATTTCACCATTCACAATTCATTTGTTTGGGTTAAACATTCATATCTATTTTCTCTTTTTATTTTTTATTTATTTTAATTAATTAATTAATTTATTATTTATTTTTGGTTGCATTGGGTCTTTGTTACTGTGCGTGGGCTTTCTCTAGTTGCGGCGAGCGGGGGCTACTCTTCGTTGCAGTGCACGGGCTTCTCATTGCGGTGGCTTCTCTTGTTGTGGAGCACGGGCTCTAGGCGCACGGGCTTCAGTGCTTGTGGCTCGCGGAATCTACAGCGCAGGCTCAATAGTTGTGGCGCACGGGCTTAGTTGCTCCGTGGCATGTGGGATCTTCCCAGACCAGGGCTTGAACCTGTGTCCCCTGAATTGGCAAGCAGGTTCTTAACCACTGCACCACCAGGGAAGCCCTCTATTTTCTCTTTTTAAAAAGCAGTCGACATTGTTCATAAATAAATGTGTGGCACTTAACTCACAGACAGTTATGGGTTCATATCTAAACTCCACAACTTACAATCTGTCACATCTTGGGGAAATTGCTTACCCTCTCTGTGTTTCAAGTTTCTCATCTGTAAAATGAAGATTATAATAATACCACCTTCTTAGGGCTGTCAGGAAGATTAGATAAAAGAATGAATATAATAATACTTAGCAAAATGTCTGACATAGACATTTTGATAAAGAATAAACATTATTGGAAAACATCCTTCAGAGGGCAATGGGCATGCCAAGAATCACTTAACTGACTGCATTCTTCTTTTAAATTCTAGAATATGAATGTTGTTCCATGTAAGAAAAAAAAGGATCACTAATTCAGTAAAGTTCATAAATATCTTTTTCTGATATGGCACTAATGGGTAGTTAGCCACCGCCTCTGAGGTAAATCTAACTTTTGGAAATTTCTAGAAACCTAGAAGAAACCACCTCAACTCCAAAGTTTCCATCCAGTTTAGGAGGCCAGTAGCAGACGACAGAACCTGCCCCATTTTCACTTCCTCTGAGACCTCTTGCCTATCATTGGCCAACCTTCTGCTATCTGTCCCAAACTTTCACCTAAAGATAAAAAGAAAAAGCTTATAATTCACTACAGTTCATTAAAATGAAAATAAAATTTATTTTGCATCAAAATGAAAAAAATATGACTCATTTATTATTAGCATATAAATGGCATTTTTTAATGTCACTCTGCCTCAAAATCACTTACATTTTCAGTGATCACAGCACACAAAATTAATTTTTGATAGCCTTTTGTGATTTGGCTGAAAATTCCTATTTCTTTTTGTGCTTTCAACAGCAAACTGTATCCACCGCTATTCATAGCAAATTTTAGATAATGAAGCAATTAAAAATACATGGATTTAAGATCTTATCTCATTTTTTCCTTTGGCCTATTTCTGCTTCATTATTCATGAAGGGATATGTTTAATTCAGAGTTAGTAATTGCAGATATATCTAGTATAAATTGTGCCTCATATTCTTTACCCATTTCAATTTATTTTAGCAAATAGACCTCTGTTTGAAAAAAAGTAGTTGAGAGCGGGGAGAGTAGGATAAAATTGCAGAAATCTATATGTGTGTGTGTATGTGTGTTGATTGGCATGCCCAAACAAGATTTCAAAATAATTACATTTCCTAAGCATTTACCAAGAGCCAGGCACTGAGCTGAACAATTACGTATGGCATTTCATTCAATCCTAAGAGTAATCTTATTAGGGAGGTAAAGTTGGTGCTTCCATTTCTTACATATAGAGACTGAGGCTCAGAGAGGTTGTAAAATTGACTGAAAGGCACACAGAAATGACAGAGAACCAGGATTGGGACCTGGTTTATCTGCCTCCAGAGCCTGTGTGTCCAACCATCCATTACACTGTTTCCTGTGTCCTAGGACTACGTGCTTCTGAACCTCAGAGAGATTAGTCAAAGGCTTGAAATCATCCTGCGGCCCCACCTAGTAGCATCCCTAGTTCATAAAGTTGCTGGTATGAGGAGCTTGTCACTTATTTTGTTTCCATGAGCCCTAAATATGTTTTAGGAATTTACCCTAGGGAAGTAACAGAAGTGGTACATGTGGTTTCTTGCAATGCAACATGTCACAGGGCTTTATATACCAATAAAGAGGAGAAGAAGAAAAAAAGAAAAGAAATGAATGAAAGAGGACAGAGAAGAAAAGAAAAAAAAAGAAAATAGCCTTAAAATGTTCAATTACAGGTTAAATAAATTCCAGTGCATTTACTCAGTATTATACTCTGCAGCCATTGACAATGATGATGAGAATCTTAGTTTACTGAAATCCAAAAATGTTCATGGTATAAAAATAGTCGGTTTATAAAACAATAAGTATAATGCACTCCTATTTTAATGAAAACAATATGTATGTATATATATGGGTGTGTAGGAGGAGAGACTCTAGACGGTGCTGTCCACTAGAAATATAATGTGAGTCACAGATGTAATTAAAAATGTTCTAATAGGCACATTAAAAAAGTAAAGCAAAAAGGTAACATTAATTTTAATAACACTTTATACCCAAATATTCAAAATATTATAATTTCAACCTGTAACCAATCTAAAATTATTAATGAGGTATTTTACATTTTTTTGGCATAAGTCTTTGTAATCAGATATGCCTTTTATACTTACAGCACATTTCAATTCGGACTAGCTACGTTTCCACCACAGTGACCACCATATAGCACAGGACAAGTCTAGAAGGATATATACAAACTATTATATACAACCAGTTGATCTTTGGGTGGTGTGATTATGAAGTATTTTTCCTTTGTTCAGCATACTTTTCTGAATTTTCTAAAAAACAAAGCAGATCATTAATAATGCAATAAAGTTATTTCCAATTTGGGGGAGAAGTGTTTCTGTGGATCAGGTAAATAACTTGTCCAAAGTCGTACAGCTGAGACTTTGTGGCATGAAGATTTGAGTCTACAGTCCAGTTCTAGAGGCCAAGCTCTTTGCCACCAGCTACTTCCCAAGAAGAACACGTGTCTTGGGGACTATTACTGGCCTTGGTCTTTCTCACCGATCCAGGTCACTCATGCCTTCACATCTTCTGCTGTAATTGCTGAATCTCAGCATCCTGGCCCCTCCCTCTGCAGGACTGATCCCAGCTCCCTTCTCAATCCACTGTGGATTCCAGCCCAGATCATGAGTTCTCCCCTCAGTGTAACATGGCACATGCCTTGCCTTCTCTGTAGTAACAAAATATCATCCTAAATAATTAATTATATTCTAAGGTGGCCATGTTGACACTGCCCCTGGAAAGAAAACTTTAATTAAATGGAAAGCGTCTTTACTGATTCTTTTACTCTGTCAGCACATTGCCTTTATCCCCCACTATGTATTCCTCCATTCTAGATGCTGGGGAGAACAAAATAGGCAAGATCGCTGCCACCCTCACAGAGCATGAGTTTCCGGCAGGGGAGACAGAAAAAGCATGCAAGCAAATACTTATGCAATATGGCAGGTGTTGATGAGAGCTATAGATACAAATAAAGGAGGAAAGGGGAGACTGAGGTGTTCTTATGTAAGATGATCAGGTAGGTGTGCTTGATAAAGTGACAATAAGCAGAGACATGACAGAAGTGACAGAGTGAGTCATAAGGCTATTTGAGAGAAAACCATCTAGCAAGCGCAAAGGCCCTGAGGCAGGAGTGAACTTGTCTTGACTGAGGAACCGTGAGGGGCCACAGTGGCTGGAGTGGAGCTTATTTTGCCAGGTCTGGAAGTATGAAGTAGAGGCTGAGAGTCAGGAGTCCAGTAGACTTGAGACATGTAACATGCAATTTTAAAATGTTGGCATTACTGTGTAGAAGCCCTCTTGGTCACCCCAAAATGAGGACAATGACAAATATACTGGACAGTTTGCGGAACATCAGAAAAAGAGGCTGTTACTCTTTGGGTCAATGCAGTACAGAGAGCACAGCCTTGAGAGAGAAAATGTGAGCCACAGGGTGAGTAACAGGGGAGCAAGAAGTTGGAGGCACAAGTAATCAAGAGGAACATAATCCCTGGGGAATTCACAAAAGTCTTGGGAGGATGTTAGGCTCACAGGACTTGGGATGGCGATTCAGGTCAAACTTATTTAAAACTCAAAGGAAGGGGTCAGGACCGAGCTTACATCTGGGTCAAGTTTATTTAGGACACCAAATATTTGGAGAATCATATCATCTTAATTTGGTTTGTTCTTAGGGATGTACCCAGTGGTTTAAACCTGATTTTCAAACTGGTTTTTCACATCTACATTTGATATTAGATAGATTGGCGGGTGAAATGCAAAAGGATTTCTCATGATTGGGCTTTTTCAAAGACTATGTTTCCTTGGCACATGTAAAATGTTATTTGGGGTGGAAGAAAGCTTGATTTATGAAAATCCTACTTATGCCACAGTGAGGCAGAATTAAGGGCTGCAAATGACCATGTCTAGCAATTCTTTAGAGTGCACGTTTCTCAGCTGCAGAGAGGACTGTGTCCAAAAAATAGGTAGGATTCACTCTGCATGCCAATTGCTATACTGCCAGAAAGCCATGCCATCTGGATGTCATCCTAATATACTCCCTCCTTCACCCAGAGTAAATCTCTGTCATCATGTGTAAGCGTTATAACATAATCTCTGGGTCCCAGGCTTGGCTGGTCACTGCCTAGCTTGGGAAGGTGACCATAAACCCTCTGAGTCTCAGTTTCCCTGAATGGAAAGGGAAAATAATTATTAAAATGAGGGTAAATATGGTTGAGGATTGAAAAAGAGAATGCTTAGCAGAAAATCTGGCCAATGGCAAACTCTTAATAAGGTTCGTGTTAAATAAGTGAAAACATCTATACCATCAGCAGAGAGCTGCCTGTATTTTGTTCTGTATCTTTTCCTTTTTTTTTTCTGGAGAAAAATGACAAGGACTCACTTTCCAAGAAATTACACTATGTTCAGTGCCTTCCCATCAAGAGCAGGCAGTGTTCCGTATCCGGCCATTGGTAAGTATCAAATGGGCTCATGTCAGACAAAGAACGGCTTTTAATCTCCCTTTATTTGCCATGTCACCTGTCAGTGACCTCGACTGTTGCCGGCTGCCTCCTGTTCTGCAGTTTACTGATAACTGTGTTTACGGCTTTTGAAGTCATGTCTGCCGAAAACCACATCTGCTTCACCGCCGCCTCAACAGACACACAATGAAATATAAAGGCTAATTCTGCAGTGTACACAATCCGTGTCTGTTTTCCCAGAGGGTTCCAGATGGAGTGAACTCAGCAGAGGCAGTTCACTGAGGGCTGGCGATTCTGGGGGAGGACAAGAGGACAGGAGGGGACTTGAAATCCTCAGTGAACTGACAGGGGTACCTTGATCTCAGACACAGGGATGGGAGAGGGTGCTCTCACCCCAGGGAGGGCTGTGATGTTTTGCAGAATTCCTCCTTCCCTGTTAGCCTACCGGCCACCCTTTGTGCAGAGCGGGTCAGGATTTCTCAAATGAAGTAATATTTCCCAGCCTAGTTGTCTCACTTGCAAAACATAATACGAATATTGATGTCAGGAGGAAGTCTAGTGCTATAGGAGTGGCGGGAGAGGCGTTTTATCCCTTATTAGGGTATGAATAATGGCATCTTTATTTAAAGTCTAATAAAAATGTCAGCCACTGTTTACTGAACATCTGCTATATGCCAGATGCTAGTCTTAAGTACTTTCCTTGCCTGGACACAATTCTGTGAAGTAGCTGTAGGTGTTGTTATGTCCATTTTACAGATGTGGAAATTAAAACTCAAAGAGGTAAAGCAACTTGCCCAATGACGGTCAGTCCTTAGCACTTGAGTTGCTTCGTGGTTTTGATTGTCGGCCTGTATCTCACGGATGTTGAATATATGCCTAGTAGTTTAATTGCCATGTCATAGGCTGTACCTATGTTCACTGCTAGACCATTTTCCAAAGTCATTATATCAATCCAAGCAGCAGAGCCAAACTTGAAAGTGAGTCTGGCTGATTCCTGCTCTAATATTTTTAGATACAACAATAGATCCCATCAAAGTGCCAGATGTAAATAATAGGCACTTGCCAGGAAAACTTTGCTCCTGGCAAGTAGAAAGTTTTTATTGTGGTGGCTGCTTGGTTTTGTAAACATTTTTATTAACATATAACCGTAACATACAAACAATGTGGATAAATCTCAAGTGAGGAGCTCATTGAATTTTTACAAAGTGATTACTCGCCCGAGACCTGATCAAGGTATAGGACGTCACTAACACACCCCACCAGCCTACCTCCAACTTGGTTCTTAGTCAAGATGATCCTTATCACCCCTTTGCATTTCCATATACGTTTTGGACTCATTGTCCGCAACCAAAAACCCTGCTGGAATTTTGAATGAAATTGTATTAAATTGAAGCGTTAATTGAGAATTTTATTAGATTGGTGTTTTTTCTATCCTTAATACTCAGAAGAATTCACTGGTAAAGTTATTTGGGCCAGAAGTTGGTGTGTGTGTGTGTGTGTGTGTTGTGTACGTGGGCAGGAGGGATGGATTATAATTGCAGATAAAATTTATTTAGTAGCTATAGGAGTATTCAGATTTTCTGATGTTTCTTGTGCCAGTTTTGCTAAATTGTTTTTAAAGAAAAGTTCCCATTTCATCTAAATTTTCAAATCTATTGGCTTAAGACTCTTTTACAATACATGAAGGAATTATTTTGTGTGATAGAAATGTTCTATGTCTTGATTATGACATGTCAGATGTTTACATGGGGGTATACACTTGTCAAGATTTATTTAACTGTACACTTAAGATGAGTACATTTTATTATTTCACCTGTAATTTTGGGGAAAAATTTTTAATGTCCATTAAAATAAAGCATTGGCAGTAAAATAGTGGATATACTGTGAGAGAAGGTGTATATTGGTACAACCACTTGAGAAAACAATTTGGAAATAACATTAAAAATTGAAAATGTACATATGTTATCACTTAGAAATTCCACCTATAGGTACATGCTTTAGGGAAATTCTCCTATATATGCTCCAAGAGATAGCACAACATTTATTGCAGCTCTGTTTGTAACAGAAAAAAAGTGAAAAAAATGTTATTATCATTCAGAAGGTAAATGGTGGTGAATAGGCATAGTAGACACTCTTTTAACTTTTCCCCTCTCCTGTCTCTTCCTCTTCTACCCCTTGGCTTTCTGTATTGGTTTCCTAGGGCTGTTGTAACAAAGCACCATAAACTAAGTAGCTTTAAACAACAGAAATCTATTCTCTCCTGGCTCCGGAGGCCAGCATTCCTATCAGCATGGCCATGCTCTCTTGGTGGCTCTAGAGGAGAATCTGTTCCGTGCCTTCTTCCAGATTCTGGTGTTGCTGGCAACACTTTACATTCCTTGGCTTGTAGACACATCATTCCAATATCTGCCTCTGTCTTCACATGACATTCTCCCTGTGTGTTTGAGTCTGTGTCTCCCCTCTTTTTACAAGGACACTAGTCATATTAGGACCCATACTAATTTAGTAGGCCCTCATCTTAACTTGACTGCATTTGCAAAACCCCATTTCCAAATAAGGTCGCATTAACAGATACTGGAAGTTAGGACTTCAACATGTCTTTTGGGGGACACAATTCAAACCACAACACCTTCCTCTCCTCCTTCTCATATTTCTTCTTTACCTCTTCTACCTTTCTGTTGGTTAGAATATGAATGTGATGGCAGGAACTGGAACAGCCATCTTGGACCAAGAAGTAAGTTTTGGAATGGAATCCAAGCATGGAGTTGCTACAAGATAGAAAAAAGCTGGGTTCTTGAAATCTAAAGAAGCCACATCAGATCTGGACTATCCATCAAGACTTCTATATGCGAGAGAAATAAATATTTATCTTTTAAAGCCCCTCTTCCATTTATTTGGGGAGTTTCTTTTACTTGCAGCCAAACCTAATCTTAACACACATACACATTTGTTTGTGTAATTTATTGGAGCATAAGTGGGAACATACCAAACACATGAACACAGCACGAGAGAGAGAACAGGGGATGCTGATCAGAGGGAACCTTGATCTCCTTTGTACTGTTTTATTTCTTTTATTAAAAGAAGATAAAGCAAATATAGCAAAAGTTTAATAGTTATGAATTGTAGAAGGGGGGGCACCATTGTCACAAGCCATGACAATGTTCATCTTTGAATTCTAAATTTTTTAAATGTACCCCCCTCAAATCCCCTCAAAACCTGAGAGGAGCCTATCCGCACCTTTTCCTCCAGTCATGTGGACTGACCTGGAATTCCCTGAACGCACTGGCGTTTTTCTTGCCTCTCTGAATGGACTGCTTTCCCTCACTGCAATGTCCTTTTCACCTTCCTCACCTGGTTGATTCCTTCGGGGCACCTGAGGAACCATTTAGAAAACCGACAAAAGTTAAATTTCTATATATGAGATTCCAAAATAAAAGCCCAGTGGTGATACATTTTTCATAATTGGAAGTCTTTTTTTTTTTTTTGCCACACCGTATGGCCTGTGGGATTTTAGTTCCCCAACCAGGGACTGAACCTGGGCACTTGGCAATGAGAGTGCGGAGGCGTAACCACTGGACCGCCAGGGAACTCCCTCATTTTTCATAATTGCTTAAACTACGAAAGTAGTGCTTGCTTATTGTAAAAAAAAAAAAATCCTAAAACCAGTAGGACAAAAGCACACAGAAGTAAAAAATTGAAACCTGGCCTTTATCATCTCCACAGTATCCCAGAGGCAAATCATTTGAGTAAAGATTTAAATATTTTAAAACCAAACTATAAAGCATTAGGATAAACAATAAGGGACTATTTTAAAGATATAATGGTAAGGAAGGGATTTCTTATGTGGAACCGAAGGTGAAAACTTTAAATAACCAGACTAGTTTTTCTGTGAGGAAAATAGGTTAAAAAAATCCTTACATGAATGAAAAACTGAGAAAATATTTGTAACATGATAGACCAGACTGACAATATCCTTAATATATAAAGAGATCTTTCAAATTAATATGAAAGGAAAACACAAATAGGCAATTTTGAAAGGCCAAAGTAAGTACAACTGATACATAAACATACATAATAATACCTACTGATGGAGAGAATGTGGGAAAAATTGGCACATTCATGCAGTGCTGGTGAAATTGAAAATTAGCAAAATCTTCTGGGAGAAAATCTGGCCACATGTATCCAAAGCCTTAAAAAGATAGGTGATTTTGACTCAATAATTTCACTGTAAGGAATTCATTCTGAGAAAATAAAGATATGTGCAAAAATTAGCTACAAACATATTTATCACAAACTTGCTTATAGTAGCAGGGAAAATTGTAAATAACCTGTGTCCAAATTTAGAGTCTTCATTAAACAAATTATGGTACATTTACTTAATAGGATAGTATGAAATTATTAAAATGAATTCACATTTTAGGAAGATGTTCACAATATATTAAATGAAAAATGAGCAGATTAAAAAAATAGCATCTATTGCATGACCCAGCCTTTTAAAAAGGGTTTGCATGTATGGAAGGGTATACATCAATGTGTGTGTGTGTGTGTGTGGTGTGTGTGTGGTTTGTGCAGGTTACTTCAGAGTAGTGGGATTAGAGGTGATGTTCATTTTCTTTTCATTGATCTATATGTTTACAAGGAGGAAAAAGTTAAAACAAGTCTCAGTTGAAGCATCCTGTCCTTAGGGAAGTACCCCTGCCCCCAGTCCTTGTAAAGCCCTCCTTGTGTGCTTTCGCTGTGTATCTCACCAGACTAGTGGACTGAGCTGAGACCAAGGTGCATTCTGTGGCTGTAATTTCCTTGGGGAAAAGAGGCAAGTCTTGCTCCATCATTTTTTAGTTCAAAAATCTTTTGGTGAATAGTGAGTTAAGAATATTCCATAATTTCGTCTTTTAAGTAACTTTCGTTTGCCAGGTTCTCACTGCTTCATTAATAATTTCTAAAATTGAAAATAACATTATCTGATTAATTTCTTCAAACCTTGATTATACAGATGGAGAAACTGGTGTTGAGAGACATAAAGTGACTTAAGCAGCGTCACAGGGCAGGTAAGGGGCAAGCCAGGACTGGACCCAGACTCATTACTTTCCTTCTAGCCCATTCTACCACACCAGTTTGCTTAATAGGACTCTTGATTCTCTTTCATTATCTGAAGACATCTAACCCACAGGGGTTTTCGAAAGGGAATGAATGTTTCTGGGTTTGGCTGGACTGGGGCAGTGAGAAAGGAAGAAATCTGGGTGCAACGAAAAACAAGATTCAAAGCTATTCTTTATGATGTCCTATTCTGTCTCTAAGCCCTGAAAGCCAGTGTGTGTGTGTTTACTTTGTGGGGAAGAAGATTCAAGAAAACATCATTTCAGGCAGCATGACAAATTCAGCCTCCAAGACCACCACCCTCGGAAATCAAACCCAAACCTGTTGCTTTCTTTCCTCTTACACGCTTTGATGCTCGCCTTCCCAGCTCTAGAATTTTCTGGGTCATCACACCTGTATTTCACATTGCCTCATCTGAATAGCCACCATTGTCAATGAGTGAATTCAGGCTCCCAGCCGGGGGCCCCAGTGAGTCCATTTTTGAAAAAGGACCTGTCTTCACATTGAATGTCTGATATACACAGCCTCTGAGCAAAAAGCTGGCAAGTGAGCTGAGTCAACCAAGTGGCTGATCTGTATAGGGCTTCCAACATGACACATATTTTCTCATTTCATCATAACAACTCTGTGAGGGAGGAGGAGCTACCATCCCCATCTTATAGTCTCAGAGAGGAGTTGTGATTTGCCCAGGGTTATATAGCAGCAAGTGGCCAAAACTGGTTTGGAGCCCAGTGTTCTGGTTGCGAGGAAGTTACATTTGGTTCCCCTTTCTGGCAGGTGCCATTCATTGCGAACTTCAGGGCGGCTGACTTTGAAAAGAGTGACTATACTGTTTCCATAGCACTTAGCAATGAGTAACTACAATTGACTCTGGCTCTCAGCCTTAGCCCACAAGTTTTGATGAGAAATTTAATATCAGCCATTCTTAGGGGACCCCTGCTCCCCCTCGGGGTTATACAAGTATCTTGGGACTTGTGAGGTGTTTAGAAAAGTGAAGTAAAGCTTGGTTTTGAGTTTGCTGGGGATGTCATTGTTCATGGTGCTTTTTCAGCTGTGCCACGATGCCACGGAGATCTGGCCCTGGGCCATTTGTTCTGGGTGACGCAGAGATGCCCCTCAGAGATTTGTCTCCAGTGGACCACAGACTGAGCCACAGATTTCCACTCTATACTCTTGACTCATTCATTACATTCACGAACAGCCGTCACTGAGGCTTCCATCCCTTGCACAATCTCCATTCCCAGTCTCGCGGTCAAGCCATCCCAGCAGTGGATCACTTCCTCTCTGTTCTAACTCCACAACCATTCCCCTCTGTGCTGAGTGAGGGCGCCCAAACCTCCAGGACCCAAAAGCTCTGCTTGCCCCCTTAAGAGGCAGATACAATTCTTATCGTCGTCTCTTATTAAATTTTTATTATTTTGTATATTTTGAGGCCTAGCTTACATACGATAAAATGCACACATCTTAAGTATACAGCTCAGTGGATTTACGCATGGGTATATGCCTTATGTAACCACCATCCAGATCTGGTTATAGAACATTTTCATGATCTCAGTAAAATCCCTCATGACCTTTTTCCAGCCAGTGCCCCCACCTTGGATGTAACCACTGTCTGACCTTAATCACTATAGATTAGCTTTGCCTGTTTTTGCTATTTATAAATTGGGTCATACAGTAGACACTCTTTTGTATCTAGCTTCTTTTGCTCAACATAATCTTTTTGAAAATCATTCATTTTATTATGTTTTTCCATATTCATACTTTTTAATTGATGATATTACATTATACGAACATACCCCAATTATCTATTTTCCTATCAAAGACCTTGCATTTTTCCAATTTGGGACTATTATGAATTAAGCCTCTATGAACATTCTTGTACAAATTATTTTGTGGACATATGTACTTATTTATCTTGGGTATAATTCTAGAATTTAAACTGCAGGGTCATCGGGTAGGGGTGTATTTAATTTTATTAGAAATAGATGCAAATTGTTTTCCAGAGTAACTGAAGTATTTTACATTCCCACCAGCAATGTGTGGGAGTTCTGGTTGGTCCCCAGCCTTGCCAATATTTCTGTCATTCTTTTTTATTCTATCCCAGCCTACAGGTAAACAAGACATTGCTCATTTCTCCATCAGAGTTTTCTACTACATTACAGTGACTGCTCCTACTGGTGACATATACCCCAAATTTTACAGTAATCATTTGTCACTTCTACTTGGGATTTCTCCCAACTGTCATCTCTCATTCCTTATACACCATCTCAAACCTTACTTACTTTAGAACTGCTTGGAGAAGTGGAAAGGAATACATATCAAGTAGCTATCTATCTCCATTGAAATTCAAAGTAAAATGCATAGTTGAGAAGTAGGTACAAGAAGGGATTAATTTGGGGGCAGTCTGGTGTAATGGAAAATTCTAGGATTCTAGACTCAGATGGTCCTGTCCTTTACTGACTGTGTGGCCTTAGACAAATCATTTAATATAATTGACTTTCATATTCATTGACTATAAAATACAGGTAGTGCAAATTAAATTCACAGACTAGGTACTTCCTCTTGAATACATTTCACGTTTTAGTTTGTATCAGTCAGGATGAGCTGAGTTGTGCTGTGGTAACAAACAACCTACAAATCTCAATGGTTTAGCACAACAGAAGTTTATTTCTTACTCATGCTCTATGTCTAACACTGGTTGATGGAGTTCTCTTACCAGTCACTCAGGAAACTAGACCCATGGAGATGCCACCTGGACATTGGGTTTTGCAAATGATAACTTTGAGTGCTCATTGGGATAAATTCAGGTTTTGAGTCACTTAGTCAACAAATGTGTAATGAGGAAATTCTGTAATAAACCTTGTTGATACAGAAACAGAAGATGCTTGCTTCCAGGAGCTCACAGTATAATAATAATGATAACAAAAACAACATTAATAGTAACAGTAGTTACAGAAGCCAAGAGTTATTAAGCCTGACACTGTATTAGGAGCTTATTTAATGCAGCAGGTATTTTCCCAGTCACACAACTCAGATGGGTGAAAATGGAACTTTATTTTTCTCTAACTGAATTTAATTTCACTCTCAAGCACTCAACTTCCACTATACACTGGAAAATTGAATTAGAGGAAATGAAATCACTTGTGGCTTATAAATCAGTCTCTTTTGGATACTACTCAGTTGATCCAAGTTTCTCTCTCCAATTCCTTTCTGTCCTTCTCACCAGGGATGGTTGAAGGTATTGGTGTGAAGTGGAGACTTAGCTTTGGGACATGTCAGACCATGGGGAGAAGTGTCGCCCTCTGCTGTCACCACCTTGTATAGTTGTGTATGCCTGTTGCTTGTATTGCTGCTGACCATGTTTCTACAGTAACCTTTGGTTTTCAAGTCAAAGCATCCACATCCCCAACCCCCAACCATGAGGACATTTTTTGGTCTCCTGGTTCTCACAGCCACTTCTGAGCCTTTCTCAGGAGACTGAGAGCTCTCAACTGCTTTCTCCACACCACACTCGTACAATAAGGATTTACGGGTCTGCCCTCACTTCTATCCACCCAGACAGTCCCCTCAGCCTCTCCTACTCTATGGCTTGGGTGCCATGTTGGACAAGGATTTTCTGTATAATTCTTACGGACTCCTGGGGAATGAGGCAGTGACTCCTCTGCTCTGGGATTCCCCCAAACTCATCTATGGCTTTGTTCATCATCCTAGATTATATTCATTCTGTTTATCTAGAGTCAGCATGTACAATCCTAGTAGTTTCAAATGACCTTCAAAAAAAATCTCCTCAAAAGATAGGCCAATCAGTGCTCCAGCTGAAGATGGAAAACAATCAATACTGCTTTGTAATCTGGATAATAACAATGTAAGTTCAGGACTGAAATAACAGCAAAGGCCTGAAGCTGGTATCAATATGAATTAGGATTCTCTGTCCATTTATCATTAAGGCTAATCAGTTGTTGGCTTTGAACAGAAGACTCAGACCTTGATTAGAGCTGTCAGTGGTAAGGAGTCAATTAAAATGTGTTTGGCTGCACTAGTGTGTTTGAATTTCAAATCATCTGAAATCCTGGTGTGGCCTAAATGGCAAGTTTTCTCATATGCAAAAGGAGGGAGTTGGAACAGACAGCTGGTCTCAAAGTTCTCTTCCAGCTGTGAAGGATTCTCTTGATAATACGAAGGTAAACAGAATCTTAATTCATTCCTTTTTGACTTTAGTTGTTTATTTTGCATGAGGGAGGAAAAGCAGCCCACATTTGGTATTTAAGGAAAACATACATTTATAATTCATCTATATGCAGTCATATACATTATAACTGTGAATCCAAAAGACACCTCCCTTAATAAGCAAGTGAGAATTTATAAGCTTGCTTTCACCCACCTCACTACCATTATTTATCTTATATTAATGGCCTTTCTACCCAGTAGACTGCTCTAAGTCTATTAACTTTTTTTTTTTTTTAATGGCATCTTTGGATTTGGGGCAAGCCATTGGGCTCTCAGCTCATTTGCAATTTCTCCATTGTTTATGAATGCCCTGGTGTATGTCAAGAGGATGTGGTGGTTCATTTTGAGCCTAATTTTGGCTTTCACCTGGATTCAAAGCATCTGAGGATGTCTTATGGGCCTGTCAAGTATCTATTTGAATGAGCTAATTTTTATGGTGGCAATAGAGTTGTAAGGGGCAATAGAGAAGGTGGTTTATACACAGGGTACCTCGGGAGAACAACATAGTCATAAAGACTGCTGGCTTTGGAGACAGACATTCTTGGTCCCTCTTCCTATTTCTATGATTTTGGGCCAGTTGCTTAAACTTCTGGGCTTTGTTTGCATATCCACAAAGTGAAGACAATTACTACGAACCTCCTGTGGTCATTTTGAGGGTTCGGAGTAGCAGTGCATGCTTGGGGCTTAGCTTGCTGCCCTGCACAGAGTTAAGTGTTCAATAAACCTTAGCTTCTGTTTTAATGTCTGCCCCTTACCTGGTCCCTTTAACTTGTTTCTGAGCCTTCCATCAGAAGGTTTTCACAAAAGAGCTGTTTTCACAAGGGACCATGTGAAATGTTAAGGTGGGTCCAGAGGTCCTGGATTTTATTTTTGAAGTCAAGAGCCAGGGAAATATGGATTATTACTATTCATGACCTCATTTGTCCCTCAAGCTGATGAGGCTCAAGGGAACTCTGAGTACATTTATATTTGCTTTCCTATACACATACCTTTCCTTTTGTCTTGGTGCTTTTCATATTGATAGAGCCACAAACTGCCTGGAAGGCACCCTTAAGAAAAATGATTCTCTACTCACAGAACACTTCTGACATCAGTGTGTCAGGATTTTCCCCACACCAACCAATTCTCCAATTCTCCAGACACCAACTAGGTGTCCTACAATTCATTTCTGATACTAGTTACCCAGAGTTAGAGTGGATTCCGCAGATTGAAGGCTCAGTCCCACAAGACTGCCCACCTCGTCCCCCAATTTAGATGCCAGTTGCAAGTCCCAGGTTGTCGTCTGTCCTTCTGACCAACTGGCTATTAATTGGAGGTTCTCACACCTCACTCCTATATATAATGGCTCACAGAACTCAGAGATCCACTTTACTTATGTTCACTTGTTTATTATAAAGAATATTATAAAGGATACAAATGAATAGCCAGATGAAAATGTACACAGGGTGACATCTAGAAAGGCCCCGAGCACAGGAGCTTGTCCCTGTGGAGTTGGGGTGAGCCACGCTCCTGACACGTGGCTGTGTTCACTAACCCGGAAGCTCTTCAAACCCCATTGTTTAGGGATTTTCACGAGGCTTCCCCACCTGAGCGTGACCCATCATTAACTCATCCTCTTTGGAGGATGGGGGATGGGGCCGAAAGCTTGGTCTTTCTGGTGACCCGCCCCCATCCTGAAGGTATCCAGGATCCCATCAAGAGTTTCCTTGTTAGAGCAAAAGATGTTTCCGTCACCCAGGAAGTTCCAAGGGATTTAGGAGCTCTGTGTCAGGAACTGGGCGCAGAGACCAAATATATGTTTCTCACGGTGTCACACACCCCTACATTCTCCTCATAGCAGCTAACATTTGTGAACATGCACCGTATGTCAGGCACAGTGCCATGTACTTTGACATGAATATCTCACTGAATCCTCATGATAATCTTTTGAGACAGGTCATCACTTTATAGATGAAGAAATGGAGGTCTAGGGAAGTGAAGTCATTTCCTCAAGGTCACGTAGCCAATAAATGAGGGATCTGGGATTTGAATCTTGCCTGCCCGGAGCACCCAAACTTAACCTCCACTTTGTCAACATAGTTCCACAGCCTTCAAAGCCCTCAACTTTTCACCAACTAGCTCTGTTCGATTAGTTGAACCCCTACATGGGTGATTCTGCAATGTCAATACTCCACATGCTTATTCTCCAAAGACTGGGGCTGCTTAGATCATCCGCACAAATACATCCAGCCAAAAATGCCAGAGAAACGCTGTCTTGTGCCTCCAAGTCCCTTAATTTCTCCCACTCGGCACAAAGGCTTCACGTGAGAGAGGATTTGCAAATGATGTCCACATAAACCTGCTGACACTCGTCATTTTTAATCGAGACATCGTCTCCTGCTACCCAGCTTCGATACTCTGCTTATGCAGCCCTCTCTGGTATCCAGACAACAGCAATTTTCTCTGTTAGCCAATTACCCTTCACTGAATGTTCCAGTAGTCTCATGCCTGCAGAAAAAGTTTCTGGGGAAGGAGGCACTTTTCCCAGAGCCCAGATGGTGATGAATTGCCACCATGATGCTGTGTATTCACCTACACTGGGTAGATTTTCCTTTCCTGCTGAAAGAAGGGATCTCATTCTGCAAATACACTAATGATGTGTAATTATCATCACCACAAGCCTTCTACACATCTGGGCTAATGGCTCCAGCTTCCATGATGATTCTCATATTTTTTCCCAGTTCTGTACTTGAATAGTTCTGTGCTGCCCCTGGTAGCGGGAACAGTTGTCTTCCAGGTAAATTTAAACATCCTGGCTTGATACACCTGGTTTATATCATGTGACGATAATAGCATCATCACACGTTTCAATCATATCTTTACTCCTCTTGGTTGAATAGTTAATTCAGTTTTGTTAAAACTCAAAGTCATCTTTAAAACAGCCCTGCCTGACAGAAATACTAACGTCAGGAATTCATGAGCAATTGGACCCCAAGGTCAAAAAAAGGGAATGTGTAGTCAAACCTAGCCTTGCTTGTCACAGTGGAGTGGGGCTTGGGGAATTATTAAGCAGCCATCAGGAAAAGCAGAGGAGATAATGTTCTTTCCATGCAAGTGCTTTTTCTCAATGCAAAGTGCTCCTTGGAGTCTGCACGGGGTAGTTTCCACTCATTTCATACGGAGGAGAAATGCATCTAAGCCCTCAGACTCAAGTGTGAAAGAAATACCATTTTCTATCTTCCTTATTTTAACTCAACTTTACCCTGAACTCTCAAACTTCGAGGTTGGTAAAAAAAAATAATTTCAGTCAATACTGAGCTTCCTCATCCCTAGAGTTCATTTAGTATTTGTTGGAGAATACTTATTTGAATAATAATGAATACTTATTTGTAGGAGACCCACTGCTGAGAAGCACTGGTCTGTGGACCTTCTGCTTCTATTTTAAGCTTGGAGCCCAAGACCCTTTGGTAGGGCTGAGGGTCCCTGAGCTTGGGGTCCAGCTTCCAGAGGGGGTCCTTGTAGCCTATCCTGATTTTCCAGGCATTGCTCCTACACAGGCCAAATTTTCTACTCTTCAAGGGACCCTCATTCTCCATTTTCACCCTCTTTCTATCTCTTGAGGGAATCCCTGACTCCCTCTGGCTGTTTCTCACTCCCCTGAATCTGGTAAAGCTACTTCATCCCTTTCTTCACGTGAAAATTTAACAGAATATGGTAAACTTTACTGACTGTAAAGACTCTGCAGTCTGCTCAGTAAAGATCCCTGAGCTCTCTTTGGGATGGAAAACCGAACAAACATACAGTGAAAAAGCCACAGATTAATAATTCAAAAAAATGTATCTACCACAGGTAGAAGAAAACAAACTCAAAACATTAATTTCCTTCTATACTTTCTCTTGCAGTAGTGAACATACAGGGCTCAGATTCCATGGTAATTGGAACAAGAATCACAGAGCTGCGTTTCATTTTTAAATTGGATCGTTAGTACCTCTTCAACCATCTTATCTCATGGGTATCCACCCTGCCTTTTATGGCTGGGGTGGTCCCCCCCGACCCCAGCCCCCTCTTAGATCTTAATTTTGCAAATAAGGACTGAGAAGTGGCATAAGATCAGCCTCATTATCACGTTTCAGTTTGGCACTGTGTTTCTCTCTCCATCTTTATTAGCAGAGTCTGATTCTTTTAGCTCATTTGCATAACTCCTAACGTCATGGGTTTATTCAGGAGGCCCTCTGATGAAGGAATGAAGAAGATCCTCTCTACACCAAAGGGCTCTTCATTAAAATGCAGTGGAACATAGCACCTAGGAAAGCAGACTGTGTAGGTTGCTGGACCGCCTGGATTGAGTTCTGATCAGCCACTTCCTGCCTGTGTGACCCTCGGCAAGTTGCTTAACCACTCTGGGCCTCAGTTTCTCCATTTGCAAAAATGACAGGCATGTGGCAATAGCAGCTCCCTGATAGCACATAGTTCATGATTTGCCAATCTGAATTAATCCATGGAAAGCACTTAAACAGAGCCTGGTATGTACTCTTAGGCATTATTTTCATGATCCTTTTCTTTTTATTAATGTAATCATTTTGTTGAAGAGTGACATACGTATAGAAAAGTGCCTGAGTCATTAAGGTAAAGCTCAGTAAGCTTCCGAAAGGGACACATCTAAGTAAGCAGCAACCAGATCAGCAAACAAAGCATTAGGAGAATTCCAGAAGTACTTTCATGTCCATTTCTTGCCACTAACCCCTTACCCATAAGGGGTAACCACTATCCTGGCTTCTAACAACTGCAGGTTTGTTTTTGCCTGTTTTTTTTTTTTTTTTTTTTAATTTTTATTTATTTATTTATTTATTTTTGGCTGTGTTGGGTCTTCGTTTCTGTGCGTGGGCTTTCTCCAGTTGTGGCAAGTGGGGGCCACTCTTCATCATGGTGCGCGGGCCTCTCACTGTCGCGGCCTCTCCTGCTGCGGAGCACAGGCTCCAGACGCGCAGGCTCAGTAATTGTGGCTCACGGGCCCAGTTGCTCCGCGGCATGTGGGATCCTCCCAGACCAGGGCTTGAACCCGTGTCCCCTGCATTGGCAGGCAGACTCTCAACCACTGCGCCACCAGGGAAGCCCTTGCCTGTTTTTGACCTTGATATAAATGGAGTCATACAGGATGCACTATTTTTATTTGATTTATTTTGCTTAATATTTTTGTGAGTTTCATTCTGTTTTAGTTGGTAGAAATAATTCATTTTTCATTGCTGTGTAGTGTTCCATTTGGGGAATAATATGCAACAATATGTTTATCTGTGTGGTGCATGTTTGAGTTGTTTCTATATTTTGGCTATGACGTATAGCCATGCTATAGTACATTCTAATGCACATTTTTTGGCAGAATTTGCATATATGTGCATTTCTATAGGTCCATATTTCAGTATGAAATTGCTGAGTCATAGGGTATGAATTTGTTCAACTTCAGCAGACACTGCTAAACAGTTTCCAGTTGCTCCACATCCTTACCAGCATTTGGTATTGTCCATCTTTTTCATTTTAGCCAATTTGGTGGCTGTGTAGTTGTATGACATTGTATTTTATCCACCAAATATCTGATATAATATTTTATTTTTCCAATGTTTCATTTTGAAATAATTTCAAACTTATAGACAAGTTTCAAGACCAGTACAAATTATGTATGCCCTTCACCTATATTTATCAACTGTTAATTTTCCACATTTGCTTTTATTTTCTCTCTACATGTGTATATATATATATATATATGTATATATATATACATATATATATGCATAGTGTTTTTTAAACATTTTGTGTAATATATCGTGCCCCATTTACCATGAAATTCTTCAGAGTGTGTGTGCCAAGAACAATCTCTTAAGTCACAGCACAATAATCAAAATCAGAAAAAAATTCAGTATTCACACAATATAATTATCTAATCTATAGACTTTATTATAATTTCACCAAATGTTCCTATAACGCCCTTTATAGCATATTTTTTCAGGTTCAGGATTCAATCCAGGATCATGCATTGCATTTAGTTTTCATGTCTCTGTCTTTACTCTGGAATGTTGCCTCAGTCTTTCTTTGTCTTTGGGATATTGACATGTTTTGAAAAGTGTTTAAGAATGTCCATAGATTTTGGTTTATCAGATGTCTCCTGGTTAGATTCAGGTTATACATTTTTACCAGATTATTAAACGAGTGATGCTGTGTCCTTCTCAGTGGTCATTCAGTTGGTGTATGACATTGGTTTGTTCCATCACTATTGGTATTAACTTTGATCACTTGATTAAAGGTTTCTCCATTATAAAATTACTTTTATGCCTTTGTAATTAATCAAGAATTTTAGGGCATATACTCTGAGGCTATGCAAGTATCCTGTACCTCATCAAACTTACACCCACTCCTTTTAGCATCTATTGGTGATTTGTGCCCAAATCAGTTATTACTATGATGGTTGCACATGGTAATTTTCTAATTCCCTTATTCCTTCCTCATTAATTAGTTTGCATTCTACAGTAAATGCTTTCCTTTCCCTCAATTAATTAATCACCTCATGAAGAAATAATGTCATTAGCCTAACAAGAGCAACACTGGTGGTACATGCTGAGTTGTGGACGCGGCAAAGGAAAGCTCACCGAAAGAAGCAACATTTGAGCCTAAAATGGGGCTGAAAGAGGACTAGAAAGAGTGAGGCAGTGGGAAGAGCAGGTCCAGAGGCTGGGAGTTAAAAGGGGGCCTGAGAGGCCTTCAGCCTGGTTGGAGGGTAGCAGGTGAGGGGATGTGGCTTGAGACGGTGGAGGGTAAGCCTGGAGCAGTCTTTAAGATTAATTCAGACATTACACTGGATTTCCCTATTTGGAAGACCTTTCTCACCATGCCTGCCCTTTCATGTCAGGCCCACCTACATTCAAATTCCCACCTCTTTCTTTTATCTGTTGCTCTTCAACCAATAATCCCCAAATTTAGTGGCTTAAAACAACAATGGTTTATTATTTTTCATGCCTCTGTGGATTTTGAATCGGGACAGGGTTCATCAGGGTGGTTCTTCTGCTGCATGTGGTGTTGGCTGACGTCTTTCACTCAGCTGCCCTCTTGGCTGCCTAGGCTGGGATCAAATGTCCAAGGAGCTTCCCTCACATTTCTGGGCACTTCAGTTCTCCTTCCCGTGACTCTCTCTGTGTGATGTCTCATCATCCAGTAGTCCAGGCCAAGAGTCTCCTATCATGGTGGCTGTTTCTAAGAGCAAAAGTAGAAGCTGCCAGGCCTCATAAGAGCTAGTTCCATTTTCATTCTATTGATAAGTCACCAGGCAGCCTAGATTTCATTGGGAGGAGAAATGGTTTTCATCTCTTGATGGGTGGAGCAGCATGTACATACAAGCAGGGCAGGAATTGGTGGTGGCCATCTTTGAAGACTATCTATCATGCCACCTCTTCCAGGAAGTATTTCCTGACTTTTCCAGGCCACCTTCCTACCAATATATAACAGCTATTGTTTTGGGCCTTAGTTAGGCTTATGTTACACAGTGCTTTATATTATTTCCAAATCATTCCAAGTATCGATAATTTAGCTTCCTTAATTCCCTAGAATATTAGTAGACCCTAATTTACTTGAATACAGTAATTAACAAATAAATTTGGGTAGGAATAATATCATGCCATTTATTGAATGACAACCATGTGCTAGGCCTACACTAGATATTTTACGTTAATTATCTACTATATCCTCTAAGGAATATATAAAAAAATCTCTATTTTTTAAGAGAAAAAAAAAAACAGGATCCAGAAACGAAACGTAAATTGCTTAAGATTATCCCGCAAATTTGGGTCAGTGTTAGCATTGATTCCCAGGTCTGTGTGATTCTAGAATTGTGTTGCAATTTTCCTACATGTAAAGTAGTCACTTACTGAGTAGTCACTATGTGCTTGGCCCTTTGCTTAGTGCCAGGCATCCAGAAATGCATAGATTTCTGCCCTTGGTCTAATGGAGAAGGAGGATTTGTAAACAAATAATGACAACAAAATGTTTAAAGGACAACATGTTAAATGCTAGAGTAGAGGTCTGAGACTCCAGACCTGGGGTCATCAACTCTGCCAGAGACAGCGGTGGGAGACGTGACAGTGTCAGAGGCATTTGAACTGTGACTTGAAGGATAAATAGGAATTCACTAGGTAAAGGAGAATAAGTGGGGAGAGTGACTGGAGATGAAGCTGAAGAAGCAGACTGGGTTCAGATTGTGAAGAAAAGGAAGGAAAGGAAATCAATATTATTGAGTATCCTTTATAAGTGATCACCTGCCTTGTCCCACTGAATCCTAAAATATCTCTGAAAAGGTTATTTTCTTTTCCCCATTCTTATAGATGGGGAACTGAAGTTCAGAGAGATCAATAAAATACCCAAGGTTACATTGAATAGTTTGGACTTTATCTTCTAGGTACCAGGGAGCCAACAGACATTTTCAAAACCAGAGCATGACCTGAGGTGATGGAGACATGAATGCTGGGGCCATACAGAAGTGATAAAGAGTGGGTAGAGGCTGGCAGTGTAGGAACCAGATTTAGGAGGCTCTTCCTAGTGCCAGCTATGAATTGATGAGGACCTTGATGAATTTGATGGCAACAGGATGGAGAAGAGGGGCTGAATTTAGGTAGCATTTATGATGCCTAATTAATGGGATTGAAGGACTGATAGGACACAGAAAGGAAGGAAGAGTCAAGAACGATTCAAACCTTCCAGTTTGTGAAATAGAGTCACAGATGTAGAAAACAAACTTATGGTTACCGAGGGGAAAGGGAGGGGGGAGGCATAAACTGGGAGATTGGGATTGACATATACACACTACTATATATAAAATAGATAACTAATAAGGACCTACTGCATAGCACAGGGAACTCTTCTCAATACTCTGTAATGGCCTATATGGGAAAAGAATCTAAAAAAGAGTGGATATAGGTATATGTTTAACTGATTCACTTTGCCATACAGCAGAAACTAACATAACATTGCAAATCAACTATACTCCAATAAAAATTCAAACAAAACAAAACAAAAGCTTCCAGTTTGGAAGATTACATGGTTGATATTTTCATCAATGGAGACATGAGGACAACAGAGCTGAGCAGTTAAGCAGACTCAGGGGTTTGTATCCTGGTTCTGTCCCTTACTTGCTTCATGACTTGATCTCTCTGAATCTCTCTTTTCCACACCTGAAAATGGGAATAACAGTATTACCGACCTCCTTAGCTGCATTTAATAAGCTAACACACGAGCAGCGCTTAGCACAGAGCTCGGCTCATGGTAAGCATTTAATGAATATCAACTACTATTTGTTCATTCAGTGGATATCTGTCAAGCAATTTCCACTTTCCTAGGTTCTGGGGATTCAGACTATAAATAAAATAGTCAAAGTTCTTTCATTCATGGAGATTACATTCTTGAGGGCAACATGAGAACACAATAATACAAAAGCTAACTGCAGAGAATGTGAAATACATGAAAAAAAAAAAAAAGAGCCAAAAGGGCTAAAAGATAAAACACAGCTGTCAGGGAAACTCTAGATGGGAAATAGTTCTTAACTGTAGATGACTTGTTCCATCCCCTCCCCAGGGGACATTTGGCTATATCTTGAGATATTTTGGGGAGTCACAACTTGCAGGGAAGTGCTAAGGGCATCTAGTGGGTTGAGGCCAGGGAAGCTGCTAAGCCTCCAAAATGCACAAGACGGTCCCCACAAGAGACAGTGATCTGGCCCCAGATGCCAATAGTCCTGAGGCTGAGAAACTCTGAGAAAGGGTCATGAGAGAAAGTCTTTCCGAGGAGAGTGTATTTGATCTGGGAGCTCAAGGAGGAGGAGGAGGAACCAGCCTTGAGAACAGCTGACCCTAGAGCATTTTTTTTTTTTTTTAACTTGACAGAGACATTGTGAAATCTTTTTTTTTTTAAATTTATTTATTTATTTTATTTATGGCTGTGTTGGGTCTTCGTTTCTGTGCTAGGGCTTTCTCCAGTTGTGGCAAGCGAGGGCCACTCTTCATCGCGGTGCGCGGGCCTCTCACTATCGCGGCCTCTCTTGTTGCGGAGCACAGGCTCCAGACGCGCAGGCTCAGTAATTGTGGCTCACGGGCCCAGTTGCTCCGCGGCATGTGGGATCTTCCCAGACCAGGGTTCGAACCCGTGTCCCCTGCATTGGCAGGCAGATTCTCAACCACTGCGCCACCAGGGAAGCCCCCTCGAGTATTTTAGGCAGAGGAAACAACAGCATCTGCAAAGCCCAGAGGAGGGAAAGGACATGGTGCATGGAAGGATCAGAAAAAAGGCCAGGTGGCTGGTAAACTGTGATAAATGGGAGATAATCTCTGCATTAGCCGAGATTAGAGAAGAAGTTAGCCGCCAGATCATACAAGATCTTAAAGAGTTTGTCTTTTATTCTAAGGATACACACCTGTTCAGGTTTACATTTCATGCTGTAAAAGGCTCACGCTGGCTCCACGTGGATTGGAGGGGGGCAGGGAAAGGAGGCTGCAGTAACTCCTCACGAGATGGTGACACCGAGAGTTTTATCAGTGGGGGTGGAGAGAAAGGAACAGAGCAGAGACACATTCTGGAAGCAGAACAGACGGCACTTAAGAGACATTGGATCTTAGAGGTGAGGAGGAGAGAGAGAAATCAAGGACTACTGCTAAGTGTTTGCTGGAGGCGCTGAGTGGGTGGTGGTGTGTTAACAGAGTTGGAAAGATCAGGAGGAACAGGTTGGGGTGGTGGGAACTGGGGGGTCATTTGGGGCTTACAGGTCTGAAATGCTGATTCTCTATCCAAGTGAAGATGTATTTACACAACTCAATACACGAGTTTGGAGCTATAGGGGGAGGTCAGGGCTGGCTAAGTACGTGCCACTACCATTATATGTTATACATTATAACATATTTGATGGTACAGTTCTGTCTTTCTGAAGTCTCCCTCTGTATCATCCTGCATGCAGATGTCTGAAGTCTCGCAGAGGCATTTTCTCAGAATCACTGCCAAGCCCAACACTGTCATATTTTTAAAGTGTCACATCCTCTGTGCCCCTCTGAATCAAGTCACACTTTTAATTAAGTTTCCACTTACAACCTCAAGTAAAGGGAAAAATATACCCTAAGGAATTGATATCTGCCTGCAAAGCACCGGAATTTTCAGTGCTACCCTCTCTGCTTTCTCTCTCTCTCTCTCTCTCTCTCTCTCTCTCTCTCTCTCTCTCAGTCTTGGATCTGCCAAGAACATTTTTATACTCGATTCCTAACTGGCTCTGGAAATGGGGGCCTTGTGGTGGAGTACATTTAGAAAGCACTGTTCTCAAGAAGTGGAGTCTTCACAGACAATACAATCTATTGACTGAAATGCAGCAGGAGGATCATTGGATTAGGGGAAATACCCTAAAGAATTGACTCAGGAGACCCGTGTCCTTGGCTTGGTCTGACCTCGTGTCAGCTGGGTGACCTTGGGCAGGTGCTCAGCTTTCTGTTCTTCATTTGTAAAAATGGGAGATGGTAATCCCTACCTCATTCGAGTCTTTGTGAAAATTGGACAAGGTGGTGTGTCTAAGGTCTGGAAAGTGTTATGCACATTTTACAAAATCCATCACTTCTCACCACCTCCACGGATACCACCCTAGCCCACAACCCCATCATGGATCACCCCCATTGCTGCAGTGGCCTCCTGACTCTCTCTGTTTCTGCCCCTGCCCGCTCACAGTCTATTCTTAACACAGCCAGAGTGATGTTACAAAAATATGTCACACCATGTCACTTCTCTGTTCAAAACCCTCCTACAATTTCACATCCCACTCACGGTGAAATCCAGAGTCCGCAGGGTGCCACTCCCCACTTTCCTGTCTGATTTCATCACCTATTCCCACCCTCTGCTCAATCTACTTCAGCCACACAGCCTTCCTGATATTCCTGGAACACACCAGGCAGAATCCCACCCCGGGGCCTTTGCACTTGCTGCTTCCTCTGGCTGGAAAGCCCTTCTGTCAGATAGCCACATGCTTCCCCCTTCATCCCTGTCATATCTTTATTCAAAGGCCTCCTTCTCAGGAAGGCTCTACCTAATAATCACCTTAACACAGAATGCCCCACCCCACTCCCCCCTGGCCCACATTTTGTGCATCTCTCTTCCATGCTTTAATTCACAGTATCTTACATTTTCTTCTGTGTATTGTCTGTCTTCACCCAGTGGAAAATAATGTGAGTGTGGAGATTTGGGTGGGGGGTGGGGGTGTCCTGTTTTGTTCAGTAGGGTATTTTTCATGCCCAGAATAAGGCCTGGCACATAGATATAGATATTTACTTAATAGGGTATTCATCGTGCCCAGAATAAGGCCTGGCACATGGAGATAGATTTTTTTTAGATAGTTATTGCCCAATAGATACTTCCTCTGAGAAGAATGGACAGACGAGGAAATGGAAAGACATAATATTAAAATAATTTACCCCAAACTGCAGGTCTAGTGTGTGGCAGGGCAGAATTAGAAGCCTGGCAGTTTAACATGAGAGAAGACTGTGTTATCACCTAGGTTCCTTCATTTCCTCATGTCTTGACTGTTTTCCTCCCAAGTCGAGTGAGAAGCAAAAGAAATGTATGCACCCATCTTAGTCCATTCGGGCTGCTGTAACAATACCACAGACTGGGTGGCTTACAAACAACAGAAATTTATTTCTGACTATTCTGGAGGCTGGGAAGTGAAAATTGGACTCAAGATCAAGGCGCCTGGCAGATTCAGTGTCTGGTGAGAGCTCACTTCCTGGTTCAAAGATGGCCATCTTCTCCCTGTGTCCTCACATGGGCAAGGGAGCTCTCTGGGGTCCCTTTTATAAGGTCACTAATCCCATTCGTGAGGGCTCCACCCTCATGAGCTCATCACCACCCAAGAGGCCCCACCTCTTAATATCACACTGGAAGTTAGGCTTCAACGTTTGAATGTTGAGGGCAGACAAACATTCAGCCTACAGCAGCACCTTCCCCTCAGAAAGTGAAACTCCTGTCCAGACGTATCCAGGGATCCAATGAGGCTGTGTGAGGGGGTACTGTTCACAGACACCTTTGGTGCCCGGACCAGCACCCCTTTGGCTGACCTGATTTCAGATGTGGACAGCTGTGTGCATGCTCCAGGTGTCTCACCTCAGGTACAAACTACAGGTATCTCCCCCCTCTTCCAACCCCCCTCTTTCTCTGATCAAGGGGCTCAGCGCCTGAACAGAATTTACCTGGCTGCACGCAGGAGGTAGTGTCCCTGGGCACTAGCCCTCAACCCATGGGCATCGGGGGAGAAATGTCCCAGGTCCACCCTTCCTGGGATGAATCTGAGGCAGTCTACATGGGTCCGCAGAGGGTCTTTGCATGATTGCACCCTGCTTGCCCACCGTGGTAACAGCTCTACTCTGCTGCCCGTCCCTCCTTCTCCACCTCACTCTCTCCTGTCAATTCTCCTGGCTCCTAAGTCACCTCCCAAGCGTATTTCCTGCTTCCATGCCCATGTCTCAGGCTCTGCTTTCAGGGGAACCCAATCGAAGAGAGTGTCTGCAAAGGGGAGCTCAGGAGTTGAAATCAGACAGAACTGGCTTCAAATTCCAGTTCTGCCACATGCCTCTGTGCCCCTGGGCATCATCCTTAACTTCCTTGCACCTCCCCAGCGAGTGGAGATACTAATATGCACCCTGCCTGCTTGTCAGGAGGAGGAAGGCATGCATGTAATTGCCTATCCTAGTGCCTGGCACAGCATAGCTATCAAAAAATGGAAGCTGATATTATGATGTGACTGACATATTTTTTATTACCCATCTTTGTCGTTCAAGGCAAGAGATGAGGACAAGGAAAGGGCAGGATGGAGGTATGTCCCGGGGGAGGAGGATGAGGGACCCTAGCGTCCTCATGTTCCAAAGCTGCCACCGTAGAGGGGAGTGCCCTTTTCCTTCCCCTGGAGACTTAAGGTCTCATCAATACTTCATTAAATATGCTTCTGACATATTCCATCAACCCAGTGTGTTAATGTGTCTCATATTTATAATTAACACTCACACGGAGTTTTCAACGTGGCAGAAACTAGTGTATGTTCTCGACATTGTAATAAGTTCTTTATCCCTATTGCACAGATGAGGTGTGTGAAGTCCAGAGAGGCTGGCCAACCTTTGCAAGGTCACACAGCTAGGAAAGAGCAAAGCTGAATTTGGACCTAGCTGGTCTGCTGTATTGCCTCTTTGCACAAGATCAGCAGAGCCTAAGAAGCAATTGGCTGCCATCCCAGCAGACTAGGGGAAAAGAGACATCATTTCCTTATTTGGTGACCTAATAAAGGATGCATTTAGCATAAAGCAGTGGTCCAGAAACTCCAATCTTCTCTCCTCTCTGCAAATTTTCACCCAAGATTTTTACCTCTGCTCAAACACTTCAGCCTCCAACTTCTTCCCCTGGCCAGCTGAATCTCCCTGCAAACAAGACTATGATATTCCTGTTGAAGAGAAGACTGTAGTTTTATAGAAGCTGAATGGCAGGAACCATGGAGCTTAAATGATCAGGCTGTGATGGCTCCCACTATCAGGCAGGTGGAGAGAGAGCGCCAGATGGAAGAAGCCCACTTCCAGGAGCTCTTGAGCTCTCTTCCTGTCAACGTCGACTTACATGATAGATTTGAAGTGGAAAACGGGAATTCAAAATTATAGACAAAGATGGCAGTTAGTTTAACAAAAGCAAAAAGATGGGATTAAAAAAACCTAATGTTTTGCTAAGTAAGTCAGTGCTGGGAACAATTTTACAAGGAAGTAAAAATAAACTCTAGTTTATATGCATCATGGAATATGTTACGTCTTTTCTCCTGTGTGTTTATGGCTGTGTTAGGGCAAGAGCTGTACCGAGACCAGCTGGAGGCACTGCGTGGGGTTTAGAGATGCAGGATGTGGAGTCAAATGGCCTGAGTTCAAATCCTGACTCTTACCAGCTGTGCAGTCTTAAGCAGGTTTGGAATCCTCTCTAAACCTCAGTTTTTGCATCTTATAATTAGCCTTTTGCATAGGATTATACTGAGGAGTAGAAGAGGTAATCATCTAATCAGCACAGTACCAGGCACATGGTAAACTCTCAGTAAGTGATAACTATTATGATGACAAATTTATAAAATGGGTGAAATCTTATACCTGGTTTCGAAGATGTAGACACACAGAAGGGATGACTGGATCTGGTTCTCTGATACAACTTTTAAAAGTTGATGACCAAATGAAGAAACGATTAACAGCAATGATTAGAACCACCTCAAAAATAATCTGAACAGGAGGCCATTGAATTTACTAATTGTTTTTCCTACTGAAGACTGTAGCATAATTGTTCATATCATTGATCTTGACTTCAGACAAACAGGCTTTAATTTTCACTTTATTTACAAACCTTGGGCAGCTACTTAATCACTCTGAAACTTGGTTTTCTTATCTGTAAACAGGGGTAATCATAGTACCAAACTCATGAGGTTTTTTTCTGAGGATTAACTGAGATAATGTATGGAAAGCACTTTGCACAACAACCAATAACTTTTATCAGTAATGATTATAAACATGTATATGTGCATGTGTTCATAAATGCTTATAGCATGTAAAATTTTTTGTTTGTTTTTTACCCAACAGAATCAATTTTACTAGTTCTTTTGAATGTCTGGGTGATGGAAACCAATAAGCTAACTCCAATCAATTGTCAGTGTCTGGGTTACAATGGTGTTGGGAAAGATTCTGAGGTCACATCTGGGCTCAGTAGGAGAGTGCCCTGATTGATTACTGATGTCTGCCACTGGCATGGAGATGGAGAGTGGCAATGTTTTTTTAAATCACATATTGGTCTTATGGAATCTAGATTGTGGCCTTCTACTCATTTGCACTAAGGAAAACTCTATTATCTTTGAAGCTGAGATACGATTTTCTTTCAATATCTCTCAGAAAGAATAAAGTTATTCTACCAACACTTATTGAGGGCCAACTCTGACAAAGCATCTACTAGGTGCCAGAGTTACAGAATTGAATAAGACATCACCCCTTGTCCTCAAGGAGCTCAAGATCTGATAGAGGAGACATACAAGCAGACAGGAAACTTTGCTGGGGAGAGAAGTGGTCCCAGAGAGGATCTGGTGAGAGGGATCTCTGTGATGTGTGGAGGATGGAGCAGTTCATCCTGTGTGAAGCCAATTGGGCCAGGAACAGGGGTTGGAATTGGGGCTTGGAGAGCGCATGGGAGTTGCCCTGGGATAAGGTGAGAAGGGCATGGGAGTGTGAGCGCACAAGGTGTGTTTGGGAAGGACGCCTGCTGGCTGGGGTGGTGGCTGCAGCTGGAAATGGGGGAAAGGCCTCTTAGAAAGGGAGTTAGGGCCACTTACAGAGAGGCCTGGGTTCGGGACCAGGGCAGGTTCTCCCTGTGGCCTTATTTGATTGGCTCCAGGTGGCTCCAGAGAGTGGAGCGAGTCCAACAAGTTCTTCTTCTTCCTCACCTCCTCTGATTTCCAGTTTGACTCACACCCTCTCTCTCTCTCCTCTCATTTTTCCCTCCTCTTTCTCCGGCCTCACAACTCCACCTCTTTCTTTCCTCCTCTCTCTCTCCCTCTCTCATCTCTCCCCCCATGTCTCTCTCCCAAGTGTGTCCAGTTCTTCTCCATCTCCCTCCTCTCTCCCCCATCTCCCTTTCTCAGCTCTCTCCCATCCATTTCTTCCCCATCTCTCTTTTTTCCATCCCTCTCCCCATCTCTCTCTCTTTCTCCATGACTTCCTCCCCTCCCATTTCTCTCCCTCTCTCTTCCTCCATTCCTCTGACTGCCTCTCCCTCCCTCTCCCCATGCCTCACTCTGTCTCTCTCTCTCTGTCTCTTTGTCTTGGGATGTGCATTTTGGATCTCTTTCTCCCTCTGACAAGTTCTTCTTTGGCTCCGTGCTGTATCATTTTCCTTAGCAGGTGAGATTCTCTGGCATTTCTAAGTCTATTTTAAACACTTTGTAAGGCTTGATTTAAAGGAAAATCTGATTTTCACAGTTTGTGCATTGGTGCCTCAGGGGACTCTTAGTTTGATTATGTCCTGGAAAGTCTGTGACACAGCTCAGGCTCTGGGAGCCCGGAGAGGGGTGGGCCCGTGTGCTGTCAGCTGCTTCCTGCTGGATCACGGAGGGCTCTTAGGGGCCCAAGAGCCTCTGGGCCCCTCACGATACAGTGCCTGCCTTGTGTTTTCCCCCAACTTTAACATGCATATGAATCACCTGGGATCTTGTTAAAATGCAGATTCTGATTTAGCAGGACTGGGGCAGGGCCTGGGATTCTGCATTTCTCACAAGCTCCCAGGTGATACTGATACTGCGGGTCTATGGACCACATTTTGAGTAGCCAGGATGTAGTGCATGTGTCATTTAGAATGTTCCTTCTGCCACAAAACACTCTAATTTCCACTTGGCAGACAGAGTTGCCCCTCCTCTGTGCTCCCACAGAACCCACAGTCTTCTGTCATATTTCCAAAGGGCCTCTTCCCATTTTAGAGTCTAACAATCTCTATCCTTGTCACTCTTCCATTAGACTGAATGCCACTCAGGACTTGCCATGGAAGAATGAGTAAACAAAAAGAACATTCCAGGCCAGTTAGTACAGTAGGACCATTGCAGGCCAAGCACACTAATGCTCCCTTCCCCGGTTGGGCACTGAGTGCTGCTGTAAAAAGCAGTGGCTTTGCATTGACGGGTCACAATTCTGGCCTTGCCCAGCAGGAACGTGCTGCCCTGGGATCCTTTGAAACCCTGGACCGGCCCCACATGCAGGAGATTTGACGTTTCCTCACTAGACTTCAGATGAGCTAGGGATCTGTGTAACTTCCTCCATTTTTTGTAATTGATCTCATTGTGTTCAACATCCCCACCTCTGGGATGCCTGGGATAGGAGTTCAAGAGGTACTGGTTTTACATCACTTTTTCAAGCTAACTCAGTCTTGGCAAAGCATCAGTCACAGTCAAAGCCCTCTGGGGTGGTTGCCTCCTCTCTCCAGGGCTCTTTCTCCTCCATCTCTCGAAGGTGGTGTCTGCCGCCATGAACAAGGTCAGGTGTTTCAAAGCCAAGGAGAAATGGTCTCGTCTATGTGCTGTTCACTGTCCTCTCTGGCTGCCACTGTGGGATTCTGGGTCTTGTCTTGGCCCTGCGTGTCCTGTGCTGGTGTCCACTGCAGAGTG
The DNA here is from genome assembly GCF_949987535.1 of Balaenoptera acutorostrata. NCBI lineage: Eukaryota > Metazoa > Chordata > Mammalia > Artiodactyla > Balaenopteridae > Balaenoptera > Balaenoptera acutorostrata. The sequence goes on from NC_080078.1 coordinate 24,762,459, forward strand.
ACCACTGTGATGGTTAACGTTATGTGTCAACTTGACTGGTCTAAGAGATGCCCAGATAGCTGGTCAAAAATTATGTCTGGGTGTGTCTGTTAGGGTGTTTCTGGAAGAAGTTAACATTTTTTTAAAAATTTTATTGATGTATAGCTGATTTACAATGTTGTGTTAGTTTCTTCTGTACAGCAAAGTGACTCAGTTATATTAATACATATATATATTCTTTTTCATATTCTTTTCCATTATGGTTTGTCACAGGATATTGAATATAGTTCCCTGTGCTATATAGTAGGACCTATATATATATATAATTGCCTCTGCTAATCCCATACTCCCAATCCTTCCCTCCCTTATCCCCTCTCCCTCTTGGCCAACCACAAGTCTGTTCTCTATGTCTGTGAGTCTGTTTCTGTTTCATAGATAAGTTCATTTGTATCATATTTTACAGTCCACATATAAGTGATATCATATGGTATTTGTCTTTCTCTTTCTCACTCCTTTCGCTTAGTATGATAATTTCTAGGTCTACCATGTTGCTGCAAGAAGTTAGCATTTGAATTGGTACACTGAGTAAAGAGATCCACCCTCACCTGTACAAATGAGCATCACCCAATCTACTGAGAGCCTGAATAGAAGAAAAAGGCAGAGGAAGGGGAGATTTGCTCTCTCTGCTTAAGCTGGGACATCCATATTTTTCTACTCTTGGGCATTGGTGTTCCTGGTTCTTGGGCCTTCAGACTTGGACCGAGACTTACACCATCGACTTCCCTGGTTCTCAGGCCTTTGGACTCAGATTGAGTTACACCACCAGCTTTCTTGGTTCTTCAGCTTGCAGATGGCAGATTATGGGACTTCTTAGCCTCTGTCATCATATGGGCCAATTCCTATAATAAATCAATCTCTCTCTCTCTCTTCATATATATATACGCACAGTGTTCTCCAGAGAAACAGAACCTATATATATCCTACAGATATATCTCCTATTGGTTTTGTTTCTCTGGAGAAATATATATATATATATATGGAGAGAGCGAGAGACAGACAGGGAGAAAGAGAAAGAGAAACTATTGTCTCATGATGGGCATTGAGAGCCTATTTTGGGAGTCCAAAACTGGACATTGCTCCTTTCTCTCTGTGTTTCTGCCATAACTATCCCAGTCTTTCCTTTCCAGGGCAGTGGGTGCTCTGGCTGAGGAAAAGGGACATTGATATATTTCAGAAACGATTGTAGTCCTATCTGGGGCAGTGCCTGGAACAGAGTAGCTGATCCATAAACACGATTCCTTCCAATCACTGCAGAAGATACGAGAGAGAGAGCTCCAGCGTCTAGAAACTTTGATTGGATATGAAACCCATCCAAATGGCATGAGATATTCTGAAGAACCACCTCTTCTGTGGCAGGAAACAAGTTCTGTCTCAGAGACTGAAGCCTAGATCTTGAGAAAAGGTCCTCAAACCACGACAGCACGCAGATGTGGCCAAGCTGCTCTGGGACCCCAGGGCAGCTGGTTTCTCAGCGATGCATCCCCATCCCACCTTTATTTGACATTCAGCTGCTCATTTGGGAAGAGCCTCCTTTTCTCGCCATGGCTGCAGCCAGCAGACAGCATTTGTCTTTGATAATCACTCTTTACACTCTTGTTTCTAATTCCTGCTTCCTTGGAGGCAGAGCCCAGCAGGCAGCCCGCATGGTTTCTCGATTCTCCAGCTGGCATTTCTGAAGGACACTGTGAGCCCACTTCACTTCCGCTGCCTTCTAACCCTCCGCTAAGTTCACGGCTCGTGAATGAATGAGCAGCGGCAATTCCCTGGCCGCGTGGGCGCCCCACTGTCACTGGCAACGGGCACTCACCATCACCGGAGAGCAGGTGTTCCGAGGAGCCTGAACGAGCGGTGGGTGGTGAGGCAGACGCTGGGCTTGGCTCTGGAAGCTTCAACTCAGAACATTGAGTGGAACCATCTGAGGCTCCTCCAGGAAACAGGTTGTGCAAATCTCTCTTCCCCCTCTCTGGGCTCATGCATATTCATTAGTAGAACAACTCCAGGCTGAAGATAATGATTCATGCAGGAAGCGCCGTTCTGAACATTATTATCTGGGAGTGACAAATCAATTTCTAATTTAACACGTGTATTGGACAAATAGATCACAAGAAATGTGAAGTCAAAAGCATCCTTTGGAGTCGTGCAACTTCTGTTGCAATGTAGCGTAAAATGATAGAGGAAGAAATCTCCCCACTGGTGGGCTGTGCATAGCTGTTCCCTTCAGAGCAAAGGAGAAATGAAAGGGGCTGAGATTTCAAACACCGCTTGAGTCTACAATAGAAGCCAACAATAATGACTGAGAATGAGACAACAATGACAACAACAAAGAGCCAGCCGCTGGCACGAGCTACACCACTGTTTCGAGTTATTACTTAGGGATGAGCAGAATCCTTTTCTTTCCCCAGGCTGGTAACAAAAATGGAGTGGAGGCCAGTTGGGTTCATTGGATGCCCAATATGAATCAGAGGGCAACAAATGCAAGGCAAGACTGAAGAGGGAGTGATGGAATTGATTTGAGCTGCATTTCAACACCAGTTTCATGTTGAAGTGTTAATTTATAGCATGATAATGTGATGGCTACACTATCTGCCCGTCTGCAAAGACTGGCCACTTCCAGCTTGTCACAGCTGACAGGCAAGCATAAAATGGCTACTGTCAAGGAGTGGCAGCTCTTTGAAGACTAAGTCTTAAGCCATTCCTTAAAGTTCTGTATTCCTTTCGTCATGGCCACCCCACCCCCAATCCCTTTTCTTTCTAAGTGATAGAATAAACCGACTTCCCATTCCCCCATCTACTGTAGCATTCATCCCAAGCCCATGGCAAACTCATAGTCTTCTAGAGCCTAGATAGCTACTCTTGGGTTTTGTGGGTTGTTTTTTTTTTTTTTTTTTTGAGCTAATAATGACATTTTAGAATATTTATAGGTTCCAGGTACTGTGATAAAGCATATACCTCTATGTCCTCATTAAATTCTCACAACAATCAATGACAAAAGTGCTAATATCCCCAACTTACTGATGAGGAAACTGAGGCTCTGGAGAGGCCAAGTGACTTGCCCAAGTTCATGCAGCCCATGATTGGTGGAGGCTGGAATAGAGACCAGGTCTGCATGACTTTGGAGACCACACTTTTTACCACAAAACTATGTAGATCTAATGTTGGGGAGGGGTGTCTTTTTAAGGATGAGTATACAAATCTTGACCAAGTGGAACCCTGGTGAAGGATCTACTTGAGACCTGGACAATCAGGTCCCCTGGCCCCTTTCAGCTGCTTCCTATCCATGGGACGAGGTGATGATGAGGGCTGAGGAGATGTGGTTATCTTAGACCCATATTCTTGGTACATCATGCTCTGGAGAACCAGGCTTGCAATCTCACAGCTCAAGCTCAGCAGAAAAGCTTTTGCTTTTCTGTCTCAACTCTGATTAAGTCACCTGCCCCCAGTAAACCAATCACCAAGACCCAGGTATATGGTGCTCTGATTGGCCAGGCTGAGTCACATGCTTCCTGTTGGAGTTGAGGATGGCATCACCTGAGTGATGCGGTCTGAGAACACAAGGTGGTCCCTCTCAGGACAACTGGGGTGTCATGCCCAGAAGTAGGAGAAAGAGATGCTGACCACACAAAACCAAAAAATGTCCACCACACTTGTCAAGCCTCACTATCTCCCATCTTCTCTGGGTTCTGAAGGTTATAGGAGAGAGAGAGAGAGTGATTTGAGGAGAGACACAGAGGGAATGGAAGATAAGAGGGAAAGATAGAATTATCCTTACAGAGAGGTTTGCTCAGAAATGGAAACACAGAACTAGAGAAGAACCAGAAAGATTTGCCTTCAACTCCTCAAGAGAGAGAACATATAGGAAGAAATGTTTTAAAAGCCCAACCCTATATATCCAGACAAAACTATACAAAAAGATACATGCACCTCTATGTTCATAGCAGCACTATTCAAAATAGCCAAGACATGGAAACAACCTAAATGTCCATCGACAGATGAATGGATAAAGAAGATGTGGTACATATATACAATGGAATACTACTCAGCCATAAAAAGAACCAAATAATGCCATTTGCAGCAGCAACATGGATGCAACTAGCGATTATCATACTAAGTGAAGTAAGTAAGAAAGAGAAAGACAAATACCATATGATATCACTTATATATGGAATCTAAAATATAACACAAATGAACCTATTTATGAAAGAGAAGCAGGGGCTTCCCTGGTGGTGCAGTGGTTGGGGGTCTGCCTGCCAATGCAGGGGACACGGGTTCGAGCCCTGGTCTGGGAGGATCCCACATGCCGCAGAGCAGTTGGGCCCGTGAGCCACAATTACTGAGCCTGCGCGTCTAGAGCCTGTGCTCCGCAACAAGAGAGGCCGCGATAGTGAGAGAGCCATGCACCGCGATGAAGAGTGGCCCCCGCTTGCTGCAACTGGGGAAAGCCCTTGCACAGAAACGAAGACCCAACACAGCCATAAATAAATAAATAAAAGTAAAAAAAACCAAACAAACAAAAAAAAAACCAAAAGAGAAACATCCTAAGAATCTGCAAGTAAAACCATGAAAGATAAAACATCATTTAAAAGGTCTAATAACTCAAAACCTTATAAAAAAAAAAAAAGAAAGAAAGAGAAGCAGAATCAGACATAGAGAGCAAACTGGTGGTTGCCAAATAGGAGGGGGTTGGAGGAGGGATGGAGTGGGAGGTTGGGGTTAGCAGATGTAAGCTTTTATGTATAGAATGGACAGACAACAAGGTCCTGCTGTATAGCACAGGGGACTATATTCCATATCCTATGATAAACCATAGTGGAAAAGATTATATATATATATAATATGTATTATTATATATATATAAAGAATATATGGATATAAAGAATGTATATATGTATAACTGAATCACTTTGCTGTATAGCAGTAATTAACACAACATTGTAAATCAACTATACTTCAATTAAAAAAATGAGGGCTTCCCTGGTGGTGCAGTGGTTGAGAATCTGCCTGCCAATGCAGGGGACACGGGTTCGAGCCCTGGTCTGGGAAGATCCCACATGCCGCGGAGCAACTGGGCCCGTGAGCCACACCTACTGAGCCTGCGCGTCTGGAGCCTGTGCTCCGCAACAAGAGAGGCTGCGATAGTGAGAGGCCCGCGCACCGCGATGAAGAGTGGCCCCCGCTTGCCACAACTAGAGAAAGCCCTCGCACAGAAACGAAGACCCCACACAGCCATAAATAAATAAATAAATAAATAAATAAATAAATAAATAAATAAAAAATGAAAAAAAAAAAAGCCCAGCCCTGATTCCCTCATGCCTTCAGTTTTTGTTCTGTAGGTATGTAGAGCTCTGGGAGGATTCCTCAGGATACTTTAAAGGAATTGGGGAGCAGGATTCAGGAGGAAGGTCAGTGGGTAGAGCTCAGACCCCTCCTGGCTTCAACCAGCTTCCCTACTTTCATCTGTCTTTTCAGTGCATTTCTGTATAAGATCTTGTTTGGGAAAAAAAGAGGTTCCTCTCTGCTAAACACTGTTCTACATGGAGATATTCTCAATAATAAAGACCTTTTGTTTACCTGTGTCTCTCAGGTGCTTAGTGCAGTGCCTGGCACACAGTAGGCATTCAGCTGTTAAATGGATGGCTGAATGGCAACAAGGGAAAAGCAATTGAATAAAATTATGACTGGAAAATCTGAAGTCGTGGAAAGGAAGCTAAGGGCTTTAGGAGCACACAGAGAACTGGTGATGCCCTTCATGTGGGTATAACCACAGACAAAGCCTTGCCTGCAAAGACAGCTGACCATTGACTGCCCCCTTTTGACTTAGACACAGCTCTAACAAAACAGGTAAAATGTTTGTGATGAGCCGCTGCTTAATAATAACTTCACTCTTTCAACATTTATCAAGAGCCAGATATTTGTCAGTAATCTCATTTAAATCTCATAATGGCCCCATGGAGTGGATGCTTATTTTGCTCACGTCACAAGAGATTAAGAGAGATTAAGCAACTTGGCCAAGGTCATGCCTCTGATAGGGCAAGGCCAGGTCTAAATCCATCTCCCTGATCCAAAGGTCCCAGTACTTAAGCACTCTGCTATTTTCTCACCACATCAGAGGGCATTTACGTTGGTTCTGCAAAAATATTGTGTTGGCCAAAAAGTTCGTTTGGGTTTTTCCATAACAACTTTATGAAAAACCCGAATGAACTTTTTGGCCAATCCAATACCTCATGGTTTAGAGTTCAGGCAACACAGTGAGAGGAGCATTGATAAACTGAAGCATCTTAGATGGCCAGGATGAAAGTGATGGTGGGATGGATAGAGAACCTTTGTAGGAAGTGAATCTCTTTATCAAGGAGAATAAAAAGACTCTTGGGGGAATGAAGAGACTCTTCAGATCTCTTGAGGGCCGTTGGGAGAAGGAGGAATTAGATGTGTTTGGGGTAGTTTCAGGGGTAGACACATCACATCTTCAAGCTGACAGATTTTTTGTTTTAATTAATGATGTGTGATTTTATTTAAATAATGAAAGAGCAGAATCAGGAAAAAGATAAAAGCAGTTTGAAATTCACCCTAGTAGTTTCACCAGCTTTCCTGGCCCTCCCAGCATATGAAATGTTAGAGTCTCAGGTACATGGGGCCTATGATGGCAGTGGGAAGCAACCACGTCACAGGGAGGTTACTGATGGGGGATGGGGAGGCTTAGAGAAAAAGCCACCTGCCCTGCTTTTCCCATGAGCCTCAGCCTCCTGTGCTGTGTGGCCCTTTTTCTCTGGGGAGCAGGTAAGTTCCTGTTGTGAAGTTGTTGGATTCCAGTCTCAGAATTTTCTCCTGTGGCTGCAAATCCAGGCTCTTTCCTGAGATTTTTCTGCACTTTCTGTGTCTTTCCTTCGGGCTCCATGGACACTGAGGTCACCCAGAGTCCTGGACATAGAGAACATTTGGGTGTTGCAGCTTTGCTGGTCAATCTGTGAGTTCTCTTCTTGTTCTTCCCATGGACCTTTTCATCCAGGTTTCTAGTCCTACAACACAGGGTCATCTTTCTCCTCATCCTGCTACCAAATCAATCCAATGTTCCTTAGCTTTCAGTATCCAGATTGAAAATCTTCTTATTTTGATTGGATTGTTTAGATTGCTTGCTTTTAATATGATTAGCAATATACTTGGATGAAAATACCTCTTCTTGCTCTTGTTTTCAACTTGTTCCCTCTACCCTATTTTTTTTTTTTTAACATCTTCATTAGAGTATAATTGCTTTACAATTTGTGTTAGTTTCTGCTGTATAACAAAGTGAATCAGTTATATGTATACATATATCCCCATATCCCCTCCCTGTTGCCCCTCCCTCCCACCCTCCCTATCCCACCCCTCTAGGTGGTCACAAAGCACCGAGCTGATCTCCCTGTGCTATGCAGCTGCTTCCCACTAGGTATCTAATTTACATTTGGTAGTGTATATATGAGTTGACAGATTTCTGTGCAATATGGAGGATGAGCTTTCTAGAACAGCACTTCTTAAATGTAAGTGTGCATGAGAGCTTGTTAGAACACAAATTCATAGGCCCCATACCTGGAGGTTCTGATCCAGCAGGTCTGCGGTGGGTCCTGGCCATTTGCATTTCTAATATGCTCCCAGATACTGCTATTTCCCAGACCACACTTTGAGTAGCAATGCCCTAGACCAAGGGTCAGCCAACTTTTTCTGTAAAGAGCCAGAGAGTACATATTTGAGGCTTTGTGGGCCAGTCTGTGTTGCAGCTACTCAACTCTGCCACTGCAGTGTAAAAGTAGTTACAGACAAAATGTAAAGAAATGAGCACGTGTTCCAATAAAACTTTATTTACAAACACAGGCAGCCAAGCCCTTCTGGTCAGTTAGGCTTCTTAGCTGACAGCAACGAAAATCACTAGGTAGTTTAAAGAGACAAGGACTTCATTACCTCTTTCCTTGGCAGGTCACCACTGAGCCTATTGCCACCATGGGCCATCACCTTGCCCAATGTTACTGATTCTTTAAGAACACCCAACATCTCTTTTCCATTGTACCAAGTTATCTCTGCATCTTTGATCTCAGTTGGAGGAAAGCAAAAAAGGATGTGCTCCATCTCTGCCCATGTGATGTCTGTGCACATGAGCAGCCCTCTGAAGCTGGAAGATGTCTACACAGGTGTAACTCATGAGCGACAGAGTGCTGGCAAAGCATCCACATCTGAGTGAGCTCCGTCCTCCCACATCCACCACCTCTACAAGATCTGCCCTGGAGCTGACAGATCCAGACTCTTGTGCCAAGAGCCTGGGAAAGGCTCAGGCCCAGTCAGCCAAGTCTTCAGGTCTAGAACAGAGTATATGATTGAACCCAGCACAGGACCAAACTCCAGTTCCTTGAATGCCAGAAATTTCTTATCTCCAAAAACTGAGTCTTTACCAAATCCAACTTACCTATTAGTTTGAGATCACAGTGGCTCTGTTGGTTATGACATCAGATAATCCCAAGTGCAGTCTCCTGGATAAGAACTGGGACCTGTTTCAAAGAATTCCTTGAACCAGCCTCATTCTACTTCTAAGCCCCAATCAGCTATGTTGAACACATACATACGCATGCGCGCACGTGCATGCACACGCACACGCGCATGCACACGCACGCACAAAGATTTCATTAAAGAATATTTGTCACGCACACTCAAGGACTCTCCGAAGAACCTGGCTTAGAGGCCATAGATTCAGAAGCATCGCTGAAATGGCACCACAGCCTTGTGCAAGGGCAATGACCAGGGGGCTTACCCTGACCCACATACCCTGGTCCAACGGTTGGCACCGGGCAAGGGATGCTATTGCAAGAATCTCTGCCTTTCTGGCCTCTGGAAGCTGAGCATTCCTGCTGCTCCTCTCCCCAGAGTGGATCCTTGGGGACAACCAGCTTCCCCTTCAAAGTCTTGCACAGGTATGGCTGATTGGAGGAGTCTATGCCACACGCCTGTATCGTTGCTACAAAAGTTGCCGGGAAAGAAAGTTTTAAGCTTATACCATAAAGTGGAGAAATCTCCCAACAAAAAAGGATATGCAAAGGAGCAGAGTGGTCAGAAAGAATGCCCACTACACCTCCTAAAACAGATTTTGGGGATTAGATTCAACGCATCTAGGGCCCCAATCCAGGGTTTCTTCTACTTTTCCCCTCTTCCCAGATTCACTTCAACTTCCACCCATGTCTTCTATGTTCTTTAGCCCTCAAAGCATATGCTATATTACCAATCGCTCCCCACCCCCGACCCCTCAGGAAGAGCTTATTTCTCCTAAGACTGGGACTCACATTCTTAGCAGTGCAAAATTTGTTTTCCTCTTTCCTGAAGAGGAGGGAGTCTCCAGTTATTCAAAACACATGGCAGGGCTTCCCTGGTGGTGCAATGGTTAAGAATCCGCTTGCCAGTGCAGGGGTCACGGGTTCGAGCCCTTGTCTTGGAAGATCCCACATGCCGCAGAGCAACTAAGCCCACGCGCCACAACTACTGAGCCTGTGTGCCATAACTACTGAAGCCCGCACGCCTAGAGCCCATGCTCTGCAACAAGAGAAGCCACCACAATGAGAAGCCCACGCACCACAATGAAGAGTAGCCCCCACTCGCCACAACTAAAAGAAAGCCCGCGTGCAGCAACAAGGACCCAACACAGCCAAAAATAAAATAAATAAATAAATAAATTTATAAAAACACATGGCAGGAAGCAGAAAAAGAAAATCAAGAAAGAGATGAGTTGAGCAATTCGTATTATAACAGGTCATCTCCAGCTCATCTAAGAATCCAAATTGAAAACAAATTGGTTTAAATTGCGACAAGACAGCTTTCTGACGTTCAGGCTTGTGGCAACATGGAATTCTTTCCTGGAGATCTCTAGGGAATTGGCTGGATCCACCAAGTTGGCCGGCATAACTGAGACATAGTTGGGTGTGGAGATAGAGATATACATTAAGTGGCTTTCACATGTCCCTGCTAGCTTTGCTTGCGCGCTGTTAGTGCGTGGTACCAACTGCATGGGTGCAAAGCTAGACATTCCAGTGAGGCCAGGCACATGAGTGTACGTGTGCCTGGTGGGGTGGTAGTGGGGCAGGGGTGCAAAGTCAGCTGGAGCCAGGAACAAAGGACTGATCCTTGGTGTGGCTTAACTGCTGCCGATTATCCCCTCTCCATCCCAAATAAGTTTTGCTATTGCTAGAGAAATTGAAATTGCCAAAGAGAGAAGTTGGGGTGTATGCGAATATTTTCTCTGACTCTTACTTAAACACTGGAAACTTTCCTGAGACTATAAATATGACTGGGGCTCAGCCATTTCTCTCTTTGTAGCCTATGAAAATTAACTTAGTCCACAGGGACTGCAATCACCACCAAACCCCCCAAGTGTGGGCTTTTCCTCCACACTGACAAACATAACAGTTAATTAGGCCGCAACACCCAAAGGAAAGTGAACTTACACCACCAAGCGTGGGGCAGCATGCAAGATGTTGCCATGACAACCGGCATTTACTGGCTCTTCAATTTTAATATATCAAAGGCTAGGGATAATTTCCTAGTGAGAATACATGAGGGTGGATTTTTCCCCCCCTCCTCATTCCTTCTGCCAGTCTTTTGCCAGTACAGGAGCTCTATTCCTGTGGCAACCCGTTTAAAAGGAAGCCTGTGAGAGCATTAAACACCAAGCATGGTACTCCTGGAAATGCTGTCTGCCTTGGGAGGCCCAGGGAGGATGGCACAGCATGCTTTTCAGAGTCCAGGCTGGGTGGAAAGAATTCCGAGGCAGGTGAAGTGTGACCTGTGAATCTTTGCCCACATTTCCAGGTGAACTTTCTGTTTTCATGAACTTTCCTTCCTTCCTCTCTCCCCTCCTTCCCTCGCTTCATCCATTCCTTCCTTTCTTTCCTTCCTCCTTCCCTCTCCTTCCTTCCTTCTTCCTTTCCTCCCCTTCTTCTTATTTTGTTGAGTGCTTACTCTGTACCAGGCACCTAATAGGCATCACCCCATTTATTCTTCATAACTACACTGTAAGATAAGTATGATTCTTATGTTACAGATGAGGACACCGAGATTAAGAGAGGTGGAATGCCCTAATCACATAGTAAGTTGCAGAGCCTGGATTTGAAGGAACTTGGATGTCGCTACCCAGGGCCCTCATACGCTCTATAAATAGAAGTAAATATGTTTATTATTATCATTGCCCTCACCACCATGTATTAGTCAGCTATTGCTGCATAACAAACATCTACGAAATCTCAATGGCATACAATAATAAGGATCTATTTCACTTCAGGATAGGGTGGCTCTGATCCTCATGTGTTTATTCTGGTGCCCAGGCTGAAGGGGAGGCAAATACCCAGGGAAAGCTCTTCTCATGGTGATGGTAGAGTTATAGAGGGTCTGCCCAACCACGCAAGCACATTTCAAATCCCTCCTGTGTCATGTCTGCTAATATCCCATTGACCAAAGCAAGTTGCATGGTTGAGCCCAAAGTCAGAGTAGGAAATACACCCTCCCTTTCGTAGGATGAATTGCAAAGTTTTATGGCAAGTGTGTGGATACAGAAAGGGGTGAAGAACTGGGGTCCAAAAGGTCATAGAGTTATTGTCGTCATCATCATCATCCTCCTCATCCTCATCATCATCACCTCTATGGACCAGGCCTCTCTTTACCTTGATCTGTGTTTAAGTAATGAGTGATTTCTTTAACTAAGCTCTTCAAGAGTACCAGTCATTACTGGAGCAGCTAGTCATTCAACTGGATTAAGTTTTCCATTAATTTTTTTTAAAAAGAACCTCATATATTGATTTATCATAATTTTAAACAATATTGTGGTGACTGTAGTTCACTATAATGTTTCTTTTGAATCACTATGTACTTCACTTTATACATCTAAAAACCTAATTTTTCTGAGATGGGGTTCATAGGCTTCACCAGACAGCTGAAGATTTCTTCTGCACGAGAATATTTAAGAACTCTTGGTCTTCATCGTGTTTTTCCCTGGCACAAGGCATCAACTTGATTTGTACTCACAGCTCTACACATTTGTAGCAAGCTTTACAGTTGACAAAGTCTCTTTCCCCCATCTTTACATTTCATCTGCATAACCATGGGGACCTGCAGGTGACATACCCACATAAAGTTTCTAATAGCCATTCCTTTGGTAAATGAGGCATTTACCAGAAATTGCAATAATTTCAGTATCTGAACCTAATAAGTGAGGAGTGGTCAATTTTACTTTGAGAAAATCTGAAAATATAAGAAAGTAGACTCATTGTTTTAAAGAAGTAAAAGCTATTTAAATTTTGTGTTCATTCTCTAAATTTCCACATTTGCAAACCTCAAAATGCTCAGAACACCTTACTTGTTCAGAAACAAATCAGGAATAAGGACAATCTTGAACTATGAAATATAATAAAAATGCAGGATTATTTCTTATAGGTTCAACCAGGTACAAAGTGCTTTAAAAAAGTTTGCTTAAACATTCCCTTGCAATTTGTTTATATATTACTGTAACCTGAGGAAAATATTTATTTGTCTTTTTTTCATAGAGTCTTACTAGCCACTCCATCTCCAGCATTTAACGCAATACCTGGTACAGGTATAAGCTCAATAAATATTAAATGAATGGGAATTTTTGGAAGGGCAAATCCCAGCTCTGGAATAGCTCACATGGCTCATAGAGTCTAAATCCATGAGTGTTCTCTATTAGTAGGTAATTCTGCTGAGAGAGGTGGGGCAGATCTGGAGTAAGTAGAAAAGCAGCAGATGAACAAGGCCATTCTTGTTGCAGTGACGCATTGGTACAAAGCGATTATTTGTTTTCTCTAACACAACGTAAAAAGTGCTAATGGGATTAGCCTTTTGTGATGAATACTAATAAGATATGAAAATGAATGCTAATATGCAATGTGAAATTGCTAACAAAGGAGAAAATTGCTAATAGAATCCAGCGGACCTCAGTGACAAATGCTTTGTACATCCCTCTGGTCTGGCCAAGGCTATTCTCGTAGCACAGGAATGGCAGTAGGCTGGGGGGAAATCATAGCATATGAGTTGCTTGGTGATGGGTGGATTTCAGCTGCTTCCTCTGAAATTATCTATTTGTAGGCGGGGATGTGAGAGGAGGCACACACAGGATAACCACAAACATACCCACTTGGGCTTGCGGTGTGTGGAGGATCCAGTGGCGAGGTCTCCACAAGGAAGCTAGAACATGGCCCTTTCCACCTCTGTATCAGGCCTTTGAACTTTTCCAGTGTTCTCTCCCATCTATCATGCTGGTTGGCCTTACTACAACCTTGTGCAATTATGAGGCAGACATGCAAATGGAAAAGTAGACACAGAGAGAAGTGTCTCACCTATAGTCACAGAGATGGCAGAGCTGGGGCCCGATGCTACTTCTGGGTCTTCCCCTGGCTCCTCCAACTCCCCCCTCCCATCTCTCCATCCTCCATCTCCTCCAGCTTCTCCCCTCCATGTCTCCTTCCCTTCCTACCAGCATACTGATTTTCCCTCCTTTTGTTGATGGTAGGAGATGGCTTAAATAAATAACTTAGGTTGGTTTAAAAAAATCAGTCTGTGCTAACACAGGAAGTGACCAGGTTCTGGTCTCAGGTTCTGAGACCAGTGATGGCAGCATAGGGTGTTTTAACTCAAATGGGTGATGCAAAGAACTCCTGGAAAGTGAAAACTTTAGATGAATGTCTTCAGGCAAAGGAACTATGGAAGGAACAAGGGGAGAAAGCAGAGATAAAACCCTTAAAAAAATTCTGATGACCCAGATGCGAAGTGTGATTCCTTTGAGGAAGGGAAGTTGAGGCACCACCTCAGGGACATAGCGAAGAGGGTCTTGCCCTACACAAGAGAGGATTCCGTGGAAGATAGAGGAGAGGACGATGATTCTTTGGCTATCAAACCACCCTAGAAAATGTTTCAGGAAGAAAAGGCTCATCACAGGAAAGAGGAAAAGAGAAATGCGGGCATCGTAGTCATTCAGCAGAAGGCGGGAAGCTTGCTGGAGTGAAAGAAAACTGAGGAGGACAGGATAAAGCCTGCTGGAATGAGAAAGACAAAGGAGGAGGGAGATGGCAAGAGAACATTCCAGGAGAGGCGGGGCCACCCGGAGCAGTTAGAGAGGAAGCAAGATGAGGCAGCAGGAGGAGCCGGAGCGCAGGGAGCGCGAGGCTGCACATCCGCCCCTGGACCTGAGAGCGGATGTGACGTTAAGTGAAGGCACAGCCACTGGACACAGCCGCGTGAGCTGGGGCCCCGCGCGAAGCCCGTAGAAGAGGAGAAAGTGGGGGAGAGAGACCTGCTGTCTGCCTTACACGGGATCGGCGACGTTGAAAGGAGAACCGGCTGAGCTGAGTCCTTGCCCGTGGAATCCAGCTCAGGTTCTGAGGAGGAAGAGGAGCTGGGCGTGGGGTTGGGGGGGGGGGAGAGGAGAGTGCGCGGGGGTGGGGGGGAGCCGTGGGGGGTGGAGGGGGCGGGGGGCAACTCCAAGGACCCGTCTGGACCCGAAATGAGTGGAGATGAAGAGGGAGGGAAAGAAAACCATATTGTAGTTGTTCCGGAGTCACAGTCTGACCGAGGGCTGGGGAAAGTGAAGAAGGGGAGGGAGGCGTGCGGTGGGTGAGGGCTCCCCGCAGAGCAGCACCGGGACCCGAGGAGACCTCCCGCGACTCCCAACCTAGGCGCCCACTGAGCTCAGACAGGAGCCGCCCAGCACCCACGTGCCTGCAGGGCCGTCGGAAGAAACCAGGGCCTGGCCAGGATGGAAGGAGGCACTGACGGGGCGGTGCACAGAGCACAGGACAAGAAAACAGACGGATTGCGGCTCTGAAGGGGCTGCAAGTGGAGAAGAAGGAGGGCTTCTGATTACGCTGCTGGGGAAGGTCAGCCTCATCCTCAAGGCCCAGCACCCCAGCATTATCACCTGTCGGAGGAACGGTCATGGGCAGCAACGTGGACAGATCTACACCGTGATGAGCTGTGTAGACCATGACCTCAAGAGCCTGATGGAGACCATGAAGCAGCCTTTCCTCGGGGAGGTGAAGACCCTGATGCTCCCTCCAGCTGCTACACTGGCGAAGCATCTGCAGGACAAACTGGATCCAGCACAGAAGTCCAAACTGCTGCTGAGCCGGGCGGGCATCCTCAGGTGCGAGTCTGGCCACACCCTTACTGAAGGTCACACCTGGTCAGCGACCCCGTGGTGCTGCACCTCAGAGAGATTGCTTGGTGCCGAGGAATAGGACACCAGTGGACACGTGGTCTGTAGGCTGCATCTTTGGGGGGGCTGCTGACTCAGAAGCCACTATTCCCTGGGAAGGTGGAAATCAATTAGCTCAACATAGTGTTTGAGAACCTGTGGACCCCCCGTGAGAAAATCTAGCCTGGTTACAAAGACCTCCCCGCAGTCAAGAAGATGACCTTCACCAAGCACCCCTGTAACAAGCACCTTTCTCAGACCTGGGCTTCCACCTGTGACCTGCTTCCCAGGGTGGAGGGTCTCAACTCAGAAGACAGCCTCGTACACGAGTATTTCCATGAGATCCCCCAGCCCCATCGGCCCCCCAGTGTTCCCGACGTGGCCCATCAAGAGCGAGCAGCAAAGAGTGAAGGGTGGCACCTGCCTGCAGCCCCCTGAGGAAGGCCTGGGTTACAGCTGGCTGGGCGTCGGCCTCCACAAACCAGGGGGCCTCAGCTGCAGGCCTTGCCTTCAGCCTCAAGTTCTGAGGTTCAGAGTGGACCCCAGGCCAGCCCTGGGGAGGGCCAGCTGACGAGGTTCAGTCAAGACTAGGGGCAGGCGCTGGAAACAGACCCAGATCCTGCCCGGACTGGACACACCTGCTGCTGGTTTGGGTTGCCCTGGGTCGTGACCATGTAGTCTTGGATGGCTGGTCTTGTTTGGTTTTCCACATTGCGTTTTTGTTTCATCCTGGCTTGTAAATTTCTAGAATTAAATCACGTTTTCTTTCCTGTGGGAAAACAACATCGAACTTACTCACCTATCCCCTTCCTGCTCTCTCTCTCTCTCCTCCCCTTCCATCCATACCCTCTCCACCTCCCTTATCCGTCAGGCTCCCTCCACATTTTCCTCCTCCACTTTCTACCCCTCCATTGTTTCTTTCTTTTCCACCTCCTCCCAGTCTTCTCCTTTTCCCAAATCCTTGGCCTCTACTGTTTGTATCCAAGAATCATTTGCTCCAGCAAAAGCTAACATTTATTCTGAAAACAGACTTTGGTTTGGGAGCAGCTCATTTTGAAATCAAAGTTAGAGTGAAGACTTGGCTCAGGTGCTCATAAATGCTGCAAAGATACAGAAATTCTCTGAGCCTCAGATTCCATATCCATCAAATGGATTTCCTTAAGGGGTTGCTGCGAATAGCCAACCTTTAATTGCAACTATGATTGCAGCTAGGACTATATAGTTATGTGAACTATAATTGCAACTCTTCAAAAGTGGGTATGTGTGGGAAAGAGGACTGGGAAGGAATATTGAAAGACTGAAAATAGCTGACTAGGGTGATTTTTTTTCTTCTTCAAAATTTTCTTTAATAATGTTGTTTCATTGTATTTCTATGGTTCTCCACCTTGTCAGACTCAATGCCCTTTTTTCATAACTAATATTTTGTGATGTCCCCTTTACATGAAATGAAATTCATAGGTTATATAACTCACTTACACATAATTTCATAAAAAGTTAAAGAATGCCCTAACTATATTATACAGGAGAATAACAGAAAAGTAATTTGTATAAAATAATTTGTATTTCAATAGGTAGCTGCTTGGCTGTGAATATAGAAGAGATGATGAAGGCAGATTCTTGCATCTCTATCTAGACTCACCACGAATGGGTTGCTTGCAGAAACCAACTGACACAGATATGTTTTACTGGGGACTCTCGTACCTTGAGTGGCTTCGCCACCAGTGATGGGGGTTCCTGAAATAGTAAAGGAACTGCTGGTAGTGTTCTTAATAAAACAAAGTGAGGTTTACAATGTAGTCCACAGACATTTCAGTATAAATTAAGACTGTGAAAAATTAAGTTTGTGTTTCTAGGGAAAGTGGACTTTATAAATAAGTTTTTCACTGACTGAGTGTCCAGAGGGACATTAGAAAGTCAGCTGGGACTTGGGCAATTCTGCATGGGCTGAAGTGGTCCTCTCTGTGGCATGGATCCCACGCTCTCAATATGCATGGTACTGTACCTCCAACAATCAGACAACCCAAAGCTTCCACACATTTCCAAAATGCCTTCTGGGAGGTGGAATCTCCCACGCTGAGGCCGCAGCTATGTTTTCATTTTTTAAAAAAGCAAATACTCCTGCTCTGTGAGGGCTTTGACAACCTCTGGGCTGGCGTCACTCTCTCTCTGAGGCTAAAAGCAACAAGAATAGCGGCACTGATCCCACATCTAGAAAATTGAAAGTGAACTGATTTTTTATCATCTAACCTGACAGGTTCAGCACTTTTCTCCTGTCACATTCCTGTCTGTCCTCAGAGTTGTTGAACAGAATCTTTCCACAGATCCGTGTTATTGCTAACAGGATTTGTCTTAAACTGTGTCCAGCCTCCTCTTGTTTCCTGAGACCATGGTGGATTCTCTCCTCTCCTCCCTGAGCCCAACTTTCCTTGTATTTCAGCTAATCAAATAATTCTCTGCCAGACGGCAGGGAGAAAGCATGGCCCCTGGGAGAAATGATGGTGCTGTCACCAAAGGCTGGACTGGTCAGGACCAGTTTGGATTAAAGCCAGATACTCTCAAGGTGAGACTAACAGTGAGGTTTGCAACAGACAGTCCCATCTGGACAAAGCAGACGTTCCAGGATGCTGGGACTCTCCAGTGGCGAACAAGCTTTGGTCCATGCGATGGGCCTGTGGAAATCTCTTCTGACGTCAGTGTTCTGTCTGCTTCAGAGTTGGGGGGGGATCTTAGTAGGGCTTGGGATTTCAAAAGGAAATGGTTTGGCTAAGTGGAGAAATTAAGGTTCTTGAAAAAAGCTCTCTATTCATCCTGTGATTCTAGCACCATCCTGGAGGCTGGATCCTTCGTTATAAGCCTTTTTCCTGGAAAGTATTATTGTTAAAAACAAGACAACACAGTCCCCAAATGGAGTCGCTTATGCTAAGCCCTACATCACCAAGCTGAGATTCAATTTCAGCACAGTTTCAGCCCTCCCGGAAGTGGAATCTTAACATAATCAGGGATCACCTGCTCAGCACTAGTGAGGCCGTCGCTGATAGACCCTCACCAGCCCCTGGAGGAAAGTGACGTTGCCATGACCAATCCTAGTTTGTCTAGTATAACTTCCTTGTTCTGCTCCCTTCTGCCTATAAAAGTCTTTCGTTTCGTACAGAGCCTCAGAGCTCCTTTCTGTGTGCTAGATGATGCATGATTCATGAATCATGGAATAAAACCAAGAAAAATGTTAAAAAATTACTCTGTTGGATTTTGTTCTTTAACATTATCTTTGGAGGTTCTTTCAGTTGCTCGGCCAAGACTTTGGACTGAGTTTCCTATTCTTTAGAGTCTGAAAGGAAGGTACAGCCCTACCCTGGAAATTCCTCCTCCTCGCCCTCCTCTAAAGTATTGCCTTGTAACATTTCCCTAAGGTTAGTTCCATCCAACCACTGAAATATTATCTAAAGATTATTTCAAAGTAAAAATCCTAGATCTGGGCAAAATGGGGCCAGTCTGTGTGTGTGTGTGTGTGTGTGTGTGTGTGTGTGTGTGTATGTATGAGTGTGAAATTCTGCCCTATTTCCTCTAGGATGTGATATTACATGAATCCTGGTGCACGTCTTTGAACCACAGCTTAGTTACACGTGCAAATCACATATCATCTTCGAGGTTTATTCCTTCACCTGTGAAACAGAGGCAATAATGGTATTGTAGGGGAAGAAAAGTAATTTTCCCTCTACCCTTCTAGTTTCCTGGCTGAGGACCTCCCCTCCCAACCGCTGAAATAAAAGACAAATAAATAGGAGAAAAACAAACAGAAGTTTAATAACATGTATACCTTCTGTATACATGGGAGATACTGAGGAAAATTGAGTAACTCCCCAACATGGCCCAAGCCATTACCTTAAAAACCGTCTCCAGCTAAAGAAAAAGGAAGATGTTGGAGGGGGTGGTTCAGGTATGGGAGGTTATCAGGCAAAGCTTAGTAAACAAGGGTGTGGTTCTTATACAGATTTAAGTCACTTTCTCCCTAGATAAGAGTTTCTTGTGATTTAGAACCACCTTTTCTTCCTGGTACTGAGAGAGAGACACCCTTACAGATGAAGATTTCCCTCATAAGTATAAATGTCTCTTACAAAAGGATAACTTCTACTCTGCTTTCAGAACTTTTCCTACGTCTGCTGTTTCTTTAATCAGCCTAAAATAATCTTTATGCTAAAGAGGTATATTTTGGGGCGGTGAATCCTTGCTCCCATTTTTTGTCTACCTTATGGGGTTGCTGTGAGGATTAACGAGATTCAGGTGTACAGTAATCATTGCAGTGCCTGGCTCACAGCAATCCCTCCTCAAATCGCCCCTACTTGCTCTGTGCTCAGTCTGTCTTGTCTCCACTCAACTCTTGGGCCCCATGCATCCCAGTCCCAAAGTTGCTCCCATCAAAAGTGAGGATTCTTCCCCTTCTCTCATGCCCTGTGCATTTAAGCCATTGGTAAGTCCAATGAGCTCTCCCTCAAAAACATGCCTGAGTCTGTTTCTGTTTCTTCGTCTCCACCGCTACCATCTTCCTTCAAGCCTTCACCTTCCATCACCTTGGCTGTGGCAATACCATTTCAATTGATCCCTCTGTTTGACCCACGGCCTTTTAAAATCCATTCTCCTTGTGGCAGCCAGAGCCATCTTTTAAAATTTTGACTCATGTCACCCCTTTGCTTAAAACTGCCAATGGGTCCCCATACCAGTTAGAATTAAATTTAAGATCTATCGGACCCCGGCTCATCTCTACAATCTCATCTCGTACCCTCCCTTCTGTTCATCGTGGTTCTGCTACACTGACCTCTTTGTTTCTCCAATAAGTCAAACTCATTTCTCCCTCCAGACTTTGTACTTCTGGTTCTTTCAGCCGAGGATACCCTTCCCGGGATGACTTATTTTCATTATTCAGGCTGTAGCAGAATTGTCACTTCCTCAGAGAGGCCTTCCCTGACCACCTTGTCTAATGTAGCCAATGACTATAGGATCACTAATAAGGTGACCATATAATTTATGATCAAATCTAGAGCACTTATAAGAGTGAAAGGGCCTCTATAACAATTAAGCCAGGACAATAGTCCTGGTTCAGTCAAGATGTGTGATTGCCCTTCTCCTTATTCATGCCTTCTCTATCGTATCACTGTGCTTTATTATCTTCATAGTCCTTGTCAATAACTGATATTATTTATTTACATATATATTACCTCTCTGCTCTCTTACAATGTAAACTCCAAGAGGATGGGGCTGCTGTGTCTTTGGTTCACTGTTGTACCCTCATCCCCTTGAAAGCTAAACTGTGTGTTTAGCACATAGTAGATGCTCTATAAATGTGTGGAATAAAATGTATTGACTGTAAGGCATTGTGATTGCCATGGGTTAGGTAGTTGTGGGTGAGTTATCCTGGCTACAAGTCACTTGTCATTTGGAACAACGAATCATAAAACCTACCTTTCTCTGCTGACCAGGAATCGTGTTCTTGTCCGTATCAGGAGATTCCAACCAAAGCTGGCTTGGGGTATACAGGGCCACCCAGAGATTACTTAGTTACTCCTGGTGACCCCCTTGTTTGAATTAGGTTTGATAAGTACAGATCAGGAAATAGTTCCAGGAGTGAGAGGTACTTACTTAACTTGATGAGAAAAATGTCATGGTTTTGCAACATTTGGGGCCATAAAATCGCTTTCCTTGCTTATTGATCGGAAATGCCAGAAAAGCAGTGCTAGAAATAACACAACAGGATCACTGAATTAATTAGTGTGGGTACCGATTGTGTAAGATTTGGTTATTGTGGAGTGGGGATTGGATTGCATATTAATATTCAAGTCCTTTGGAAGTGGCACCGAAGGAAGACCCCTCCCCCAATCCTTTGGTTCCTCCACAGCCCATCCCCCATGAGATGGGATTTCTTGGGGGCTCCAAACAGAAATCCCCTTATCCCAGGCAGCACAGATTACAGGCCGGTCTTGGACTTGCACTATTTGCATTTCTATAAAGGAAGGGCCTGGTATTATATAACTGTGTGTGGGTTCTGAGGACTTCTAATGGGCCTCCCTTTGTACGGTTTCTTAGCAGCCAATTGAAGTTTGTAAGCTGAAACAGAGAGACTCGAGTCCATCACTCCCTGACCACACCTCTGAGTCTGGCCTGCCTCTAGGAAAGCTAGCACCTCCCCTTCTCTTCTCAGCAAAGCTCAGCAATCCTTGTTCAATCATGGTTCCTCCTGGGAAGAAAAAGATAGGTAAGGACCAGCTGTGTTCTGTTGTTAGAACTTCAACTGAAGCCAGGGAAAGTCTTCAAAAGAGTTGACCTGCATTCATTCATTCTAAAATGAGGTAATGCTGCTTAATAGTGTTAAAGGAAAATTCAACTGAGTAAATTTTAAAGATCTAATTGTCTTTATTGAACAATTCATAAATCAGGTAGCATCCCATCCAGCAAGTAGAAAAGAGCTCTGAGGAGCTGTATAAAATGAAAGGCTTTTAAGGGCAGAAGTGGGAAGGGATAAGGAAAGGGCTGATTACTTCATCTTTCTCTGGGGGAATGGAGAGGGTCTATGTGGCAGATTAGTTCATTGGCACTGTCCAGGAAATTCCAAACTGACTGGTTAAGACTACATTTCTGGGGGAGGTTGAAACTGTAATTAGGTTAGGTATCAAGCCCTGGTTCGGTGGTGATGTGGGCTTAGCGCAAGTGACTCCATTTTGGGCCTGTTGTTTCTTTTTGACAATAGTCAAGAGTATCCTTTAGGGTCAGTAGGAATCTGGGCTCTGTCACTTATTAGCTGTATGTCCTTGGACAAATTATACTTCTGGGTTTCAGTTTCTTCATTTGTCACACAAGAACAAAAATTGTACCTTCCTCATTGGTTGGCTGAGAGCATTAAGGTACATCATACATTTAACAAATATTTATCCAGGGTTAGAGCTCCCTATTTGTCAGGTACTATACTTGGTGCTTAAGGCACCAAAGTAAATAAAATAGACAAAAAATCCCTGCCCTCATGGAGATTATATTCTAGTAGGAATAGACAGACAATAAAAATATAAAAATATATTAATACTGTGGAGGGAGATAGAGAAGCTGACGGTATTTGTGAGAGCATGGTGGAAAGTATCACTGGGAATGGGACCATTGGGCAAGACCTGAAACACAATCCAACTAAAGACCTTTACATGGTGCACAGAGGTTGTAATATACATGTTAGCTATTTTTTATTCATTAACTCATTAATTTTGTTAGCCACTCATCCATTCACCTCCGCATTCGTTCAGTAATTCAATGACTAATTCTCAATCACCCATCTATCTCTTCATCTATCCATTCATCCTTCAGAAAATGTCAGGTGAAGGGATATATGCATTGTGGATTGAATGCCCATCTTATCATCTGACCTGAGGTTCATTCAGGAGGAATTAGGGAAGGGAATTGAAGGCTTGGGATGGTTATTGATCAGAACATGGTATATTAGAGTTTTTCACAAAACATAGGCTAGAAAGAGCCTAAGTGGTTTCTTTTCAAGCTAACGTTTATTGAGAATATACTTTTTGCCATGACCTGTGATAAATGCTTTATATGCATTATCTTATTTAGCACTGAGAAGTTAATTTGTAGTTGCTACTTAATTTGTAGATGAGAGAACTGAGTCTTGGAGATAGCTAATCAGCCTAAGGTCAGAGAGTGATTGGCAAAGTTAGCATTCAAACTTGGGTTTGACTTCAAAATTCATAGGCTTATTACATGCCTGGGCATATACCCAGACAAAACTCTAGCTCAAAAAGATACATGCACCCCTTTGTGCATAGCAGAGCTATTTACAATAGCCAAGACATGGAAACAACCTAAATGTCCATCGACAGATCAATGGACAAAGAAGACATGGTATATATATATATATATATATATATATATATATATATATATACATACACACACACACACA
Organism: Balaenoptera acutorostrata; assembly: GCF_949987535.1. Taxonomy (NCBI): domain Eukaryota; kingdom Metazoa; phylum Chordata; class Mammalia; order Artiodactyla; family Balaenopteridae; genus Balaenoptera; species Balaenoptera acutorostrata. The sequence continues at coordinate 24,785,648 of NC_080078.1, forward strand.
CAGTGGAATACTATTCAGCCATAAAAGGAATGAAATAATGACATTTGCAGTGACAGGGATGGACCTAGATTTTATCATACTAAGTGAAGTAAGTCAGAAAGAGAAAGACAAATACCATATGATATCACTTATATGTGGAATCTAAAATATGACACAAATGAACATAACTACGAAAGAGAAACAGACTCACAGACATAGAGAACAGACTTGCAGTTGCAAAGGGGGAGGTGGGGTGGGGGAGGGAAGGATTGGGAGTTTGGGATTAGCGGATACAAACTAGTATATACAGGATGGATAAACAACAATGTCCTAGTGTATAGCACAGGGAACTATATTCAATATCTTGTGATATAAACCATAATGGAAAAGAATATGAAAAAGAATATATATATGTATAACTGAGTCACTTTGCTATACAGTACAGCAGAAATTAACATAACATTGTAAGTCAACTCTACTTGGATAAAATTTTAAAAACAAACAAACCAAACCAAACCAAAACAAAACAGAAAAACAAAATTCACGGGCTTAGCCGGTTTACTGCAAGGACTCCAGCAACTCTGGGTCCATAAGGCAGTCAGCTGACCCCTTTTACCTTCATATTCTCAGTCATCAGATGGAAGATTCCATTTCTGCTCAAATCTCAAGGATGAATGAGAGGACGTATGTGTGTGGCCAGGCATCAGGAATTACCAACCAGGAGGGGTGCCATGGTTGATTCACTGTGCTCCAGCTCCAACAAGCCTGAAAGGGCTCGTTATTACATGACCTTTCATTTCTCAAGCCTCTGATGATGGTAAGACAGCAGTCTGCATGCAAGGTGAATTTGAACTGCTACCTGCTTTCCAATTCCCACTGGAAGGGCCCTTAGCAGGCTAAGAAGCTGGAAGAGGTATTTCACTCTGGTTTCCAGTAATTTGTTCTGCTCTGTGAACTTCTGTGTCTGCTTGTCCAATTTCATGAAAATCGGATTCATGAGTGTTAACTGGTGCTGCTTAGCTAGTTTAAAAGGGATAGTGTCAAATGGAGGAAGAGCGTCCTGGTGTGATGGTTGGATCCTTAGGCTGCTAAGAATCAGGGTTCTGCATGAATGCCAATATCACAAGTTATTGTGGCAGCCTCCTCCAAGCTACTCTTATAAAAGGCAGTATCACCCCGGAGACCTTTGAAAGGAGGAGGGACACTTATTCCATTAGAACAAGGAGAGGATTTGCTTAAGAGACTGGTAGTCTTGGTCAAGATGTTCATTCATTCATCAAATCTTTTCCAAGCACCTGCTATGTGTCAGGATCTGTTTTGGGCTCTGGAGAACCAGTGGTGAATAAAACAAATTTTCTGTCCTCATGAGGTAGGTACCTCTATCTGAGGTAGGTAAACAATAATCAGATGAATATATGATTTAATGTCAAGCAGCATTTCCATCCGATGCTTCTATATTCTCCACTAAGTATGAAAAAAAGTTTGTCTTTTTTTAAAGAACAGCTTTATTGAGATATAATTCACTTATTATAGAACTTGACCATTCAATGGTTTTTAGTATATTCACACATATGTAAAAATCATCACCACAGTCAATTTTAGAACGTTTTCATCACCTCCGAAAGAAACTGTAACCTTTAGCTATCACCATCTTATATCCCAACCCTCACCTCCAGCCCCAGGCAACCGCTTATCTACTTCCTGTCTCTATAGATTTGACTATTCTGGACAGAAAAAAGGTCTTTTGAGAGTGAGGGGGCAAGGAAGGAGCTTTTATTATCTCCACCTCCTAAAATGAGGCCTCTTGGACTCAGTTTCCCTTGGAGCTTTCTCCAAGGAAAGATCCAAATTTCCATAGCTTTGGTGTCTGGAGGTGGTAGGGGGTGCTGGCCAGTGTCCTGACAGAGGCATGACAGAGATATTGCAGGTTCAGTTCCAGACCACTGCAATAAAGTGAATATTGCAATAAAGCAAGTCACACAAATTTTTGGGTTTCCCAGTGCATATAAAAGTTATGTTTATATTACACTGTAGTCTATTAAATGTACAATAGCATTATGTCTAGAAAAATTATTTGCATACCTTAATTAAAACATACTTTATGGCTAAAAAAGCCTAACCATTATCTGGGCCTTCAGTGAGTTGTACTAGTAACATCAAAGATCACTGATCACCATCACAAATATAATAATAATGAAATAGTTTGAAATATGAGAATTACCAAAATGTGACATGGAGACATGAAGTGAGCAAATGCCGTTGGAAAAATGATGCAGTAGACTTGTTTGATGTGGGGTTGCTGCAAACCTTCAATTTTTAAAAAAAAAATGCAATATCTGTGAAGTGCAATAAAGTGGAGCAGAATAAAATAAGGTGTGCCTGTACACAATTACTCTTTTATTATCTTACCTTCCACCTCTACACCCTACCTGAGGTTGCGTACTCCCAGCCAGCAAATGCTGAGCATGAATATGCGTGCGCAGACACAGAAGACTCCTGTCCCCCGTGCGGTCACATCTGAAAGCAGTAATAATCACGTCATGTTTATAGAAGCCCTGCCTCAGTCCAGTTGCCATAGTTCCCCACCTGGACTCTGCAGTAGCCTCCTCTCTGGTCTCCCCATTTCCCATCTGGACTCGCTTCCAACCTGGTCTTCCTAAGATACCAGGATAGATGTTACAAAGCATGAATCTGATCACGTCGCGCTGTGCTGATGAAAATCCTACATGGTCTTCATGATAGTCGAGGTTCCTCTTCATGGCCCTGTATAACCTGGTCCCTGCCAACCTCTCCAGTGTTATCCATCACTATTCCCCCTTCACTATCTGAATCACTTGTGGTCCCTGCAAAGTACCACGCACTCCCTAGCAGACCTTTGCACATGCTGTGGGCCTCTCTGGAACACTGTCTCCTGCCTATATTGCCTAACTCCCACTCATCCTTCAGGTCTTAGAGATTACTTCCTTTGGGGAAGGAATATTTCTTCAGGATGTGGTTAGGTACTTGTATTAGTTCTCTATTGCTGCTTAAAAAATTACCCCCAAATTTAACACTTTAAAACAACAGATATTTATTATCTCATGTTTTCTGTGGGTCAGGAATTCAGGAGTAGCTTAGCTGGCTTGTTCTGGATCAGGGTCTCTCGTGAGTTTAGTCTTGACATTGGCCGGGGCTGCAGTCATCTGAAACTTGACGAGGGCTAGAGGATCTGCTTTCAAAATAACTCACTCATATGGCTGTTGGCAGGAGGCCTCAGTCCCTAGCCCCATGGGCTGCTTCATAGGACTGTTGAATGTCCTTACAACTTGGTAGCTGGCTTCCCCAGAGTGGTCCAAGAGACAGCTGGGAGGAAGCTACAATGCTTTTTATGTCTGCACTGAACTAAATGTTTATGTACCCCCCAAATTCATATATTGAAGTTCTAACCCCCAATTCTAGGAGGTGGGGACTTTGGGAGGTGATTAGGTCATGAGGGTGGAACCCTTGGGAGTGGGATTAGTGCCCTCATAAACAGGACCCCAAGGATTCCCTCTCCTTCTTTCCGCCATATGAGGATATGACAAGAGGATCACAGTCTGTAACGTGAAAGAGGGTCCTCACCAGAACCTGACCATGTTTGCACCCTGATTTCAGTTCAGTCTCCAGAACTGTGAGAAATAAATGTTTGTTGTTTATAAAACACCCACTGGCATTCTGTTATAGCAGCTTGCACAAGGTAAGGCAATATCCCAGAGGCTGATGTCACATACTGTGGCTTCTGTCATATTCTATTGGCTAGAAGTGATGCATTAAATATGACTTACACTCAAGGGGAAGAGAACTAAGCTTTACCTCTTGAAAGGAGGAGAGTTTGTGGACACATTTTAAAACCATCATAGAGCCCCTTGTCCATGGTCCCACAGCGTCCTCCACTTATCCTTACATTAGCACTTAGCAGACTATGTTGTCACAGTCTGTCTCCCTCACTACTCCACCGTGGGTTCCTTGAGCATCAGGACTGGTTTCCATTTACAGTTATATTCCTAGATCCCTGCACAGTGCTTGGTAACCATCTATTTGTTTGAATGACTCAACGACCTGTCTGGACACGTAAAACCTATAGATCAGTGCTTTTCAAATTTCCATGCATATCCATCACCTGGGTGGTTTGTTAAAATGAGGATTCTGGTTCAGTAGGTCTGGGCTGGAGCCTGAGATGCTGTTTTCCTAACAAGCTCCCAGGTGATACTGATGCTGTGCTTCATGGAGCGGGAATCTAGAGCACATGATCCTACTCCCAGACAAGCTTAATAACCTAGCTGGGGAGACACTTCATCCGGCAGGACAGCCCGAGGCCACCCACAAAGCAGCGTCAGCCCAGTCGTGGGCACACCTGCTGCCTGCTGGGCTCCTCTTCCTTCAATGGCCTAGGATGAAAGAGGAGATGTCAGTAAAAGACAGTCAAGAAAGGGTCTGTGGAATACAGAAAGGCTTCCAAGGTTATGTGTGTTCTCAGTTCGCTCTGCAATGCACAGCTGGGCAGGGGTCACTCACGTACAGGCAAAGGGGTTGTGAGGCCTGAGCAAGGGCCAGAGGGAAACTGGCTCAAGTGCCAGTGGGCAATGGCAGGTGATGGAGTCCCCACGCCCACCCCAGAGAACTCATGGAACCCAGTCTGTCTGTGTGATCAAAGCACCGCTTTGGCTGGAGGCAGGGAGATTAAGAAGATGATATATTTGTACTGTTCTTCACAGTTCTTGGGATGTACAATTCTAAGAGTCACGTTTTAAGGAAAATTGAGTAGAGCCAGACCATTGAGATGTTTTCCGTTAATACCTTGGATCTCACTTTTATCCTTGTGGCTCTGATTTTAACAACATGGGGCACTGGTGTATATGTGTAAAGTCTGTGGCCTTAAGACAGGAGATTTCTTCTTACTACATGAAGGGCTGATATAAGCATAGGGTAATAATGATAATTCCCAACATTTGGGGAACAGTTTCACATCCATTTAATCTAGGGGTTCTCAACCTTGACTGCACATTAGAATCACCAGGGAGCTTTACTGATTACTGATGCCTGGGTCCCACCTCCAGAGATTTTTGACTAAATTCATCTGGGGTGTGTCTTGGGAAGCAGTTAATAGTCCCTCTCCAGGGGCTTCCCTGGTGGCGCAGTGGTTGAGAATCTGCCTGCCAATGCAGGGGACACGGGTTTGAGCCCTGGTCTGGGAGGCTCCCACATGCCACGGAACAACTAAGCCCGTGCGCCACAACTACTGAGTCTGCGCGTCTGGAGCTTGTGCTCCGCAACAAGAGAGGCCGCGACAGTGAGAGGCCCGCGCACCGCGATGAAGAGTGGCCCCCGCTCGCCGCAACTAGAGAAAGCCCTCGCACAGCAACGAAGACCCAACACAGCCAAAAATAAATAAATAAATAAATAATTTTTTAAAAAAGGCATGACTTATTAGCAATTTATTCGTGTTTCATTCCTTAGATTGGGTAGGATAATTGAAAGAAAGAAAAAAAAAAGTCCTCTCCAGGCAATTCCATTTTGTGGCCATTGTTGAGAGGCACTGATTTAACCTTATAAGAACGCTTCACTAATAGGCAGATAAGATTATCCTTTCTTTTCCTTTCTTCCTCCCTCCCTCCCTCTCTCTCTCTCTTTCTTTTCTTTCTTTCTTTCTTTCTTTCCTTTCTTTCTTTTCTTTCTTTCTTCTTTCTTTCTTTCTTTCTTTCCTTCTTTCTTTCTTTCCTTTCTTTCTTTCTTCTTTCTTTCTTCCTTTCTCTCTCTCTCTCTCTCCCTCCTTCCCTCCCTTCCTCCCTCCTTTTCTTCCTTTCTCTCTCCCTTCCTTTCTTCCTTTCTTTTCTTTCTACAAATAAGAAGCTGTATCACAAAATTGACTGACTGGCTCAAACTCACACAACCAATAAGTGGGAAGTTCAGATCTCAAACCTATGTTTATGTTTATGTGTCCACTTGACTGGGCCAAGGGGTCTTCAGATATTTGGTTTAACATTGTTCTAGGTGTGTCTTGGATAAGATTAATATTTGAATCAATAGAGTGAATAAAACAGGTCACTCTCCGTAGTGTGGGTGGACCTCATCCAATCAGTTGAAGGCCTGAATAGAATAAAAAGACAGACCTTCCAGCAAGTAAGGGGGAACACCTCCTGCCTGACTGCTTTGAGCTGGGACATTGGTCTTTTCCTTTCTTCAGACTGGAACTGAGACATCCGCTCTTCTTGGGTCTCGAGTCACCAGCCTTTGGACCTGCAGCTACACCATCGACTTTCCTGCTTCTCAGGCCTTTGGAATTGGACTGCAATTTACATCATCAGTTCTCCTGGGTCTTCAGCTGGCTGACAGCAGATCTGGGGACTTAGCTTCCATAATCATGTGAGCCAATTCCTTATAATAATAAATTTTCTTTATAATAATAGTAAATAATAAATATTATTATTATTTATAATAATAAATCTTATATTCTAATAATACATCTCCTATTGGAGAACGCTAAGGGATGGAACAATTAGGTTTCTAGATAAAGGTCAGACTTTGAGTTAGGGGACAGTTAGTTAGGGTTCCAAGTCCCTTACATCCCTGGATGTTCCTTCCTCTCTTGTTTCTAGTCTTTGAAGCTAAGTTTGGGCCAATACCCATATTAGATGAACAAATTCTAGACTCCTTGATGACAAGGTCAGTGTCAGTGTCTGCAGATGCAGGCCATGAATAGTCAAGGTTGGAAAATAAAAGTTGGCAGGAAGGACTGTACTTTATTGGAACCAAACCGAGAATGTCAGTGATCTTAGTTTTGAGCAATTCTTGATCCTGGAGTTCATCCAAGTTCTCCTTTGGACTCTTGCATCCTACCTGCCCACCATCCATCCCCAGTGAAATCAGCAGGTGTTAATGATGGAATTTGGAGATGCTGAAAGGATCCCCATGGTGGTGAGGAAGATCCTAAATGTTTTACAAAAAAATAAAAATAAAGAGCATTATCTAAAGAAGGGAGCCAAAGTGCTCAGACACCACTTGGCAACCAGGGAGTGTGTTAAATCAGAACAATCAGGAGGGAAAAGTACTTTGCAGTAAATTTTTTCGAAGGTGGTTCCAGAGATCCTTTCTCTTAGGAGAGAACTGTCTATTTTAGAACCAAGGAGAGTCTTACATTTAGAGTTTTCTGTAGGTGTGGAGTGTGAGTCCCTGAGGGGCTGGTCTGCAAAGAGACAGCGGGATGACGAGATAATAGGGCATTGAGCGGGGAGGTGCCTGAGAGCAGACAGAAGAAGAGAATGAGGAGAGGGAGGCAGACACATGCCTGGATGCTGGAGAATGTGCAGGCACGTGGCTGATCAGGGATTTGGGGCTTTTGAGAATGGGAACATCTAATATCAAATTCTAAATCATTTGAAATGCTCTCATGCAATTTCTTACCTGAAAGCTTTGGTAAAATCTTCGGTTTACATAGTCTAGCGGTAGTATTTTGGGGGATTGATGGATTGGGGTGTTTATTAGGAGGGGTGATATGGTGCACAAAGAAGAAAAAGTATGTCTGGTATTTTTGCCGTAAGTACTTTTGCTGCGTAACTAATTGACCATAAGGCAGGTTTGTTGTAAAAGATAAAATAAGGAAAAATAAAAGAGGGGCATTAAAAAAGACATAATGAAACATGAAAAATGGGTAACAAAAATTAAAAAGACTTTATTGCAAAATACAAAATATTTGAATACATTTGAAATGTGTGTAAATTCATGGCAATACTGCTCAAATAACTGATTTTATTTTGCATGTTGTATCTAAGCACTTGTCTTCCAAGTCTTTCATTCACAGTATTTTATACTTTTTTTTGCTTGTTGACTTGTCTCCTCATTTGGCATCACACTTTTTCTATTTTGATAAAATTCTTCATTAAGAGAGGCATCAGCTTCCAAATACTAGGATGCATATTTGTACCTGAGCTTTGTATCACGTTGGGAAAGCTGTTTGTTCTTAGCAGGTTGTCACATGTCCACTGATAGACGTTCCAAAGTTTTATGGAAGGTGTGGGTTCAACTCTACAACTTCAAATCACTGAAGGATTTGCAAACTGATACATTATCATTTTCTAGTACAGCATTCACTCTGGCTTTACACTCTCTTTATCACACTTCCAGCAAATTTTATCACCGTCTTTTCTACCAAGTCCATATAAGTAGTTATCATCTACTATTTTAAGACTGCCATGCCTACTCATCACTGTATAGACTATCATGAGGGCTAAGATTGATGGAATGTAAAAATTGGAGTCCTATGTCCACTAAGAAATGAAACCAAACTGTCAACCAGTTACCTTTTACGGCAAGATTGCCTTATGGCCAAGTAGTTATGAGGCAAAAATATTTGCAGCAAAGATGTTTATGGCAAAGATGCTTACAGCAGAAGTACCTAGAACTGAAAAAAAGAACCTGCAGAATAGGGGAATGATTTGTAAAATGAACCAATTTAGTGGAAGTGGAACCCGGGTTGTAGCTGAACTTGAGGCTCCCCAAGAATCTCCAAAGAGATTGGGGGCAGTGCTATGCTTCCCTTCATTCAGGGCATTTGAGAAAATGTCACTTGAATCTTAGAAGTCAAGGTGATACCACCTTGTCATGAACAGAAGACATCAATTCTCAAATAGAGAATAATTGTTCTGACCAGAGAAAATGAAACGCCCCTGAAGAAATTATGGAAGTAGTAGCAGTCCTGCTCATTTATTCATTCATCAAACACTCGCACACCATTTTGTATGTCAAGCCCCTTAATGTGTGCTGAAAATATAGACATTGTCCCTGCCCTCAAGGAGCTTTACCTTTGGGTTGTGAAGGCAAGGGGGGCTGACCTTTTTTGAGCTCCTCCTAAGTGTAGACAGTAGGCTTTGTATTTTACGTGCACTGTCTTTCTAAAATTCTCCCAACAGCTTTATGTGTAAGTAAATATTATCACCAAATAGACAGGTAAGCTGAGGCTCAGAGACGTTAGGGAATTTGATTCAGCTAATCTGTAATGAAATCTGTGTTTGAACACAGGATTATCTGACTCTAAATTTGGAGAAGGGGTCCTTGTTTTGGTCAGTGGCACTGGAAAATTGGTAGTAAGGAGTTCAGACTTGATAATGTGATTTGAAAAGTATTCCCCATATTTGTCCTGAGTCCTACCCAATCTGCTGTGATGCCCATCAGCTCATCTGCTATCAGTGCTTTTCAACTGGGTTAACCATTACTTTCCTCCTCATCTCCTCTTTTAGAACCTTAACACCAACTCAGCAAGGCTCTGTCACCTCATCATGGATGAACTTGCTAGCATGAGGGTTCTGGGTGCCTGCTGCGGGGGCAGAGGAGAGACTGGGAGCCCAGGAGGTTGATGCTACAGAAACATGGAAAAAGATGTTGTTCTTCTTTGTCTGGTACAAAGACTTTGTACCAGAGTCTTTGGTACACAGACTCTGTTTTGTGGTGCAAGTTAGAACCATCTACCATAATTAGCAAAGGGCAGTAACATGAGCCTTTTAAATGAGTCCTGTGCCCAGGCTACAAGGAGGAAAGGAGAGATTCATCATGTTGTTTCATAAGCATAAATACAACTAATTAAGTGAAGGTGAAATCTGTACCATCTCTATGATGTTTATTTAAAATGATTTGCTCAAGACATGCCCAGAATCCTTCTCCTTAGGAAGATAGCTAGGAGCTGGGTGGAGACAATTTGGGCATTTGAGGAGCAGGAACAAATTGGACTGGCAAGCTGAGAAACCACCTGAGCCAGGCATTGGCTGTGACCAGTGGATGGACATCTGCTGTTTTTGTCTGTTCAGGACATCCTTGGGGAAATGTTCCTCTTCCACTCTGACCATGTGATTGGGATGGGGCTGCCAATCACAGTTTCTTACCCAATCACCTGGCCACAGGGGTTGGTACATGATCCAGACTCAGCCAATTATAGTACCTTGTTTGCCTGGCCCCAGTGATAGGTCCAGTGCTGGGCATATGACCCAAGCTTGCTTGTTGGAGCCATTTCTTTTGGCAATGAGAACAAAGGACCTAGATCTTTTTCTGTTGTGCAGCTTAAAGGATAAGAAGGAGGGACTTCTAGGGCCTTTTTTCTCTATCACATGGCATCAGCTGTCTGTAGGGGAAAATAGAATCAAACTGGGAGCAGCAGAAATGGAGGAAAAGGGGACCAAGAGTATCGAGGATCCAGTTCCCATTCTTGAGTCTCCTAGAGAGGCTCTCATTCTTCTCCTTTGCATTTTAGTTTTGTTCTTTTCTGCAATTTCATGAGTCAATAGATTCTCTTCCTGATTAAACTTGAGTTGGGCTACTGTTACTTCCAAGTGAAAGAACCCTGACTATTGTAGATAGGAACATCAAAAAATCATATTTTGAGAACATTTTCTTGTAAGGAGCTGGCACCTTACATGTTCTGTATCGAGTGCTTGGTTGAAACTTGGACCATGTAGGTTGGGGCAGCATGCAGCTTCCTAGCAGAGAAGGAGATCAGACCAACTAAATATGGAGGATCAAGAGTGTCCAACACTTGACCTCAGGCCAGCCATACCTCCTTTGGGCACCAATTCTGATTTTCCACCCTTTTGACTTTCCAAGACCAGGTAAGGGGTGAATTATTCTTAGTTTGGTCTCATTCTCAGAGATCCAGCCTAGAACTCAACTCACAGCACCCTGGCAGCCAGGTTTCCAACCAACCCCACCAAAGGCCCAGCTACTTCTATGAGAGGTAAGAGTTTTAAAGCATGGTTGTCTACATACCCCCTGGAGATACCAAAGGGACTGGCTGAGGAGGAGAGAGGGAGACACTGCTAAGACAATTTCCACTCCCACTTCAACTGCACCAGCCCTCCCAGCCCCCGATTTCTTTCATTTTGTTTTATTCTATTATTTTAAATTGAAATATTTAGTTGATGTACAATATCATGTAAATTTCAGATGTACTACATAATAATTTGACATTTGCATACATTATGAAATGACCATCAAGCTAATTCTAGTAACCATCTGTCCTGATAAAAAGTGAACACAATATTATTGACCATATTCTTTGTGCTGTATATTACATTCCCGTGACTTATTTATTATGTAACTGGAGGTTTGTATCTCTTAATCCCCTTCACCTATTTCCCCCGCCTCCCGCTTCCTTCTTCTTTCTGGCAACCACTGTTGTCCTCTGCCAACCCCAATTCCCCCCCGCACCCCCTTTTTTTTTTGGCTGCGCCACACGGCATGCGGGATCCTTGTTCCCTGACCAGGGATGGAACCCGTGGCTCCTGCGGTGGAAGCGTGGAATCCTAACCTCTGGACCCCAGGTCTTTTTTTTTTTTTTTAAGGATTTTCTTATTTATTTATTTATTTATTTATTTATTTATTTTTGGCTGTGTTGGGTCTTCGGTTCGTGCGAGGGCTTTCTCCAGTTGCGGCAAGCGGGGGCCACTCTTCATCGCGGTGCGGGGACCGCTCTTCATCGCGGTGCGCGGGCCTTTCTCTATCGCGGCCCCTCCCGTCGCGGGGCACAGGCTCCAGACGCGCAGGCTCAGCAATTGTGGCTCACGGGCCCAGCTGCTCCGCGGCATGTGGGATCCTCCCAGACCAGGGCTCGAACCCGTGTCCCCTGCATCAGCAGGCAGACTCTCAACCACTGCGCCACCAGGGAAGCCCCCCAGGTCTTTTTTATATAATATGGGGGTTTAATGCACAATTTTGTTTGAAAATGGGTTCCCTTAAAATAAAAATAAAACCTTTAGAACCATTAATCTGACTAACTTAAGCCAACCACTTCTATTCTCTGAACAAAAGGTGACATGTGACAGGTCAAATAAATCAGTAGGAAAGAAATTCTAACCAACTCTTTCATAAAAAAAGGCCCAGAAACATCCTTACTGAAGGGAAAAATCACCATTTACTTTACAATAACCCATGTTTTGCCAAATATTATCAATCAAATGTTGGATGTAAAGACAGCATCTTCGACAAATGACCCCATGCCCATATGTTAATTAAGAAATATGGCTTTATTCGCTTGTTCATTCACTAAATACTCACTGAGTGCCCATACCTTGGGCTTACTGCGGTAAGTGCTGGGAACACTGGGTGAACAAGATCTTTGATCTTTCTTCCCATGGAGATTTTGGAAGTTTATCCTTCCCTTGCAAGAAAACCCTTTTCTTTTTGGAGGACTTATCTTTGAGCAAAGGAAGGGGAGATTGGCTATAAGATCCAACTGGAAAAAAGGTTTTGGCAACTATACCTGGGGTCCAACCATCCTTCCAAACATTGAGTCACTTACCTTCTCTAACCAACTTTGTTCCAGCTGTAAAGTCCCATCTGGGTCTCAGTGCCAATCTTTGCCTTTAGGATTCTGAAGGATGATTTAAAGGCATGTCTGTGACCCAGCACCTGGGCACTCTCAATCCTTGGTGATGGCCGTCAGGAGTCACTGTAAATGTCATAATGAGGCCAACCAAAGGATGGAGAACCAGTCCTCCTAATGACTTGGGAAAGTCTCACTGAGGGATAGGAAACCTTGGTTCTACTTCTGACCATGATGCTCATATCTTGGTAGCTTCACCCATCTGAGTCTCTGTATCTTTACCTATGGGATGAAGGGGCTGAAACTTGGACTTTCCCAGAGGACTGAGTTTCCATATCTGGATGAATTAGTTAAGGTAAGGCTAGCTGCTGTAATAGATAAATTCTTGGTGGCATAACATAATGCATGCTTCTTTCTTTTCACATCATAGTCAAATAGGGGTGGTCTTCCGTGTCACCATCTGGGGCCCAGCTCCTCCCATATTGCGTCTCTGCCCTCTTTTAAGTTGGGGGCTGTGTGAAGCTTTCAAGAAGAGCAGTAGAACAGACAAATTTATGAATGCCCCAAATCAAGATGATTTAAAACACTTGAGCTGGTAAATGGGGAAAGAGAGAGAGAGAGAAAGAAAGAGAGAGAGAGAGCTCTCTGGGAAGTTTTATGGGCCAGGTCTAGTAAGTGTCTTACATCCATTCCACCCACATGCCATTGGCCAGGAGTTGGTCACATGACCACACCTGAGAGCAAGGAAGTCTGGGAAATGCAGTCTAGCTGTGTAGTGAAGAAGAAAGGGAAACAGGTTGCCACACAACTGGCCAGCTGGGTATAGAAAACGCTTGCCACTTTAGATGGCAGTCCTCCTCACTATCCTCTACTTAACAAAGGTATTTAAAACCAAACACTTCTACCTTAACCAGGGGCATCATTTACAGGAGGGTGTTGCAATAATCTGGTCGGGAGATGACAGCAGGCTTGATTAGGGAGTGTGTGCACACATCAGGTTTTCCCAGGAGAGATGGTCTCAGCACGAGGGCAGTGCAGCAGAGGGGGGCGAATACAGGATTGCATGAAGATGCAGTTTATCACTGAAAAGCCATACACCCACTGTTCCATAAAGACAGTATTTTTTTTTTAATTTTAAAATTCTGCATCTGAAAACACAGTATGACAGAAAGCATCTATATACACCTGCAGTGTTTTTGGTATGATACAGTATTCAATACATCCACTGTTTTCTGCAAAAAATTTTGCTTTGTCAGACAGAAACAAACTCCCCTAAACAAAAAAATACAGCTAAGGCACAATTTCGTTGTTGTTTTTCTGCTAAATGAAAAGAGAAAAGGTGCAAAAATGGGCGGGTAGTGCAATTGTTTCTGAGAATCACATTCTACTGCGAGGAAAAGCATTCGGATGATTGGAACTTTGATTACTGGTCAATTTCAGATAGTTCAGTATCTCTTAAAATACTCCTTTAAATAAATAGCAAAATATCTACATCTTTCAGTGTGTGCCTTTTGAATTCTCTCTCTTTTTTTTAAAACTTTATTTACAGAGTCTCTCTTTTTTTTTAAAATCAATACATTACAAAATATTTCTGTACAGTTTTATGTGTATTATGATCTATAACAAAATAGTTATTTTTTAAAAACTATATCACCACATGTCTTTGAAAAACAATGAGGGGGACGGTAATAACTTACTGTGAGGCCTCTAAAAAAAATACCCAAACGCCTTTGACAACATAATAATATATATTAAAAAAAAAAAAAAAAAGACAAAGGATGACAAAGACGATTGCGCTCAATTCCAGTGAATTTCCTATGAAAACCCTGGGGTTGTCTTTGGCCTCCATCAGCCCTGGAGCGATGGCAGGGAAATGGGGGGATTCTGAAAGTAGGGAGAGTGTGATCCCTTTGAGAACATGACCCATCCGCTGGGACTATTTAATGCTATCACTTTCCAGGCAGGAAGGATGAAGAGATAAATTGGGAAACTCTCCCGATTTACCCTTGAATGAAGTACCTAAAGTCACCAAGTCTTTGGGGGCGGGGGAGGGTTGGAAAGCCCATGTCGGCATTCTGCCGGTAATTAAGCCAGCCCATCACAGTGGCAGTATGCTCTAGGAGAGTGCTTCGGGAGTTGGCTGAGGTTTAGATGAGCACCCAAGCCTTCATTTTACCCATAGGAAAAACAGAAGAATATTTTTCTTCAAGACGACACATAGAAGCCATTTCTATCACATCCGCAAGCTACAGACTGGCAGCCCCTGGCTTAGGAGGTCGCCCTGAAAGCTTCAAGGTGCTCTTTCTTCTCGGATGTTGGTGGAAATGGGAGGGGGAGAGAGGGTGGTTAGCTTTCCCAAAATAATTTTAAGGCCTCATTTCAAAAAGGAGAAACCTACGGCTTTTTGGGGGTGGGGGAAGGGAAGGATAGGGAGGCAAATGAAGAATGGAGAGGATGGAGTTGGGAACAGAGGTGGCAAGGTGCAGAACCTGCTTTCCTGCGGGCTGTGTAGGCAGAGGCGGTTGGAGTATTCCCAGCCAAGGGGAGGGGGAGAGAGGGCTACTTTCTCCCTGCCTGGGGCTTGGCAAGGACAGAACCAATGACAACGTGAGGGGCAGACACAGGTGGCACGTGAAAGCCCTCCTCAGTCTTAAGAGGGGTCTGTACAGTATCTTGTTTGCCAGGTAAAAAAAATAATACTTCTGAGAGAGCGAGAGAGAATGAGAAAGACAGAATTTGCATAGATTGTACATTTAGCTCCAGCAGATTTTGGACACCTTTATTTTGCCCCCCCCACCCCCACCCCCGGTAAACTTCTCAGCAGACACATGAGGTAGCGCCTGTGGTTGACCCATGGGCATAGTAAGGTAAGTGAGGCAGAAGCACAGAGGACCTCCTGTGAGCACGGCTTCCAAAGATGTTTCCAGACATGTGGCAAGATGGCTGCTAAAACCTGGTATCTGGAGGGAGCCGGGCTGTTTGACACGCCAACCCCTCCTCCTGAACCACATCCTGGACCTCTCCGCCTGGTAGGATGGAATTCTGGAAGGCGGGGACCAGGCCAATGGGGACCTCCGTACGTCTAAGGGGCAGCTCTTGGGGTCTGCAAATTCTGTGCCATCTTCCCTTCAGTACAAACTGTCTTGAGACCAGGAGAGCTGAACACGCCAGTTATGAGACACTTCTCCTCTGAGGGACCGTTTCTTTGGGACGGGAATGACTAGTAAGAGGTCCCCATTCCCCTCGGAGCTCGACATAAGCTGTTATTTTTTTGCCCCTTCCTGATGGTGGCTTCTTCCTCCCCCACCAGGACAATGCCTAGCTTCCTTTTAAACCACCTCTCCAGAGAGCAGAGGTTGCCGGAAGTGCACAGGCTGAAAGAGGTTTCCCTTTGCCTACACTCTGGTAAGAAAAAAATGCCAACATTTCAAAATCATATTTCCTATAAAAATATGGATTTCTGGCTTCCCTTACCAAATTAGATGATTCTGCTGCACTGTGCCTGTATTCTCACACGCAACTCAGGCTGGAGCTGAGATGCAGCTGTAGTTTTTTGTCTGTGTCATGTGCACGCTGCAGACTACAGTACCCACCACTCCCCACTCCCTAATGTCTTACACCAGCTGCGTCACTCATCTACGCTAGTGTTTTGGACCCTATAGCCACTTGTAACCCCTGCCAGAGGGCGTGGCTTCGATCTGGCGGGTATTTGCCCACAGCTGTTTCTGGCATAGCCCCCTTGGGTGCTGCTGCAGGAGCGTGTCCTGAGTCCCCAGTGAACTTGGCTATGAAAGGGACCTTTGCTCAGGCCCCACACCCGGCATCTACTGCCCTCCTTTCCTCTGCATCCTCTTGGCAAAGAGATCAAGGCTCCAGCCAGCGTCCTCCTTGCACCTGCAAACTGGAGAACCGGAAGGAAGCATGGTCGCCCCCCAGTCCCGGCATGTGCCCAGAGCAGCTGTAATCTGCCCTTTGCGGGGGTGGGGGGGCGTGCTCATTCCTTCTCAACTCCACTGGCATTTTGAAAGTTAAACTAACAATGGCAAATGAAGTCGGAATGACTCCTGATGAGATCAGAACGGCCTTTTTCCGAAGGGAGGTGCATGTGCACTTCTGAGAACAGGGGGGTCCCAGGAACTGCTCATGCCCTCCTTGGAGACAGGCCGCCTTGCACATGGCTGGGGAAGCGGGACTCAGGAAGGCTGCCTGCCTCCTGAGCGTGGTTTCCACCTGAACGTCACAGGGGTGAATGGGAAATTGGACAGAGTGTCGCAGCTTATTCAATGCGTCCTTCTCCCCCAAACCCACGTCCCACCTCTAAGTCCTCCTGAAGTCCGAGGACCTGGCCAGTGACTCAGCCCACAGTCACTCTGCTTCTTTAAGAGGCTTTCCAGAGACCACGTTCTCAGGCTTTGAAACCCTCAGGCAGCCACAGCTCAAGGTTGCCTGACCAATGGCCTCTAACTAATAAATCATTCTCAGGTAGATTACAAAAATGAGTTAAACTAGTTCCCCTGGGAAAACGTCACCTTTGCTCAAATCATCCTGGGCTTTGTTTGAAATTCTCCCTTTTTTCCTTAGAGCCAAATGGAACATCTTCAAAGTGATTCTCTGGTTCAGAAACAGAGGATGCTGAGGAACATCCCACGAGGCGGCTCGGCTTCCCGGCCTCCTGGCGGTGAGCAGGGAATGAGGCCCGGGCCAGGGAGGGGTGGGGACCGTCCCCGGAGTAAGCCAGCTCTGCCATTCTCCACTTGTTCCCAGGTGGGACAGGAGTCAGCAATGTCAGGGTGCAGGAGGGGCCCCGCCGAGGAGTCTGCAGGCTCATGGGTGCGCAGGGACATGCCAGGGCAGAGCCCCCGAAACCATCACAAATGACACACAGGGCCCTAGTGGCGAGGAGGGTGAAAGGGCGGCTCCCCGGCAGCTGCCACAGGCTCAGGGAGGCCCTGGCCAGAGGCAGAGGCCGGGGGCAGAAAGTGGATGTGACGCGGGCCTCTCGGCTCCCACAGAGCTTGTGAAACCACGTGGAGCTCATGTGGGCTCTCCGAGAAAGCCACGCCGAGGTCCCTGGAAACACTGGGCCAGCTCCTGGGCTCTCCTGGCCGGGTCTGACCCCCTCCCATCTTCCTAGACTAGATCTCTTTTCCTCCAGGGCGTGGAAGGAGCCTGCTTTTCCTCGCATGCAGGCCCACGGTTAGAGTGGCCGTGGGAGGGCAGCGATGGAGGAAGCGGGGACGCCCCAGGCCCTGCAGCCGGCACAGCCTCCCTCCGCAAGTCGCTGGCCTGTCGCGTCCCTGTGCCGGGGGCGGGTGGCGGGGATGGCTCAGAAATTCCAACACCCCCAGAGCCGGAGGGCTGAGTCACGCTAACACACTGCATGAGGAAAAGCGAGGCACCAGTGTCCCCAAGGGCACCCCACTTCCGGCCAGTGGATGATGCTGGTTGAGGCGTTCTCCTCATGGTGTCCAAGCCCCCTGCTTCCCACTGAGGACACGGAGAACGTAGGACAGACAGAGACAGAGGTGACAGATAGATAGATAAAGCAGCAGAGAGACAGAAAGAGACAGACATGAGGGGCTGGGGGATGAGAGGGGGAGGGAGTGGAAGGGCTGGGGGAGGGGGCCTTTTGTGAATAAAGGCAGCTTCAGTTAGTAAGATAACGTAATTGACAAGCTGCAAAAACAGCACCTACTAATTAGTCATTGACTAAAACATATAAATAATAAATATCTAAAGTGTCCCTTCTCTATATCCTCCATGGCCCACAGGACATTCTGCCTTGCTGGGCTGGGGGTGTGAGTAGGGGGCGACAGCTGACGGGTCACTGGGAGCAAATGGCGGTACCTTCAAACCCACACTGGAGGGAAATCCGACAAGGACCAGCTCTCTGTGGGAAGGACTTTTCCAAGAGAAGCCTGTCCTTGGGGGGAGGGTGGGATCAGCTGAGGAGAGGGCCCCTGGGGAGGGGTCTCCGGATGAGCAGGGCAGCCCTCCGATGTACACATGGCAAGGAAAACCCTTTGGGTTTCTAGTAACTCAAGCAATTTGAATAACACTGCTCTTTAGGTTTCAAACAACCAGATACTCAAGCTTCCCACTTTTACACTGCATGTCAGATGGGCCTGTTGGCACCTTGGATAAGAAAGGGCATGACTTTAAAAACCAAATCTGAGATGCTTCTTCCTGGCCATGAAAAGTCTGTTCCATGCGGTTTGGTCGCTCCCAGCAGCACCGAGTGTGCGATTCACAAATGTTCCAAACGCCTGACCTCAGAACAAAGGGCTCAGGCAGGTGACAGGTATTGCTGTGCTGACCAGCTCAGGCGTTTTGCTCCCAAGGATCTCTATGAGTTTCATGGCCATGGTCCCCGAAGTTCCCACTGTCAAGGCCCAGAGGGGTCATGGTCTTGGTCTCGTCGCCCGTGAACGGCTGGGGGCTTGACCCTCACGCTCATGAGCATGGCCCAATTTCTGCCTCGAGGGAGGGTGGCCTGGGGCCCAGCATGTCTGGCAGTCACACTGTGGGTGGGCCTTGGCCATGGCACTTCAGAAGGCTCTCCGGCTCCTCTACTTACTAAGGAGGACGGCTGAACCTGAGAAGGGCTGGTGGGAGGCCCTGCCAAGCCCGCTACCTCCCTGCGGACGGGCCCGCGAGCCTGACTTTAACGCCCTGTCACTTCAGGGCTGGCACAAGGGTTTCCCGGCCCAGAGGAGCAGGAAGAGGAGCTGAAGGGCGGGGCTGGAGATCAAACCCGCCCTCTGGGCAGTGCTTCTCAAACTAGGTTTTGCAGAGCCCTTGGGTTCTGAAGAGGTACCTTAGGAGACGCCCTTGGCAAGGGACTGCCCGGTGGGCTGAGCTTTGAGAAAGAATCTCACACTCGCAGCTTCAACCAGAGCAGCCTGGATTTCATCTGCACCCTGAACCTCCCTCCGCCTGCGACTTAGTAAACAAAGCTCTGCTGCTCAAAATAAAAGTTTTGGAATCACTTGTCTGGGCGGGGTGGGGAGGGGTGTCAGGTCATTGAGGGGGAAGACAAGGAACCTGTAGCACTCGAGGATCAACCAGAAGAGGTAAGACCACCACGGTGCTGGGACTGAGCCATCCCCACCCCCGGGAGCCGGCCTGCTGGGTGCAGGTGGCTGGCAGAACCTGCTTCGGCCTCCAAACCTTCCCTCTCCGTCATTCCATGGCCAGGAGAGCCCTGCTCCCAAAAGGCACCCCCCGGGGGTGGGAGGCCAGGGTCCGGCTCCCACTGGCCCTCTGGCTGCTTCCCCTTTGAGATCCGCTGGGGCCCCCACTTGCCCAGTGCTACCTGAGCCGGCCGTCGGGTTTGACGGCGCCCAGCTCTGACTTGGGGTCAGGGCTGAAGGAGCTCCAGGCCGTCTGGCTGCAGGTCTGCATGACGGGGCAGACAGTGGGGCCTGTGGCACAGATGTCCATGGCGGTCCACATCCCACCCACCAGCGAGTCCAGCCAGCGCTCCAGGGCGGCGCCGGCGGACGCGGCGTTCCTCCGAGCCTCCTCCACCTGGGCGGGGCTGATGGGCAGGCTGAGGACGGGGTTCAGGCTCTGGAAGCTCTGCTCCATGTAGGCGCTGCGGGGGGGCCCGTTGTGCAGCCTCAATGCCTCCTCTGAAAGCCAAAGGGAACAAGGACATCATTAGACGAGCCATGGACCGGTCACCTACTACTGTGTGCTTGGCACCGTGCTGGGCACTGCGTAGCACCATTCAGTTCACGGGACAATCTCACGAGGAAGTTCTTTTAGCACTCCCATTGTACAGACAAAGAAACTGAGCCTACGAGGACATTCCTTCAACAGGTATGAGCCCACTTTGTGCAGGGCATGGTCCATTCATTTATTCATTCAGCATGTATTTATGGAGCCCTTTCTATAGTCCAGACAATAATTCATTCAACACATATTTACGAAACATCTACATCTGCAAGGCATTCATTCATTTATTTATTTCATACAGATTTATTAAGTGCCAGGCTCTATTCTGTGGTGGAGCAAACCAGACAATGAAGGAGACCACAATCCAGTGGAGGAAGAATGATGACAATAAAGAAAGAAACAAGTAAATAAATAAGGTCATTCCAGAAAATGGTAAGTGTCATGAAGGGAATAAATGGGGTGTGTTGAGTCAGAGCAGGGGCCTGAAAAACTACGGCCCTTGGGCCTAATCCGGCCCACCACCTGTTGTTGTAAATAAAGTTTTATTGGAACACGGCTATGCCCATTTGGATACATATTGTTTATGGCTGTTACCACAGCACAGCTGAGTAGCTGAGACAGAGATTGTATATGGCCCACAAAGCTGAAAAATTTACTATCTAGCCCTTTACAATAAAAGCTTGCTGATTCCTGGGTTAGAGAGTGACAACGGTATTTATTTTAGTTGGGATGGCAGGGGAGACCTCCCTGAGGAGATGACATCTGAGCTGAGTGCTGATTCATGGGAAGGAAGAAGCCACATGCAGATCCTGGAGAAGAGAATTCCAGGCATTGGGAACAGAGGATGCAAAAGCCTCATTAAGCATCTTTCCCCAAATCATACAGGTGATGAGAGTCGGAGCCAGGGTTTGAACCCGGGTCTGTGGACCTCAAAGCCTGGTGAGCATCCCCGCTCTGGGCTGCTGAATGCCCACCATGAACTCTGTATAAGACATGGATCTCTGCTTCGGTCCAAGATGTGGGGCATGAATGGCCCACAGCAAGGAGTCCTGGAAAGCATGAAGCTGGGACCAGAGTGGGGTGGGGTGGGAGGTCCAGCTGGCTCCCAAAACGGCTCTGCCTTGCTGAGCACCAGGGTCTCATGCCAGAGCTCGGGGACAGCAGTCAGGCTGTCTGGGTTTGAATCCCCACGTCCCACATACCAGGTGTGTGACTTCTTCCTCATCAATAAAATGGGTGGAGAACTAGTACCTTCCTCGTAGCTCTGTTTGTGATGATTAAATGTGCTGACTCATGTGAGGTGCTTAAAATGGTGCCTGGCATATTCTAAGTACTCGGGAAAGTTTAGCTAGAATTATTATTATTGGCATTATTAGTACAAAATACACACACACACACACACAACTATAGGGCTGATTTTATCATCCCTATTTTACAGATGAGGAAACGGAAGCAGCTATAGTTTAGAGACAGATCTGGAGTTAAATCCAGGGCTGGCTGACTCCGAAGCCCGTTCTTGTCATTATGATACTCTACCAAGAGGCTCATATATCAGCAGGAAGCTAAAACAATGCTTTTGTTTTTTATTTTATTTTTCCATCTGGGAGCTAGTCTTTTGCAGACTTGGTTTCCCCATCTGCAAAATGGGGATACTCACCCTTCCAGCAATTAGACTCACACGGCTGGCACGAGGCTCAGGTAGAAGTTCACGTGCTTTGTAAACAGTAAAGTAACGTATGAACAAGAGAGACAGTGACTGTTTCCCAGGGCTTAAAGATGGGGAAGCAGAAAGTCTAGACATTTGGGCTGAAGGAAAGAAGCTAGATGTTTCTATTTTGAGGAAGTTCCCACTCATGGCTTATTTCATTACCAAACACAAGAATATAT
This sequence comes from Balaenoptera acutorostrata, assembly GCF_949987535.1. NCBI lineage: Eukaryota > Metazoa > Chordata > Mammalia > Artiodactyla > Balaenopteridae > Balaenoptera > Balaenoptera acutorostrata. The sequence continues at coordinate 24,807,516 of NC_080078.1, forward strand.
TGTTTGAAAAGACTGGCTAATGATTCTGGTAGGTCGTGTTTTACCAAATCAGGTTTTGCTATAGCCAAGATCACTAGGATTAGAAGAAACCTCCTTATAAGACAATGCAGCATTCAGATGACAATGCTTCCTCTTTGCTTGATGGTGGCTGTCACCCTCGGAGACAACCAGGAGAACCTGGATAATCAGCACGTTACTTTCTGATATGTGTGGTCCTGAGTGAGGAAGAAAGACCGTGTATATATACCTGTCCTTCAAAAAGCAATGGGAGGGCTTCCCTGGTGGCGCAGTGGTTAAGAATCCACCTGCCAATGCAGGGGACACGGGTTCGAGCCCTGGTCTGGGAAGATCCCACATGCCACGGAGCAACTAAAGCCTGTGCACCACAACTACTGAGCCTGCGCTCTGGAGCCCGTGAGCTGCAACTACTGAAGCCCGCGAGCCTGGAGCCCGTGCTCCGCAACAAGAAAAGCCACTGCAATGAGAAGCCTGCCGACCACAACAAAGAGAAAGCCCACGCGCAGCAACGAAGACCCAATGCAGCCAAAAATAAATAAATAAGATAAATTTATATATTAAAAAAAAAGAGCAATGAGAAAGCTAGTTGAATTAAAAATATGCTTTGACTTGCATGTACGAGAAAGTCATTCCTTCAGTTCCCAATGCCCCAGGAAGCTGGGGGGCTGGACTCTGCGGCCTGGAGGGGAACCGGTGGGAGAAAGCCGAGAAGCACGCCCGGAGCACATGTCCTGTCTTGCTATACTTAGCAGAGCTTCTCTTTCTCGAGTTCCTTAAGAAGTCTGGCCCACCTCTCCCTGATGCCCACCAAAGGGTTTTCAGGAAAAAACCCCTGTTTTCTTTTCCTTTGTTTTTTCAGGAGGACAGAGCCTGTTCTCTTTGGAGCAGGTCCTGACTTCCCTACTAGAGCCTCTCAACGCCTTCATCTCTGCAGAGACTGCAGAGGTGAGAAGCTGGGGACTGGGGAGACACCCAAACTGAGAAAAGGCAGGACATTCAAAGTGAAAAGAGGAGTTAACAAACATTTGAACGCTGGGAACCAAATATTGTGGTTGGTGCAGAAAACCCTTATGAAAAATGAGGTTAACGTGGGAAATGCTATTATAGCATCAGCCCACAATGTTCGCCTCTATAATTAAATTTCCCTCAATTCCACCTCATCAGATTTCTTGAGATTACCAGGGATGCATCAATAGCAAATTACTCTTGATGAATCACTTTACAAATTGCATTGCTCCCACCTTCGTGTTCCCTGTCACCAGAACATCATTAACAGATACAATTACTGACGACAGGGGGGCTGCTCCCAGTGGGGTAAAATGACCCTAGGCTCATCCTGGGCATGCGTGGGGAGAGCCCTGCTGTCCTCAGAAATCCCAGGAGAAAAGATCGGAAAAATCAGGACCCCATGAATGGCCCCGGGCTATTTTACTGAGGTAGGGATGGATTCAGGGTCACTCGTTTTCTGTCCGATAGCTGTATGGGAAGCAAAGAGGAGACGACCACTTCCATCCCTCTCCTCCACGTCTGCCTTTGGGAACCCTTAGAGATGCTAAGGATGTGAGCCTCATCAGTGGGACACTTGAGGACCCTAAGTGGGTGGGCTCTGGCCCCGCTTGTTCTGTAGGAGCTGTCTTTTGCCTGTTTCATGGGGGAGAGGAGAAGCAGACTTCCAGTACCTGAAAACATGAGGTCCAAATCTTTCTGCTTGTTCAGTGCAGAAACTTAGCAGAAATTGACAGAATTCACATCAACACTCCCTTCTTAGGACTCTAGGTGCCCCTCCCCATATCTATGTCCCCCTCTCCTTGTGTCACTGGCTAAATGACACCCAGCCCAGAGCTCTTTTTAGCCAACAGAGGCTGTAATGCGTTTCTGGCTTCTGGGTTTGTGATCTGTTAAATGGAGGCGAACAATTTCAAACACCAAGAGACCTGGAAATCCTTTTTCTAGGAATCTATGTTATGGATGCATCTTCATGGGCACATACTATCTTAGGTTCAAGTATCTTCTTTGCAGTTGTATCTGTAACAACAACAACAAAAGAAGCTATGTGTCTACCCAGGCGGGGGTGGGGTAGGGACAGATAGATTGTGGGTCCTTAACCCAAAGGAATACTAGGCAGCTGGCAGCTTTACATACATCGACTCCGAAAGTGAAAAAAGCAAGTTTCACTTCAAAGTGTATCATTCTATTCTTAAAAAAATGACAATGTCTTTGTGATTTATTTTGTGTTTATGTCAATGCTTTAAAAGCACTGAGAAACCTCTAGAAGGACTGTACACTAAACTGTTGGCAGTGGCCACTCCTGGGGATGGGATTGAGCAGGGAGGAAGACGTTACCTGTGATAAAAGAAAGGGGGGTGGGGAATAGAAAAATAAAAGAAACCCTTTTGGAAAAAAAAGAAAAAAGGCAGGCATGCTAGGAGTCTGACACCCCTCTCCCTGACCCCATGCCCAGTGGGAACCACCATCCTGAATTTCCTGTTAATAATTTCCTTCATTTCTTCACAGCTTTCTACTGATACATGAATCCTGAAATACTATATTGTTGGCTTGGCCTGTTTTTGAACTTTAAATACATGCATGGTAATTATGATATCCCCACCCTAACATTATGTTCTAGAGGCTCATCCAGATCAGCATGTGGAGGGTCCTACATTGTGTTCCCTGCTGCGTAGACCTCCACTGTCGGAACAGACCACATTGTTGGTCCATTGGATGTCGGACGTTTGGATTGGTTCTGGTTTGGTGCTATTATCAACAACTTGCTGTATTTCTGCACAAGTCTCTATGGCCTCTACCTCGGGTGGAATTTCTGTGCAGTAGGGTATGTGTATATGTTCAACTTCACCAGCAAATGCGAACTCATTTTATTACATGGCTCTCTCACTAGCACTTACATGGACAGTTATTATTCTCCATCTTGACCATCAAATGATGTTGTCTCATCTTCAGACATGTCCTAACATGGCAGACGTGAAGTGGAATCCCTTTTTGCTTTTAATTTGCATTTCTCTCATTATTCACGAGGCTGAGCATCTTTTTATATGTGTGTGTATATGCTCTCTCTTTTTTATTTCTTTTATATCAGGGATTGGCCCTTTCTCTAAAGGACCAGATAGCAAATACTTTTGGCTCTGTGGGCAACTACTTAATGCTGGCGTTGTGGCCCCAAAGCAACAACAGTCAATATGTAAATGAGTGAGACTGCATTTCAATAAAATTTTATTTACAAAAACAGGGAGTGGGCTGGATTTGGCCTGTGGCTTGTAGTTTGCTCTGACTTAGGGGATTTCTGAATTTGAGTACTTTTTGTATATTCCAAATATGAGTACTTTTTTGTGTGTGTAAATATTTTCCTTTAGTATATGTCCCCTCACCTAGTATATCATGTTTTTGATGAACAGAAATTCCTATTTTAGTTATATTTTTTAAAACATTGAACAAGATTTGCTGAAACTCAATATCAGCTTGGGTTTATTTCCCACCTGTCTTAAATATGATCAGGACCTTCCAGAAGTCCAGTGAGAGAGCATCTAATAAACAGGTGTCTAATACAGAGACAGATGACATCACCTCAGTGTGCAGAGACGGGCAGAAAATTAGAAGGTTCTGTATGACAAATGAGCAGGAAAAAGTCCTGAGAGCAGACAGCCCTGCTCTCGAAGGTGGCCCACGTGCCCCATGTCTGAGCAACGCTGCCCGCCCAGGTGAAGGACCCAGGAGGCCTCTGGCAATGGAATATTTACCCCACAGAAATACTGGAAGTACTCACCCGGTTTGATGGGCTGCCTGTTTGAGAAGGTCAGAGGCGCGACGAGGAATTTGGTTTCTGCGACTGGCACCCAGTGGTGGAGAATTTTCACTGTCCAGACCCCAGGCCTCAGGGGCAAGTTCAAAGGGGGCTTGTAGTGGGTGAATTCGGCAGTGGACTCAATCAGGATGTCGTAGGTGGCTGCGATGATGTTGACGGGATCCACCCAGACGACAGTCACAGTCACGTTGGGGCCCTTCCCCCATTTCTGCATGCCGACTGGCTCGTCCATGGGCCCCAGGAGACCCCCAAAGTTGCGAAAGAGCCGCTCCTTGGCATCCCAGTCAGTGCCGACCTGAAACAGGAGAGCGAGTTCTGAAATCACGGGGCCTCTTAGGAAGGCCTAGGATACTGCTTATTGGGCTTCATATACCCATATAACAGATGAGGAAACTGAGGCTCCAATTAAGTTACTTGCTCAGTAACTTAATGTTGGACAGGCAGTAAGCAGAAGACCTGGGATTTGGACCTAGTCTGAAGGATTGCAAGGCGTGTGGTCCATTTCACTAAACCTTTGGGCCTCCTGTGCCTACTGTGTGGTGTGTACATGGAATGAATACCTGCTTGCAGGCCATTCCACGGAAACATACACCCTGCCACTCAACAGGTGCAGTTGATCTCCACTTCGGTCATTGGCTTTCCAGATAATGTGCCTCTTGTTAGTACAATCATTCTGAACAAGAGTGGAGCTCAGGATTTGGAGCTGCCCTATTATAAGCTAGGAAACATGAGGGTCCCTTAGTATCGCCTATCATTTGCAGGAGTTCAGATAGCTTTCCAAGGAAGAGACAGCATTGGCTTCCCTAAAGCATTCTGAGCTGGACTCTAGGGGTGGGAGATGGTTGTACAATATCCATCCTTCCTGCCAGCCAGCGGGGTGTGTGTATGGCTTTGATCCCCCAGAAATCTGCTCTTGGCTTCCATCCTTCCCCTTTTGCTGCCTGCAATTTATTCTCCACCCAGTAACCAGAAGGACCTTGTGAAATGTCCTCTCACTGCTCAAATCCCTGTGGCTAGTCCCCTGCTGATTCCTGGTGTCCAGCACTGCGCTTGGTACACAATCAATGCTCCATCAATCACCTGTCGAATGAATGCGTGAATGACTTGGCAAAAAATGAATTAACCACATAGATCCCTGATACTGAGCTTTGATGCTATTTCAAGTCAGATTAAATTAGGGGCTCTTCTCTCCCCCAGGAGGTTTAATATAATGTTCTGAAGACACAGCGTGTGGGTACATGGTAGCAGGTGGTAAGCATACTACAAGGACGTTGGTGCTGTGATCCTTCCGTGAGCAGCGTCTCTGATGTGTGTGTGTGCAGGATGGGGTGCAGGTGTGGCTAAACATGTCTACACCCTGAGTAGACTTCACACGTGCAGGGCAAACATAAGCTGGTTTACTTTCTCGTTGTTCGTGCCACAAGTTACTATACCCAGGACACAGGGCTCCATGGCTAATATTTACCGAGAGCTTCTGGTGGGCCAGACCTACTGCTAAGTGGGTGGGTGCATCGATTTGGCTAACATTCCCAACTCCACCGAGGGGGGACCCTTGACATTATCCTCATTTCACACATGAGGAAACTGAGGTTCAGAACAGTTGGATGACTAGCTCTGGTCGGTGAGGGGGGACCCAGGAAGTCTGACCCCAGAGTCTGGGTTCTTATTCACTCTTCTATATATTGCCTCCCATTCACTCACTCACTCACCCACTCATTCATTCATTCATTCATTCATCCATCCAAAACATATGTGCCGGGCGCCTACCACCTACCGGGGTGGTTGTAATACGTGCATGTTCACAGGCCCACAACCTGCTTCAGGTTTCCAACTTTAGGCCAAGATTGGCCTTAAGGAGCTGCCCTAAGGGGCAGCAGAGGAAGTCACGCTGGGACAGAGGCAGCCGTCCCTCCCAGCCTTGGGAGATCTTGGCCTGTTCTGCCACCCTGCCACCCTCTCCAGGTACTGGCACCTACTGAGGACCCCTGGGGCCTAGCACAGCAGCTGAAACACAGGAGGAATGAAAACAACACTGTCTATTGAAGAAATAAACGAATGAGTGGGCAGGATGCAAGCTAGGCCTCAAAGTCAGAGATTGTTCTAGAGAAACCCTATCCTGCGACCTCCATCCGTACAATCCTTTCCAGCTCCTTCCCACTGTTCATGAGTCCAGTCTCTCCTCCTGTCCTATCCTGCGAGGTCTGGTCCTTTACGATCTGACTCCAGCTTCAACTCCATCCCGCTCCCTCCCCTCTACTCCCCCCTGCTCCAGGCCACCCTGGAACACTCTTGGCGCCTCTGCCAGAAGGGCTCTCTATCCCCTGATCTTCCGTCCGCGCCCGGCCCTCTCTTGGGCTCAGTCTTCCTTCCTTCCCCGCCCTCCTCCTGGCCAGTTCTTCATCTAGCTCTCAGCCCAGGTGTCACCTCTACCCGGAAGCCTTCTTTGCTTACAGGCACCCCTGATGTGCTTGTCTAAGCATTTGCCCAGCATAGCTTTTTAACCTATCTATCTATCTATCTGTCTGTTTTGCACAGTATCACAACTTCTAATTTACATGTCTCTCTCCATAGCTCAAAACTGTCATGTGAAGCAGAATATATACATATATGTGTGTGTGTGTGTGTAACTGAGTCACTTTGCTGTACAGAAGAAATTAACGCAACATTGTAAATCAAATATACTTCAATTAAAAAAAAAAAAAACAAATTGTCAACTGCACGAGGGCAGGGACTACACCTGGCTTGTTCACTGCTATATCACTAGTGCCTAAAAGAGTGCTGAGCACGCAGTGGGTGCTCAGTATCTCTATCTATCAGTCCATCCATTATCTACATATGTCATGAATGATTAGCGGCCGAGCACATGGACAAATGGATCAATGACCACAAAACCACTTTGGGGTCCTACTTAAGGAAGGGATGTGTGACCCGTTAGGGGAGTGGGGGACAGTCCTGAACATCATCTTTGGATCCCCCAGAGAAATGGGGGTGAACAAGTCTCCTAAGTCTGAGTTCTAAAACCAAGATAACCCAGGTGGAAGAGTTGTGGAGCAGCTGACAGTGGGAAACTTGAATTTGTCGATATCTAGGAGAGGAGGAGGAAGTCGGCTGCCGCCTCCCAACATGAGGGGAGGTGGGGCTGCCCGAGAGACAGCCCAATGGCTGTCACATCATCTGTGGCCCTCAAGATCTTCTCACCAGGCCTCACTGTGGAAGTCCACTGCCATTCACTGCCAAGCGGTCAATTACTCAAATTTAAGTACATGTTGAAGTTCAAGCTCAATATACTGGTCCCCAGCTTCAAACTCACCAAGGCTTCCTTCCCACTGCACCTAAAATGCAATTCAAACTTCTTTCCAGGGCCTGTGAGACCCCTCATGATCTGTCCTCTGGCCCCCCTGAGACCTTTCTCCTGCTCACTGGCCACACTGGCCTTGCTGCTCCTTGAATATGCCAAGCTCCTTCCTGGAGCCTCAGGACCTTTGTGCATGCTCTTCTCTTAGAAGATCCAAGAATGTTCTAGGTCTTCCCACCATTGACTCTTTTACAGGTTTCAACCCTAAAGTTATCTCATTAGAAAAGCCTTCCCAAATGAATCGTTCCATCCATGTAACCCAGCAGGACTCTATGGGGCCTTCTCCAGACAGATCCCCCTAGGTTCTCCACCTGCCTCTTGTCTGGAATAAAAACTTTAGCCTCCTAGGCCTTCCTTGAGTTCCAAAGAATAAATTTAATTAGAGAAGTGAGAAAATTCAGAAAGAAAGGAAAACAGTCAAGTGAGACAAAATAATAATAGTTTAGTTATTAAACAAAGTCAAGGACCTTTTAGTTCCTCCTCAAGGGCTATAGATAATATCCTGAGCCATATCCTTGAGCTGTTTTGCAGATACTGAAATGCCCACCAGGTGGAAGAAGTTAACTATATGCTGCCCACAAGCACTAGACCCCAGATGGGTTGCAACCAGAAGGTTTATGATGTTGACTCCTGATTACCTCACCACCAACCAATCAGAAGAATGTCCACGAGCTGATGATGCACCCAACAACCGCCCTCCCTCATCCTGTCTTTAAAAACCTTTCCTGAAAAACCATCAGGGAATTTGCATCTTTTGAGCATTAGCTGCCTGGACTCCTTGCTTGGCGCCCTAGAATAAACACTGTGCTTTCCTTCACCACAGCCCGGTGTCAGTAGATTGGCTTTACTGTGCTTGGGCGAGCAGACCCAAGTTTGGTTTGGTTACAGAAAGCTGTCCCTACCAGCCTCTCAAGTCCTCAGGAATCACATGAATGAAGTTTTATTTTCTTTATAATACTTGCCTATAACTGGAGCGTTTTTGTTCATTTATTTGCTCACTCATTAGCCGAGTGCCCCACTAGACTGCAACTCCACAACAACAAGGGTCTGGTCTGTCTGGTACACTACTGCCCCTCCCACACCTCATGTATTGTAGGCACTCGGGGGCTGCCTGCTGAAGGAATGAGCATCTTTCCTCTAAGCCACTAACATGGGACTCCCAGGGATGGAGAAATCAGAGCTATTCAATGACACTGGCCACCTGCCATGAGCCAGGCCCTATGCAAAGCCCTGGGACTGTGCCGACCCGACGGAGGTTCTCAATAGCCCACAAAGTGGCCCTGCAGTTCGTTCCCTCCTTCTTGTCCAATTTTACACTGTTTGCCTTAAAACTAAGAAAAAAAAATCAAGACACAAGTTTCAGGGCTCCCTGCATCACATGCTGTTACTCTGCCAGAGATCTGGGTGGTTCCCACATCAAGGGCACCAGAGCTGTACCGGAAACCCTCACAAATCACTAGCCGCGGAGTGCCCAACATCCGTCACTGCCAGAAGTGCCCAGTTACCCACTGGAAGGCTGATAAACAGGGAGAGCCCAGCCACCAGGCATCCATCCCCCTATGGGACATTAATGTCTTCAATTGGCCTCTTGGGCCCCCAGCACAGAATCCAACTGGGACAGCGTCTCATTGCCCCCTGACGCCAGTAATTTATGGAGTGGGCTCCCGTGGCAGCTCGGATCCAGTCACTCCATTTGGAGCCTTAACTGAAAATGGTGGCTGAACAAGAAACTTCCACCCATGCCTGTTCAGTGCCCATCCAGTCGGGCACAGGTTGGCCAGGCGGGGCCAGAGGGACTGGAGAAGGACCAGCAAGGAAAATGTAAGCAACTCAGACACTTCCTCCCACCCCACTCCTGACCTTCAAGATTCTCCATATTCTAAAACAGGATTCTTCATCCCTAACCCAGCAGCCAAACGCACTGGGAATGTTGAACTCCGGGAATGAATCACCTCTTTAGCTTCTTGCTGACGTGGGGAAGTTAGAAATCAGGTGCTGGAATTTTGTGTGGGCAACCCTCACCAAGCTTGATCAAGTCTCCCCTTCCCACCAGCATCACTACCCAAGCACATACACTCACTCATTCAGAAATCTTATTCAGCATCTACGAAGGCTGTGTACTCTTGTATGTGCTGAGGGTACAGCAGTGAGCCAGTGCTGCAGTCTCTGCTCTCTTGCAGACAATCACCAAGTGATCAGAGAAATCAACAAGATCATTTGAGATGGTAAATGCTAAGAAAAAAATAAAATAGGGATGTGTTGGGTGTAGAAATGTGGCATAAGCGGGTGGGCACGGACGGCTTCTCTGAAGGTGCACTATTTGGATTTAGATCAGAACGAACAACAACAACAACAAAGGTGAAAACCTGGGGGACAGTATTCTAGGAAGGAGGGTTGCCATGTGTCAAGCCCGAGGCAGGAACAAACTTGGCATGTTTGACAAAGATGCAAGAAGAGTGGGCGGGAAGAAGAGTGGTCCTGGATGAGGCTGGAGAAGCAGACAGAGGCCAGATCATGTAGGGCCTTTCAGGTCTCGAGGTAGGGCTGATGTTACAAGGGTGGTGTTAGATGAATCCATCTCCCCAGGCAGAAAAATAACTAAAATAAACTAAATAAAAAAATAACTAAATAACTAAAATAATAATAACTAAATAATAATAATAACTAAAATAACTAAAAGCAGTCCTAGGGAGGTGGGAACTGCATTCCATGGATCCATGCATCAGACCATCTGTCCATCCACTGACACCTCTGTCCATCCCTCTACGCATGCATGCATCCATTCACTCATCCATTCAATGACTGATCTGGTGCTTACTTTGAGTTAAACCCTGTGTTAGGAACTGGGGAAACAAAAGCACAATTAAGCGTGGGATCTGTGGCCTAAGAGACCTGGATTCAATGTTGAGCTCTTCCGCTTCCTAGCTATGATCCAGAAAATCACTGACTCTCTATAGGCCTCAGTTCTCCAATCTGTAAGATGGGACTAATGCCACAACTTCATTAGGAAACTGATTTGTTATTGGTTTACTACTAACATAGGTTTAGGAGGAATCACTGGTTAGGGTGAAAAATGAAAAGGAATAGAAGTTCTACTATAAAAATATACCAAAGCTCCAGGTTGGTTGGTGCACTGATATTGACCACCCTGAACCTTCTCCAGGCACAGGGCCAGCTTATCTTTGGGCCTCTTCAAGTCCTCTTCTCCTCCAGCTCCAATTACAAGCGTCAGAGCAGAAACAGAGCCCAGCAAGTAGACTGCCAGAAGGGACTGTCGTGTGACAGTTTCTGGCCTCTTACCTCAGAAAACTGAAGCCTCCCAAAGTCGCTGGGTGGGCTGGCGATCTTGAAGACTTTCTTTGGCATCACCCATGTCTCCAGGGTCTCGAGTTTGCTCACGGCCAGATTGGTAGCATGATGCTTGATCAGAAAGCCCTGGAAACGGTCAGCAAGGAAGTAGAGGTGGACAGAGGCTGGGTGGCCCATTGGATAGTACCTGAAAAACATGCACAGGCTCACTCAAGCTCATGGGTCAGGGCTGGACGTGTGTTGGATCACAATGGGGTTCCCCACCCATCACGCTGATCCTGTCCCTAAAATAATCCCCATCTTATACAAAGCTCACTGTATTCCTGAAAGCTGCTCCCTGTGTTTCTATGATCTCAATAACTGTTAACAATAACTTTTTGCTGATCACAAATGTAAAACATGCTGACTGTATGAAAGTACAATCAAGAAAATAAAAATGACTACTTTTGATGCTTCTTTCCATAGATGATGTCAATTCACAGACATTCACTGACCCTCCAGTGCTAGGTACTGAGAAGTGACAATGGTGTGCAAACAATGTCATCGTGACATACTTCCTTTCAGCCTTATTTTCTACATACATATTTACATAAATCCTACATAGCTGGGACCATAATATACACACTGGCTATATCCTGCTTTTGCTTCATAGTATTTCCTGAGCATTATCATGTCTTTGAATAGTCTCTGAAAACATGATTTTTTTTGTGTGTGTGTATACATTATTCCATTGTATGTAATACCACGATATGGAAATATAATACCAAATATGGTATTATTATAGAGAAAGTTCCCCATCATTGGGTGTTCAACTGGTTTCTAATTTTTTGCCATTCTAAACAATGCTGCATTAACCATCCTTGAGCAAAAATGTTTGGGGGAACATCTTTCTTCCTCTCTAATCTCCAAGGGGCTCTTGATGTCTGCTGCCCAAGTTTATCAGAAAGCTTGTACTGATTTACACTTCACTGTCCTTCTTACCAATGGCACTGGGTATGGTCCTTAAAAATTATTGCCAAACTGAGATAAATTCATACATACACAAGTAGGTAGCTCGTTTTAAGATGCATGTCTTTGATTCACAAAGGCTTCTGGCTGAAAGGGGCAGGGAAGCTAAGCAGAGATGCCCAGAGGAGGGGGGAGTGAAGAGAGAAGGAGGGAGGAGCCCGGACAAGCCCAGCTCTTTGGCCTTCCTACTTGTGAAATGAAAAGCTGTCGCTTCTGCAGCGTGTAAGGTGCATGGTACTTAGAGGGTGCTCGTGGTTCCTTAATGAGAGCATTCCACAAATCACTGTCCCTCTCAGTCTTCCTCTCCTCTGGTCCTGCTCTGGAGTTTAAGTCTTTATGTCTGATTATAACAGTTAGGGAAGCCGCCTTCCTGTGTTCCGCATCTCCTGAAATCACTGCCTTGTTATCAGATGCCTCCAGGGCTTTGAGAAAAAAACCTGCACTGTCTTCAGACTGCTTGCTGGGCATTCCCGGCCCACGCAAGTCCACTTCGGTCTGGACTTTGGAAGCAGAAAACCCTCCCTCCGGACTGTGCTGCAGAACTCGCTGCCGTGATGGAATGTTCTTCATCTGTGCGGTTCAGTTCAGTAGCCTCAGCCACTTCTGACAACTGAGCACTTGAAATGTGGCTGGTGTAACTGAGGAACTGCATTTTAAATTTTAGTTAATTTAGACTTAAATGTCTCCTTGTGGCTAGTGACGATTGTGGACAGCATAGATGGCATTGTGAAAGTGTCCTGGGGCTGCCTGCATTAATGTCTGCAATTTGTCACCTCTCCTGTCTCTTTCCCATGTGACTCTGTAGGTTTCCTTGCACCGATGAGGTGAGTCTATTCCCCCATCTCAAATCTGCTTTGGCCAGAAGAGGAAGGGGTATCATGCCAGTTCTGAGCCAGGGCCCCAAGTAGCCTTGCACATTTCCACTCCCTCTCTTGCTCTTCTGTATTCACCATGAGAGCACACCTAGACTAGCCTGCGGAGGGATGACACACTCAGAGCAGAGCCGAGCCACCCCAGGTAACCCAGCCGAAGCCATCCTAGATCCGCCAACCACCCCCAGCCAAGACCTGCAGCTGGCTGCAGATGCAGGAGAGATGCCAGCTGAGCCCAGGAAAACTGCCCAGCTCACCTGCAAACTTGAAGGCTCTGTAAATGCTTATCGTTTCAAAGCACTGATTTGGGGCTTGTTACACGACATTATTGCAATAGGTAAATAATAGGTCGTCAGTGTTTGTTCTGTAAGGTCGTCAGTGTTTGACTAGTGAAGGTGGAAGAAAAGCAGGAGAGATTGTTGTCATGGGAGTTAAAAGAAGAAAGTGTTTCCAGAAGGCGGTGGTCAGTTGTATGGGGCTCTGCTAAGGGGTCAGGCAAACAAGCAATGGTCAAGTGCCCCAGAAATCTAGGAGTTAATCTTGGGTTGCTCGCTTTCCCTTATCTTCTTCCAAGAAATCCTGTTTTCTCCACCTGAATCCATCCTCTACTGTCCTATGCACCGCCAGCATCTTGGTCCAAGCCAACATCACGTCTTGCTGGACCTTTGCAGACGCGTCCTTACTCATCTCCCTCCTACTTTTGTCTGCTATAACTGATTCTCATAGTAGCAATATGCATCGTCCCTTCCTTAAATACTGCAAGGGGTTTTGCTTATGCTTGGGTAAAACCCAAACTCCTTACCTGGTCTAAAACTCCTACCTCTTTCTCTAGCCTCATTGTTTCCCTCTGTCCCAACCTACCAACCTTCTAGCCACGTGGACCTTATTTTGGATTCTTGAACATGCTAAGCTCATTTTCACCTCAGGGCCTTTACATAGGACATTCTCTCTGCTGGAGATGCTCTTTTCCTCTTATGATTGCATGGTTGCCTCTGTCTTATTTTGCTTAAATGTTACCATCTCAGAGAGACCTTCCTTGACCACTGAACTTAAGTCACCAGCTCACTGCTGTTACTTGAGTTTATCTTCATTCTTCATTCTCTATAGATCTTTTGTTCTTGTTTCTGTGAGCTGGGGTACTGCCTACTTTCACACTAGAATGGGAGGGCCTTGAGCTCGGGGCCTGGTCTGTCTGGGTCATGGCTGAGCACCCAGTGCCTAACGCAGCCTGCCACATGGTAGGTGCTCAATCAATACTTACTGTTTGAGTGAACATTCTAGAAGGATTTTCTCTTGAACCCTTTGCTTCTAAGGTACATCTAGGGAACCTGTAACCCAGGACTGAACACAAAGCCCACTGGTAACTCCTCTACACTCTATATGGTAATTAAGTAATTAAGACTAAGAAGAGAGTTGTAACAAGATGCTAGATGCAATGCAATAGAACCTAAAGGATGCCTCAGGTGCATTCACTTGGCCCAAGGTGTTTTTACTTCTTATTTAAATGAGGTGGGTATTAAAAAATTTAGGAGGCTCACACAAAAATGTGGATTTCTGATTTGTCTTGAAAATTCAGGAGATGTGATTGGCAACTCCAAGGGTACATTCCCACAAGGAATGTGCTGGATGTGCTGGAGGGCAAGGATATGCTGGAGTTCAGCACCGGCGCCCCGGGGGTCCCTGGTTTACAGGTCAGCCCACCCTGCGCTGAGGATACATGCTTCCTGCCTGGCCCTGATGGCGTTTGAATCTGAGGACATGTAATAAAATACTGACATCCTTAACTCTGGATGGGGCTCACAAGAAAACTTTCAAACTGCCATTTTGAGATTTTCTGCAATGAACAAATGTTATCACCTAATGAGAAAAAAATCAATAAACATTATTTTTATGAAAGCTTATACTATAGACTAGAAAGACACAATTTGCATGAAATGCCCAGAGAAAATGAGACTCTTGAAATAAAGTTTTCACTTGCTGTTTCCCCAGATAGCCCAGGGGTAGAAATTTACTCTTTTTTGCCTTTTGGGACAAGGGTCCTTTGTCCTGATTTATTTGCAGGCTCATATTCATAAATATATATTGGCTTTGCCCACAGCGAGGCACAATGGTTCCATTATAATAAAAAATGTGGTAGAAGCCAAAGGATTCCAAGCCTGAGGCAACTTGATGGCTTGCTTAATCCCAAAACAAATACCAGGCGAAAATTTCAACAACTATAAATCAATTGGAGGAATCTTTTGAAATTTCCTATAAGATTATTTACCTTATAAATGCTATGAAGCCTGTGATTAAAACTACTCTTAAATGGCATTTGCCTCCCAAGCATCGGGCACTGTACCATCTACTGGGGACACATAATGTGGTTCCTCGGCCAGGGATTGTAACCCCGGACTAGCAGGGGGAAAAGACATTCACCTACGACCTTGATCCAAGACACTGCTGCTAAGTGCAGTGGGAGTGTTGGAGGCTACTTTGGGCTCAGGAGAGGCATGGGGTGGGCTATCAGGGGAGCTCTTAGCAAGTTTCACAGAGCATGTGGCACCTGAGATGACCCTGGAAGACTGGGAAAAGGTAGAATGAGTGGGGACAGTGGGGATGGTCAGCAAAGAACAGCACAGAGGAAGCGATGAACAGTTCAGGTAACCAGTGATGGAGCATGTAGCTCACACAGCCGGCTCCCTATTGGCTGCTTTTGGCAGTTTAAGAATATTGGCAACTAAGATACCAACAACAGCATAAACATGTACCAAGCACTTCATATGTAAAATACTGTTAAAATGCGGATAATAATAATAATAATACATAACTCATAAGGTAGTTTTGGAGGATTATCCCCTTTAAACCTCACAACACCATATGCTGTAAGGCTTATGATTACTCCCATTTTACAGATTAGAAAACTAAGGCTCAGAGAGGTTCATGACTTGTCCAAGGTCAATAGCTAGTAAGTAGAGTGGAGTTCAAATGGCAGGTCCTGAGTTCCTAACCCATTCTGGTCTCCCTTTAAACTAAATCAGAACCTGCAGGGAGAGGAGAGGGAAGGCTGAGGGAAAAACTGTTGCAGCCCTGTGGAAATCCAGCTGGCGTGCATGCATGGGGCCCCATGTTTTCAGAGTTTTAGGGAACAAAATGGTTCCTTTTCTCTCTTCTGTTCTTGAGAAGAGGGAAGAGCGGGGCAGGGAGGGACACACAGAAGGCTCAGTGGATAAAGACTGATATTAATAAATTTTTTTTTCTTTGTTGTTTAAAGAGGAAGGTGGGAGGCAGAACAAGCAGGAGAAGGAGAGTGACTAGAGGCACTTCTGGGAACCCATCCTCAGGAAATAATCAGAAAAGAGAAGGGGGAAAAAAGAGGCTTTCTGCAAAAAGATATTCATCAGAACATTACTTACAATAGTCCATTACTGACAACAGCAACAGGAAAGGGCTGAATTAAGCAAACTCTGGAATTTCTACTCAGTGGAATACTAGTGGCATTAAAAAGGGTCATTATCCTTACGGAAGCTGCAGAGCAGCAAGGAGAGGAGGGACTAGTATTATAATGCCGAGCGAAAGAAGCCGGACACCAAATCCTTGTTGTCATTATGGAAATATCTGCAATGTACATGGCTAGAGAACGGAAGAGAAGGTACACAAAATGAGAAGGGTTGGTTGGCTTAGGGAAAGGCAGGGGAGAGATGGGGTTATGTTGAATCGTTTTCCCACCTTCCGTCTTCTATTCATATATTCTAGAACATTCTTTCCTAAGTGTCAACTGGTACCCACTAGTGGTAGGTGAGATGATTCTAAAGGGCACATGAACATTTTAAATAATAGTTCTGCCTTTTCATGATGTTTTTGGTTATGTTGTTAGGTGTAACAATGATAGTATGGTTACATTTTAAAAAGGAGTCAATTTTCAGAGATAAAATATTTATGGAATTTGCTTCAATCAAACTGATCTGGGACGAGGGGAAGGTGAGTGAAGGTGCAGATGAAACCGCATTGGCCGGGAGCTGGTAATTGCTAGAGCTGGTGATGAGAGATGGGGTTACACTTTTCTCTCTATTTGGTATATATTTGACATTTTCCATAATAAAAAGTAAAAAAAAAAAAGTTCTGTATTTTCATGATTACTTTCCATGTAAAACAAACGTAACTATCTAATACAGTGCCATAAAGCTTCCTTCTAAAATACATATATTTAGCACAAAGAATGAGTCCACAGAAAGGAAATAATTAGGTAAATATTAGATCTGCTATCCTGAGAAGGTAAAAGGGTGACGAAGACTTAGACAGGAAATGCTCTGAACGCTGGGATGTCTGCGTGGATGATTTTAGGGAGGAGCTTGGGTGGAGCTGCAGCCCCTACAGAGGAGGACGGTCCCTCGTCCCTGGTCCCCCGGCTCCCTGGCTCACCTGCAGCTGTTCTCCCCGGCGTCGTGCAGCAACAGCTCCGCCCGGCGGAGGCCCAGGCGGGAGAAGGAATGATACAAGGTCAGCGTCACGTCGCTCAGGCTGTGGATGCCGTCAGGCTCATCGTAGACATTCTCCCAGTAAGAGCGGAGGCCCGGGGTGCCCGCGGGGTAGTTCCCATACAGGTAATAGTCCAGCTGCCCAATGATTTCCTGATTCACCACGGCTTCGAACTTGCGGGCAAAGAAGGTGGGCCGGGCTGTCTGCTGCGCTCATGAAATAAAAAGAACAATGTCAGCAAGTGGGGATGAGGGTAGGTGGGTATTCAGGAGCCGGGCTCTGCAGCCAGCCTGACGGCATCCACATCCCAGCTCTGACACTTCCTGCCCTCTCTGTTCTCAGTTTCCTCATCTGTAAAAAGGGTGTTAGGACTGAATGAGTTAACATTTGTAAAGCACTTAAAGTAATGATGGACATGTAGTAAGCATCATTTAAATATCTGTGAAATAAATTACATCCTAGATGTTTATAGCTGGGATGCATCTCAGAAATCATTTAGCTGGAGATCTAATACCGTTTACGGATATATTTTAGCTGTCCAGAAGAATATTTTAAAATTGAATTAGCTGGCAACATTTAAAAGGTAGAAGAGTTTACAGAAGCAACTTTTGGCTTCCCTTTGAACAGAAAGGATCTGGCCCCATGTTCTTACATGGTGACAAGTAGTTAAAGCGGAATAGCACCTGTCCCTTTCAATGGACATGGGGTTTTTGGCTTACCACAGTCCCCACCATTCCCTATTGCCTCCTGGGCATTGTAACTGACTTACAGACTCACAAGGAACACCCTGTATTTATTGATCGGAATCTTCAGGAGTGGGGCTTAGAAATCTGTACTCTTAACAGGCTTTGAAGGTGATTCATTTGCTCACTAGGGTCTGAGGAAAATGCGAAGGACACCTGACCTGGCTGCACATCAGAGTCACCTGTGGAGATTGCGGAGTCCTTCCCGCCGACCTACTGAATCAACATCTCTGAAGATGAGGTTTAGGAATCTGTATCCAAAAAAAGCCTCCCAGGTTATTATGCTGCAGTGTTTGAGAACCATTTATGTAAACCAAATTTTCAAGGAGGCTGAGTCCCAGAGAAGAAAGGGACTTACTTATCTAAGGTCACACAGCAAGGTATGGCAGAGCCAGGATTCAGATACAGCGTCAAGGGTTAGAGAAATAAAATACTGAGCCCTTATTATCTACCAGGTCTAAAACTATGGTCTGGGGCAGAGATCAATAAACCTTTTCAGCAAAAGGCCAGACAATAAATATTTCCAGCTTTGCAACTACTCAACTCTGCTGTCATTGTGTGAAAGCAGCCGCAAACAGGTAAATGAATGGGCATGCGGCTGTGCTCCAAAAGCACGTTATTTATAAAAACATGTAGTGGGCTGGATTTAGCCCAGGGGCTGTAGTTGGCTGACCTCTGGTCTAGGGCTACGGAAACAATTAAAACACAGACCGCTCCCTTGAGGAGCCTATGATCTAGTGTAATTATTGACCTTAATTTGGGTCTAGCATTGTTCTCACTGCAGTGGATTAATAGCAACAATAATGTCAATAAAAACTCCTGAGCACATGCTATGTACAGCGCACTGCATTTTGTCATTACCTCTAATCCTCCCAACAACTCTGCAAAGCAGGTGTTACGATTCCCATTTTACAGATGAGGAAACTGAGCTTGGAGAGGGCAAGTGATATGTACAAACTCACATAGCTGTAAGATTTGAACCCAGATCCGATGACTCTAAAACCCAAGCTCTTTCTTCTGCATCATCCTAGGATCACACTGCTAGTCGGGGGAACTCGAAGCCTTAATAACAAAAACCCGTTAGTATTTGGAATATCCCATCTGCTCTCTGCTTCATGACCCTTGGGAACCACAACCCCTTCTCTGTGGTGGAGGGGTCAGGTCAGTTCCCTTATAGTAGCACTGAAAAGAGCCAGACCACGTAGGTTCAAATCGTCATTCTGTATCTTTCAAGCTGTATATGTCTTTGGGCAAGTCATCCAGGGCCTCAGTTTCCCCATCCTTAAAATGGGTATAATAATATGGGTACTTAGCATAGAGTCTGGCACACGGTGTTAGCAGCTATGATTATGTGACTATTATCACTACACCCTTAAGCCTGCTACCAGGGCCTTCTAAGTCTTCGTTTTCTGGAGGCAGAGAACCAGACTCAGTGGCAGGGCAGCCTCCCTTCTCCTCCCGAGATTCTTTGATCATAGCTGGAGCTCCTAAAGGGCACATTTCTATATTTACGGTTCTCTTCCTCAGAGTTCTTTCAACAAGAACTCAAGAGTTCCGTGCAGGCGGCAGTTTCTTGAGTCTAGATGTTGGGGGATATTCTTGATCTTTGTTTACTGTGAATTAAAGTGCTGTGAGTGCTTTGTTTACTGTGAATTAAAGTGCTGTGACTCGGTCTCTATGTTAGCTCATCTTTATCAGAGACCACGATGTCCCCAGGATGCTGGGGCTGCAATACAAGTGCCGCTGCCCAGGAGTGGCCCCAGAGGGGCAGCGCACCCAAGAATCACCCGGCTTCTTGCTCTAAATGATGAAGGTCCTTTGCAATGAGGGTGATGACTGGTCATCTACGAAAGTGGGAATTCTTCTCTTTATTTTCTCTTTTGAATAGGTCAGATATTCCCCTTGCCACCCTCTTTCTGCTCAGAGATCCTTTCTGCACGGACAATGGAACAAAAATGTCACCCAAGTTCATGCCTCAATTAACATGGGTTTGAGGAGGCCCCCGGGTAGCTCTCAATCTGCCACCAAAAACAGACCTAAAGAATACTCATTGCAGCAACTGCTTACGCAGGCGAAAGACGTTAGGTGAGAACCTTGAGGGAATAAGAATGATGGGATGAAACCTGCTGTGTATTCTGCACCCAACCAGGCATGAGACCAGGTTGGCAGCGGAATCTGGTGGAGAAAGCCCAGGTCTGGAACTGGGAACACCTGTGTGGGACCCCCCACCCTGCCACTCCGCCAGCCGCATGTCCATGGACAAGTAAGCCCCTGCCACTGTGCCTTGGTTTCCCCACCTGCACAGTGGAGATGATTTCTACCCGGTGAAGCCAACGCCCACAGAGGACCAGGCACACAGCCTGGGATAGAACAGACCCGTACCCCGTGCTTCTCAAACAGAATAGCCTCCTAGTTGCTTCGGGGGTCTCGTTACTATGCAGATTCTGACTCAGCAGGTCAGGAGCAGCAGAGATTCTGCGTTTCTAACAAGCTCCCTAGTGACGCTCCTGCTGCCGGTCTGTGGACCACACTCCGAGTGACCAGGCTACGAGGGTGGACGCCTCATGGGGGCGGTCCGTGTCCTCCCTGGACGCTTCCGTTATGTACCAGAGCAAGGCAGCAGGGGCGTCTTGGATTGGGTTATCAGCCTGGCACTGTTGTCCCCCCCCATCTCCCCCACGTTCGTGGTTTGGGAAGCAGCATATCGTCTCCACGTGGCGGCTCTAGTGACCTCAAAGTGACTTGTTTAACCACTTTGTAGCCTTCTGTCTGTGCTCTGGGCAGTTGAGGCTGGGCGTGGTGAGGGGGAGAGGAGGAAGAGCCTAGAGGGAGTGGGAGGCGTGCTCACACGGGATGGAAAGAGGTCGCCATCCTGAATAGGTCTGGGGTCCAAGGCACCCCTAGTGCTCACGGGAATCAGGTGCGGCACTGGCCACCCTCCTGCCTCTGCTCTCCCCACAACTATGACTCGATGGGCCTTGCAGCGATACCTGTGAAGGCAATAATGTTTCTTCTTGTTCCTCCTTTAAAGTTCACAGAGCGCGGTGTTTTACAAACTTGTCTGCTCATCAGAATTTCTCAAAGTATAATATATCAAAAATAAAAATTCCTGGACCTCACTGGAGATCAAAAGTTCTCAACTGGGGATGAGTTTGCCACCAGTGGACAGCTGGCGATGTCTGAAGACATTCCTGGTTGTCATAACTGCAGGGTGCTACTGGATCCCCACAGGGGACATTAGGCAGCATCTGGGGATGTCCCTGGTTATCACAACAGGGGGAGGTGCTCCTGGCACCTAGTGGGTAGAGGCCAGGGAAGCTGCTAAACATCCTACAGCCCCCTCACCCCAACACAGAATTATCCAGCCACAATGTCAAGAGTGCTGAGGTTGAGAAACTCTGCCCTTTAATCAAGTGTGTACCCAGAAATATATTTTTAACAAATATTTCAGGAGATTCTGATTGAAAGGCAGTATACAGAAATGGATACAAGTATGGCCTTTGGAAACAGATAGGTTGGGCTATGTGACCTTGCATAAAGTTACGGATCTTTCTCTGCCTCAGTTTCCCTATCTCTAAAATGGGATAATAATCTATGTATGTATGTAGGTAACTTCTAAGGCTGTTGTGGGGTTAATGGGTCAATACAGGGCAAGCGGTTAGAACGTCCCTTGCACGGTGTTAGTGATCAATAAACGCTGGCTACTGTTGACGTTGTTATGATTATCATCAAGAGCCAGGGTTGGAAAGTGCGGGATCCGATGCCCTGCAGGGCTGCCTCGGATGCCTGCAGACGCTGGCCGGAAGGCGTGGCTCACCTGGAAGCGGTGGAAGTCCTGCGGCTTGAAGTCGTTCGGGGAGCAGCCGCACCAGTCCACGATGTGCTTGTACTGGCACTTGCAGCCCAGCTTGCGGTTCCAGTTGGTGATGCGCAGGTTGTTGTCTACCATGGTGTCGCAGTGGGGACTGTTCTCCAGGACCGTGTGGAAGAAGGACTGCGGGGCAGAGAGGGGCCAACCTGAGACCTCGTCCAGCCTCCCTCGAGTGGGCTGGGGTGGGGGTGGGGTCCTTCCCAAGGGCCACCTGACAGTGAAGGGACTCTCCTGGAGGCTCAGCTGTTCTCTCTGCAAATGGGCTCAGTGCAGTCCAGGCCAACCAAGGGTGCCCTGGAGGTTTTGTCCAGGGTGGCTTCATGCTGCTTAGAAGTTACTGCTCTGAGCGTTTCTCTAAGACGTCTCTCCCCAGCAGCCTAGAAACTGATTTCAAGACATCTCTTATCACCCAGGACATCCTCTGTCCGCTCGGCAGAGAGAGAAAGTCCCTTAGGGTATGTCAACACATGGGGACCAGAGAAAAACACTGGGACAAGTTTCTAGAAAACCCTGGGCCAAAAGGGCTCTTGATTTTGCAAATAGTTAGACCTGAAACCAAAGAGATTCAGGTCTGAGATACCTTGAAAACAAAGACTGAAGCTCTGGAATTTCACTCCTGGGAGAAGGAGGCCAGAATCATGGATGCCCTCCTACCCTAGTCACTGGAGTAGCGACTACAACACTGGGAGGGGAGGAGGTGGGGGTCCATTGGGCTTCCCACTGTTCATGGTGCTGAACCAGGTGCTGTAATCTCCCCCTATTCCTGAGGCTTGGTCAACCTCTCCTAGGAATCTGAGAAAGAGGCAATGTTGAGAGTGAAAAGAGAGACCAGAGAAAAGACACATGGTTGTAGCTGCTTAAAGAGAGACGGGGGGGTGGGTGGGGGGGTGGGGGGAGAGGGGGAGAGAGAGAGAGAGAGAGAGAGAGAGAGAGGCAGGGAGGGAGGGAGAGAGAGAGAGAGAGACTGACTTCTATTTTTGACAACTGTTTTATAACAACCTCAGATACCAGGCAGATACGTTCTCCCCTGCTCTCTGCTTCCTAGGGAAAGCTGTTGGGGAACACGTGTCTTCCTATTACAAATTCACGTCACAGCCTTCAGATTTCTTCTAAACTGGTCCCCTGGAGGTGGTCTGGGAGAAGGGCAGGACAGAAAGGCTGGGATGGAGGAGGTGGGCTCTAACAGGGATGCTGGAGTGTAAAGTGCCTGTGTGCGCTGGGAAGTGGGGGATGGTTGGGACAGAGAGAACCAGCATTGGGATGGGCACCTGGATTAAACAGCCAAAGCCCCAAACAGTCTCTTCTCAGTGGGTAAGTGGACAAAATGAGGCTCTATCCACACCCCAGCTGCCCTTCTTATGATGTTAAATGACATGCCTGTGAACCTGCATTTTAAGCTTGAATTGTCTACAAGCCCACAGAGGCACATATTCTCCATCAAGCAGTGGGGGCAAGTACCCAATTATCGATTGCCCTGTGTCCTTTTGTAATGATACAGAAATTCCCTGCAAGATAATGGATGAGGAGGTTATCAGAATTGATAGAAAAGGTAATTTTCGCTGAAATAGGATTAAAAGCTGATTACTTAACATGTGTGCAGAATAGCAAAACCAGGCCCAGTGATGACAAGCCCATCATCCCTCAGGATTGAAGTGGGCAGTCAGCCTTACTCAGAGCTTGGCCCTGCCCCAGATGTCGGTGAGGGATGTGGAAACCATCAAATGAGTTGCATTGTCTTGTCTGGCCTAGAAACACACAATCTGAGTGGTCCAGAGATGGGGCACAGCCAGGAATGGTGGGCCATTCATGGGAGGTGTTGCAGGCTCAATAGAAACAGAACCGGCTCTGGAATTTTCTGAAGTTGGAAATTAGGGTGAAAGTGAACTGGAGGTCAGGGAGCTAATCTAGAATCTCTCAGTCCAGGTCTGATAAGAAGGCTGCTGGCATGTCAGGGGCAACACTTCAGCACTGAGTCCCTACGCATTTCCAGACGGGGCTGGGGCTGTTTCAGAATACCCTGCAATCTTACACAATAGGACTTCTGAAATGGACTGAATGTTTGTGTCCCCCCAAAATTCATAGTTTGAAATCCTAACCCCCAATGTGACAGTGTGAGGAGGTGGGGCCTTTGGGAGGTGATTAAGTCATGAGGGTGGGGCCCTCATGAATGGGATTAGTTCCCTTTTAAAGGGGACCCTCACCGCTTCTGTCATGTGAGGACACAGCACGGACTGTCAGTAGTCAGCCTGCTACCCAGAAGAGGGATCTCACCTGACCATGCTGGCACCCTGATCAAGGACTTCCAGCCTCCAAAACTATAATAAGTACATCCATTTTATTGTATTTTGTTTTAGCACCCTGAACTAAGACAGTTTCCCATCCTGAGGTCTGAAAAGTGGTGACAGACTTCCCAGAGCTTTTCAAATACTTCCAAAAGCCGACAGGAAATGCCGAGTCCCAAACATTTGGACACAATGACTGTCAATGCAGGGGGCTAGGGCAAACCCAACAGAAGCCCTGGCTTTGGGATCACTGGAATTTCTGGTGTGACTGATGAGGCCCAAACTACTGTCTGTCAGGGAATGACAGAATACTATTCAAAATTAGAAAAGGAATTCTTGGTGTTGAAAAGTTATTACAGGATTGGTAAATGTGGAGGATCTGTCAAAAGTTGATGTGGGTGTTTCCTGAAAAAGCCAGCATATACAGTTGTGCAGGTTACACACTGCACAATTCTAGGGGGCACCATTGTTATTGTAGGTATGAGAGCTTTGTATTTATATAAATAACAGTTTTCTGAAAAATGGCAATAAAGTGTCTTGTTCTAACAAAATCAGTATATCGTGATGGTTTTACGACCAATGGGAGCCAAGTGTCTTGAGGAAGAACTGCCTTTTTTTACTTTACATCTTTAAAGATGTTGTATAGATTGCTGGTGGCAGCATTGTGCATCTCTTCCATACAACCTCCATGTAGACTGGAGGGGACCAGGGGCCCTGCTGTGACAGCAAGGTCCCTGGTAGCCAATACAGTTCCCCATCTTCCTCTGGATGTTTGGAGGACAACGTATTGAACCCTGCGTGGCTTTGCCAAAAATTCAGCAAAAATTCAGCATCCACTTTGCTCCAAAGGCTAGAGCCATACCTTTCTTAGGGATTTTTTCCTGGATACTCACCTCTGCAGGAAGCAGGGTGTAGGAGTAGAATTGCTTCATTTTGGTCACCAGATCGTCTGTGGAGAACGTCACATACTCAACAAACTTCCGGTTTAGCAGGAACCAATCTGAGCCGCCATCCACGGCAATGCCCTCTGGGATCCGCCGGTCCCCCAGGCGCCACATGTGGGCATCACACTCCAGAAAGAGCCGGTCCAGGCCCTGTTTCCGGATGAACCTGGGCAAGACAAAGCAGTGCTTAGCCCTGAAAGAGCGCCACCTAGAGTCCAAATGAAATGGCACAGTCTCGGCAATAAAGGCATTTACTGAGTACTTACTGTGTGCTAGGTACTGAGCTAGGGGCTCTGTGTGTAGTTTTTCACTTGATCTTCACAAGCGAGGCTGGTGTCTATAACCCTATGAGGCAGGTACTATTATTATGCCCATTTTACAGATGAGGACACAGAAGCTTAGAGAGCTTAGGAGACTTGCCCACGCAGCACAATTAGATGGCAATGATCATCTGCTACATCTGCTTCCTCTTTAGAGAACTTTTGAAATCACCTTTTCATGCCATGGATGCCTTGGCAGTTTGGTGAATACAGCCTATGGACCCCCATCTCAGAATAATGCTTTTATTTTTTTTAATTTATTTTTTAAAATTAATTAATTAATTAGTAAATTAAGTATAGTTGATTTACAATATAGTGTTAGTTTCAGGTGTACAGCAAAGTACAGATATATATATATCAGATATATATATATATATACACACACACTATATATATATACACATATATATATTTCAGATTCTTTTCCTTTATAGGTTATTACAGGTTATTGAATATAGTTCCCTGTGCTATACAGTAAATCCTTGTTGTTCATCTATTTTATATATAGCAGTGTGTATCTGTTAATCCCATACTCCCAATTTATCCCATTGCAGAATAATGCTTTTAAATGCATACAACAAAAATACACAGGGTTACAAAATACTTCCAAAAATATCAAAGTGATGATATAGTAATTCACATGATTCTTGATTCACACATTAAAATGAGTATTACAAAATATTTTTTAAAACACCACATTTATGATAATTACATGTGTTTCCTTTTTAACACATTTCATAACAAGATCTTGTAGTAGGTCTAAAAACTACTGTAATTTTGAAGAAGAGGTGAGCATATATGACATTTAGAAGCAGATGCATCAATTATAATGTGATTTGAAAATACGTGATTCCTGGGACTTTCCGGGCGGTTCAGTGGTTAAGACTCCGCGCTTCCAATGCAGGGGGCATGCGTTCGATCCCTGGTTAGGGAACTAACATCCAATATGTCACGTGGCATGGCCAAAAAAAAAAAAAAAAAAAGTGATTCCTACCAGTAACTGCTAATACTGTGGTGGTTTGTTACCCTACATTTAGCTAGATTTCAGTTAGAGTTTAGTGAAAATTAAGATCATTTTCTTCCTATTCAAAGTCACAGACCCCTGAATTCTATCCATGAACCTCAGATTAATAACTCCTGCTCTAGGACACACACACACACACACACACACACACACACTCTCTCTCTCTCTCTCTCTCTCTCTCTCTCTCTCTCTTGGGATTCTGCAAGCCAGGCAGGGTGGAATTGGCATTTCCTAATTTGTAGATGCAGAAATCAAAGGTCAAAGAGCTGGTAAGGTGGGTGTGTTGGGAGGGTAGACAGAACGAGGGCCAAACTTTCTGGTCCAAACTCTCAGTTCATTTGCAGTTAGCATTAATTTCGCACCTACTATGTGCCAGGCATGTGCTGGCCTTGGTGGGAGGCAAGGAGAAGTGAGGGTGGTCCCTGCTCCTCAGGAGCTGGTTATCTCGTTGGGAGTTTAGAGTCTACAGGTCTCCCCGCCCAGGGATCTTGCTGCTTCTCCGGCTCATACAACATAAAATCAACCATTTTAAAGCATACAATTCAACGGCATTCATTCATTCACAATGTTGTGCAATCGTCATCTCTAGTTTCAAAATATTTTGTCACCCCCATCCTCATCAGCGGTTACTTCCCATTCCCCCTTCCCTCCAGTCCCTGGCAATCCATCTATGGATTTACCTATTCTGGATATTTCTTATAGATAGAATCACACAAGTTGTAGTCTCTTCCATTTAGCTTTGCGTTTTCAGGGTTCCTCCACATTGTAGCAAATAATGGGGCTTCATTCCCTCGTTTCTGTCTGCCCAGCATCCATTCTCTGGGAACCACACCTTGATTTTGTTTTGGACAGTTGCTCACCCTCAACTCTCAGTTCACTTGGTTTGCCTCACCCCCAGCACCAGGGGTGGGAACACGACTCAGCCTGGTCAATCAGAGTATTCCACCTGCTTGGCTGCCATAATTGCTTCATGGATGGGCAAGCAACTCAAGCTGAGTCTGAGACTAGGTTCTGGATTTTTGCTGGACATACTAGGAAGGAGGGCTTTTCTAGGGGATTTTTTTCTGGAAGAATGTAAGCTGAGGGCTGCTGACAGCCATCTTGTCACCATGAGTATAGAGGTTGTCTGATCATGAAGGTAACATAGAAGAGAAGACAAAAAAAAGAGAGACGGAGAATGGGAGGGAGGGAGGGAGGAAGGAAGGGAGAGGGAGAGACAGACAGACAAAGCCTTGATGACTTTGTTTGAGACCCTGGATCTTGCTATACCTGACTCACCCCCAAGATTTGTCAGTAAAGTGCTTAAGGCATTTGAAGATGGGATTCTGTCACTTGCAATTGAAAAAGTCCTGACCAATACATTCCTGAATGATTTCACCTTTATCATCACCGTGATGAATGCAAATGTTCTTAGGCTCCAGATAGGGCAGGTAGCCATGGCTGCGGCACATTAATACCACCTCTTCCACCAGAGCAGGCTGCATCCGCCATCGTGTGTCTAGAGGTCTTTGTGTCTCCATGGCAGACCTCATCTCTGTCTTCACATTAGAGTTACCTGTCTCCTCTGAGGTAGATGCTGTGCTCACTAGAACTGACCTTGGCTTCCTCCTTTCTGCCTACCTTACAGGTCCTGGAAGAGTGCAAGGCATCTGCTCAGGAAAGGTCTACGGTGATGACCAGACGTCAGGGCATAGAAGCTGGAGATAGTCCCACCCTGTTGGTCATGCTGAATTCTACAAAGAGTCTCTCCCATTGGGCCTCCCACAAATCCACCAAAGGGAATTGCCTGAAACCTCACTAATAAACCCACATCCCTAGCACTTTCTTCTGCACAAATAGAGGACCTGCTTCTTGACATTGTTCACTCATTGAGCACGACGGTGTAATATATTTAACTCTGAACCAAACTGATGCTAGTGTAATAAAAATGGTGACAACAATGATGCTGGTGGTGAACGGACTTAATTCTGCTAAAACGTGCTTTTCATCTACATTGCAGTGTGGCTCTACCAGTAACCAGCTGGGTGAATTTGGAAAATGATGACCTTGACTCAGTTTCCCCCATCGGAAACTGACAAGGTTGGGCTAGGTATAGGTTATAAAATTAAATGTCTACAGGGGTCAGATAAATAATATAAGTTTGTGAGGGGGGCTTAGTATAAGATAACAGGGTAGGTGGAGTTAGCAAAGACGTAGAGACTGCATTTTCTGAAAAGCACTCAAATCCCTTAAAAAAAGCATTTCTGGCTAAATAAGACATATCCCTAGGCTGAATCCAGCCCACAGACCACCAGTCATAATAACGCTGGGTTAGGTAATCTCTAGGGTACTTTCCAGCTGTGACATTCTCTAAGTCCCTCTGTTATACCCAGGAAGAGGTGTGGGGCAAGCCTTAGACGGATGCATGAGAGCCCAGAGAGATGAGAGCCCAGAGAAGGCTGACAACTTTTCTGAGGATACAAACAAGGGCAGAAGCCGGCCAGAAGACCCACGTGTCCAGCGTCCCTGGTCCTGTTCTTTCCCTAACACACCTTTCCTAGTGCAAAATCCAAGTTCATTAGCAAAGCCATGTTCTCTCTGGGGAGCGACCTGGTGAAGGGTTTTCAATACACTCACCATAGCACTCACTGACACCAAACTTGGCTCTAAGTGACAACCTGAAGGAAGCCGCAGAGTCTGAGGAAATTAAATCCTACCTCGACTCTGGCTGGTGCCAATTATATGATAATGTCCAGTGGGCACACTTAACTGTGTTTAAAACTTTAAATTTTAGATACTCTGTATCAAAACTTACATGGTAATCAAGACCAACTGAGAATAAGAGAGAGAGAGAGAAGAAATACAGGTGGAACGACTTGCAAAATTTTTCTTTCCGTGGACCAGCTTTTTAATTTCATGTTCCATTAGATGGGATAACAGCATCCTCTTGCAATTTTAATGTGATGTCCCGGACCGCAATATCCAAATACAATATTTATGCAGTAATCTCCAAAATGAAATATTCACGGGGTCGGGAGATTGGCCGCTGTATTTACTGCCTTCAAAAACTGATAAGTTGGACTTCCCTGGTGGCGCAGTGGTTGAGAGCCTGCCTGCCAATGCAGGGGACACGGGTTCGAGCCCTGCTCTGGGAGGATCCCACATGCCGCGGAGCAACTGGGCCCGTGAGCCACAACTACTGAGCCTGCGCGTCTGGATCCTGTGCTCCGCAACAAGAGAGGCCGCAATAGTGAGAGGACCGCGCACTGCGATGAAGAGTGGCCCCCGCTTGCCGCAACTAGAGAAAGCCCTCGCACAGAAATGAAGACCCAACACAGCCAAAAATAAATTAAAAAAAAAACAAAAACTGATAAGCTGCAAACACATGCTTTGGTTAATTATGAGTAAATAGAGACCACAGATTGCCTAGATCTCAGAAAGGGGCTACCAGGAACTTAGGTCTGGACCGGGAGAAGGTGGCAGACGCCCAGAGTCTGGGTATCTAGCAGGCGAAAAGAATCAGCTGTTTCAACAGTGATCTGCTTTTTATTCTTCCCTGTGGATTTACTATAACTTGAAAAGGTAAAGGTTGGAAACCAAAGTAAGTTTGTGAACACCTGGGTGAGTCTTGTCATCAATGCTGGCTCACCAGGAAAAGGTGCACGGCTCTCTCACCTGAGGGATGGAGGGAAGATTTGCAGCAATGGGCCCAATTCACAGAAGGTGACCAATCATGCTGCCCTCCCCTCAGTTTTGTTTCCAGTTGACCTGGTTACCTGGTAAAACTGGGGTCAACAGGTGATACCATAGAAGAGCAGACATGAAGAGGATCTGGTACCAATGCTGTCTCTGTTTGCACTGAGAAGTGGGGCTGGCTTAACCTCTCTGAATGCCAGTTTCCTCACCTGTAGGATGAGCTCCATGACACCTGTCCCGACAAGTTCCCAAATCAGCTGCAAAATTGTGATGGGTGATGTTTACAAAGGTCCTTGCAAAGTAAGCACTCTTCACCCAAGCAATGGGCTGACCCAACCATCAGTCCTTTTTTTCATAGAGATAACATCCCTCCCCAATCCTCCTTTGGTGTTCTATTTTTCTCCATAGCACTTTTCACTTTCTAATATAATATACAAGGTATTTATTTAGTTTATTGCCTATTTCTACTACTGGATGTAAGCCCCAAGAGGGCAGAGATTTTTGTCTATTTCTGATCACCTCTGTATCCTACTACAGTGCCTAACATACAGCTAGTGCCCAATAAATATTTGTTGAGTGAATGAATAAAGGGAACAATAACAGCCATGTCTGTCAGGCAATCAGGAAGTAGCTGCCATTAGTTAGCCAGGTATCAGATTTTTCTAACACACATTCGACAGACAAAGGAACTGAATCACAGGAAGTTTAAGTAATTTCTCCTAAGTCACGCAGCTAACAGGCCTAGACATGAATCCAGGTCTGGAGGAATCCAATGCAAGTGCTTAACTACTCTCTGCCATTCTTCATCTCAATTCGCCAGGGTCCCTCCAAAAGGACCCAAATGAAGGATCTGAGAACTTCTATTTCCTCAAAAAGACAATGCCCAGAAATGAGTGAACCAAGAGAAAATGGCTCATTGCTGGTTGGAAGAGGCTTTCAGCCAGACCTCACAAGGACTTCTGTCTTCAGAATAGGTTACTTAAGGGCAAACATGGTATCGTTTGCATTTGGTTTTACCTCCTGGGCTCTCAGGGATGGTTTGCCTCCCTGAGATTTTTCTCTACTGCCACAATATGGGACAAAGTCAGAGCTAAATATGCTTCTACTAGGATGTCACAAGGACCAAATCTACTCAGTTGAGCATCAAAGGAAATCAGATGGAGGATGGCAAGGGGTCCTGAATCTCCCCCATGGGAGAAGAGGTCAGTTAAGAAAGTATCTGTAGCCTTTGGAAATGGCCTCAGAAAGGGCAGACAATGAAGAAGTCTCTCAATTCAGTTAATTCCCTGGCTACAATCTCGGTATATTCATCAAGTGTGGAATTATTCCAGAACTGTCTTGTCCTGTAATGAATTCTGAAAGGAAGAACACTGCCCCTCAGATTTTACAGCATGTTTGAGCAAGAAGGAATCTCAGCAATCAGCTAATATAACTCATTTTATAGATAAAAAACCCCGACACACTGAGACTCAGAAAGGATGTGTGATCCAAAGTCATCCGAAGTCACACAGCCTAGAAAAAATATTTCCTCTTCTTCTCTTTCTCTCTCCAGTGATCTCCCACTGAACCCAGATTACTCCTTTAGCCTAAGTACAACCTAAGCGTTTTAGTTTAAAAATAAAGTCATGGAACACAGCATGAAAACACAATGTATGAAATCAGCCAGCTACATGAATGGGCTCACACAAACAGCCATGGCACACAGGGGCTCTGGAGCCAGAATATTTGGTACAAGTCCTGGATTTGCCACTACCCTTGGGCGACCTGAACATAAATGCCTCAGCTTCTTACACGGAAACTGGTGATCGTCATAATATCTGCCTCAGAGAGTTTAAGTGAGATTATATTATACATGGAGAGGGCTTAGCGTAGTGCTTGGCACTCAGTAAGTGCTTAATAAGTGTTCACTAAGATACTTAACTTTTTCCCTCATCAAGCCAGAAAATTAAAACTTCTCTCTCTCCTCTTCTCTATTCTGGGATTTGGCAGACAGGCATGTGTAGGGCACCTCCCCAGCTAAGGAGAAACCCTTCATGCTCTGAGAAGCAATGCCTTTTCAGCACCAAGGACAGAAGCCCAAAGCCCTCACAGTGCACCCATCTCCTGCGATTATTTTAGTGCAGCAATGCCCAGGGCTGTGGTGGTAGCGGGTGACAAGCAACACGGGCACCCTGATTCTGTCTGAGAACCACAAATACAAAACCCTCCCATCTTTCCAAGGCACAAGTCAGTGAGGATTCAGGTCACTGGGTTTCCTAGTTTGGCAGCTCCACAGGGGCTCTGCTGGCCATTTCTCACATGTCCAGTGTGGGTTATGCCCTTTCCCAAGCTGGGCTGGAGTCAGCTGTCAGGCCCCAACTCTGCAGTAGTTGGAAGAGAAAAGGGGCTTGGGGCATTTGCTCATTCAGCAACTCTCCAAGTCTCTGTGCTGAGAATATGGTTGTGAAGAAGACAGATATCATCCCTATCCTCTCTCTTCTAAGATGAAAGATAAAACCATAATATTTACCATTTATTGAGCACTTGCTACTTTCTAGGTCCTGTTCCTTGTACTTAATATATATTCTCTCATTTAATCTTCATCACAATCCTATGAGGGTTCATTTTCCAAATGAAGGAACAAAGACACAGAGAGGTTAACTAATTTTCCCGAGGCTACACAGTTGGTTAGTGGCAAGGAAGGGATTCAAACCTTAGCAGTCAGGCTCTGGATTCCACACTCTTAGCCACAAGACTATAACACTACTCTAATAAATAGGTAAGTAGTCATAAACAGCTATAAAACACATGAATATGTAATTAGATGTTTGTGATAAGTGTTATACAGGAAAACTTAGAACGCAATGACAAAATAAAGAGACAGGGACTTAATTAGTGAAGACTATTGGGGAAGACTTTGCTGAGGAGGTGGCATTGACAAGAAGGATGAGAAGGAATCAGTCATCTGGAGAATTTTGGGGAAGAACTTTATAGGAGACAGAAATAGTGTGTGCAAGAGCCCAAATGAACGAAAAGGAGCTAACGTAGTGGGAGTGGAAGCTACATGGAGAAGCTCAGCTTCACTACCTCACTCCAGAGGAGACCAGTCACAGGAGAGGCAGACTCTGACCTGATTGGTGGAAGGAATGTATCAGCCATAAGCACATGTGGCCTGGACATGGCAGGAAACTCCACAATGAACATACTTAGGGAAACGGTATAAGCACAGTGGCTAGGAATGTAGACTCTGGAGCCAGACTGCCTGGGTTTGAGTCTCTTTCCCCATTCCCAAGCTGTGTGTTGTTTAATCTCTCTAGCCTCAGTGTCCCTATCTGGAAAATGGGCATGATAATGACTGCACTTACACCATGGGATTGTTGTGAAAATTGAAAGAATTAATATCTCTAAGGCATTTGGGACAGTCTCTGGCACACAGTAAACCCTATCATTACACATGCCCTGGGCGAAGAAAGCTGACTTAGCTTTGACAGTCAGGAATGCAGAAAAAACCCAGCCTGAGCAGAAATGCAGAGTTAGGGGCCCAAATCCTGGAACTGAGAATCCCAGGCTTGGTGGCCCATGCTCTTCACAGCACTCAGGGCCCGAATCAGCTTGCACCTCTAAGAGTCTAAAGGTCCATTGAGGGCTAACTGATTTTCCCTATTTCACACATATTTAAAAACAATGTCTACTGCCTTCTGTTCTGATTATAAAAGTAATGCAGTTTCTCCATAGAAGGCATGGAACACAAAAAGAAAGCAAAGAAGGAAATAAAAAAATCATGCTCTACGTCTCAGAGATGACACTGCACATATTTTCCTTCTAGCCTTTAATCCAACTTTGACATGTATTGTTTTGAAAAAAGAAAAGATTGAAAGTTGACCTCAAAACTCATGCGGAGGCCCACAGAGCGTCTGTGTACACAGCTTTGTATGGGTGCCTGTGTGATGCTAAGCTTTATTTTGACATGGCTACCATAACTGGATTAAATAAAGTGAACATGCAAACAGGGATAAACTCACCGGTTGGGTTTAAGAAAAGCAAGAGGGAAATGCAATCTGCTTTCCCCATTGGAGATGAGATATTAGTTACCTCCTCCCATCAATCATGGTGCTACGAGACAGATGGGGAGAGAGCTCTTCTCCTGATAAGCAAGTTGGCACCAAAGGGCCTCCTGAAAGCAGATTTGCTTGGAGGAGGTTCCTGGCCAGGCTCTTGATGGATTTGCCAACTTTTGGTTAAACAATTGCCTATTTATACATCAAGGGAGGTTTGGGCCTGAAGATTAGTTCAATGTCAGAGAGAAGAAGCTGCTGAAGCTGCTTTAGCTGCCTTCCTGGTGCCCAGCGAGGGACTGCCGCCTCTAGCACGTGGCCCCCAGACCAGGGAACAGGAAGAAACTTGTTTATGCCACTCCTGACCTGAGGGCTGGGACCCCTCCTAGCTTCCTTCTGGTCTAGTCTTCTTACATTTGAAATGCTAGTTGTTCCTCTAAGAGTTGTAGAAAATGTTTCGAAAACGTTAATCACGTGTATATATACCATCTTCAAGGCTTTTCCATCGTTGTCACCATCACCACTATCATCATCACCACCATCATCAACTTAATGTGCATAACTAACTATTCCAAGAGCTTACTCACATATTCACTCATTTAATTCTTGCAGCAATTCTATGAGGTTGGTTTTACTATCATTATTCCCATTTTACAGATGAGGAAACTGAAGCACAAGTGATTGATGTTACTTACCCAAGGCCACACACCTAGTGAGTGCTCAGCATACGAACGCTGGCAGTCGGGGTCCAGAACCCAGATTCTTAACTGCTATGCTATAGGTTTTATGAAGTCTGTATGAGACTTTCCTTAATATTTCTTTTCTAAACCAACTTTAGATAGCTTCAACTGTTTTCTTTTAAACTTAGTTTTATTCTAAGCATCATGTCCATGAAATCATCGATTAGATGGGCTAATTATATAAATTTTAGCTGATATGCATAAAATCAATACTAACTCTCCCATGATGCCCATTTATGAACACCCCCAAATAATCTCACATATCACTGGTGGATTGTGAACACACTTTGGGATAGGGTGACTCTAGAAAGTAGGGGAAGGACTGATTTTCCTCCCTTGCTCCTTTAAAAATGATTCTGCTTAAAATCAGCAGAGTTTTGCTCTTTCATCCACACACCCCAAGAACTGAAAACAACAGGTCCTCTCAGATGCAGTCACTAATCGTGGGGTGATAAAAGTCAGACCTAACCAGGCTCCAATGCCAGCTGTGTGGAACCTTGAGCAAGTTAAAGCAACTTTGCAAACCTCAGCTGTACTCTTTAACAGAGGATAGCACAACTTGAAAGCACCTGGCTTGGCACTTCCTGTGGTCAGTGAGGATACTGAGTCCTCCACAACCCCCACATCACTGTCCTGATCTTATAAAGAAGAGGATACGAAGGCATGGAGAGTCGAAGCCATTTGTCAAAGTCCCCTGGCTGTCATACGGCAGAGCTGGCATTTTGGCACAGGTGTCTGGACTCCATTGCCCATGTTCTTACCACTACACCACACTCTGCCCCAGGGCTAAGCACTGGGGCCCTGGTGACCTTGAATTATTTGGAGAACTTAGACCGACCAAGGCCGGAAAATTCCCAGAGGAAACTCTATTCCGGCTGAGGGAAATGATTTTCCCTTTCCATCTCCCTGTAAGGGGCCTGTCCCTACACACTGAGCCTTGATCAAGCTGCCGAGATTTGGGAAACTTCTCCAATGCTCCCCGAGCAGAACCCAGGAGTTCCTGGGGATGTCTGCCAAGACCTGCTAATTCAGGGCACTTGCTTCTTTTAGCCCTGCAGAGGTTATCTGGGAAACTGATAATTGTGCTATTTGTCTTTCAATATATCTAGCTACTTCATTTTTGGAGGAAAGCAAGGAAATACAGTGAACACAACACTCCTCTTCATTTAATTATAGGAACAGTCAGGATCAATTTGGCAGCTATTAAAGTACCAGTCTGCCTTTATGCCATCTCTTAGCAGCGGGAGCTGGAAGTCCAAATTGGCTGCTAAAGGCTGAAGCTGGGGACAGAAGGTCAAAACTGCTATTAGGAACCACATGGAATTAAAAACTAAGGCACCCTGTGGCCTATTTTGTATCTCACTGCTTGCTTTTGTCCCTCTCCATCTCTCTGTCTTTTAAACTCTCTGCCTCTGTCACACTGTCTGGTCCCGAAGCATGAAGCATCAGAATGGGAAGGCATTTGGAGATCATGTCATTCAACCACTTTGTCTTTCAAAGGGAGAAAATGAAGCCCAGAGAAGCAGAGTGGCTTCCTCAAAGCCACCCAGCGTATTGGAGGAAAGCAGGACCAGAACACAGAGAGGCCGCATCATGCAGGGATTTGAGCTTGGGCTCTGGGGACACACTCACTTAGGTTTGAGTCCTAACCCTACCCTAGCTGCGTGAGCTTAAGCAAGTTACTTCACCTCTCTGAGTCTCAGTTACCTTATCAGTAAAATGAGGCTAATACGTTGAGAAGGGTCACCATCTGGAGCCAGAAAATTAAACCAACACAAAGGGAAAGAGAACTAACAGAAGTTAATGGGTGAGGGTGGTCAAAAGGTACAAACTTTCAGTTATAAAATAAGTAAGTTCTGGGGATGTAATGTACAGCACGGTGACTACAGTTAATAATACTGTGCTGTATGTATTTGAAATTTGCTATGATCTTAAAAGTTATTATCACGAGAAAAAAGATTGTAACTATGGGTGGTGATGGATATTAACTAGACTTACTGTGGTGGTCATTTTACAATATATACATATATTGAATTGTTATATCACTTACTTGAAACTAATATAATATGTCGGTTATATATTAATTTAAGAAAAGATTCCTGCCAGTGAACTACTTGGCTATTTGATGCGATGTGTTTATTTTACTTTAACCCTCTCCAGAAATAATAAGAAATAATTAAGCAGCCAGAAAATAAAAAAGGAATTAACAGAGAGTCTGGGCTTGATGATATCATTTGAACTGCTTGATTCAGCTATGTCTGAAGTCAGATAGTAATGTTTTAGTTGCATCGCCCAATAACTTCCTTTACCCTTTAAGCGAGTTTGAGCTGAGTTTCTGTCACTTCCCACCAAAAAGGGTCCTTCTTAACATGCCATCAGTGCAGAGCCAGAGCAGAGCCCCACCCAGGCTGCACCCGTGGGAGACACGAGGGAAGATGGGCGTGGCCAGGTTTGTTCACTCAGCAGGTGAGGCCTCAACTGACAAAGAGGAGAAAGTCGCCGTTGATGGCTCATTTTACTATTGAATTAATTCTAAATTAATCTCCTGAATTCATCTAAGTGAGAGAATTCCAGCTGAGGACTCATGCATGAGTGTTGGGACTTGTGAGCTGTTTTGTCCAGAGAGCCTTGGGTTTTAGGGTTTCAGAGGGAGATGCAAGCAACAACTCCTTAGCCTGCGTCTTTATCCTGCCCTTTATCCTGCTGTGCCATTGGGGTACCACCTGTCAACTGCTGATGCACAGCAACTGGACAAGATGTACTCATACACCCAGAGGCACAACTCTGGCCTATACACCATCTATTTATTTCTCCCACCTGCAATATTTGAGTCCAGTGTTTATCATGGCAATGACCTCATCACTACCACCACCACCACCATCATCATCTTCATAGGGCATTTATGATATGCCAAATGCTTTATATACAACATCTCATTTAATCCGTCCAACAATCTCATGCGTATAAGTCCACTAATGTTTCCATTGTACAGATAAGGGAACCGGCTCAGAGAGGTTAAGTCACCAGCCCAGTGAAACACAGACAGGACGTGGTGGATCAGAACTTCAACCCAGGAGGTATGACCTCAAAAACTCATGGGGCTTCCCTGGTGGCGCAGTGGTTAAGAATCCGCCTGCCAATGCAGGGGACATGGGTTCGAGCCCTGGTCTGGGAAGAGCCCACATGCCGCGGAGCAACTAAGCCCGTGCGCCACAACTACTGAGCCTGCGCGTCTGGAGCCTGTGCTCCGCAACGGGAGAGGCCGTGACAGTGAGAGGCCCGCGCACCGCGATGAAGAGTGGCCCCCGCTCGCCGCAACTGGGGAAAGCCCTTGCACAGAAACGAAGACCCAATGCAGCCAAAAATAAATAAATAAATAAATTTATTAAAAAAAAAAAAGAAAAGAAAAAACAACTCATGATTTTAACCTCTGTGTTGTACCCAGTTCCTAGCACAGGGCCTGGAAATAGTAGATAGAGAATAAATACTGAGTAGGCTGAAACAACAATACCAGGGTGGATGTAATTCAGACACAAGTCTATCAGCTTACAGTGGATTCCTTTCTAATGATATGACTTTGCACAAAACATGTATTATAAGTTATCTGGAAGTGAAGAAGCGTCTTCATTCTCTACCTAAGGGTGGGGATACCAATATCTGGTCTAGTTCTGATAACTTACCACCTCCGTGGAATCTTGCTCAGCTCCACCCTGCTTCCATGGGCTTTGGGGCCAGAGAATTGGGTTCAAACTCTAGCACTTACCAGCTGTGTGACTTTGGGAAAATCATTTGGGCTCCCAAAGCTGCCCTTTCTTCTCCTGACAAATGGAGATAATAATACGTATTTTTTACACTGAGTGACTGTAGGAATAAAGTTGGATCCCGTGTGAAAAGGGCCCAGCAGAGCGATGTGCACTTAGTAGGAACACAGCCTACTATGTGTCTACAATTCTTCTTTATCCACCAGGCCTCTCCAGTGTAGTGGCCAGAACATGCTATATTAATCTGTGCTAATTTACAGAGCATCTTCAAGTCTGGGGGCTCCTTTTAAGTGTAAAGAATGCAGGCTGCCAGTAGGACAGGCCCAATCTAGAAAGAGACAGCTGGATGCAATCAAAATTAAAATTAAGGAAAATGATACAACCCAAGGATTCTGGGGTTACTTCTTGGAAGCTCAGGAAATGCAGCTCGCTGCCTGCTCTGCCCCTCCCTTCTGTGGATATCTGGGTGACGTGGATCACAGAAACAGCTAAAATGACACCTCCATCGGCAGTGGCAGAGAACACCTACAGCAGAGATGGCAAACTGAAATGCCAACAGGGTGAGGTAGGGGAGAGGGCAGCAAGGACTGCAGCAACCTGTAGAACGTGGGCTTTGTCTAAGATCCAGATCATAACTTCCATGAGAAAATTCAAGCACAGATTTAGTGGACCTTTGGCTCTTTTAAGATGAGCTGGAAATCTGGATTTCCCTGGGAAATATTGCTATTTTTAAATGGGGCTATTAACTTTCAAATGAAGCACCTGAATTAAACAAAACAAAACCAGCACGAAGGCCAAACAAAACACATTAACACGCTAAAGGTATCCTGTGAGCTGCCAGATTAAGCTCTGAATGCAACGCTAGGAAAAGGCTCTAAGATGGCAGAGTGATCCTGGGCAGTGTTTTATGTCCAGATGGTGGAGCGGATCCTGTGGTCTCTCCTACAGAGGGTGCTCAAGACTGTGTCCCCTCCAGCTGATCTCTGGCCGCGGAGATTCAGACTCAGCTCAAAGCGGGACTGTAGTGATGCTGTTGGCTTTGCTCAGTTTAAGTGAGAGGCACAATAGATCCAGGTGGGGCTTCTGGTGCCTCAAATCCCTGCCAACATCTTAGGCGGCAAGAGTGAGGCAATGGTGAGGGCACAGCGCTGGGAGTCGGGATACTCGAGTTCAACTCCATGCTGGTATGAGACTCTTTCCTGCTAGAAGGTAAATTCCACGAGAGTGAGGAGTTTGTCTTGTTCACCTCTAGAAGGGTGCCTGGCACATGCTTGGCACTAAGTGCATGTTTGTTGAATGACTGGCTGACCGAATGAATGATCTGGGGACATCACTTACTTAAACTATGGGCCTTAGTCTTCCTACCAATAAATTGGGTATTAAAATGACTACCCTAGTTTCCTTGAAGGACAGCCATAAAGTGATAACGGACTCATGAAAGGGCTTGAGGGGAAAGGTGTAAAGGACTATGACATGATGAGACACATTCACTGTTATCTCTGTTCCTGGCTGGCAGGAGATACCATTTCAGATCCTACAAAGAAAGGGCCAGGCCCATCCATGCCATGCCTCTCTCCCATCCTCAACTTTTCTCTGGCTGCATCAAACCAGCCTAGAAGGAAGCCCCCAGATGATCACTCAGATTTTCATTTCCCTTTTGCACAAGGGTAGGGGGAGGATATATTACCTTGCATTGTCCCGGCCGTGTGACTTCAAGAAATTCATATCTCGGTATCGGGAGAGAAATGCCACCAGCTGGTCATTTGTCCTGTGGAAGCAAACCGAGAGGAAAGTCAGGGTCCTCCAGAAATCATGGAGACTTTGTGTCCTGGCTCCCTTCTTTGTCACAGAAACCAGGTCCCCTCCTTCTTTCACACCATGCAGGTAGGTAAGGCATCTTCTTTCATGTGTCACCATCATTGAGCTTACCACAGTATGCTAAAATGGACTGTTTGTCTCTTACATACTCCATATGCTATGAACTCCTTGAGAATAAGCATAGTACCTTATTTGTTTTGGAATCTCCAGTGCCCAACACTGGGCTTGGCAAACAGTAAGGCATCAGTGAATACTTCAGTGCCAGATACAGAGTAACCTCAGGGCCTTTGCACTTGCCGTGCCTGGGAAATTCTACCCCATATCTTTCCATGTCTGCTCTTGTCATCCAGGTCTCCTTTCAAATGTCTCCTCTTCAGAGAGGCTTTTCTTTTTTTTTTTTTTTTTGCCACCCAACCTAAAGTAGCACCTACCTCCCCCACCCCCATCACATCACTGCATTTACAACATGAGCTCATCACCATCTGAAAGAGCTATATTTGCTTACATTAGGATGTAAGCTCTGTGAGGACAGAACCTAATGAAACTCACTCATCACTGGCACATAGTAGGAGGTACATTAATGTTTGTTGGATGAATGGATGACTCAAGGTGAGATGAGTTTGAACTGACTCCTTCAAATGCATTTTGAGGAATGAATGAGTCAATGAATGAATGAATCCATAACCCCGGGGCTGACTGAGAGAGCTTTAAGAAATATGAAGTGCGATGCAAACGGGTGACATTGTTCCCAGCATTGTTATCCCAGATTTATCGCCATCAATCTCAGCACTAGCAGTGTAGTCACAGCTAATCAGCTTGTGCATACAGCTGTGACAGTATTTTAAAAGGCAGTCATACGGGGTCTCCATCTGCCAGAAACGCAGTTGCCTCTTACGCTAAATAAACCCAAACAGGTAAACGGTGCTGAAGTGACAGCTCCTTTATCATCTGGCTTCTCTGCTCAGGGATTTTTTTTTTTTAATTAATTAATTAATTTATTTTTGGCTGTGTTGGGTCTTCGTTTCTGTGTGAGGGCTTTCTCTAGTTGTGGGAAGCGGGGGCCACTCTTCATCGCGGTGCGCGGGCCTCTCACTATTGCGGCCTCTCTTGTTGCGGAGCACAGGCTCCAGACGCGCAGGCTCAGTAGTTGTGGCTCACGGGCCTAGTTGCTCCGCGGCATGTGGGATCTTCCCAGACCAGGGCTCGAACCCGTGTCCCCTGCATTAGCAGGCAGACTCTCAACCACTGCGCCACCAGGGAAGCCAGGGATTTTTACTTAAAAGGAAAGGGTTAACCATTGTTTCAAATTGGGAGAAACGGTGACGGCGCATCTCTGGGAAGAGAAAGGAGGCTAGACTTTGGGGGGGCAGGTGGGTGCCTAAGAAAGAGATGCCTGTGCTCTAGAAGCAGACAGGGCCGGGGACAGATCCCAGCTCCACTCCTGACCCAGCTGTGTGTCCTACGGTAAGTCATTCAGCCTCTGAGTGGCGGCCTTCACCTGGCTGCCCTTCACACAGTAGGTATACATACTGATGGATAACCGGGTGGACTTAAAGGGCATACAGTAGGTGCACAATAAATGCAAGCTGCTCTGCTCTTGGCCTCCCACCACCTGGTCAGGGCCGCCCTCACCCCTCACCCCTCACCCCTCACCCCCTCCTTCAGTTCCCTGCATCACCTGCAGTCGCGCCACTCCAAGCCCCTGCTCTCTGGTTGGACCACTATTGTTGACCAACTCATAATTTCAGCGGAGGGGGACAGAGAAGTTAAGACATGCGGCAGTGGAAACGAGCACTGCCGACATCCCGTACTAGTTTACAGAAATCAACACCACTTCAAAACCTGCCGTTCTAGTGGCTGCAGATGCCAGAAAAACCCCGTGTGCCTACAGCAAGGTAAATCCGCCCAGGCACAAACGCGGAAAGCTTAGCCCTGAGGATGCGCACAGAGGTGAATCTCAGGGACGCAGCCAAAGGCCAAGTTCATGTGTCCATCTGCACGTGGAGCATCTCCGCAAACAGGCGAGGTAAAGCCCACGCGTGCTTCCCTCCCATGCTTCCCTCCCAGTTACGGGTTGCTGTGGGCAGAGGGCCTCTTGAAGTTGCTGGAGAGGTGGAAACTAAACCAGCCTGCAAAGGAAATGAAAGCAATCTCTCTTACAAACCATAGAGGCCCGTTCCATCTCCGCGTCTTAGCAGTTCCTGTTTACCAAGCCCCTCTCTACTCTCTGCGACAGTTCATTATTGTCCTCCTGATGAATACCGGGACAAGTTAACCTCTGAATGGGTCCCTGGCAGCAGGAATAATAAAGAGGGGCCTCTCAGCAGCCTCAGTGGCAGGATTGAAGGGGCCGGGCCGGGGCTCCTGGGCCCCCTCTCACGAAGCCTCAGGCCTCCCAGGGTCAGCGGCTGAGGCTCCATTTAGCAGCCCCAGAAAGCGCTTTTCAGGGCCCCGAGCTGGGGCCATTGTCACATTTACCGCTTCACCGCGTCCCCATCTGACGGGGATGAATAGGCATTTAGCGAATTTACTTAGCGATGCTTCCACATGAAATCGTCTCAAAAGATGACATCTTAGGGGAGGGAGCGTGGATGGGGAGGGGCTGCAGATTCCAGGCCCAGAGCCTGTGGGTAAAACCGATTTTCAAAGCACAGCACTGGGTCCTGGCTGGGCTGGACACGGAGGGGACCCTGCCTCCCCCTCCCCAGGTGAAGAGCCTGCCCCGCGAGCTAAAACCTGTCCCCCAGCCCTTCTGCAGGGGGAGACAGAATTCGGCTGAGGACCAGGTTTCCCTACGGGGCTTTCCGACGCCTGTTGGTAATTGCCTACATAATATTTAGTTCCCTCTGGATAATTAACAGCTTGCGATCTGTTGTCATTTTACCCAGTTCCCTGCTCTCTCCCCCTCACACGCATTTC
Organism: Balaenoptera acutorostrata; assembly: GCF_949987535.1. NCBI lineage: Eukaryota > Metazoa > Chordata > Mammalia > Artiodactyla > Balaenopteridae > Balaenoptera > Balaenoptera acutorostrata. Next base: position 24,850,484 of record NC_080078.1, read on the forward strand.
TCACTCCTTTCTGGTGGAGTCATTTGCCAAGTGAATTCCACACCTCATCGCTTGTGTCTGTCTCCTCCCCAATTTCCTTCCACCTTTTGTGGAAATTATCAGAAGACACATCTATGCCAGTTCCTCCGATTCATGGTGGGGCCTCTGGGACCCATCACTGTGGCCTTTGGAGCCACTGGGACATCTTTATGGGAATATGTAAGTAAATAAATATTACAATAAATAATTTGTTTTAATAAATACATTTATTTTAATGTAAATAAACTTATTGGAACCATGTGGGAACCTCAGTTAGAAGGAATAAATACATGAATAGTAAAATGAGCTCCCAAAGCACCACCATTTATGAAATGTCCACCAGGCCCTAGGCCCCAGGGCAGACTTTTGTTACAATTTATTGCATTTAGTCATCAGAAAGAGTATCTAAAATGCGAGTTTCATTCCCATTTTACAGATGAGCAACTGAGACTCAGAGAAAACACCCATTTAGTGAACAGTGCAGAACTAGGATTGGAACCTGGTTCCAAATGCAAAGCTTGTGTTCTTTGCTACTAGATGGCTTCTACAAATGAATGAATGGATGAATGAATGAATGAATGAGTGAACGAATTCCATCCCAGGTACAAGAGAAAACACACATGTGTTCCACTGCCTCCTTATTCAGAGCCTGGCCTTGGGACCAGCAGCATTCGCCCACTGCTATTAGACGTGTCCTACCTCAGGCTCCACCCAAGACATACTGAGTTAAAATTTGCCTTTTAATAAGACTCCCAGGGGATGTGTGTGCCCTTTAAAGTTTAGGAAGTGCCGCTTCAAGCCAAGCATGAATATCGGTAGTTAATTCTCTTCCTCTTCATCTTCTCCCCACGGTCTCTTCCTGAGAGCCCAGACTTCAGGCAGGTTACTTTCATCTCAATAAGCCTCAGGTGTTGGGAATATTAAATAAAATAATGCATGTAAGACCTGTGCGGTAGTACCCAGCCCACAGTAAGCCCTTGATAAAGGTTAACTGCTATTTAATAGTATTATTGCCATCGTGAGCATCAGAAGCTTAAGACATTTTGAACTGGGGACAGCAGTATAAAGACCCAACCTGATTTGAACTTGGAAAGCTTTCTGTGCTTCATACCCACGAATTTTCTGCAGAGCATGGTTTGGGAGACGCCCCACAGAAGGGAACCTGTCTACAGTCTCCCAGCCGGCATCACAGTTCTGAACTGGCTCCCAGAGGACCACCACACTGCTGTGTGTGTCAGATATGCATGTAGCTCTGGGCATGAAGACACCCAGGAAGAAGGGGCAGAGCTCTTAGGTCCTCGGGTGCCCAGAAGTCCAGTCACAGCCCAGCCTGTCTGCAGGCAGCGAGTGGCAGGGCACGGAGTGGATGGGGCCTGCTCAGTCTCACGTGGAAGGAGCCCAACACAGAGCCAACTGCCCTCCTCTGGGTCCCTCCTGCCCACCCCGATACCCCTTCCCTGATACAGGATGCTAATACGCTGCCAGAGGTGTTCATGGCTGATGGCGAGGCTGACGGTGCTAAGGCAAAGCTCGGCACAGAGTTTTGTGAATGTCAGGATTTCAAACCCCTGATGCTGCCAGGTATGCCCAGACCCCAGAGGGCACTGGATTTAGCCCTCCTGGATGCAGTGGGTGGGCCATTTGTGGAGCAGAAGTGTGTGTGAGGGGCAGTGGATGGAGGCCTGTGGAATCGGGCAAGCTGAGCACTGAGGCACCTTCGATCTGAGCTCAGAATATACTACAGTATTTCCCCAACTTCTTCCACTAGTGTATCATCTGTACAGTTATTTGGGCTTCCCTGGTGATGCAGTGGTTGAGAATCTGCCTGCTAATGCAGGGACACGGGTTCGAGCCCTGGTCTGGGAGGATCCCACATGCCGCGGAGCAACTGGGCCCGTGAGCCAAAACTACTGAGCCTGCGCGTCTGGAGCCTGTGCTCCGCAACAAGAGAGGCCGCGATAGTGAGAGGCCCGCGCACCGCGATGAAGAGTGGCCCCCACTTGCCGCCAACTAGAGAAAGCCCTCACACAGAAACGAAGACCCAACACAGCCAAAAATAAATAAATAAATAAATAAGTTATTTCCTATATATGTTCAATTTAGGTACCACCTTTGCATTACCCTATGCAACAATATTTGTGGTAGCTGATGTACCCTTCTATTTTTCAAATTTTAAATGGTGGCAAAATACACATAAAACTTGCCATCTTAACCATCTGAAGTGTACAGTTTAGTTGTATTAAGAACATTCATATTGTTGTGCAACCATCACCACCATCCATCTCCAGAACTCTTTGCATCTTGCAAAACTGAAACTCTGAATCCGTTAAACAACAACTCCCCACTTCCCCCTGCCCCCGGCAACCATCCTTCTACTTTCCATCTCTGTGAATATTCAGAGTAGTCAAACTCTAGGGACCTCATATAAGTGGGATCACACAGTATTTATCTTTTAGTGACTGGCTTCTTTCACATGGCACAATGTCCTCAAGGTTCCTCCATGTGGTGGCATGGGTCAGAATTTCTATCCTTTATAAGGCTAAATAATATTCCATCTTGACGTACCATTTTTATGTTTTCTCCTATGACATGTGAAAAGCAATAATGACGCCTTGTCCGTATTCCTCCTAAAGCAGCTGGGCCACCAAAGGCATATGGAGAGTGGCCATCTGCCCCGGGGTGCCCAGGACTGAGGGGGTGCCCAGGACACAGAAGTTTTCATTTTAAAATCAGATGGTTCTGGGCACATGGATCTGCCACGGGATGTGTGACCCCAGGAGAAACGTCATCCTCTATCTTTCTACAATAAACCCAAGAGTACAGAAAACCATGATGGTGGGAAGGCCAACTGTAACCATCTCCTGTGCTTTTAAAATTATAACTATGAAACTCAGGCTACAGCAAGATCATGAAATAACAGCAGAGGCAACAACAGTATCTAACACTTGAGTACCTACTATGTGGGTCAGACACTGTTTTAAGCACTTTGCACCTATTGACCCACTTATTCCTCATGTCGACCCTATGAAGTAGATGCTGTAGTATTTATATCCATTTTTTATTACAGAAATGGGAACATGCATCTTCGTGGCTTTTTGATGTAACGATGTGTCCTGTTCTGTCTAATCAGCACACGCAGGAAGACTTCATCCTTTTAATGGCCGCACAGCCTCCTATGGAATGGGCACAGCCAATCCCCTAGTGATGGACATTTAGGTTGTTTCCTCATCTGCATCCCTGCTTACAGGTATTGCTCCTATGAACATCCTTGCACATTTATCTTTCCACATGTGGGTATGATAGATTTTTGTAGGATTAAACTCCCAGATGTGGAACTGTTCACGCAAAGTATGCTTTTTTTTCCAGTTTATTTTATTTACTTTATTTTTATAAATTTATTTCTTTATGTATTTATTTATGGCTGTGTTGGGTCTTTCTTGCTGCACGTGGGCTTTCTCTAGTTGTTGTGAGCGGGGACTACTCTTCATTGTAGTGCGCGGGCTTCTCATTGTGGTGGCTTCTCTTGTTGGGGAGCACGGGCTCTAGGCACGCGGGCTTCAGTAGTTGTGGCACATGGGCTCAGTAGTTTTGGCTCGCGGACTCTAGAGCACAGGCTCAGTAGTTGTGGCACACAGGCTTAGTTGCTCCGCAGCATGTGGGATCTTCCTGGACCAGGGCTCGAACCCGTGTCCCCTGCATTGGCAGGCGGATTCTTAACCACTGCGCCACCAGGGAAGCCCCAAAGGATGCTTTTGAGTCTCTCTTTGCTTTCAGAAAGACTCATTACGTGGACCGAGGCTGCCCCAAGGGTCGAGGGCATGGCTGGGGCTCACATCATTACACAGGAACTGACCAGCTGGCTACCAGTGGTGTGGGCAGGGAGAAGGAAATTGTAAAGGGGATGGAGGAGGGGAGGCTGGTGGGCTTCTCCAGCAGGCTGGCCAGGCCTGAGCAGGGGCCTTCTGGTTTCCCCACGGTACCAACAGCCAGTGGGACCCAAATGAACCTTCTGTCAGGCAGCAAGGGGTGTGGGGGGCACGGCAGAGAACCATCCTCCTCAGTACTCGGGGCAGCTGCTCCAGCTGGTGCCCATCTGTCCGCTAACAGCCCCGGGATTTTCAATCGGGCACCTTGGACGATAATTTTCAGGAGCCTGGCTAGAGTCATGAGGCGAGCAGGCATTGGGTCTAATTCCATTCTGTTCCTCCAGGACCCGGTACACAGTAGGTGCTCAACAGTTATTCAGCACAGCGCCCACCCCATGGGACGGGCTCAGCCCCCGAGGGCGGAGAGCAGAGGCATTCACTCCTACATCTGTGCCTTTGCCCAGCCCATTCCCTCTGCCAGGAATGCTGCTCGCTGTGTCTCTGACCTGGGAGACATGTGGGGCAGAAAACAATAATAAAGAGGGTAGAAAACATGCCTTTTGTTGCTTGCAAAGTGCTAAGTGCTCCTCCTCTTTTAATTTCACAGTAACCCTATCAAGCGGGTACTAGTTTACATGTGAATAAAGTGGGACACACAGATTTAACAGATTGGCCAAAGTCTTAGAAGAGGTGGAGCTGAGATTTGGACCTCAGCACCCCAGGTCAAGAGTGCAGGCTCTTTTCAATCCTGCTTTCCTTGAGGTGAACAGGCTACAGGAATGTGCTTCATTTCTTTAGAAAGAGCCAGGAAACAAGCAGAGGAAACCGCAGCCACCTTCTGAAGCCTCCTACTTCCTTCCAAGGGGATCGTTGTGGAGCATATGTTGCACATCAGGAGTTGATACAGATAAAGCCGCCCGTCCGGGGTGTGGGCCTTTCTGTGGCGCCGTCTACAACCTGACCCCAGCCACCTGATTCCTCTCACTGCACTCCATCTCACAAGTGGATTCAGACCCATTTTTCCATAAGGCTTATTTCTTTTTGGGTTGGGGAGAGACACTGCCATCACTGTCCTCGACTTTCCAGATGGTTCACGCTTGAGCCTTACCGAAGTCTTCTTATCTGCTAGGAAATCTCTCAGGAAGGCCAGAACTCCAGAACAACCAGAGGAAAGGCCAAGTTCAGGGTTCCCTGAAGAAGAGGCAAGAGCAAAGGCAACTGGAGATAAGAGAAGGCAACCCCTGATTCAAATGTAGTGGAAGCTCACAGCGAGACCCGAGTGCTCAGATACAGGGAAAGCTAGATGCTGTAATTCTTCCTGGACCCTGGGGGCATAATTACAGCCACAGTTGGGTACCTGAGGAAAAGTGAACTGGATAAAATGCAGCCCCAGCTTCTAGACTCCACTCTAATCCATCCTCGGGGAAGCAGTTGTAAGATCTTCTAAAACATAAGTCTGATCGTGCCCCTTCTTCTACTTAATATCCTTGGTGGCTCTCCATCCCTTGCAGGACAGTGTCTTAACTCCTTAGCAAGGCTAGAAAGTGGGTTGTGAGCTGGTTCTGCCCGTTCAGTCGTTGAGATTACTTGAAGTTCTCTAAACGTTCCGTGCTCTTTCATGACTTTAAGACTTTGCAAGTTCCGTCTGCTCTCCTGGGAAACATGATTTCCCAGTTTGATAGGTCAGATGCCAGAGCCCTGGCACCTCAGTGGGTAAGGCAGTCATGGTACCTGTCCTGTAGCAGTGGGGACAGTGGGGAAGGCAGACAAACAGGGAGATTCTTGGGATAGGGGGTGAAACACCAGGTGAACTAAAGCACAAAGCATTCTGGAGGTACCAGGGGACAGCTCTTCCCCTCCACACAGGCAGACAGCAAACTAGATAACCACCTGGATAATAAAACCCAATTGCTTTTAATTGGATGTATCTTTTTGTTACTGGTGAAAATGACACAGAATTAAAACACGCTCACTGCATTTGTAGGAACTGGCAAACCATTTCTCAAAGCCTCAACACTTTCACAGAACATTTGTAAAACACACATTTTTCATTTTAAGCATACATCAGCCATTCTAAGAGGCAGTTTATCTGACTTTCCATCGGTGGGAACTCTAAACACATCAGCCTTTCCTCCAGACAGCTGTAATGGAAAGGTAACTGACAAGAATCAGCACCCAGAGGCCAAGCCTGATACAAGAACACTGCTGGAATCATGAATGAAGAACTGAATTGTCATTCAGCTGCGCGCGCGCACGCGTGCGTGTGTGAAGTCTGTTTGATTGTATTTTAATTCTCTGAAATCTGGTTGTCCTCATATGCCACGAGACATCTCAAATGAGCAGAACATTTGGTTAACTAAATTCTGCATCCCTTTACAACGACTGATTACAGCCAGTTATTTGATTTGGTTTTGAGGGGGACAAGACAAGGCTTCCTTTGGAGGACATCAAAAGACTGAATCTTAAAAGTAAATGCGATTTATGTGGGAAAGCCAAAACTTCGCTGCAATGAAAGCTGTTTTTAGAAAGGTGTTTGTAGAAGTTTCTCTCTGATCTTTGCCACTTTCTTGCTGTTTGATTTTAAGCAAGCTCGCTGCGTCTTAGTTTTCTAATCTGCAAAATAGGAATGACAATGGTCTCCGAGCTGCCTGTGTGTTGGGGGTATGGTACACACAGTACCTGGCCCATAGTAGGTGTTCAGTAAAAGGGAGCCTTCAGAAGGAAGTCCCTAGATCCTTTGCTTAGAAATGCTGGAGGGAAGGCATTCCCACTCCTTACCAATCTTCTATCAAGCTGGGACATTTTAACTCTTATATGCCTGTGTTCCCATTTATAAGTTATATATGTTCAGTTCCCTTGACTGTAAGCTACCTGAGGACATGAACCTTGTCTGATTCGTCTCTCTTTCCCCAGTGTCCAGCACAGGCCTGAAACAGGGCAGGTTCTAGCAGGCACATGCCTCTTCCTCTTTGGGTCTTCATGCCTGTTTTAGAGTGGCCCACAGAAACTGCTCTGCACACGTGTGCTGCATTCCAGAATGAGGGCCTTTCCGTACTGTCCCTTATGCTGGCGACACCTTTCCTACACATTTGCCTGGTCAATTCCTGCCTGTTTTTGCAAGAACCAGCTCAGTGTCAGTTCAACTGGCAAAGGACAGAGTATAAATGAGTGTTAAACTAAACTGATCTGTATTGATAAGTTCAACTTTCCTTCTGTGTGTATGGCTAAAAACAGATATTTTACACCATTTCACATTCCCCGGGTTCAAATGATGGCAATGACTTATGATCCATTCCAATTCACCAGACAAGTGTCCCCAATGCACCAACACTAACACATCAGTATTTGAAGTGGTTAAAATAATACAGAGAGACGTAGGTTCAAGTTCTGGTTCCACCACTTATGAGCTGTGTAGCCTTGGGCAGGTCATTTCATCTATTTGAAGCTCAATTTCCTCTTCTTTAAAACTGAGGATGGGGGCTTCCCTGGTGGCACAGTGGTTGAGAATCTGTCTGCCAATGCAGGGGACACGGGTTCGAGCCCTGGTCTGGGAGGATCCCATATGCCGCGGAGCGGCTGGGCCCGTGAGCCATGATTACTGAGCCTGCGCGTCTGGAGCCTGTGCTTCGCAACAGGAGAGGCCGCGACAGTGAGAGGCCCGCGCACCGCGATGAAGAGTGGCCCCCGCTTGCCGCAACTAGAGAAAGCCCTCGCACAGAAACGAAGATCCAACACAGCCAAAAATAAATAAATAAATTTATAAAAAAAAAAAACTGAGGATGATAATAATACTTACACTTTATGGGGTGGCTATGAAGATTAAATGAAATAAGAGGGTATTAACTGTTGCTTGCAACTGAACAATCCCGGATGATACAGAAACTGGTATCAGAAGTGGGATAATGACCGGTGGGCAGGGGAGAGAAACAGGGATCACTCTAGGTTGAGTAGCTTAGCCCACAGAAGGCTGAAATGCTAGCTATCATTATCGTTGTTATTATTATTACTTCTCTAGGACTAAAGTCTGCATTCTGCTGGGGGTGGAATACAACAAGGGTCTCCATCTCCCAGAACTTCAGGGTTAGGTCAGTTCAGATTTCAGCCCTGCGGTGAGACTTAGCTCAGAGGACAGCTGACCGTCCCTGAGCACCTTGGCAGCCTGATAGGTTCACTAGTCTGTTCGTATTGGAACAAGGTCAAGATGCAACACGGAAGAGAAGCCGTACACTCCTCCACGGGAAAAAAAAATGCTGTAGCCACCCTTGCAAACCTCAAGCAGACACAGATTCTTGGCTCAAGAGAGATTCTGGAGGATCAGGACATGCTGCACCCAGTGTATTCTTTACACACAGACTTCCAAGGCTGCTTGGGTTATTTCAGAGGGTCGATGAGGAAGTAAGAAAGAAATCAGGCTGTCTAAACAGAGGACACAGGCTCCGAGGTAGGAATTTGGCAATTCCTGGAGACAGAAAACTTCGGAAATGTTTTAAAAGAGAAGTCATCATACAGATCAGTGGTTCTTGAGCTGAGTCTGGGGCAGCCCTGGGTACTGCTGGGCCGGTGGGGCCTCACCTGAGGTTCTTCAGAGAGGAGCCACTGCCAGCTATGTTGGGGTTTTGAGTGAAGTTCAATTGAGAAAAGAAGATTTAGTAGCTTAAAAAGAAATGTTCAAAAATCATTAAAGAAGGTAGCCAAATCAGATTCCATTTTTTTTTTTTTCTTTTGCAGGGAGGAAGAGGGCGGGGTATAGCCTCTGACTAAACCTCAGTAGCAGGACTGGCTGAGCTCTGCCCTCACTAACTGCCCGACCTTGGGTAGCTATAGTGTCTCGGAGCAGCTCTCTTGCCTTCTGAACAATGGGAGTCACAATAGGACACGTTTCCTAGAGTTGTTCTGAGGATAAAAGGGCTGACACATTTAGGCTAAGCACTTAGCCTGGGTGCATGGTACACAGTAAACACTTAAAAGCATTAAGTGTGTTACTTCTGGGGATGTGATTAAGTTTCCTTTTGTCTTCCCTCCCTTCCTCCTTCCCTCCCTCCCTTCCTCCTTCCCTCCCTCCCTTCCTTCCTTCCTTCCTTTCTCCCCTCCTTCCTCCTTTTCCTTCAACACTTGCTGAGCATTTCCTCTGTGCCAAAAACTGTGTTAAGTTCTGACTTTAGCCATGGATTCAGCTTTTTCAACTGGTATCACTGAGTTGTATGGACCCATTTCAATGGGGGTAACTTAAGCCCCGGTTTTATTTGACTCTCCATGAACTCATGCATCCTGCTCATTGGGTAAAGCCTATCCATTTACAGGCATCCTGATGTGTTTACTAGGGGTAATGCCTTAGTCCCACTCCCCTTTTGTTCTTATAGTGACAGTGTTTCTTAAGAAAAAAAAGTTTAACAAATGTCATCTGGGACTATTCCAAAGACCTGTTCACACATGGCTATGCTGGAAAGGTGCTGGTACAAATTCACTGAGCATTGATGAATTATTTGCAGTGCGAGGTCCTCGAACATTTAAAAGGTTTGGATTATTAAAGAGGACTGTATTGTAAAACAGGATGTACGTATGCTGCATGAGGGGGGGAGTCATGTTTATTTTGTGCACGTCACTCTATCCCTGCTCATCCATTCAGCAGATATTTATGTTAGACCTACTGTGTGTCAGGTACTGTTCTAGAGGCTGGAGACACAGCGATGATCGACTGAGACCACGTCTCTGCGAGAACTTATCCCTGCTCCCGGGGCATCCACTGTATGTCCTGGATTAGCTTCCCCCCTGTGTATCGGGAATGGTACTAGTTACGTTCCATACTTGCAAGAATCAAGACCACAGTCACTCTGATGACCTGCTGTGTTCTGAGGTTCAGATGAGGAACCCCAGCTGAGAAAGGCTTGGCCGGCACAATGTCTGGCACATAATAGTCGCTTAATATGCACAGGGATAAAGGTTGAATGAAATCCCTGAGGCTGTGCAAGGTCCCTGAAATGGAATTGCCAAACGTACATAGAATCCCTTTTACACCAAGGCAGACACCTGGGCAGGTCCAACTGAGATGAGTCCAACTGAGTGACAGCCAGATGTGCCGCTCTCTTGCAGGGACATCACTCTGTGTTGGGTGACCGGGTTTGAAGCTTGCCTATTTGCTTCCTTGCTGTGTGATCTTGTAAGTTACTTTACCCCTCTGAGCCTCAGTTTCCTTGTCTGAGTTGGGCAAAGACATCATGAGATCACGTAGGTGAAGGGCTCAGCCCAGTGCCTAGCACACAGTAAGTGCTTGATTATCCCAGAGCTCTTGTTGCCTGTTCCCTCTGAGGGAGCGGAAGGATGGCTGGCTAGCTGGCTTCCCCAGGCACACCAGTTACAATCATCAGGGCTTTCCCCACGGGGAGCTGTGGCCCTTGGGGCATGGACAGCGCCCAGGAGCTCAAGAACAAAGCCAAGACCAAACTCTCTGTGGTTGGTTCTCTGGCTGGCTCCCAAACAGCTGAGGTTGGCAGAAAAAGGAAATCCAGATACAGAAGCCGAAATCCCTCTGTTCCTACTTTATCTTTTTACTGTTTCTTCCTTTTCTTACATAGCTGAACCACATATGTTAAAAAGCCAATAATACTCAGAAGAATTGAAAACGGGTGTTCAAAAAAACCCGTGTATATGAATATCCATAGCAGCACTAGTCACAGTAGGGAAAAAGAGGAAACGACCCAAACATCCACTGACAGATGAATAGATAAAGCAAATGTGGTCTATCCGTACAATGGAATATTACTCAGCCACAAAATGTAACGAGATACTGACACACGCTTCCACATGGATGGACCTTGTAAACATGATGCTCAGTGAAAGAAGCCAAACAAAAAAAGACCATATATTGTACGATTCCACTGATGTGAAATGTCCAGAATAGGTAAATCTATAGAGACAGAAAGCAGATCGGTGATTGCCAGGGGCTGGGAAGCGGGGGAAATGGAGAGTGACTACTTCGTGGGCACAGGGTTTCCTTTCGGGATGATTAAAGTGTTTGGAACTAGATAGTGATGGTGGATGCACAGCATTGTGAATGTGCTAAATGCCACTAACGGTAAGTTTTATGATATACGTATTTCACCACAATAAAAAAATACCAGTGGAAGCCCCAAACTTCAAACTGAAAAAAAGTCATTATAACATAGCTACAATAAGAATCATGCTTGGTATGTCGTACTTGTATGCACTATTCCCTTGATCCTTGAACCACTCCAGAAGGTAGGCAGCAGTAGCTGTATTTTACAATGGAGCGAACTGAGCTTCTCAAAGCTTGGATAACTCAGCTAAAAATGGTGATGATGATGATGATGGTGATGATGGTGATGGTGATGATGGTGATGATGGTGATAACGACTACTGAAGATATAAATCATGTGTTCCAGGCACCTGCCATATATTGACTCTTATTTTGCCTTCTCAACAACCACATGTGATGGGTGCTGTTATCATCATCCATCTTGCAATGAAGAAGTACAGAGAGGTTAAATTACTAGTGCCAGGTTAGACAGTCCACATATAACAGGAACAGGGATTTGTACCTGGACACCTGACCTCATAGTCCAAGGGCTTCACCACGGAGGCCTGGAGGATACATGGTGTGGTCATGGAAACTGGAGGGAAAGTGCCGCTATGTCTGCCTCCCAGCCCCCTCTTGTGGAGATAGGGACAGCTGAGATACCTGCCTTATGACATCGGGGGATTACATGTGACATCGGACCCTCTCCCGGCTGCAAGGGAGCCAGCATGTGGCCGGACAGGTGTGACGTGTCACCGTCCCTTGGCCTGCTGGGCCCCCAGATGGGGCTCCTCTCTATCTGTGCCGGCACCTCCAGTTAAGGGGAGAAGCGGCTGAGCCAACTTCAGGATTTACGAGAACCCACCATGGCTCATTGCTCTTCTGAAACTGACTCTCTGGCTCTTTGGAATGTTTTCCATTTTAATGGTGGAGAGATCTGAAAATGCCTCTGGTGGAAAGAAATAAGTAAAGACAAAAACCTTTCCACTGGTCCTCAATCTAGGAAAAAACTCTGAGATGCTTTTAATAATCACGGAAGTGAAAAACATGCAATAAAGGATCAGCGGGTCTTCCACCGCTTGGGAATAAATGGCAACTGGCACTACAGCCACAGTGATGTTACATGCGATGGCCATGGATCCATTTGCTCCCTGATTTCTTACTTCAGGAAGGACTTACTGAGCTCCTACTATGTGCCAGGCACTGCCCCCAGCACTGGAGACGCAACCTAAGTGAAACAGATGTTGTTTCTGCACTTGAAAAACTGTCAACCTAGTGGATTTACCCTATTGTCACCCTATTGTCATCATTTATTGATGGAGCACTTTCTCTGTGCCAGGCAAGGCACTTCACATTTCACAGCTTCATCCCCACAGCGAAGGCTGAGGTAGGTGACTGATGGTTCCCATTTGACAGATGAGAAAACCAGGGTATGGAAAGGATGAGCAACTTGTCCAAGGTTTCATGAGCAGTAAATGGGATAGGCTGGCTTCAGACTCTGCTGACTCTGCAAGTGTACACTCTGATCCCTTTGCTACACTTCCCATGGCCTCAGTCCTGGAAAATTTCTGCCAAACAGAGATGAGAAAGAAGGTTTCTGGGTCCGGCTCCAGGTTACAGTGTCCTTCCAGGAAACCCAGGGGCCTGGGGACTAAGAAACCCGTGTGGGGCAGAAAGGCCCAGCGAAGAGAGAAAAATAACTGTACCGAAACAACAGGGGGGACCGGCCTGATGGAAAGTAATTACCTGAGCTATAATGTATACATCCACTAGCAGAAAATATTAGCTATTGTATTTCCCCTCTTCCAGCAGCCTGATACAGCTCTCTACTTTTTTTCCTTCCTTTTTTTCCCACTGCCAAGCAACTGATTAAGAACTAAAGCCATCTCATCATGGCGCTTTCCAATAAAAAACTTTTCACGGGTAACCTGATGCTTTTAGGATAAACTGGGGCTTCTTAACATGGCTCTCAGGGTCCCACAGCATCTGGGTCAGCTTACCTCTTCAGCCTCATTCTACTGGCTTATCCCCTTACCATACGCTGTCCACCTAACACTCTCGACTTGCTGCATGGGCCATGTTCCCTCATGCCTCAGGGCCTTTGCACACGTAGCCCTCTCTGCCTGGAATACTCGTCCCCTATTTTTTTTTTTCACCCAATTAGTTCTTTCTCTACTTCTAACTCTCAGTTTAAGGACACTTGTCCAGGGAAGCTTTCTCTGATCCCCTAGAAGAGAAAAGGTTATATACATGTTGGTTTCCTATATTATATGCATGTGAACTTCTGTCCTAACAATGTCATAAGGATATAATTATTTAACGCTAATCTATGAAGGCAGGAATGTTAACTACCCTATTGGTGGCTGTAACTGCAGATCCCAGCAAATGTCTGGCACATTGTATGTTTCCGCTAAGCATGTGCTGACTAGTCAGTCAACAGATTGACTATATGAATGGATCAATCAATCAACAGTGAGGAACTTACATGTATGTGTATAACTGAATCACTTTACTGTACACCTGAAACTAACACAACACTGTAAATCAACTACACTTCAATAAAAATAAATAGTGAGGAACTAAAGCTGATATTTCATTAGAGTGTATTTTGTGGTCATCACCTTGGTTAAAAATTCATCTCTCTCTTCCCAAATCAACACTGCAACCTGTGGCAGACTCATGGGACAAATTACAGACAGGGAGCCCAGACACATCCAGGCAGAAAGATGGTGGGGAACCAGACACACAAAACCAACCAGATTTACAGAAAGCACAACAGGAACAGGTGTCCAGTCACTCTGGGAAATCTTTGAGAATTAGCTGGCTTCAGGGCATTAGTCAGCAACTTGCCTGATCAGCCAAGGAAAGATAAACGAGTCTTGTGCTTTGAGGGGAAGCGGGAAGCTGGGGTACGTCCTGAAATCGATGAGTCTCAGGATTCAATGTCATTAACCTTTTGGATTCAGGTTGAGGTAGGTAGCGCAGGGTGATTTAAGTGCTAAGGGGTACCAGCTATTTCTGACAGGCTTATGCAGAGAAGGCTGAGTGGTAAGAACATCCAATTTGCTCTGGTCGACACATACTATGAAGGGCTGGAATAGGCCTACAGTCATGTAGGCCCCTCTGTGAACAAACTGCCATGTCTCTGCCTGGCTCTGGTCAGGCAACACTGACGGGTGAGATGGATTTCATGTGCTTCTTTCTAGCTCAAGTTCAGTATTGGTAAGCCATGCAGGTTGGGGAAAAATAAAGTAAAAGGAGACTGTTGTTTTATGTCAAGTTCAGCTCCCCACGGCTGGGTGGGAGTCCAGGCCAGGTTCCAGAGGATGTTGACCAGAAGACCGTGGGAATCTCTACCACCCTTTCTCTATCCAGGGTCCTGAAAGTTGAAGCAAGGAGCCCATCAACGTTGGCACCTGGGTGACAGACTCATCTGAGATAATGCAGGAAAGGCCATGCCTGGGAAGATGGGTGGGTGGATAGGGAACTAAATCTGCAAAGGCTGAGACAGGTGTGTTCTGGGCAAGGGCATTATCTGAACGTGGGAGATCTGGCAGAATGGTCTAGTGCAGGGGTCTGTGAACTATGGCCCAACACATGTTTTCATATATAAAGTTTGACTGGAACACTGCCATGCCCATTTGTTTACATCCTGTCTATGGCTACCTTATTGCTATAGTGGTAGAATTGTGTCATTGTGACAGAGACCATACAGCTTGCAAAACCTAACCTAAAAATAATAAATATTTTATTTACTATCTGGCCCTTAATAAAAACATTTGCTGACCCCTGCCATTATGCTGTTCCTCTTTTTTTGGTCATTCATACATTTTTCTCACAACTTTTTGGCATATCCACCTTATCAAAGCGCCTTCCTGGCCCACCCTCCCTTCTCTTTCCAATGCTGTAATTTTCCTCAGACATATTTCCACCCTACGCATTACCCATTCTCTTATCTATTGTCTCTTTCTCTCATCAGCACCGGGTGGGGTGGTGGGCACACCATGAATATGTTTTATTTATTGTTGTATCCCAGCACCCAGAAAAGTGCCTGGCATACATAGTAGACACTCAATAAATACTTGTTGAATATTTGAAGAACCACTCACCCCTTGTATTTTGCTTTATTAATATTTTCTTATTTAGATCAACTATTTTTTTAAAAGAAAACTTCAACTTCAGAAAGCTGGGGCATGCTAGTTTTTCCTTACATGTGTTAATATAGATAAATACTGCCATTTTCAAAAACTCACCTGCGTACTCCTTTAAATCATCTGGCTCACTGTGGCTCAGACTTGGGAAGCCCCGGCTTGTGGTTAAGGACAGGTGGGTTGAAGCCTGAGCTCCATCTCTCAGTAGAGGAGTGACCTTGGGTGAGCCCTCACATCCCTTGTCTCTCAAATGGGGCTGATGAGTCCTGCCTCACCAGGTAGCTGAGAGAGGAAATGAGACCACAGAAGCACTAGCACAGCACCCTGCGCACGCTTGGGGCTGGATGAATAGAGGCGGGGACACTGGGGGCGCGGGCATCTCCCGGCAGATCAATTCATGACAAGCCGCACCTCGGTTCTGCAGCCATCGCTCTCAATGAAGCCCATCTCGGACACTGCCCTGTTGCTGAATGGCTGCATCGCATCCCGGCAAAGCAATTTGGATTAATGGGACCATTTAGCTGTAGGTGTTCAGAGAATGCATTGTTTAAAGTAACTTGTTAGAAACTTCCCCAGGGCGGCAAACTTTTAAACAAAGATTGACTCTGTAATAAAAAATTGCTTGGCCTTAAACCACATTCCAGCATCTCAAAGAGCACATTTATGCTCAGAAAGGAGTGGCAACGTTTGTGCCCCTGTCTGGGTTTGCCAAGTAATGTTGACTGATGAACACAATTAAATTGCACCAAGGACACTCCTTCTCTGGGGGAGGAAAGGACACAGGAGACAGCCAGCGGCTCCTGGGGACACAATTTCCATCCCTCCTCCATGAGAAAACAAAACACTGATGTGGGATTCCACTCGGGCCCTACCCTGGGAAGGATGGCCAGCACCACCAAAAGGCCTCCTCTTTCCCACTCTCCACTTTCCGACTAAGCAGTGTTATGGGCACCGGGCCAGGGCCAGAATCCGGGCTTCAGATGCCCAATCTGACCTGAGTGGGGCTGTTTCACTTCAGATGGACAAAAGTGAGTGGGAAGAGGCTTGGGACTCTGCCCTCTGCCTTGGCATCTACTCTGTGACTATTTCCCAGGCTGGGACCCATCCAGATGTCACAGCTGACATCTGACACTTTCAGAAACTGCCTGGGAGCCTTAGAGTGGCCACCAGGTTGGTCAGGGACAGATTGTTTGAGCCTGGTGATGGGGTGGGGGAAGTGAGGTTGAAGAGGAGGTCTATAGGTAGAACTTTGGAGGAAGGTTCCAACTTGAACCTTCAGGGAGACTGCAGCTACAATGACTCAAGAGTATTGCTTCAGCCCATTGCAGTCAAGAAGGCTGATCAACACCAAGGCTCTTTTCAAACAGCCTTGCAGCAGGGAGGGGCAATGGGGGCAGGGCTGCTCAACTACAGACTGACCACAAAAAAGGCCAGACCATGATTTTGGTCCAGAATTAATAACTGTCCAGGATTTTTAGCTATCATAAGAAGAACAATAAAAGACCCATTTTCTGGGAACTTGTAATAAGTGCCCAACTCTGCACTGGGCCCTGTGTTTTACTATCTCTCATTTTTATAATGACCCTAGGAGGAAAGTGTGGTGGGGAGAGGACTCCGGCCTTGCTTCCTGTATCAGGCCCTCCTCTGCCCATCTCCTTAGGTTTACCCAGAGGGAGAGGAATTGATGGTACGATTACTCAGGGCCGGAGAGATTGCTTGGGCATGGTTACTAGTGGGCTGGGTTACTGTTTGGTGAAAGCCCCTACCTGGATTCCACTACTTTTTCTCATGCTTCTTGCCTCAAACCTGGGCTGCATCTGAACACTTGGGGCCAGAATCAGTCATGCTTTCTTCTTCTGCCTCTTCCGTTCATGTAACCAGGTGGTCCCCCTGGCAGACCCGGCCGTCTCTGTCTTCTCAGTGCCATCACCATGGCTGAGCATCCTGGGCCCAACGTTTAGATGGTGGGAGAGATGAACATGAGGATGCACGTGGGTGCCAGTCCTGAGCCTTTGTGCCCATGCCTGGCTGCCTATCAGACAGCTTGCAGAGCTGGACCTCAGGCAGACCTTGGATTCCCACCTGGCCACTGGTAACATTATCATCTCCTCTTACAGGTGAGAAAATCGAGACTCAGGAAGGTTGGATTCACCTGTCTTGAGATCATGCAGGTAGAAGGGGATGGAGAGAGGATTCAAATCCAGGTCAGGATGACACTGCATGTTCACTCACGTGCCCTCGTGGAGTGAGTGATGGCGCAGAACACGCCAGCATCGTTTCGATTCTGCAATGGAACAACTGTGCACATTTGGAGGGATGGCAGCCGTTCGTTCTTAATTATGCTGCTTGAGGCTAAGGTTTAAACAAGTGAGAATTCCATCAGCACTGCAGTTTGGCAGTTTGGGGAGGGGTCTGGACAGTCTGAGATCAAAAGGGACAGGATTATAAAGGAATTTGAAAGCTAGGCGTTCCCAGCTAATGCAGGACAGCTGGTTCCTCCGTCCATGCTTACAGCAAACACAACTGGTAAAGCCCGATCTTCCATCAGCCAGAGGGAGACAGCCCACAAGTGTGGAAATGGGACCACACTAGCCATGGTGGTCACGTGGTGCAGTTTGTGCTCTTGTGATTGGCTTTTTCCCCGGGGGTCCACTGCTGGCCAGCCTCACAGTGAGGCAGCTGCGCGAAGCCGAAAGAGGTTGCATTTGGGAGTCACCTGCACCTGCCTTCAAACCCAGGCTGGGCCACTGCCAAGCTGTGTGACCTTGGGCAAGTCACTCAAACCCACTGAGCCTCAGAGCCCTTCTCTGTGCCAGCCCCCTGGGGATGCTGTGGGGACCAAAACAGAAAGTGACGGCTGCTTAGCAGCTGGGTGAATGCTGGTGGCTCTGGATTCAGGTTCTGATGTACCCTGCTCCTCTCTTGGTTATCGGACATGTCTGCCACCTGGATTCTCTTCCAGATGAAGAGAACAAGGATTTAGATGGGGAAACAATGAGTAGGAGAGCTTCGGTCCAGAACAGCCCAGTGGGTGCAATACGACCTATTGGTGAAGAACTCAGGTTTTTTTTCCTTTTTCCCCCGGTGATGAAAGAAGCATGAGTGAATCTTGGCTCTGACCCCCACCAGGTGTGAGGCACAGGGCAAATTCCTTAACTTCTCTCGGCCTCGGTTTCTTCCTCTGTAAAATGGGATGCAGACATAGCATCTACCTTCTGGGGTTTCTGTGACTTTAGATAACACATGGAAATCGTTTGGCTCAGGATGCCACATATGGTAAATACAGCCATCCTTCAGTATACGCAGGGGACTGGTTCCAGGACCCACTGCGCATCTACCAAAATCCGAGGATGCACAGTCTCTTACAGTCGGCCCTCCATATCTGCGGGTTCCAGATCCAAACAACCCGGATGTGGACCTGTGGATACAGGGGCCGACTAGACTCATGAAATTCTAGCTAATATTATTAACCACTGGAGTCTGGCAGATCGTGAAGGGCTTCCCCAGGCATCTGTTTTGAGAGTCCACTAGTGACCACTCTCCGTGCTGGGCAATGATTCAGAGTGGCAGCAAGTGGGAGGAAGGAAATGAATGATGATGGTAATGATGATAAAACCCACAGAGTTTCCATCTATCCAGCCAACAACTGGACCTTAACCCTGTCCGTTGGGCCCATGCTCATCTAAATCTCTGCTATCATCAATAAAAAAGGGTAGAAACTCCCCTCCTTTATCCCACTTGACCTTTTAAGACATGCCGTTTCTCTACAATGCCCTGGAGAATAATCTCCATCTGCAGTTACATGTGAGGGGGAGGCAGGGGAAGAATAACAGGCTCTGCAGTGCTGATCGCCCACACTGTGGGCCACCTGGGCTCGCATTCAAATTCCCAGGGTGCACTTGGATGTGCTTAGAGCATCCCAGAGGGCACAGCATCCCTGCTCTTTGCCACTGGAGGAAAAGCCACATCACTGAAGCTTTCCCGAGAAGCACACACGCTCAATGCACTGGACAGGAAGATGCCCAGGGCTGGAAACGTCCCATCCATGGACACGTAGAGCGCTTCTGCCAAGAGGAAGAACTATGAGATCTGAGGAGGCAGGAGTTAGGAAGCAAATACCTTACAAAATTCATGGCATGGTCAGTCTGGGATGTGGTGAGACCATCAAACTGGCAGAGCACAGAGATCACATTTGTTTCTGAGCTGGTAGCATCCACTCTCTCTTATTTGCTAACAGCAGTGCAATTCTCTCTAGTGGAAGTATTCCTGCCCCACAACAAGCTCCACAAGGGCAGGAGTTTTAAAAATCGTTTTGTTTACTACTCCATCTCGAGCATCAAGGACTGTGCTGCTTAATATGTTATTTCTTTACATTTAAATTAAAATCAAATCACACTGAAGATTTGGTTCCTCGGTCCCACAAAGCACATTTCAAGCTCTCAATAGCCACATGTGGCTGGAGGCTACTGCACTGGACATCAGCACAGTAAGTTCTACTGGACAGCGCAGGTCTAGAGCACTGCCTGGCATCCAGCAGGGTCTCAATAAGCATGCGATGGGGCTTCCCTGGTGGCGCAGTGGTTGAGAATCTGCCTGCCAATGCAGGGGACACGGGTTCGAGCCCTGGTCTGGGAAGATCCCACATGCCGCGGAGCGGCTGGGCCCATGAGTCACAATTACTGAGCCTGCGCGTCTGGAGCCTGTGCTCCCCAACAAGAGAGGCCGCGATAGTGAGAGGCCCGCGCACTGCGATGAGGAGTGGCCCCCACTCGCCGCAACTAGAGAAAACACTCGCACAGAAACGAAGACCCAACACAACCAAAATAAATAAAATAAATAAATATTTAAAAAAAAAAAAAAAAAGCATGCGATGGATGAAGGAAGGAAGGAATGACTTAAGTGCTCTGCCCTGCTGGCCAAAGCCAGGACACATGACTCAAGATAAAACCATCCACCTCCTTTCCCCAGGACTGAACTTTTCTCAGTAACGAAAGAAGGGAAAACAAACAAACAGCCAGCAAACATACAATATGGCTGGGAAGTATTTAAGCCAAATGGCGATATCCCTTGGGTGAAAAAAGTCATGTCATTCTTGTCTTGTGTTCTGCCACCTTCTGCACTGATTATGTGAACTCCCTATATCCTCCCAGAAATGTCCTTCCTTACCTACTTTAGCCAACACAGTGTTCTACCCTGACTTTCTGAGGAGCCTCGGTGCTTTTCATCTGTGTCCCATGAGAACTCCAGCCTCCCTCTGTCCAGGGGATGCCCTGGGTCAGTCCTCGCCTCCAGAAAGTTTGAAGAGCTGTCCAACCGAAAGTACAGCTCAGGAGACCCAGAAGAGCCAGCAAGGGGAAAGCAAACTGAGTTTCTGCAAAGGCAGGAGTGCGACCCATCAGGCTGAAAAATAACAGGGCTGAGGAAATGATTATTTTGCTACTCGATGCAAACAAAACTGTTAACGGCATAATTACTGGCATGTTTTTCCCGTTCCCTCGTGACCAACAGCCTGAGCGGATACACCCTTTCCGACTCACACATTATCTGGGCGGAGCTTTCCTTGGATGGTGTCCACCTGGGTTTTGGGGTCTCAGGAAAGAGGATGTGCATCTCTGATCACCCAAAGAATAAAAGTGGCTGGATGCTGAGAAAGCAGTCAACAAGAGAGATGGTCGCACCCAGAGATCTGGTGTCGGGCTCCCAAATATGACCTCCCACGAAGTACTGAGGCTAACATATTTTCCACCCTAGCACTCACCTTGCTATTTATTACTGTAATTAAGGGATGAATGTCTCTGTCTCCCCCAGACCAATGATCTGCAACTCTCTGTGTATTCCAATCACCTGGGGAGCTTTAAAAAAGAGAGAGATTCTTGCTTCCTGTAAGGAATTTATATTCAACTGGTCTGGGTTGGAGTCCTAATATTTTAAAGAACCTGATACTTGAAAGGCGTTTTAGAGGAAATTTCTGGGAATCACACAGAACTCTGATTTTCCCTCATTGAGAACCATGTCACGGGATGCCATGCTCCCTGTGGCTGGGACCCTGTCTGTCCTGCTGTCTGCTGTCCCCCAGGGTCCGGAGGTTGGTAGGTGCTCGGGAAATGATCATTGAATGAAGGAACTGGAGGACGTCAGCTCCATCCTCACACAGAGCTGAGAGGATGGGTTCCTTGCAAGAGCTGCCTTCAGCGGGGGCTCCCAGCAATGCCCACCCCAGATGCAGCTGGAGACCCAGGACAGCACCGTCCCCTCCCGCAGGGCAGCTGCATTCTGCACTTGGCCCACCAAGGGGTGGCGGGAGGCTGTACCGGGTTTAAGGGTGTCCCCCTCCCCAAATTCATATCCACTCGGAACTTCAGAAGGTGACCTTATTTGGAAATAGGATTTTTGTAGATGTAATTAGTTAAGATGATTAGTGTGGGCCCTAATTCCAATGACTGGTGTCCTTACAAAAAGGTCGAGAGAAGAGAGACAGACATATAGGAAAGAAGGCCAAATGAAGATGGGGGTAGAGATTGAAGTGATGCATCTACAAGGCAAGGAACACCAAGGGCTGACGGCGACCACCAGAAACTAGGATGAGGCAAGAAACGTTTCCCCTTAGAGCCAGTAGAGGAAGCACGGCCCTGCAGACACCTTGATTTCAGACTCTGAGCCTCCAGAACTGTGAGAGAATAAATTTCTGTTGTTTTAAGACACCCAGTTGGTGGTCATTTTGTACAGCAGCCTGAGGAACCCATGACACAGGCTGAGGGCACCGAGAGGAGAGGCAGGTGGGCAGAAGCAGGATGAGTCACAGGGCTTGTGTGTTTCTCCAAACTCACCTTGCTCCACCCCCCGCCTCCATCACTCTGCTCCTCTCCTTAGTTCCTGGACGCGCTGGGCTCTTCCCTGCCTCAGGGCCCTTGCATGTGCTGTTCGCCTTCACCTGGTACCTCCACTCCCTCTTTTGCACAGTGGGCCCCATTTCAGGAGTCGGCTTAAACAGCACTCTTTAGAAGCATCTCATCTTCCCTGACCATGCTCCTTAAAGTAGGACCCCCTTCTTATTCCCCATCACGGCACCCCGACATTACTTTACTGATGTCATCACCATTTCTCCCATAGATTGTAAACCCCCTCAGTGAATGAGTGAGTCCGCTCCTCTGCTGCAGCCCCCTGCCCCTAGCACAGTGCCTGGCACTCAGCCTGGCTCAACACCCAGTCAGTAAGTGAACTGCACACTTGCTTGAGTAAATAAATGATTATATCCTGCAAGCTGCTCCCAGAGAGGGTAGTGGCCGCTGCTTTTCCAAACGGCCCTGGAGAAGCTCTAGCCTGTTTTCAGAGTCTGGCTCAGACTATGTCCTCTTGGGGAACTCTGAAGGCCCAGGTGTGAAGCAATGAGGGTCTGACTTGGGCCGAGATAGAGGAATCATAGGTGGAAACACACATGAGAAAGATGTCAGGGTTTGAATGAGAATATGCAGGCCCCCATGGAGTGGTGAGATGGAAGGCACACAGGTTTCCAGCTGCTGGTGAACAGGTGGTCTTATTCAGAAGGATGGGGAATGAGAAGGGGGACTGATGTGGGTTGGGAAGAAGTTCTAGAAGAATCATTTGAGGGCTATGATCCTGTGGGGAGACAATTGCCTGTAGCAAACCTCATGGGTCTACTGAGAGTTGTACCAGCTACTCAAAGCTTCCAAGGGTTCCAGGGCCCTTGTTTTGGGAGTTTATGTTCCTTAAAAAGAATAAGAAATGCCTCGCACCCATTAGGTTGGCTACTATCAAAAAAAAAAAAAAAAAAAAGAAAGAAAGAAAAGAAAAATATGTTGGCAAGGATGTAGAGAAATTGCAACCCTTGTGCACTGCTTGTGGGGATGTAAATTGGTACAGCCACTAAGGAAAACAGTATGGAGGTTCCTCAAAAACTAAAAATAGAACTACCATATGATCTAGTAATTCTACTTCTGGGCATATACCTTAAAGAATTGAAAGCAGGGAGGTGAAGAGATATTCATACACCCATGTTCATAGCAGCATTATTTACCATAGCCGTAAGGTAGAAGCAACCCAAGTGTCCATCAATGATGGATGAACGGGTAAGCAAAATGTGGTCTATACATACAAGGGAGATTTATTCACTCTTAGAAAGGAAGGAGATTGTGGCATTTACTACAACATCAATGAACCCTGACATTATGGTAAGTGAAAAAAACCAGTCACAAAAAGACAAATACTGCCTGATTCCACTTCCATGAGGTACATAAAGCAGTCAAATTCACAGAAACAGAAAACAGAATGCTGGTTTGCCAGGGCCTGGGGGAGGGGCGATGGGAGTTTTGTTTAATGGGTGTGGAGTTTCAGTTTTGCAAGATGAAAAGAGTTCTGGAGCTTGGTTGCATAACAATGTAAATGTACTTAACCACTGAACTGTACACTTAAAAATGGTTAAGATGGTAAATATTATGTTACACATGTTTTATCACAATTAAAGCCAAAAGAACAAAGAGGGGTCTCGAGCCACCTTCTTTCTCAGTCCTTAGCTGTCCCCTCCTGCCTCACACTCAGTCCTCTTCTAAAACTCTGGCCTCAGGCCCCTGGGTGTCCTGGGTCCTCTGCGCCAGCCCTGCTCTACGGGTCTCCTGAGAATGGGGCTGCTCTGTGCAGATGGGGGGCCTGAGCCCCACACAGGAGGCGGCCTGGCTCTGTGCCTCAAAGGCTGAGCGGCTGCTTGGATTCAGGAAGCTCACGTTGGCTTACAGGACTCCGGCCTCAGCCGGCAGGTTTAGGGAGGAGAGGGCTCCCTGAATGTGGTTCTAGGTCAGCAGCTGCAGCCCCCATCCTTCCTCACTGGCCTCCCCTTTCCCGCTCCGTCCCCTCCCCACTCTTGTCTCACAGTAGCCAAAGTGATCCCTTCACATCGCAAATAAGGTTACTTCACGCTGAAACCACACGGCTCATGGGCTAAGGATTCAACCACCGGACAGGTGATCAGAAGTCCCTGCAGGAACTGGCTGGACCATCCTCCCGGTAAGGCAACCCCTGGCTCGCTGTGTTTCAGCCACGTCAGCCTTCTTGTAGCTCCTCAGGCATGCTGGCATTCCTTCTCCCACCAGGCCTTTGCCCATGCCATCCCCTTTCCTGGAACACCACCCCAGGATCATCCTGCACACTTCCGCTAGCTAAGCCCTGCCCATCTCGCACACCTCAGTTCACGTGCTGCCTCCTCAGGGAGGCCACCCCAGGCTCCCTGGTCCAGGTGAGCTTTGCTTGCTAAGTGCTCTTATATCCCTCCTTCCTTTTAGAATACTTGCCTCACTTTGTGACCACATGTTCACTCGTGTGATCATTCTGGTCAACGTCCGTCTTCCCCCATCAATAACAATGGATGTCACACAGACAGTACTTACCATGTGCTAAGCACATTACATACGTTAACTCGTTTCATCCTCTAACAACCGTATGGGGTGGTGCTGTTATTGTACCCATTTTACAGATGGCGTAACTGAGGCCCAGAGATATTAAGCGATTTTTCTCAAGTTCAAGTTCACACAGCTAGTAAACAGAAGAGCTGGGATTCAAGCTCAGTTGGTCTGGCTTAAGTCTGCACCCTTGACCACTAGGGCAGGGACTGACCATGTTCTTCTTTCCCGTTGAACACCTGGTACCCAGCACAGTGTCTGGCACATAGTAGGTGCTCAATAATTATCTGTTGCATGACTGAGTGAAGTCAGAGGAGCCCTGTCTCCTGATCTCATCTGCGAGACCATTTTCAGCTGGCCTCACAGGCAGGCCTGAGCTCTTTCCTCCCCAGGACACCCCCAGGCTGCCTTCAGAAGGGGCTTGGATGGTGAAAGAAGGAGGAAGGGAAAAAGGGAAGCTTAGAGCTCTGACCCTAAGCCTCCATCTTTCCATCTTCAACCCCAAATCTGCCTCAGCCAACCGGAATCACTGGAAACTTTTCTGCTAGAACTAGGCAGAGGTGGGCCAGGCTGAATGGGAAAGGTCACCAGTCTTCTGTGGACGGGGGTGCATCAGATCAGCACCCCTACCCCGACCCCAGCATCATCAGGGATCAGTCAACAAAAGTCCCTAAGTACCAATGCTGTGCAGAGTCCCACATGATGGAGCTGCATCTTCTTAAACCTGATGAGGTCGTCACCTCAGGACATACGGCACAATCCAGGCTGGCCAAAAGACACGGCTTTCGGGGAGCTCTTAAGAATCCCGGCTCTACCACCTGATGAATGGGCAAACAAATTGTGGTATAGCCACACAATGGAATAGTATTCAGCCATAAAAAAGGATGAAATACTGGCACATACTACAATGTGGGTAAACCATGAAAATATTATCCTAAGTGGAAGAAGCCAGTCACAAAACATCACACACTGTAAGATTTCATTGATATGAAATATACAGAGTAGGCAAATCTAGAGAGGCAGATTAGAGATTGACAGGGGCTCATGGGGGGAGGTGAATGGGGAGGGATGGAGTTTCCTCTTGGGGTGATGAAATTGTTTTGGAACTAGATGGAGGTTCTAGTTGCACAGCATTGTGCATGTACTAAAAGCCACTGGATTGAACACTTTAAAATGCTTAACTTAATGTTAAGTGAATTTTACCTCAATTCAAAAAAAAGATCACTGGCTGTATCCTTGTGGTCAAGTTCCTTAACATCTTTGTGCCTCAGTTTCTTCATCTGAAAAATGGGATCCCCAAAGTATGTATGTACTTCATGGAATTGCTGTCAGGACCATGGATAGCACTTAGAATCAGGCCGGGGATGTACCAAGTGCTGTAAATGCATTTGCTGTGGTTGCATTTGCTGTTAACAGCAGGATTTCCTTGACCCGCTCGAGAATCACTGAACTGACTAGAGGAATGAAGAGCAGGGGATCGACTGTGCACAGATGCCTGAGTCCTCTGCCCAGATCCCAGGGCGACTAGGCTCTGTGCCGAATATTATCAAGGGCTTAACTTTCCTGCAAGGTTCACTAGAAGTTCTGTTTGAATACTAACCTCCTTAAACTTTTTTACACACCAAAAGTCATGCTTTAAGGGATGAGGCTTAAGACACATACGTGTTAAAGGTCCCAGCAGAGGGCCCGACACACAGTAGGTACACAGGAAACGGCTGCTGGATCTGGGCGCTAGTCTTGCTTGATCAGTGTCATGGAGACACCGGTCTTGGGGACGTTGCAGAGAAGCCGGGACACCTGCTTCCTGTCTTATGAGCTGGGCTTTCCTGCTGCGGAGCCGCAGAAAACCTCTTAGGCTCCTGCTCTGGGTCCCTGGTGGTATGTCAAGAGAGGTTTGGGTCTAGGTCAAGTGTAGCTTAAATATCCACATGGTAGGTCCCGCTGGGTTAGACCTTGTCGCTGTGGATCCCCAAAAGGCAGAATTAGTAGATCCTGGGTTTAGCTTGAAAAACTGAAATACTGTTTTCCCCTACCACATGCTCGCACACACCTACACACATGCATGCATGCACCCACGCATGCACACATACACCACAGACAGAATGTGAGCCCCAGAGGGGCCGTGGACACACTTGGCCTTTGCATCTGATTTGCTCCGGGACACAGAGCCCAGTGATAGACTGTGTGGGGTCTGTTACTACTGGCCCAAACCACGGAGACCAACGGCACAATGCTTTAGGGTTTCATCCCTTCCTGTGGCCCGTCTAACCGAAGAATGCTAGCGCAGTGTCCAGCCTTACTCAGTACATAGAACATATTGAATAAAACCATCATGTCCTCTGAGGATTCCAGACCTAGCAGGGTCTCAGTGCTTGAAAACATCCATTTTCATTCACACGCTGCATACGTAAACATCTCCAACCAGAGCCTGCGTGGGCCAGGCAGTCACATCAACGGCGAAGGGGGAAGACCTGGATTCTTTAAACACACTTCGCTTGCGTATTCCAAATGTGACAATAGTCTTCCCATTCATAGCTGAGTTGGTTCTATCCTGCTTCTCCTGAAACATTTCACCCTTCAAGTCTAACTTGGATTTTCCCACTTTGGAAAGAGATGTGGGTTCAAGAAATATTTTCCTGGTCTTCTCATGAGTGAAGGGAAAAAGGAAAGCAACTCAGTTGATGGTGAAGTCCAGCCCATGGGGTCCACGCTACTCCACCACTATAATAATAACAGCCTGAATTTAACGAGCACTTTCTGTGTCAGGCACTGTGTTAAGCCCTTGACATGCAACATTTCCTCTAATCCTCCTAACTGCCCTATGAAATAGGTACTAATATTGTGCCCCCTTTTAGGTGCTGACGCCGAGATGCAGAAGGCTGAAGCTGATTGTACCAATTCACACGGCCGGTCGGTGGTGGCAGATTCTGCAGCCAGGCTGTCTGTGTCCAGGGTCTCATCGAGGCTACTGGCCCGTGAAGACCAGTGGGTCTGGCCAGTGGTCCGAACTAGGCAGCAGACCCGGGCAGGCGATGTCAAATCACAAACAGCTCAGAGCAGCCACGATGGGTGGCCTCTGCCCTTGGATATCCCCCCAGGTTTTCATTGCCTCGTAGAAGCTACTGACTTGGGCACTCACGCCCCTTCGAGAAGGCTCCTAAGTTTGCTCATCCTTCCTGGGAGGGGAGAAGTCATAGTTTTGGAAGCTACAGATGGAGCGGCAGATGGGAAGTGAAAGCTTATCAGAGTTGCCCAGGATAAAACCATTCATCTGCAAAATTCATATGTTTCTGCGTGGGGCGATTTTACGAAAACAACAGCAAGAGGAAGCAGCAGTGCCTGATGCGTGAAGTGCCTCTGGCCACGAGGCTGGCAACGTGAGTGGCCAGAAGAGCTTGGGGTGGGGCGCATGGGAATGAGGGCCGTGGGGGGCAGAGGAGAGACAGACTGACAGAGATGTCGAGACAACTGAAGCATTAAAGCTAAAAAAATGACGACTCCCTTCTCTGAACCCCCAAATGGGTGGGGCACATGGTCTGAGAAAGGATTTCTGGGTCTTTCTTGGAGATTATGAGGTGCAGCCTTGGAGACAGCTTGGAAATTAACAGTTGACATTTACTGAGCTTTCTAAGTGCCCAAACTCTGCTCGGTTCTGTTGTTATAACCTGATTTCACAAAGATCGAATTTACTTGCCAAGGGTCACCCGCTAGTAAGGTGGCAGAACTCAGAGTCAAACCTTAAGCCATCAGATGGAAGCCTGAGCACTCATCCTCCTGCATACAAAATGCTAGAAATCCTGACATCCTGGCCGAGGTGACCTGGCTAAGTGGCCGCTATTACAGCTTCAACTTGCAAATCAACAGAGGGCCTCTAGGGGGCAGCATTGAGACCTGATGAGATTCTTCGGGGAAGGGCCATGGGCTGGCCCACCTGCCCTTGAGATCTCTGGCCATGTGTCACCACCTGACCGAGGCTGAGATGAACTCTGAGGCCTCCACAGGAGGTCTGGAGGTGGGAGAGTGAGACCCTAGACCCTTGAAGGGAGTGCCTGCCACGCTAGCAGCTGCACTCAGCATTCTGGGATATTTCTGAATGCGGTCCTTATTTGGAAGGTGGAGGGAGAATGTTCTAACTCACCCATGCCTTGTACTTCTCTACACTCACCTCTCGTCACTGTTTTGTTTATTATACTCCAGCCATGTTTAAATTTCTCAACAGCAACTAGTTCATCTCTGACCCGAGTCCAGGCTGTTCAGAGGGTTCTCAGTTGGAGGCGACTTTGCTCCTCTGGGAAACAACATCTGGAGATGTTTGTGCTTGTCACAAGTGATTGGGGGTGGGGCCCACTACTGGCATCTAGTGGGTAGAGGCCAGGGGTACTGCCAAACGCCAGCAGTGAGCAGGGCAGCCCCCAGGACGCAGAATGATCCAGCCTGATGTCACTCGTGCCCAGGTTGGGAAATCCTCGTCTAGAAGGATCTTCTGTTTTCCATTTGTCTGCCGATCCCTTCTTATCCTTCTGGTCTCAGCTCAAAACTGCTGCCGTTCTGACCCCCTGGTTATGCCCCTCCTCCACTCACACCATATTCCTTTCTTTACAGTCTGTTCACACCTACTATGATGTGTCCCTTGTATGATTATCTAATTCTATCCTCCCAGCTAGGATGCATGCTCCACTGAATGCCCAAGGAGTGCTTGTAGTACTCAACATAGTAGTTGCTTAATAAATGTTTGTGGAATGAATGTTTGAATGAATGAATAAGTAAGTAAGTAAAAGTCTGCCAGAGATACTTCATAATCACCCCCTTGTATTCCTGCCACCCTATGAATAAAAGAAAACTGGTATCGTTCTAATCCCCATCATTTTTCTCAGGTTCAAAGGGCGCCAGGAGTATCCTACCTAAACTAACCAAGGATTGTGCTTTCCCTTGATCTCCGCCAAGGTCCAGATTCTCCCAGCAGATGACGGGATGCCACCAAGCCCAGGACTGAAAAAGGCACAGGAAAGGAGACAGAAGCCATTGCTAGTTTTGAAGACAGGTCTTCCCTCCATGCCTGTATCTTATATGGATCTTGATTCAAAACCCAAACTCCTGGGAATATGTGATCTCCATATTTGATGGCATTAAGAATGACTGTTAACATTTTGGGTGTGATAATCATATTGATGTTAAATTCCAAGAGAGACTTTACCTTTTAGATATGTTTACTGAAATATTTACAGACACAATTATATGACGTCTTGGAAATGCTTCACCAAGGGTTGGTGGAAGAGGGTGAAAGTCTATACTTGTATAGATACAAGGTGAATTGATTATAGTTGTAACTGGGTGACGTGGGGGTCATTATACTAGTCTCATATTCTTGCGCATGTTTGAAAATTGCCCTGATAAAGGAATATTAAACAACAACAACAAAAATTTTATCTAGCTCTTCTGGGAATGCTATACCCAGTGCCAGGAGAGGAAGGAAGGCCCTCTCCTTCACCCCGTTCACTTCTCCTTTTCGGCCTTGTCAAAAATCAAGATGGAAGACACAGTCAAGCAAAGAGCTGCCTTCTTGATAGGAAATATCGTTCATTTTCTTGCCTTTTTTCCCCTCTACAGATCTCCAGGGGTTTTCTTTGCTTACGTCTCTTTTAAAGGGTAGATCAGGGCTTCCCTGGTGGCGCAGTGGTTAAGAATCTGCCTGCTAATGCAGGGGACATGGGTTCGAGCCCTGGTCTGGGAGGATCCCACATGCCACAGAGCAACTAGGCCCGTGAGCCACAACTACTGAGCCTGCGCGTCTGGAGCCTGTGCTCCGCAACAAGAGAGGCCGCGATAGTGAGAGGCCTGTGCACCATGCTGAAGAGTGGCCCCAGCTTGCCACAACTAGAGAAAGCCCTCGCACAGAAACGAAGACCCAACACAGCCAAAAAAAAAAAAGGGACAGGCCTTCCTGGTGGCCTCTGAGTTTCTCTCCGCCTCGGGGCTGCTGGCTGTTCCGCCAGCTGCACACAATTGTGGCCAAGCAGCCTGCAGGTTCAGTGGGAGGACTTCTCTTGAAGCCAGAGATCTGTAGTTTCAGTTGCAATCTCCCAGTTGTAAAATGTGGGCAATCAACTCATGTGTTAAAATTTGAGAGGAGCCAAGCAAACGCACCATGGGCCTCCAACAGCCCAGAGACGCCTGTCTGTGATTCTGCCCAGGCTGTCACAGCACTCCTCCTTCTTCCATTTTGTCCCTTTCAGATTAACACGTAAGTCAGACCTTGACCCTCTTCTGCCCCAAACACGCCAGTGATTCCCATCTTTCTTTGAGTAATGGCCAAATTCTAGGACCTCCGTGATCTCACCTCAATCTTCTCTCTGGCTTCTGTCTCTTACCACTTTCCCCTCACTTACTCTGTTCCAGCCACCCTGAGCCCTGTTGTTCTCTTACCACTTTCCCCTCACTTACTCTGTTCCAGCCACCCTGAGCCCGGTTGTTCCTGGAACACACCAGGCATCCACAGGGCTCAGCATCTGCTCCGCCTTCCTCCTGGACCACCTGCCCTGTCTGGGTGGCTCACTCCATCAGCGTCCTGCATTCTTCTCGGGAAGGACGTTCCTGGCCACTCTCATTACATTTCCAACCCTCCCCTGCTCCTGCTGCGCTCTGCCTTATTTTTCTGATGTACCATTTTACTTCTTTTGTGTGTTGTCTGTCTCCCCCACTGCAAAGGTTTTGGCCTTTGCAGTGTGTTCTCAAACAGAGCTGGAAAAACCGTGTACCCAAGAAATCTCTGTTGAGCGAGTGAATGAATCAGTGAATGCTCACATGATTCTCAGGCTCAGGGTGGACCCTGTGCAGAGAGATCATATGGAGACAGCGCATAAGCATCTCACAGAGGCAGAAAGGCTTCTCCAGACAGGAGGCAGGCTGCTTCTGCCTCTGGCCTCCCAGCTGTGATAGGGGAAGCAGGACTTCAGAGCAGGCTGGCCTGGGGCCGGGGCCGCCTTACCTGATGGGGTAGTCAGCCGCGCTGAGGTTGATGAAGAAGTCCCAGGGCCAGTCGGTCATCTCCAGGAGGTCCCGCATGCTCTGCAGGTACGTGGACAGCAGGCTGGCTCCGCCCCAGATGGTGGCCATCCTCCAGGGGGTGACGCGGACGTTGCTGTACTGCCTGGCGAACTGGAGCACTTGGCGATGCAGGTAATTAGAGCGCTTTTCCCAGGAGAGAAAGGGTGACATTCAGCAGCGCAGAAAACACCAAGACCTGTCCCTTGCCCCCTCTCTGTCCCTTCCCTTCTAGTTGACAGGGCTTCTGAACTTTGCCAAGATTCAGGTCTGGGGTGTCTTTCTGCATTGCTATTCGAACTTCATTATTTTTAAAATATTACTTTAGCTATCTGAAATGCAGATTCCCTGGCCCCGCCTCTGAGCCACTGGTTCACTAGGTGTAGGCTGGTGCCTGGGAGTCTGCATTTTTCTACAAGATGGATACATATGGTCTGAGGTTATTAACAAGCTAAGAAATATAGCTGCCTCTAGACCTGATGAGTATTTCGAGAGGTGGAATTTCTCCATTACCCTCTCGCAGGCCTGCTGGAAGCAAACTTGTTGGATAGGCATCCCCTTTGACTTCTTGACCAAAGACATAATCAAGTCACGTCAGCAGACCAACAGAAACCTCTGGAACAAGATGCTCAGGGGTCAGGAAGCTGGCTGCAGGTTTTTTGTAAAGTTTTATTGAAACACAGTCACACACATTCATTTATGTATGTTTTTTATGGCTGCTTTCATGCTAGAATGCCAGAGCTGAGTAGCTGCGACAGGGCGTATGGCCCACAAAGCCTGAAATACTTGCTCTCTGGCCATTTACAGAAACAGTGTGCCCACCCCTGGGTTAGTTATCTTCACAGAGCGACAGGCACTGCATCGGGCAGTGGGACAGTGAGGAAAAGAGGTACGAATGACAATGTTTATGGAGAAAGTCTAAAGTCACAGCTGGGAACTTTGAAACCAACACACACACACACACACACACACACACACACACACACACACACACACACACACACACACACACACACACACACACACACACACACACACACACACACACACACACACACACACACACACACACACACACACACACACGGCACTTCAAGACCAAATGCTCTGGGGGAAGCAGCTGTTCAGCCTGCAAGCCTTCCCTGAAAGGGAGGTCAGCTTGGAGAGAGGCAGACAGACCTGCAGAGAAAGGGCGGTCCTCACCTTGTCCACGTGGATGTAGTAGAAGTGGTCTTTGTGGTAGATGGCCTTGAACATGCGCTGCAGCTGCCGAGAGGCGCGGCCGTGCACCACCAGGACAAAGGCGATTCTGACCCGGTTGGCCAGCATATACTCCACCGAATCTTCATCCCACTGAACGTTCTTGTTGGCTTTGCCTGGGGAAAACCCGAGAAACCACAGAGGTGGGGTGAGCTCGGTCATCCTCGGGGGGAGTCTCTCTGATGCTTCTTCCTGGAAACTATTTGAGGGGCACAGTAGTCATATTGGGCCCTGAAACCTGATTCAACTTAACCAAGCAAGTCCTGGACCCTTACGCTGTCCTGGTACAACAGGAGTAGGAATCCTGGGGAGCTGAAGACATGGTTTCCATCCCCAGTGAGCTGAAAAGAACGGACGGAGACATGTGTACACATATTAAACTACTGAACAAGGCAGGAGGAGATGAGAGATGTAAGAGGTGTACTTCTGAATCACAGAGGAAGGAGCAGTTAATTTCAAGTTGGGAAACGCAAGATACGCGTGCTGTTTTTGCCTGGCCAGAATACACTCTCCTTTCTCCTCCTAACAGCATCCGTTTTTTGTTTTTTTTGTTGGTTTTTTTTTAACATCTTTATTGGAGTATAATTGCTTTACAATAGTGTGTTAGTTTCTGCTTTATAACAAAGTGAATCAGTTATACATATATATATATGTTCCCATATCTCTTCCCTCTTGCATCTCCCTCCCTCCCACCCTCCCTATCCCACCCCTCTAGGTGGTCACAAAGCACCGAGCTGATCTCCCTGTGCTATGCGGCTGCTTCCCACTAGCTATCTATTTTACGTTTGGTAGTGTATATATGTCCACAGCATCCGTTTTAAAAAAAATTGTAGTAAGAACAGATAACATGAGATCTACCCTCTTAACACATTTTTAAGTGGACAGGATAGTACTGTGTATTATAAGCACAATGCTGTACAGCAGATCCCTAGAAGTTATCCATCTTGCATGATGGGAAATTTATCATCTGATATTTTGGGGGGCATCATCCCCCTCCTCAATTCTCAGTCTGTGTGGAAGGAGAGGGTCTCTCTCCATTGTCAATTTCAGGGGTGGTCACAGGGATGAGGCTTGGTTAATCAGGACACTGCCTCTCTCTGGCCACAGTAGGTATGGTTCAGACCTAACCAAGCTGTTTAGCCAAGAAGACAGAATTCTGGACTTTTGTTGGAACTACTAGATGAGAGAGGTTTGGAATCCATGCAACTGGCAGATGCTAAGAGCCCTTTTGTCCCCACATGGAGAGGAAACCCAACACAGAGGGAAGCACTGTTGAGTGATGGAGGGGGTCTAGGTCCTCATGAACCCACTTGAGCTCCTGGATCAGCCTGGGTGGAGATCAGCCACGGTCAGAGCTTATTTTTCTTTGAAAGCCCAGAACCTATACCAGATGCTCCTGAATAAATGATTCCAGACATCTTTTATCCTGGAAGCAGCCTCAAAGACACCTTTTCTCCTTTTCTTCCCTTGCAAATGCTCCAGGGGCAAGGTTTCAGGGAGGAACACAGCTTACTTGTTCAGTTCATTACAGCCCCAACTAGAAATATCCTGGTTTTCCTGAGCCGAATTTCCTTTGGGTCTAACTTGACTTCTTGTGGGTTCTAGGTTAGTGGGACTCAGAACCTTGTCAGGGTAGCAGCTGCAGGTGTCTCTGAATGTCAACTGGGAAAGCTGAGAACTAGGACTGTTTAGCCTGGAGGTCAGGAGATTGGGAGCCTGGCAGCTGCCACTGGGAAGCTGAATGGCCACCAAATGAGCGAGGCTCCTTATGTTGTCCCAGAGGATGGAATGAGATTAGCGCGTATTGTGTCCATGGCCTGCGGGACCTGCTTCCCGCAGATATGACTGCACACCCCTGTGCCTTGATTGCCCCTACCATCTACCTTGCCCCCTGGCCTTTTATCTTTTCCTTGAGCAAGCTCGTCTCTGCCTGGGGACCTTTCCACTGGCCATTCCTGACACCTGGGACACACTCTCCCTAGATCTTTGTATGGCTACATCTTCTTGTCACTAGTTCACAGATCACAATAAGGCCACCCAGCCCCCACCAACCACATCACTCTCTTTCACCTCGACCTATTTCGATTTTCTGCATAGCATTTAACACCATCTGAAATTGTTTCCTTGTTTATTGTCTGAAACCCCTACTAGAACATAAACGCCAAAAGATGAGGGACTATATCAGAATGTTTGTCATTGGATACATAACACTATAACAATATCTGGCACACATCTGGTTTTTGGTGAAAATAAAAGTTACAGGCGGGTACATTTTGGTACCATAACAATTACAGTACCTCTTCTTGAGCATTCAGCAGTCCTTACCATTAATTATTTCATTTAATCCTTATCGCAACCCTGAAAGGTAGGGCTGTTATCTCTGTTTTGCAAATGAGGAAACCACAGCTTAGAGAGGCCAAGGGACTTATTTGTTCAAGGTCACACTGCTTTAATTAAGTTAAGCTGAGATTCAAACCCAGGTCTGTTTCCAAAGCCTATGTGCTTAACCACTAATATACACTACATTACCATACCCAGAATTTGGAAACGTTTATAACAATTCTGCTTAGTTAATGAAATATCTTGTAAATTAGTTATTACAGGTAGATTGGCATGTACTTGAGGAAGTCAGAGGTATTGCAAGGAGGATTCCTGTATCATGTGGGAGGCTGACTCTAGATGGCCAATAAGGTTACACCTTTTCATCCATCCATCCATCCACACTCCATCCATCCATCCATCCATCCATCCATCCATCCATCCATCCAAATTCAACCACCCATCCAACAAACCATTTAACTACCCACCTAGCAAAGTATTCAATGGCCTATCACCTCCCCCCAAAAACCCAACCATCCATCCATCCATTCACCCATCATCCTCCAAGCAAATCATCCATGCACCCACTCTTCCAAACATCTAATGATCAACTCACTGATCCACGCAATATTAACTTAGCCTATACTACATGCCACATACTGTGCTAGGTACTAGAAAAATAAAATCGGGGGAAAAAATCCTTGCCTTTGAGGAGCTCTCAGCGAAGTGGGAAAAACAGAAGACAATGCTCAACTGTTTTATGATAGAAGTGTGCTCTTGGAGGGTGGGGAAGGAGTGAACAATCTGCCTGCAGGGACAGAGGAGACCTCAGAGAGTTTAGCCCAAAGCTCCTGAGCCCATTTCCCCACGCTCTCCTGATATCCCACCATCTTTGGCTCCTTGACTGTTCAATGAGTAGCTGCGATCCTGGGGATAATTACCATCTTGGCTCTGGTTGAAGACAAACTGGGGAGCAAGCAGAGGGTTATCCTAACCACCCTCTAATCTTCTCTCCAAACCACCTGCAAATACACTGGGCCTTCCTGGTGGTCGTACGAGAGGTGCGCCTGGAAGGATCATGTCCCTTTAAACACTCACACAACAACCTATTCATCCATCCATCCATCCAACCAACCACCCAGAATCCTTAAACCCTCCCACTTGCCAGTCCTGGACAAAGTCTTGAGCACAAAGGCACATGGGATGTGAGCCTGTTTTCACAAATGGATTATGAATGGATTAAGGAATGTGAGAATCCAAAGTAAAAAGCTAATGATGTATGAGAAAAGCTTACATTCTCTTTCCCACAACCACAGCCCAAAGGCGGCGTAATTATCGCAGGGCTGGCTGTAACCTCTCTCCGCCTCCCTTGGAGACTCTTTATCAAAAAGAGGGAGGGATGCTTAAAAACAATGGCTACTTGTGTCACTTTTTTCTACCTGGATTTCACTGGGTGATTTTTCAAAGGTTTAAACGTGGACACTATGCTTCATAGGAAGCCCACTCTGTAGGCGTTCCTGGTGGCACTTGGATAATACTTCTCATCCCTGCCCCAAGGTCTCTGGGTAACAATGATCTGGGGTTCCCAGCAAGTGAGGTTTCTGAGGCCTTTGGGAACAGCTACGCTCTCCAGCCCTGGATGTCTCTCGCCATGTTGCTGAACGAGTGAATGAATGAATGCCTTCCGGAGAAGACCGGCTGCTCTGGTCCAGAGGAGCTGACGTCATCTGAGTGCCGGTCCCCGGGGCTCTGTGTGGGTCATTACTTAGCTCCAGGAGGAATTCTTTGTCATACTGGAGACTCAGAGAGGTCAGCACGTTTCCCCGGGTCACACAGCGAGTGAGGACAGAGGCGGGAGTAGGGGCCCAAATCCAGCCCTGCTCCTGCCACCCACCCTCTGTTGCATCGGAGAGCAGGAGGGGGGGAGTGAAGGCCGCTGGTGTCTAAAGGGACTTGGGTGTTGACGATGAGAAACGCCTTTTGTAACTTCTCTTTAGGGTTTTTAGAAAGCAGAGCAGATTCATAGACAGACGGACGCAGACATGGATGCTTCCCTTCTGGAGGAGGGGAAGGAGCATTGGGAAATCAAACACTACCACACCAGCCGCAGAGGCTCCCAGGCGTAAATAGTACAAAGCCATCCTCGGGTCAGACAGTCGGTGTGGGGAGCAGCAAAGAGAAGGGGGAACAAAAACCCAGAGTTCCTCTGGAGCACAGCTATTCTGGGGATAAGGGTGGGTGAGAAAGACAAAAATATCTACAGAAAGGAGACAGAGAGATGGAGATGGGGATGAGAGGTGGGGATCGGGGGAGGGACACAGAGAGGTCACACACATCGAGAGAAACGCAGAGAGAGACCTGAAAACAGACAGGAGGGCCTTCCCCTCCCACACCTACGGGGACCACGCATGTAGAGAGACCCACACAGAAACGCAGGGAAAGACAGACACAGAGACATAAACGGAGACAAACACACATAACCAGACACACACACTGAGACAGCTTAGGCAGAGGGAAGGAGGGTAGCCACGCTGTAAAAGCTGGATCCGCTCGACCTCAGAGCACTGCAGCCATCCTTAAAAGCAAAGGCCAACGAAAGTTCCAGAATCTCAGAATCAAACAATGCCTCCAGGCCTGAGACACTGCCTGCTCCTCTCCCTCTGCCCACCCCCCCCAGTCTACCTCCATCCTTTACACACCTGCCCCTCACCTGTCCCCTGACCAGCCCTGTCCACTCATGAGCCCAGAGGCAGAGGAAGAAGGTGAGGCTCAGAGGGGCGAAGCGCCTTGCCGAGGACCCATCAAATTGGGGGGATAGTCTCAGGCTGGCCCCACGACCACAATGGCAACGTTCCCCATTCTGGCACATGGTTGGACCCTGATGGGTTTTATCGAACAAACAGGAGAGCGAATGTGCGAGTTCTCTGCCCTGAGTGGCAGCAGGGTGGGGTGCTGTTCAAAGGGGCTGAGGTTCATGGTGCCCATTGCCAGCTGCCAATAACCAGCTTCCTATTGCTCCACACACCCGGCTCCTGCCTCGCCCTTTCTGGCAAGCTGCTCAGACACGGGGTCGCTGGAGAGGACAGGAAACCACCCCGTAGACCAGGCAGAGAGGCCCCCCCGGGGGTGGGCCTCCTCCACCCGGGCCACCGTTTCTGGGACTATGGTCCTGAAAAGCACCCGGCCTCCTACACCAGGAGTGGGATCGTCAGTGGGTTGTGGTGAGATTCCCAGCAGGGCGGGAACTGGGGATGGGCTCTCTCCCACCCTGCTGGAGGGAGTGGGCGCTGGCACAGCTTGGCTGTGATATGGCAACAGTATACAGTGTTAAATATGCAGTCCCCTTGACCCTGTAACGCCATGCCTAAAAATCTATCCTGGGGGAAGGAGAAGGCAAACATGCCCATCTCTATGTATAGGATGTTCTTTGTTCATTTAGTTACTCATGTGGCATCTCCTCTGTGCCAGGCACAGTTCCGGGCCTGTCAGTGGATACAACAGAGTCCTTTCCCGAATGCTGCTTAGGCTAGTGGGATAGAAAGCCACTAAAAAAGTAAGCAAATAGAGAATACGACTGCAAACAGTGACACAGGTTATGAAGAAAAAAATTTAAGCGTGTTCAGGGTGGGGTGTATTTGGCTATGGTGGCCAAATGTGGGCTGATGTGAAGTGGATACACTTGAACAAGCTTGAACGAGTGAACTGAGGGAGTGAGTCATGCAATTATCATGGATGGAGGAGGATTCTGGGCAGCTGGCATAGCAAGTGCAAAGGTCCTGGGGCCTCCACCTCAATAGTGTGTATAATGGTCCAAAATAGGAGTCGACCCAAAGGTCTTAGTTGATACAGAACATTGTCTATAATATATTAAGCAAAAGAGAAGTCCTACAATGCAATCCATAACAATCTAAAAGACATGGACCCAAATATTAACAGAGGGTCAGATGGTGGCATGACAGTTTTCATTTCTTCTTTACACTTTGCTGTGTTAACTGCATTTTGTAAAATGGATTACTTTTATAATAGAACCTAACAATAAAGGTGATACTTATTGCTAGTTCTAATACTAACTGTTTACTGAGTGCCTACTATGTGTAAAACAATTTCTGTGCATGATTTTTTTACTTCCATCCAAACCACTATGAGAAAAGAGTTATTACCTTCCTCTTATACAACTGAGGAAGCTAGAGCTCAGAGACGTCCCAGTTAGGAGTTGGCTGAGCTGGGAATGGAGCTAGTCTGTGATGCCAGAGCCCTATCATTGCCACTATGCTCGATCAAATTGTCCCCATTTCTAAAAGACAAAAATCTGTTCCTAGAAGCCTGTCAGTTGACTTTTTTCCAGCTGCAGGACAGATAACAATGACGTGTGGTCAGAGCTATGTGTGTCTTTACAGACTGAAACCCAAACACTGCCCGGCTCCTAAAAAAAAGCTATGAATTTAACAATGTAATCAGATTCCTGTGGCACAATACAGAAAATAGGTGGAAGAATCAGAGTGATTAGAGGCAGCGGGGAAAGCTGACTTCAGACAAATGTTAAAAAGCCAGGGTTGTAGAGAAGCGTATCAAGTATATTTTTGCGATGCAGGTGTGGAGGTCAAGGACACGGACTCAAGGAGGGCTGTGCCACCTCAGGCCTGTCACCCACCCAAGCTCTGTGTGTCTCT
Source organism: Balaenoptera acutorostrata (assembly GCF_949987535.1). Classification (NCBI taxonomy): domain Eukaryota; kingdom Metazoa; phylum Chordata; class Mammalia; order Artiodactyla; family Balaenopteridae; genus Balaenoptera; species Balaenoptera acutorostrata. The sequence continues at coordinate 24,890,252 of NC_080078.1, forward strand.
TTATCATCACGGGTCAAATCAGGACGATGTACACCTTGGGCTCTAAAGAGATGGTGAAGATGAAGGTACCTGGCAAGGGTCAATGGGTTGTGCAGATGTCGTGATGTCAGCAATGATTATGCTTGTGGTACCTTGTAGGAATATGATCTGGGAGGAGAAAGTAAGCTGCAGGGGTTAGGAGTGTGGCCTCTGGTCAGGCAGATCTGCATGACCTTGGACCAGTTAAGCCACCTTTCTAAGTTTCGGTTCTCTCATCTGTAAAATGGGTACGTTATCATCGGAGCCTGTCTCTCGTGGATGCTCATGTCCATTAGAAGAGCTATCATCACCATCAGTGTTACCGTCATCACTCTATTTGGCTGTTCGTCCCCAAGGATCAGGATCAAGTCAGGTGTACCCAGCGGGCCCCGCTCTAGCGTCCTACCCCAAGGCGGCACAGTCCCCCAGGGCTGGGTACACCCCAGAGCCCACTGCTTGCAAATAAACATCCACACCCTGGATCTCCCTCTGCAGCGTCCGCCTCTGAAAACAATGACTAAATAACAAACGCAAAACTAAATAACAAATCTCCCTCTGCAGCGTCCGCCTCTGAAAACAATGACTAAATAACAAACGCAAAACAAAGGAGCCTCTTGACTGGAATAGTTATTCCACCAACAAAGCCCTCGATTCTACTTATACTCTGAAAGGGCCTCTTCCGGCTACTGCGAGGGGAGCTTTCTGACTTGGTTCCAAATAAGAGGGGTGACTGGGTCTTGGAGACCCGTGGAGACAAGGCTGTGTGCAAACGGGGCTTGGGTCAGGAGTGGGTCCAGCTCCCTGCCGCCAGCGAGGCACGGGCTCTGCGGCTCACAACTGGGTCCAGCTCTGCCTCTTCACCGCGGGGACTCTGGAAAGACACCTCTCCGGGTGTCACTTCTTCTTCTGTAAACTGGGTTAGTCACAGGTAGTTCTATTTTTAATTTGTCGAGGAGCCTCCATACTGTTTTTCCATTTTGGTTACACTGTTTTTCGTTCCCACCAGGATGAACGTTGAGGACATGCGCTGAGCGGAATAAACCAGTCCCAGAAAGACAAATCCTGCGTGATCCCACTCATATGAGCTATCTTACATGGTCTAATTCATAGACTCGAAGAGCAGAAAGATGGCGGCTAGGGGCTGAAGGGTTGGGGAGGTGAGGAGTTATCATCAACGGGCAAAAAGTTTCAGGCGAAAGGCAGATGAACGAGCTCTAGAGAACCTGAGTACAGCACTGCGTCTGTAGCCAACAGCACTGTATTGTGCACTTAAAACCGTGCTAAGAGGGTAGAGCTCATGCTAAGTGTTTTTCCAAAATACAATAACATTTTTTTAAAAATAAAGAGGGATGAGCCATCCATCCCTGGCCCTGCTGGCGGTGGGGTGATTAGTGCTTGTGGATGGGGCACGTTTGCCCACCAGGCACACCGCACGCAGTGGGGTTCATGTCATCGGAGGAGAAAGCCTGACAGGCTCTAGGTTCTTTGTCAGACTTGGGCCGAGGGGCCTTTCTCTCACTGGGAAATTTCAATGCAGTTTTGGTGATTAGAACTTGCGAGAAGCCCCTGCTCTCAGGGGTTTAGAACAGGCTTCACTGGGCAGCACACCAAGGGCCACAGGTCTGGGTCCAAATCCTGCTTCTGCTGTGAATCAGCCGTGGGGCCCTAGGTGAGTCATTTCCCTTCCTTGGTCCTGAAGACTCTTCTAGAAAAATAATGACGTCTGAGGCATATTGAGCCCTAAGCACTATGCACACATGATTTCATTACTTAATTTTCCTAAGGCCTACGAGGCAGGCACCGTGATTATCACCCCCATCTCACCATGGAGGATTCTGAGGCTGAGAGGCCCTGAGGAAGTGATGAGTTACCCTCTCTGTAGAGTGTCGGCTCAGAGACAGACCCATGCTTTATTCTAGCAGGTGAGTGGATAACATTCCCATAGGCTGGGAGTCTGGCCCGATCACGGAGCTAGCATCACTGAATAGAAAAGTGTCCTCCCTTGAGACAGGGTTGGTTTTTGGTAATTCACTTCGTTTCTTCCTCCCTCCCTCCCTTTTTCAGGTTTATTGAGGTATAATTTATTATTATTGAGGTATAACTGACATGTAAAGTTGTAAGATAATTCAAGTTGTGCGTTGGGGTGATCTGATACACTACACGCTGTGAAATGATTCTCCTCATCTAGTGAGTTAGCACATCCACCACCTCACTTATTTGTTTGTTTACTATGTACTTTGGGGGTGAGAACGTTTTAAGTTCTGCTCTCTCAGCAAATTTCAATTGTACAACACAGTGCTATCAGCTATGGTCACCATGATACAGTCACATTAGGTCCTCAGACCTTATTCATCTTATTGCTGAGAGTTTGTATCCTTTGCCAACCTCTCCTCTTTCCTCCACGCCCCCCAGCCCCTGGTGACCATTTCTCTTCTCTCTGTTTCCAAAAGTCTAACTTTCTTTTTAGAAGTCCACATATAAGTGATATCACAGTGTTCGTCTTTCTCTGGCTTATGTCACTTAGCATCATGTCCTCAAGTTCCATCCATGTTGTCACAATGGCAGGGTTTCCTTCTCTCTCGAGGCTGAGTGATACTCCCTTGTATATACCACATCAGGTGGGCTTTCTTGATAGCTGGCAGTTCCTCATGAGCCAAGGCCAAGGTTTCATCTCTCCTAGCATGCCATCCCCATCACCTACGCCCCCGCCCCTGCCGGCTCAGGGGAGAGGCCCTCAGAGAATGAATGATTCGGACTGATGGATTAAGCCGGACAGCTCCGTCCACGTTCAGGGCCCAGGGGGCTGAAGTGGAAGCCTCAGGCCCGAGCTGTTGCATGGGACGGGCTCCGCTCATGTGAACTGGCTGAGGGCTGGGCCCCGCTCTTCCTCGTTCAGGAGCCCCAAACCTCCCTGGGAGAAGCCGGGCAAGTGCCTGGTCATGTCTCTAGCATCAGGGCTGCTGCTTTGACTCCTGTGGTCATGTTACCTCCAACCTGACCTGATGGGCAGTGAGGGGAGGAGATACTAAGCAGGGATCGTGGAGTTGGGAGAGGGGAACTGAGGGAACAAGTCCAAAGATAAAGCTGGCCAGGCCACACCCTTCGGGGCTCAGGAGAAATGACCCTTTCTCTGCCAAGCCATCCTTGACCCCCTCCTCCATCCCTTCCTTGCACCACCCTCCCACAGGCCCTCCAAGCATCCTGAATTTCTTCTTTTTTAAAAAAAACTGTGGTAAAATACACATAACATAAAGTTTACCTTTTTAATCATTTTTGAGCATACAGTTCAGTAGTGTTAAGTACCTTCACATTGCCGTGCAACCGTCACCACCAACCTTTTCGTCTTGCAAAACTGAAACTCTATACCCATTAAACACTAACTCCCATTCCCCTCCCCCAGCCCCTGGCACCCAGTATTCTACTCCTGTCTCTATGAATTTGACTCCTCTAGGTGCTCATATAAGTGGAATCATATAATATTTGTTCTTTTTTGCAACTGGCTTCTTTCATGTAGCACAATGTTGTAGCATGTGGCAGAATTTCCTTTCTTTTTAAGGCTGAATGATATTCCACTGTGTGTATGTACCACATTTTGTTTATCCATTCATCTGTCAGTGGACAGCCGGGTTGCTTCCAACTTTTGGCTCTTGTGAATAAAGCTGCTATGAACATAGGTGTTCAGATATCTCTTTGAGACCCTGCTTTCAATTCTTTTGGGTATATACCCAGAAGTGGAATTGCTGGATCATATGGTAACTTTATTTTTATTAAGTTATTTTTTGAGGAACCCATCCTGCACTGCTGAACTCAGCCATCCCATGTAGGGGCTCAGCCTGGGTCTGCATCCTGAACCCACCACTTACTCACAGGTCATTTGGCTGCTGTGTGCCTTTGTTTCCTCATCTGTCAAAGAGTGCTCACCTCCAAGGGATGCTGTAAGGACTAAAAGCTATAACTCAGGCAAAATATGGTCATGCAGCTCGACAGTGGAGAAGCCAGCTGTTGAGCCCATGTGGGGTGACTCTGGAACCCTTGCCCAATGCAGTGAAACTTGTAATTGTTCACACAGCTGGGGGTGGGTGGGGAGGGGCAGGACCTGACCATGAGGACTTCAGAGCTGGTGTTCTTCCCAAGGGAAGATTTACATGGCCCACACACAGGACATCAAATGGCACTAAGTCAGAGGGGTGGGAAAGTGATTCCCTTTTCAATTCTCATCCAGCCTTTCTGATTAGCCAGCCCACCAAGGGATTCTCAGATCAATGCAAACATTTCCTCAACAGCAAGGGGACTGAACTTCCTCTCCCAGCAAGGGGAGATCTGCCCACAGTATTGGTGTCTCTGGCAGAAAAGAGAAGTAACTACGGGCACTGAAGACCACTGTTGTGATTTCACCAGTTCATTTGCATGGTGGCTGTCTCTGGCAAGGGAGAGAGAGATCTCCACTTCTGGCAGTGATTCAAAATGACTTTCAAAACACAATTGACTTACGTAAAGATGAAAGTGAGTCTACTGCAATGAAAACATTATGCAAATAATAGGGCATAATGGCAAATAGGGATCTGGCAAAATCTTGAAGGTGAGAGAGTGTGAAGGAAGCTTGGAGAATATTAATTAGACTCCACAAACTTGCTTTCCAACTAGGATGTGCTGAGTTTGCTAAACAAATGAGGGCAGGTGAAGGCCAGGTACAGACTGATGCCCAAGCAGCCTCGTATTACATGCAAGGACTTGTAGGTCCAGATAACATTTGCTTTCCAGGCTTCAGGGGCCCAGGAGGGTTTCGTTGGGAGTTTTCTGGAGTAGCCACTGGGAGACCACCTTCCTGCCACAGAGAAAGAGAGACAGACAGACAGACAGAGAGACAGACACAGGGGTCTGCTGACAAACACTGTCCTTTTGACTTGCACTCCAATATGTTGAGCATTTAATATTTATAAAGTTTTTTGCACAGACTTCTTACCTCTCATAGCAATGCTGCATATGGAAATTATCCCCATTTATGGATAATTGGCCCAGGCTCAGAGAGGGTGAGGAACTCACCCAAGGTCACAGAGCCAGGAGGTGGAGAAGAGATTAAGAAACAGAAACAAACTGACCTGACTTTAGATACCATGCTCCATGCATGCTCCTAGCAAGAATCTGGGCATCTCTGTCTCCACTCAGGCTCCCACTGCCAAGCTCATCTGGACCCAAAGCATCATATTCCCTGAATGGCTTCTAAACCACTGTCTACTTTAGAATGGGGTTTTGCAGTCTGGGCATGATTGATATTTGGTACCAGATAATTCTTTGCTGTGGGAGATGAGCGCCGTCCTATGCATTGTAAGACGTTTAAGTCACATCCCTGGCCTTTACTCACTAGATACCAGCAGTATCCTCCCACTTGTGAAAAAGCAAAAATGTCTCCATTCATTGACAAATGTCCCCTGGGAGGAGGGGCAAAATCACTCTTGGTGGAAAGCACTGCTCTGGAACAGAAGTTTTCAAAATGTGGTCTCTGGTCCATGCATCAGCGTCATCTGGGATCTTGCTAGAAAGGCAGAATCTCAGGCTCTACCCCACTCCTTGTGAATCAGAAACTCTGGGGTGGGGACCAGCAATCTGTGTTTTAACAAGCCCTCCAGGTGATTCTCATGCCAGCTGACGCTTGAAACCACTGGCCCAGGCTCGTGATGCTCACCTCTGCCCATTAGAATGACCTGAACGTCGTAAAAGAACAAAACAAAAAGCAAAACCCACGCCTTGGTCCCACCCCAAGAAATAATAATTTAATTACTTTGGTGGGTGCCAGTATTGGCAAGTTTTTAAAGCTCCCCAAGTGATCCAACATGCAGTCAGGGTTGAGGACCACATTTTGTACCTTCTTTTCCTTTCAACCTCCTCTTAAAACCTGCATCTCTCAAGGTGCAAAGCGTTTTACTCAGATACATCTCTGGGTGCCACCTCACATGCTCACAGCCTCCCGCTCCGCTGGAGACCCAAGGCTGTCTCACTCGTTATTTTTCTCCCGCTCTGAGAAATGTCTCCCTCCACTCCTGATCAAGCACTCAGGAAATTTTCCTGCTCACTGATTTTTTTTTTCCCCCCCTCATTCAAGTCTGGAGTTATTAAACCACAGCCCATGGCTGAACCGTCTTATTGATTTTATTGTCAAGAGCCCTGGGATATTCTAATGATGTACTGCTCAATAAATGGAAACCGGTGGGATAAATATTGATGGCGTATGGTGCATTTCGCCGCAATTCACTGGGTCCCAGTCACTTTGCCGGTTACCCAGCAAAAGCACTGTGCTGAGGCCAGCAAGCTCTTGTTCATCCTGCTGATGTTATTTTTCCCACACAACAAGGATGAAAGTGCTATTATGACGAACAGCTACTACTGTGTGCCAGGCCCGGGCAGAGTGTTTTTAAACAGATATTATCTCATTTACTTTTTACAGCAGACCCATGAGGGAGGTATTCTAATTATACCCATTTTACAGATAAGGAAGTCAAGACTCAGAGTAGTTACGTGACCTGGGGCCCACTAATACACTGTGGAATTGGGATTCAAATCTCCATTTGTCAGCCACTAAAATGAGGGCTTTTAACCCCTGCTATGGTGTGAATGTTTGTGTGCCCCCCAGAATCATATGATGAAAACCTAATCCCCAAGGTGATGGTAGTGGGAGGTGGGGCCTTTGGGAGGTGATTCAGTCATGAGGGTGCAGCCCGCATGAATGAGGTTAATGCCCTTATAATAGAGACCCCAGAGACCTCCCTTATCCTTCTGCCAAGTGAGGACACAGGGAGAAGACAGTGCTTTATGAACCAGAAGCAAGTCCTCACCAGACACCAGAGTTTCTGGACTTTCTAGCCCCCAGAACCATGAGAAATAAATTTCTGTTGTTTATAAGCCACTCAAGTCTGTGGTATTTTGTTATAGTAGCCCAAATGGACTAAGGCAAGCCCTAAGCTAAACCATGCAAGGGAAGAACAGCTTCTATTGTTATCCGAGTAACCTTTCAGACGGTTTTGGTACAGATTAATATTTCACACATTTCCCCCCCTTCTCAAGCAGTGTTTCTCAACAGGGACCACTGGCATTTGGGGAGAGATAATAATTCTTTGTTGGGTTGGGCTGTCTCATGCCTTACGGGACATTTAATATCCCTAGTCCCCCAAACAGCCTCTTCTGCTTTACATTTCCCAGAGTCCCCTATAGCGAATCAATACGGTTGTTGCTTGAGAACCACTCATCTTACTGGGAGGCAGAAGGTTCCCTGCCAAGATGGCCTACTTCACTTTTGGCAACATGGGCAGTCACTCTGGAAAGGCAGCATGGCAAGTGGAAAGAAGTTTGGCTTTGCAATCAGAGAGATCGGGCTTCCAACCACAGCTCTTCACTCCCTAACTCTGTGAGGTTGGGCAAGTTATATCACCTCTAAGACTCTAGTCCATCATCAGTACAAAAAGGGTAAAATATTGACTCCTGTTTCATAGGGAGGGACCCATGGAATCATGTGCTCAGAAAACTGCCTAGTAGGGAGCGGTGGTTCTTAACCTGGGCTATTTTGTCCATGCCACCACCCATCTCCTAGGCATTCTTTCTGAATTCCCAATCCACAGAATCAATGTGCATAAAAAATGAAGTGTTCTGTGCCACTACATTTGGGGTGGTTTTTTTACTCAGCAGCAGTAACTGGAACAGGCACCTATGACATGCCAGGCAGGCAGTGTTCTAGGTGTAACAGAGCAAAGCACATGCCACCAAGAGCCTGGGCTTCTGAAGAGCAGACCTGCCCAAAGGGAAGACAGACAATAAACACATACACATAAATATATCCTAGATCATTTCCATGATATGAAGAAAATTAAATGGTGGCTGTCATTACAATTACCTTACATAACGACATGCAAAGAACTGCATTCTATTTCTCTTCTCCCCTTTCCAGCTCACTTCCCACTGTACTCACCCAGTTTCCCTTTCCTGGAAGCCGTAACGTAATGTCATCAAACCCCTGTTTCTGTTCCTAACTGTTCTGTTCCTTTTTCAAAGATACGACTTGCTATGAACGGAATTGTGTCACTCACCCAAATTCCTATGTTGAAGGCCTAACTCCCATGTGATTGTGTTGGAGATGGGCCTTTTAGGAGGTGATGAAGGTTAGATGAGGTCATAAGGGAAGAGCCCTGACCCGATGGGATGAGTGCCCTTATAAGAACAGACATCAGAGACCTTGCTCTCTCTCTCTCTGCCACGTGAGGGCACAGGGAGAAGGCAGCCTGACAGCCAGGAAGAGAGCTCTCACCAGAACCCAACCAGCTGGCATCCTGATCTCAGACTTCCAGGCTCCAAAACTGTGATAAGTAAGTGTCTGTTGTTATGTGGTATTTTGTTATGACAGCCTGAGCAGACTAATATATTAGTCGGAGCTCAAGGGATGCATTCCTTGGAGTAAGATCTACAGGTTGAGTAAGAAGTTAACTAGGTAAAAGGGGGGAGCGGAGAGTGTCCTCAGGCAGAGGGAACAGCATATGCAAAGGCCCTGGGGTGAGAGAGAGCATGGTAAACGAGGGGACATGCAGGAGGGTCAGTGTGGCTGGAGCACAGAGGCCACGACAGAGCACAGGGTGAGATGGGGATGCAAAGACAGCAGGGGCCCCATGCAGGGTCTTGGGCACCATTTTAAGGGCTGCAGTGGAAGAGAGTGACAAGCCATCACAACGGGCTTGCTAAGGGTGGCTGAGGAGTGGACTGCAGGTGGGACCACAGGTGGGCTGGTGTGAGAAGCCTGGCTTCAGGGTGCAGAGTGGAGCCTGGGCCCTCCCGCAGGCTGCAGCTTGAGGTGTCAAGATCACCTGCTCCCTCCCTGCCTTCTGAGCCTGAGCTGCCATTCACAGGTTCTCCTAAGAGCCTTCCCGTCGCCTGACACTTTCATCTTTGTCCTCCTTTCACCTCTCCTGAAGGTCCTCGAAGGTTCCATAAATCCTGCCCTGGAAAAACACAGGGACTCATCTATTTTTATTACAAACGGAGCCACTGGAGGAGGGAACAACACTTATTTACTTCTCAGGAAAGGGTTTGAGAAAATAACAGGTTTATTTTCTCCAACTCTCCAAGGACTAGAAGAGTAACACGCTAAAGTAACAGTACATTAATTAATGCCAAATTGGTTGGAATTTTCCTAATAAAAATCCTTATAGTAATCACATTAAGGGCCATTAACACTGCCTCCTGATCCTACACCATAAATACGTCCTGCAGGTGCCTTCTATTTAAACAGGGATGTTTCCTCCAATTGTTACCCATTTGTCACGTTAATGCTGTCACATCACGGAACGTAGATGGGAGTAATGACCTAGGCTCACGTTTGTGCAGCGTTTACTCTGTGCTGGTCACTCGGCCATTTAGTCCTTGCAGCAAACTTAGGAGATGAGTGCCACTGTCATCCCCATTTTCCAGATGAGGAAACTGAGCCACAGAGGGGATCTGCCCAGGGCCAAACAGCTAGGAAATAATGGAGCTCGGCTTTGAATCTAGGCGAGCTGATTGCAGGAACCTCAGCCATCCTGCCTCTGAGAAATAAGTACCCGTGGAAGCCTCTTGGCTACCCCCAGTGCTAACAGGCTGTCCAGTTGATTTCAACAGCAGTGACAGATACAGTCAATCCAATACAACATTAGGCTTTGCTCCTACTGGGCAGGGATTACGTTTTTCTTTGCTTCTGCCTTCCCGGGGCCCAGCCCAATGTCCAGTGACAATGCCAGAAGCACCTGGGACACACCGAATACATTCCCGTTGACGGAAGAAATAGATGTCAAAATACACGTGCAAGAGGGCTCATGGCAATGAGTAACACAGCATCTCAGGTGCACTTGGGATCATGATAGGTCCATTTCCCTGCACTGGTGAGACTAGGACACGGGGACAGACGCCCAGGCTGGAGATCACGGCACTTGGGAGCTGCAGTTACAGGATTAAACCAAGAAAGAGCCCATCTAGCTTTGCCAGCTCTGGGTGGTTTCTTTGGTGTCTCTGTCTATGGAGATAATATATACTTATTATAGGAAATTCAAGCATACAGAACAATATGAAGAAAGGAAAAAAAAGAAAAAACTCAAATAGAGCATCCAGGTATCACTATTGTTAACATTTTGGTGAACGTTTTCCAAATATTTTTATGCACACACATTACATATCCTCATGTACATTCTGCTTTGTCATATGCGTTCTCTTTTCAACAATATGCTCTTGACATCTTCTCCATGTCAGTGAGCACAGATGTGCTTTCTTTCCTTCCTTCACAGATATTCACTGAGCACCTACCATAAGCAATGTCCCCGCCAGGAGCTGGGGATGTTCAGAAGAATGAAACAGATACTGAATTTGTCTTCAAGGAGCTTACAGTCCATAGCGGGGTGGGTGAAGGGAAGAGACAAACATATTTTACAAAAGATGTTTAATGCAATGAAGAAAAGGTGCAGAGTACCAGGAGGAGGAAGACGGGGTGGGGGGATCAATGCAGACCAGGTCTTCAGACTTTTCTGAAGAAGCAACAGTGAAGCCCAGATCTGAAACATGAGGAGGTGGGAGCCAGGTAAAGAGGGTGTCTTTTCAGGCAAAAGAAAGGCCGTGAGTCAAGGTCTCAAAGAGGTAAAAACGGTACTTTGCAGAATTTTTTAAAGGGGTGGGGGTCTCCGTTTGGTTCTTCACAATCCTTTCCTGTGTTTTTAAATTTTTTTTATTTTTAACATTTTTATTGGAGTATAATTGCTTTACAATGGTGTGTTAGTTTCTGCTGTATAACAAAGTGAATCAGCTATCTTTCCTGTGTTTTTGAAATTTCTCTAGTGTAATGACAAAGAGCATAGTGAAAACATAGTGAAGGGTTAGTCAGTTCTTTCTTGAATGCCTCCAAAGATGCGCACCTCAGTGCCTTATCCAGCAGCCAGCCACGCTTGTGGACAGTGCTGAATTGTTTTTTTCCAAAATACGCCTGCCAGAAGGTTTCATCCATTGGTCCTAATTCTGCCTTCAAAGACAGCACTGCAGCTTCTGCTGTGGACCAGCCTCTCCAGTACTTGGAAATTGTTATTATGCAATTACCCCGCCCCCGACCGAACTCCAAGTCCAGGCCAAGGGTGCACCCCCAGCTCACTTCAGTTCGCTCCTGCTGCATTTAGGGTGCCTTTGTCACGATCTTTCCTGAGAGTGAGTAGACGTCATCTTTGTCTGACATCTGCGGCACAAGTACAGCTTAAGATCACTGTAAAAATTTTTTAAAAAGTCTCCCGAGCATGTGACACCATTCATTTGATACATAATTAGAAATGCCTGTGAGTGCTATGCCCTGGGGTGGGGCAGCGCACAACAGGATGGATACAGGCACACCTCGTTTCATTGCTCTTTGCTTTATTGCACTTTGCGGATACTGTGTTTTTTACAAATTGAAGGTTGGTGGCAACCCTGTGTTGAGCAAGTCTATTGGCACCATTTTCCCGACAGCATTTGCTCACTTCGTGTCTCTGTGTCACATTTTGGTAATTCTCGCAATATTCCAAACTTTTCCATTATTGTTATATTTGTTATGGTGATTTGTGATCAGTGATCTTTGATGTTACTGCTACGGCTCATTGGAAGGCTGAGAGACTGGTTAGCGTTTTTAGCAATAAAATATTTCTTAATTAAGGCATGTACGTTGTTTTTTTGGACATAACGCTATTACATACTTAATGGGCTACAGTATAGTGTAAACATAACTTTTATATGCCCTGGGAAACCAAAAAATTCGTGTGACTCGCTTTATTACAATATTTGCTTTATTGCGGTGGTCTGGAACCAAACCCGCAATGTCTCCAAGATATGACTGAATATCACATATTTGAGAAATAATTATCAGATGCCTGCTACTGGGTGACACACTGAGGGGTCCGGCATGGACCAGACGGGCGCAGTCTCTCTCCTAGCGAGTCTCTAAATAAATGTGGAATGAACAAATGCTATGTCTTGTCTTTCACCACTAGAGCTTCATGGTGGGATAACCATCATTTGCCATGGTGTTTGTATTAATCAAGTCCCCTAACATGTTGGTTTGAGACTTCTTGATCAGCCTAGAAGACCAAAGAGACCCTGGTTTCTCAACCATGGCTTGGAAGCTTCATTTAAGCCAGGGGACTTCTGAGAATACCCTTTCATAAATAAGAACCCCTATAAATGAAGTGGCAGATGAAGCTCATCTTACATGTGGACTAGACATTAGACCAGAGAACTCTAGGGGAAAGCAGAGTTGTAGCTTTTGAGACAGGATGGGGTTAAGATGAGCCTTTGAGGAGACAAGACCCGCACTACTGCAGCTTTGGAAGGCCACTGACAGTGACAACAGTTTAAATTAAATTAAATTCAGTCCGCTCCAAAAGGAAACATGTGTAATGTTAATTTCATGGGGGTACCAATGTGTAAATCTAACAGATGATGCTTAAATGAGAAAGGCAGAGAAATGACATTTGGTTAAATAATGCATCAGTGGGTAGAATTTGTTAAGACTGTCATAAAAAATATACAAGCACAATTGAAAGTTCAGAAAGCTGTCACCCGGGCCAGGGCCCCTAAGCGTTCTCAGTACAATGTGCTTGAGAGGAGCAGTGGCAGCTTGGGCTGGAGGTGGTCTGGATGAATTGAGGGGACTCTGGCCAACGTCCCTGTTGACTTTTCTCATGTTTTTCAATTGACATATAGTTGATTTACAATGTTGTGTTAGTTTCAGGTGTATAGCAAAGTGATTCTGCTATATATTTATATACACACACACATATACATACATATATATATTTATATATATATATTTTTCAGAGTATTTTCCCATGTAGCTTACTACAAAATATTGAGTATAGTTCCCTATGCTATTCAGTAGGTCCTTCTTGTTTATCTATTTTATTTTATTTTTTTAGATTTATTTTTTTATTGAAGTATAGTTGATTTACAATGTTGTGTTAATATCTGCTGTACACTCACTTCAAGAAACAAGAAAAATCTCAAATAAACAATCTAACTTTACACCTAAAGCAACTAGAGAAAGAAGAACAAAGAAAACCAAAAGTCAGTAGAAGGAAAGAAATCATAAAGATCAGAGCAGAAATAAATGAACTAGAAACGAAGAAAACAATAGCACAGATCAGTAAGACTAAAAGTTCGTTCTTTGAGAAGATAAACAAAATTGATAAACGTTTAGCCAGACTCATCAAGAAAAAAAGGGAGAGGATGCAACTCAGTAAAATTAGAAATGAAAAAGGAGAAATTACAACTGACACCGCAGAAATACAAAGCATCATAAGAAACTACTACAAGCAACTAGACGACAATAAAATGGACAACCTTGAAGAAATGGACAAATTCTTGGAAAGGTAAAATTTTCCAAGACTGAACCAGGAAGAATTAGAAAATATAAACAGACCCATGACAAGTAATGAAATTGAAACTGTAATTAAAAATCTTCCAACAAACAAAAGTCCAGGACAGATGGCTGCACAGGTGAATTCTATCAAACATTTAGAGAAGAGCTAACACCTATCCTCCTCAAACTCTTCCAAAAAACTGCAGAGGGAGGAACACTCCCAAATTTGTTCTACAAGGCCACCATCACCCTGATATCAAAACCAGACAAAGATATCACAAAAAATGAAAATTACAGACCAATATCACTGATGAACATAGATGCAAAAATCCTCAACAAAATACTACCAAACAGAGTCCCACAACACATTAAAAGGCTCATACACCATGAACAAGTGGGATTTGTCCCAGGAATGCAAGGATTCTTAAATATACCCAAATCAATCAATGTGACACAACCATATTAACAAATTAAGGAATAAAAACCATATGATCATCTCAATAGATGCAGAAAAAGCTTCTGCCAAAATTCAACACCCATTTATGATAAAAAACTCTCTAGAAAATGGTCATAGAGGGAACCTACCTCAACATAATAAAGGCCATGTATGACAAGCCCACAGCAAACATCATTCTCAGTGATGTTTTGAGAAAGTATTTCCTCTAAGATCAGGAACAAGACAAGGATGCCCACTCTCGCCACTCTTATCCAACATAGTTTTGGAAGTCCTAGCCACGGCAATCAGAGAAGAAAAAGAAATAAAAGGAATACAAATTGGAAAAGAAGAAGTAAAACTGTCACTCTTTGCAGATGACATGATACTATACATAGAAAATCCTAAAGATGCCGCCAGAAGACTACTACAGCTAATAAATGAATTTGGTAAAGTTGCAGGATACAAAATTAATGCACAGAAATCTCTTGCATTCCTATATGCTAACAACAAAAGATCAGAAAGAGAAATTAAGGAAACAATCCCATTCACCATTGCAACAAAAAGAATAAAATACCTAGGAATAAACCTACCTAAGGAGGCAAAAGACTTGTAGTCAGAAAACTATAAGACACTGATGAAAGAAATCAAAGATGACACAAACAGATGGGGAGATATACCATGTTCTTGGATTGGAAGAATCAATATTGTGAAAATGATTACACTACCCAAAGCAATCTACAGATTCAATGCAATCCCTATCTAATTACCAATGGTATTCTTCACAGAATTAGAACAGAAATTTTACAATTTGTATGGAAACACAAAAGACCCTGAATAGCCAAAGCAATCTTGAGAAAAAAAAAAAACAGAGCTGGAGGAATCAGACTCCCTGACTTCATACTATACTACAAAGCTACAGTAATCAAGACAATATGGTACTGGCACAAAAAAAGAAATATAGATCAATGGTACAGGACAGAACTCCCAGAGGTAAACTGAAGCCCCTATGGTCAACTAATCTATGACAAAGGAGGCAAGGATATACAATGGAGAAAAGACAGTCCCTTCAATAAGTGGTGCTGGGAAAACTGGACAGCTACATGTAAAAGAATGAAATTAGAACACTCCCTAACACCATACACAAAAATAAACTCAAAATGGATTAAAGACCTAAATGACCAGACGCTATAAAACTCTTAGAAGAAAGCATAGGAATAATAATCTTTGACATAAATCACAGGAAGATCTTTTCTGACCCACATCCTAGAGTAATGGAAATAAAAACAAAAATAAACAAATGGGACCTAATGAAACTTAATAGCTTTTGCACAGCAAAGGAAACCATAAACATGACAAAAAGACAACCCTTAGAATGGGAAAAAATATTTGCAAACGAGTCAACAGACAAAGGATTAATCTCCAAAATATATAAACAGCTCATGCAACTCAATATCAAGAAAACAAACAGCCCAATCAAAAAAATGGGTGGAAGAACTAAACAGACATTTCTCCAAAGAAGACATACAGATGGCCAAGAGGCACATGAAAAGATGCTCAACATCTCTAATTATTACAGAAATGCAAATCAAAACTACAATTAGTAATCACCTCACACTGGTCAGAATGGCCATCATCAGAAAATGTACAAACAATAAATGCTGGAGAGGGTATGGAGAAAAAGGAACCCTCTTGCACTGTTGGTGGGAATGTAAATTGATACAGCCACTGTGGAGAACAGTATGGAGGTTTCTTAAAAAACTAAAAATAGAGTTACCATATGATCCAGCAATCCCATTACTGGGCATATACCCAGAGAAAACCACAGTTCAAAAAGACACATGCACCCCAATGTTCACTGCAGCACTATTTACAATAGCCAGGTCATGGAAGCAACCTAAATGCCCATTGACAGATGAATGGATAAAGAAGATGTGGTACATATATACAATGGAATATTACTCAGCCATAAAAAAGGAATGAAATTGGGTCATTTGTAGAGACGTGGATGGACCTACAGACTGTCATACAGAGTGAAGTAAGTCAGAAAGAGAAAAACAAATATCGTATATTAACACATATATGTGGAATCTAGAAAAATGGTACAGATGAACTGGTTTGCAAGGCAGAAATAGAGACACAGATGTAGAGAACAAACGTATGGACACCAAGGGGGGAAAGCAGGAGGGTGGGTGGGATGAACTGGGAGATTGGGATTGACATATATACACTAATATGTATAAAATAGACAACTAATAAGAACCTGCTATATAGCAAAACAAAAAAACAAAACAAAAAAACCCCCAAGAAACAATGTCTACATTGAACCTGCCAGAAATAGAATACTGAGAAAAGCTCACATTTTGTTGAGCCCTTACAATATGCCAGGCAGAGTGTCAAGTGTGTTTTTGGTTTTCTGTCTGTTCTGTTGCACTTTTTCCCCATTGAATCCTCATGAAACACTGTGAGGCGGGTACCATCGGCTAATCTGATTTCAGAGACACTACCCGCTTCTGCTTTAAATGTATTGTGAACCTGTTTCGGGGGGCAGGTGAGGGAAAGAAGGTGACTGCTTCTCACGTGGATGTCTCTGGGCACTAGACCCCGTATTAGTCAGGGCCACACAAGGCTCTGCTGCAGTAACGCGTATGCCCTCAAATCTCAGTGGCTTGACGCAACCAACGCTTATTTCTCACTCGTGTGCCACGCTGGCAGCCCCTTCCAGTGTCTATCCTCCAAGAGGCGACTTGAGGACCCACTTTGCTTCCACTGCAACTCCACCATCTCACTCAGAGTCCTCTTGCTGCACGGAGGGGTTAGGGATCAGGGTGGGGTTTACAACCGCTCTTAACTGCCAGGGTCAGGAAGTGGACCATCACTTCCACTCATGTCCCTATTAGGGAGACCCAGCCCCAGGACCGCACCCAGAAGCATGGAGTGGGCAACAGAGAGGAGAACATGGGTCCCTGGGGAGCGTTTACAGTTTCTGGCACAGAAACACAGTGAGTCGTGTTCTAGCCAAGCAGGGGCAATTCTGGCCCCTCCCGGGAACATTTAGCAATTTGTCTGAAGACATTTTGAGTTATCACGACTGGGGGAGAGGGTGCTGCTTGGATCTAGTGGGTAGAGGCCAGGGATGCTGTCAGACATCCTACCATGCGCAGGACAGCACCCCAAAAGGGATTCATCAGATTCAAAATATCAAGTGCTGAGGTTGAAAAACTCTGCTTGAAACCAGTGATTTGCAAAAGATTCACTGGGCAGCTTATCAAAAATGCAGATTCCTGGGCTCCTCCCAGGAGCTCACTCTCCTGGCAGCTTTCACAAGGCCCTCTGGTGATCATGATGATCTCTATTTGTGGACCCCACGCAGGGGAACCTCGCTAGGAAAATGAGACGAGAACGCCAAGGGTGAGGGGAAGAAGTGCTGATGGAACGGTGCCGAGACACTCCCCGAACGTGTCAGGGTCAGTGTGAGACAGCTGTGCCAGGGGAAAAAAAGCTGACATTTGTTAAGTGCCTCTCTCCGTCTCTCTCCCACAAGCCTTGAATTGCAGGGAACATATTCTAAGACTAACCTGTCAGCCAATGACAACTAAATTACTAACCTCGCCTTCCCCCGTGCCCCGTATCCCTGTCGGACACACAGCCACGTTAACGGAGGAATGTTTCCTGGAGATGCATCCCCAGCATCGGGGAAGGTGACCCTTTTGCCGGAAAAGAGCCATGTGGTCCCATACTTCAAAGGGGCCGGGGGACCTGGGCTTGGATAGAAATAACCCAAAGGAGAGGGAAGCAAGACCAGAGCAGTAGAGGAAGCAAGACCAGAGCAGTAGAGGAAGCAGAGTGGTGCAGGCTCCTTGGTAAACCCATTTCTGCTTTTTCCTTACCACTCATTAGAACTGACTTCCCAGCATCCTCTGCAGTTACATCTGGCCCAATGACTGCATTTTAGCGAATCAAGTGCAAGTGTAAGTAACAAGCATGCATTTTAGGCTTGACCGCGGGTACCTCCCTCTCACTCTCCTCCATGCTTTCCCCCCTCCACTTCTGGATGCAGAAGAGCACGGCGATCTGTGTGTTGAAGCTGGTGGAGCCATAGGACTGAAGGGGCCTGGGTCCCTGAATCACCAGTTGGAGGGGAAACAACTTCAGGAACATCCATTTAGGATGGCGTAGCATTGAGAGACAAGCCTCCTTCACGTCCGAGGCATCGTACGTTACTGGGTCTGTTTCTTACAGCAGCAAATGTTGCCCTAAGTAATATACTGATTGCACGTTTGGGCTCTGAAAGCAGAAAAGTCTAGGACCAGTGCCTGCTAACAGTGTGATCTGGAGAAGTTACAGGAACCTCTCTGAGCCTAATTTCCTCAGATGTAATGGAAATAATATACTTGGGAGGATTAACCTACATATTTTAATTAAAGGGTGTGACACAGAGTAACCATCTAGTAACTGGTAGCTATTACATATGCTCTCAGCGTTGGTCTGTCAGCAACCAGCCGGGGGCATGAATGGAACGCAAGGCACCGAGCCAGGCACAGGTGCAGGCGTTTAGTTATAAGCCTAAGCTTTCCAAACGGTGCTTTAGCAGCACCACCTTTTACGAGGATCAAGCATGGGCAGGCCTCATCTCCCCTCCAGGGCAAGACCCACTGTGACTCAGCTAGTTTCCTTTCTCAGGCTAAGTGGGCGCTCTGTGCGGAAGGTTACTCAGCGCATGTCTGTCTGTGACCTGATGCAGGTAAACGACTACAGTCTAGAAAACATGGACTTTAATTACTTATACCTGGACAATTTATTCAACATCCTATTCCAAGTGCTTAGCCCAGGGCCTAGCACATAGTATACCCTGATTCAGTATTTATAGAATAAATTTGTAGTATCTTTTTTGACACAAGCAGACTTCATTTCTTATTTTACAGCCCTCAGAAACCATGGTGTCAGCTCCCGGAATAAGACTGACAAAAGAGAAACTATGCATACTTATTTATTGAAGAGAGGAAAAGGAGAGGATGTTGGAGAAATGGGGAAGTGACAGGTATATGTTTTTTTTTTTTAGGTACATATTTTTATATCAGACCAAGAAAAAAGGAACATGCACTTTAATACTTTCAAGTCAGGTGGACCTCTCTCTGTGAGCAAGTGGTTCAATCTCTTGATGTCAATGGGTGTGGCAGAAACAGCTAAGCACCCATCAAAATCCATTCTCCCCTCTCTTCTATAGATGGGAAAGTGGCTGCTCAGCTGGGACAGCACTTCTGAGCCCCTCGTGCAGCCAGGTGGATGAAGCCTCCCCTTGGTTTAAGACAGGGCTCAGCAAACTTCTTTCGTAAGGGGCCAGAGAGTAAACATTTTGGACTTTGTGGGTTATACAGTCTCTGCTGCAACTACTCAACTCCGCCCTCGTATGAGAAAGCAGCCCCAGACAACACCTAACCAAACGCACGTGGCTACGTTGCAGCTAAACTTGACTTACACAACAGGAGTGGCTGCCAGAGTTGAGCAACCCCAGGTTTAAGAGAAACTCAGCCACCCAAATATAGTCACTCGCCTTCCAGAAAGAGCCATCTGATTAGACTTTCTGCCCTGCCTGACCCCACAAGCCACCGACTCTTATGACACATACACGCACACAAACAGATACACATATTTTTCCAGTTATAACTGGTCTGCGTCCCAGAAATTCTCACCACTTCCTTTCACATCAACTCTTGCCTCACCTTCGACCACACCTCCATGGGCCATGTCACTGCCCCGTTCCTTCCACTTTTGCAGGTTGGACTCCATAATTTGCACGGCCCAGTATACATGAAAATGCGGGGCCTCTTGTTCAAGAATGATGAAGAGTTTCAAGAGAGTGAAATCAGAGCAATAAGTCAAATGCAGGCCCTTCTGGGCGTGGGCTCTGAGCGACTGTCCAGCTGGCATGTCTGTCCATGAGCCAGCCCTGCTCATTTGTATCACCGTCAGCCAGCCCCAAAAGTTTTCTAACTTCTTGACAAGTAAAGAAACTTTCTACCTTCTTGCTGCCTGAAGGGTTTCGGGAATGGTTTTACACATCACAGGAAGAAGGAGAAGAAGAAGAAGGGAAAAAAAAGAAACCCAATTTTCTTTTAGTATATTACTTGTCAGACAGCGAAATGGGATATAATTACGGTGTGACATTTCCAACAGCAAATATGTTCCAGTGTAAGCAATTAACACCAGTTCTTTTGGCAGGCTTAAAAAGATTACTCAGAGACTGTGGTAAGTTACAGTGCCCCATGAATAATAAATAATGTAAAATCGCAGCTAAGTTGCACACTGGGACCAAAGTTCAGATTTCTTGATGAAAATGGATTGAGTACTGTTAACCCTCTGCTGACTTCATGGGGTGTAAGCAGATCGGATCATGGGTTCTCTGCATTTATCTAAATTACTTATTTACCTTGCTCCTAAGAGCATCTGCTCCCTCCCCCAACCCCAACAAAATTTGCATGTATTTATTTCAGCTGCTGGAAATCTGCATAAAGCAGTGGGTTTGGAGGTGACGCCTCAGGGATGGACAGACTGGGGAGGAGATGGCTACACTGAGACTTATCTATCATCTTTGGGGGTTGTCATGGTTTAGTGTCTTTTCTGAAGTCCTATGATTTAGAATGTACACCTGGATGTGTGTCCCCATCCAGTCTTGAGGTAACCAAAGAGAGGGCAGCTCCTTCTAACTGTATTTTTGCAGTGTGTAAGCCTTAGCAACCAAAACCAGTGAAAACACCAACGGTTAAAAGGTACACATACTACAGAGAGGTGTTCAAGGCCGTGATTACCTGCAAAGGGTTACAGGCAGGGTTTCCCACCCTTGGCACTATTGACAATGGTGGCTGGGTAACTCTCTGTTATTGGGGGCTGTCCTGTGCATTGTAGGATGTTTAGCAGCACCTCTGGACTCTACCCACTAGATGCCAGGAGCACCCTCCATTCGGTTGTGACAATCAAATTTGTCTCCAGACATGGCCAAAATGTTCCCTGGGGGAATGGTAGTTTAGACAGAAATGGGTCCTTCCTGGGTGTGGCCTTGAGCCCATAAGTGCCTTCATCTCTCTGAGCCTTGGTTTCCTCTTGTGCAAAATGGAAAAAAAGCCTGACTACCTCATAGAAGAATGGAGGATGATGGTGCATGGAGGTGCTTAGCCCAGCATCCGGCATAAAGTAAGTGGTCAATAAAGAGATGCTACTTATCCAATCACTTCCTTGATAAATAGCTAGTGACCACAGTAAAGCCACGATAGGTGCTGAGGACGTAGTGATGCATGAGCCATGGTCCCTGTCCCCACCGCGGGAGCTAGAAAAACTAGTGGGCAGCCAGACATGCAAACCAACCACTTCAGGGCAATGGGACACTTGCTGAAAAGGAGGAACAGGCAAGGGGGGCTTAGAGAAAAATGCCTACATCTTGGGGACTCATAGAGATGACACCTGAGTGAAGGAAGAGTTTTCCACGCAGACACGTGCGAGAGAGGGCATTCCAGGCAGAAGAAACTGCACACGCAAAGGCCTGGCGGTATGAGTCGTTCATAACTACCCAGAGCTCAGGATTGTTGGGAGGTGAATTCCACAGTAGAGGTGGGGGAAAGCTGGAGCAGCAAGAGACAAACAAGACAGGCAGGCAGAAGGCAGGTGATGAAGGACTCTGAAATATCAGTGCCAATGAGCTCATAGCAAACCTCCGTTCAAATCCTACTCAGCAGGAAACAATGCAGTGATTGACTAGTAATGTCTGTGCTTGGGCCCCAGAGGGAAGAGGAGACCCAAACACGCAATGTATTTACTGGTTTGGTGATGGAAGGATCTTCATCAGGGTAGTGATATGAGCAGAAGGACGTTTTAAAAAACTTATCCTGAAAGCCATGCTTTTTGTTATCTTTTCGTTGTTGTTACTGTTGTTTTAATTGGAGAGGCACAGAGGCAAGAGACAGAGTGGGGGAGTAACAGCAATACCATAAGAGAGAGCTCATAAAGGCCTAATGGGGGGAACATGGTGGGGGAGGAGGAGATGGACACAAGAGATGTTTAGGAGTTTAAGTTGAGAGTGACCTCACGGATTTAAGGGAGTAGAAGTAACAGAGACTCCTGGGCTTCTGGGTAGATCCCAGGGTAGAAACGTCCATTGACTGTAGGATGGTTGGACCAGGAATCCAGGTGATAAGGACCAGGGTCACTGGCTTACACATGGCAGCTGTCATCACCAGGCAATCAATCACCTATAACCACCCTGCTCCCCCAATGCCCGGGAAGGCCCAACTGTAAATGAGGAAGACAGCTCCTTCCACTGGGATTCTCTCCTAATCTAAAGCTATTCCCGATTGACAGGATTAGTGAAGGACGACAGAAGAAAGTCATTACTGAATAATCCCCTGCACATTTCATAGTCAGTGCCACATTCACATGATCCTTGTAATCCAATTAGACATTGCAGGAAGCTCTATCTTAATTCCTGTCTTCATTGTGACTTGCTGAGTCACAGGCAGACCTTGTTTAATAAAGTGTCACCTAAACACTGGATGGTGCATATGAAATGAGCACAGAACACAGGTGGAGGTGGGGGAGAAGGGGATGGGTGGCAGCTGCTTAAAAGACTTCCTGTTGGAAACAGCCAATGGGTGACTTAGAATCCTGCTGTCCTCCTTACCGAGGCTTGTGATTGGGGGAGGCTTCGTCTTCCCTCTTCTCCATCCACTTTGCTCTCCCTGACCTGTGAATGCAATGTGCCATCTGTCTGGTGACTTGGAACTCATCTAACAATAGAACCGGTAATCATTTTTCACGGTTGCATTTATCAAGTGCTCATTTCAAACCTGGGACAGTCTGAGGCACTTTACCTACACTATTTCCTATTCTCACAAAATCCTCATCCTAAGGCCACACCGGTCCTTGGGTCTGGCCTTAGAACTCAACGTCAGATCTGTCTGATTTCTAAAGCTGGTACCACGCCCTTCTGAAGTGGGATTCCAGAACCACCACCATGGGCAAGGGCCTCCTGGACTTTAACCGGAGAGACACCAGCAGACCCAGCCAGCCCTGGTCCAACACCCATAGGAGGGCCCAGTGGGGTTACCTGCCTGTGTAATCCCAGCTGTGTGCTTTAAGCTGGATGGTTGAACGTGACTGTGGTTAAACCTAGGATCAGAAAGAACATCGGGGAGGATGACAGCTGATCTCCATCAGACCGTCAGGAATTTAGAAAATGGGGCTCTGCTCCCAGGGCTTTGGCCGGGCACCTCAAACTCCAGCCCAACAGGGGCCACCCAGGTAAGGTCAATGAGGGAAGCAGGCTGGGCAGGAGCTGTGGCAGGTTAGAACGAGCCCGCTCACCCTAACACGGGCAATCACTTGTCTGCGCCAACTGTTTTTTGCCATGGGGGATACAGTCCAGTGTTGCTAAAGCTTCTGGTTTTCCAGAAGACTCCAGAAGTACTGATTCTTATGTTCCATATCCCAATTTTTAAAATGGTTATTGAGTCAAATTTGTAAAAAATCTGTATGTGAATATACTGGGTTGAGTAGCTGTCTCCTCAAACTTCACATCCACTCGGACTTTATTTAGGGTCTTTGCAGATGTCATTAGCTAAATTAAGATGAGGTCAGCTGTGAACCCCTCTGCTAAGCTCTAGCCCCGTTCCCCTGTGTAGGTCAGATGGTCAGCCTCTGGGCTTGGGAAGAGAAAACTCTGCCATGCCAAGAACCCTCAGGCCCTGGAGCTGGGTATTGGCTCTTTTAGCCAGCTTTTGTGGGAATTGCCTTTGATCGAACCATTAAAGAAGCAAAGGCAGTATGAGGCCCCAACTACCCAAGACAGACCAGGTGTCCCTCAAAATCAACTTGGGTTCCCAGCTACAGATCCTAGGAAGGTGAATCAAACCTTTTTCCTCACTGGTTTCTCTTTTCAAATTTATTTGCTTTTAAGAACTATAAACCCTGGCTGTGGTTTTTTGTTCTCAGGGCCCCTGGGTAGACAGACAAAGTTTGATGATTTCAGAACAGATACAGGCCAAGAAACCATGGCATTGAGTGTGCTGAGTCCAGACTAATGATATTTATATACATATCCAAATTTGAAGAGAAAATGTATTTCTTTAGGTTTCAAACCCTGTAATACATATAAAGCAAAAATAAAAACCTGTTGCAAAGAAAAAAAATGATGAGGTCAGCTGGATTAGCTGACCTAAATCCAATGGCTGGTGTCCTTGTAAGAATGCCAGGTGAAGGCACACAGGAAAGACAGCCCCATTAGGAGGCAGAGATGGAGTGGTGCATCCACAAGCCGAGGGATGCGAAGGTGGCCAGCAACGACCAGCGGCCAGGAGAGAGGCACGGATTCTCCCTCTGACCCCTCCCAGAAGGAACCGACCCGGAACCGACCCTGCTGACAACCTGATTTTGGACTTCGGACCTCCAGGACTCCCATTCTTTAGAATGAACCAATAAATTCATGTTGTTTTAAGCCACCGAATTAGGAAACTAATACAGTGGGCTAAACCAAAGATGTCTGTGAGTCTGTGAGAAGCAAGTGCCCACTGCCCGTCTTTTGGTGAAAGCATCACGTCCTTGAACCTTTCTCTGCCCACCTCCTCTTCTGGATCTTCATCAACCCACTTCCTCCTTGACTCCCTCTCCACCAGGCCCTCCTCCGTCCTTCTCTGGACCAGGTCAGATTTTCCCATCTTAATGGCATCTTCTGCTATTGGCGGCTCTAGTCCTTCCGTGGACAGTGGAAGTTCTGCCTCTGGGTCCCTGGAATCCATCTGCTGCTTGTTACGCCATTGGAGCTGCTTCCTCAAAGGTTAAGTCAATGAGAAGATCAGGAGAGTCTTTTCCCTAGGTCCCTCTTCTCCGTAGCTTTTGACACCACTGGGAGCCACCGCATCCTCTGGGAACCCGCAGCTCCTTTGGCAGTCCTGGTACTGCCTCTCCTAGGTCATCCAAGCTCTTTTTACTCCTCTCCTTGGCTCAACAGTGGCCTTCCCTTCATCCTCCAGCCCCTTAAATGTAGGCATTTCTGGCCTGTTCTCTTTTTTATCTTAGCTCTAAATAGCTAAGCCCGTGGCCCTCAGCTGGAAATGATTTTGTCTCCCGTTATGTCAATGTGTGGAGACATTTTTGATGATCACAACTGGGGGAGGGGGTCCTACTGGCATCTAGTGGGTCAAGGCCAAAGCGCATCCAACGTGCATACTGTAGCCCTGCCCAAAAAGAAGGATTCAGCCCCAAATGTCAATAGTGCCACAGTTGAGAAATCCTGAGCCCACTTAACCCCACTTTGATGCTCTTGACTATTTATCTCATGATGTGTGTTTCTCAAGGAACCCTGATCTTGACCATATGCTCAGGGGGTAAAGGTTCCTGCATTGCTTCTTGGAGATTCCCAATGTGTGTTTACACTTGGAAGGCTCTGACAAGTTCTGCAGCCAAATAAAAACTTGCTTCACTTTGTTTGAGCTACCATTTCCTACAGGGATTTGACTACAGAAGCCCTTTGACTGGGCAATAGCCATTAACATTCTTCTGCAAGAATCTACAGCCTCTAACACTTACTGGGCACTTACTATGTGCCAGCAGCGCCCTAATCCCTCCACATGTACTCTGAGGCCTTTGTCCCCTTCAGGTATTGGTGCAGGGCCGGCAGTGAGGTGCAGGGGTTGAGTGCAGGCTTTGGAGTCAGGCAGTTGGCCTTGAATCTGGAGTCACACTAAAGAGCTGTGAGAAGGTAAGTCCCCTCATTTCTCTAAGCCTCAATTTCCTCATCTTTAAATGAGGATACAGTCAGTACCCATGTCAAAGGGTTGTGAGGTTCAAATTAGATAAAGCATATAAAGGACTTTATTTTAAGCTCTCAGTAATGTTGGCTATTGATTCACTGAGGATAGTGAAGATGGTGGTGGTGACGGTGGTGGTGATACGACGGAGGTGATGATGATGGTGTTGGCAGTGGTGTTGGTGATGGTGCTGGTGGCGATGGAGGTGATGACGATCATGTGATGGTGATGGTTAGTGGCTGATGATGGTGTTGGATGGTGATGGTGTTGGCGATGGTGGTGGTGGCAATGATGGTGATGGTGGTAGTGTTCTCTCTCTGTCTGGACTGTCCTTCCTCTTCTCTCCTGAACTGGTGAAATTATATCCACACCTAGCGATTTAGCTCAAAGACTATGACACTTTCACTGATGGCCTCTTTTGGGCATAATTCTTCCCCACTTGTGTTCTGTAGCATTTTGTTAATGCCTCCACCATACTTGCCGTATGATCTCAGGATTCCTGTACCTACTTGTCTCCCCTGCCCTACAGGGCACCCCTTCCCTCACCTGGCCCGTGCAAAGAATGGCCATCTAGTAAACACGTGCTAACATTGAATGGGGTGGATTACTAAGGCACCTGAATGGTCCAATTTGTCTCTCCCAACCCAAAGAAACAATGAGAACAAAAATAACTCAGGGAAAACTTGCATCCCTGCCTGCTTGAAGGACACCCCCCAAGGCAAGCCCATCCCCAGCTTCAAATCACTCCGAGTGGGGGCAGCCCCAGAAGACAAGCTTCCTTACAGGATGGAGACTGACCATCCTTCTTGTGAACAGTGAGTGATGGGTGCTGGGGCTGAGCCCCGCAGAAAGAGGGGCTGGAAAAGAAGCAGCCCGGCTCCCTGCTGCCAGCCTGTGCCAGAGATTTCTCACTGCCCAGAGACCAGCAAGGGTCCTCCAAGCAGAAACTGAAGTAGGACGGACTGTGCAGGAGGCTTTTAGGGCATCAAGTGGCCTGCAGAGAGGTCTTCCCTCACAGCAGAGCTTGCAGGCTGGCAGCCGCTGGGCCTGCCCCACCTGCAGACAGGTTTTGTTGGTCTCACACTCCGTTTTAAATTAAAATAATTGTCAGTTAAATCAAGAGATTCTGGACAAAAATTCAGATTTCTTATTTTCAAAAGAATTAGAAGAGTGAGCAAGCCTGAGCCTGTAATCCACAAGGCAAGATCATCTGGGGCTTTAGATGGACCTGTGCTACTATTCAGTCAGTCACATCCCCGCCTGCCTGCTTCAGGCATTCACGTCCTGCCTGGCCCCTCAGGGTATTTTGTGATCCTTGCATTAAACAACACAGATGTATGAAAATGCTCACTTCATACTGGTTAAGAGCATGCACTTGGGAGGACAGGAGACTTGCCTTCCTCTCCTGGTTCTGCCTCTGGCTGGCTTGGTGACCTCGGGCAAGGTGCTTACTCTCTCGAAATGCTAAATTTCTTCCTGGGTAAAAAGCAAGAATGCCATGACACTGGTTCGTCCATACTGAAGACTTCAACAAGACAATACACAGGAAATGCAAAGTGTTCATCCACATAATGGAACAACAGTGCGGGAGTCCTGTTATCACCCCCAGCTTGCAGAGGAGAAGCTTGGGATTAGAGGAATGATGTAATTTGCCCAGGAATTCCTAGCTGGTGAGTGACGGGGTCTGGGTTCAAATGCAGACGGCCTGCCTCTTGCATTCAAGTTCATCATCACTGCTACTCTAGGGGCTACACTTCTGAGGCTGCCTGCAGGCAGTGGCAAAATCATCTCTCCAGTTTTGCTATGAGCAATCTCTGTGCATATCTCTATCCCTGCATAGCCCAACTGCTCAGCTGCGCCCTTGCCTCTCCCGCTAGGCTGTGAGCAATTCGAGATCTTGTGATACTGATCTCTGCAAGGCCAGGATTGGGCCCTCCGCCATACCCTATCACCTGTTTGCCTAATGAATAATGAATAAATGAACCTAATGAATAAATAAGCACATGAGAAATCAATCAAATCCACTATGGGGTATGGAGTAGATAAAAACAACAAAAAATTAAATAAGCTCACTGATTACCTTTTTTTTTTTGTTATTTCTGCAATCTCTATTGGATCATTGTAGATGTCACAGCAGTACTTCAAGTGTCCTCCACCTGGGAATCCAGCAAGCTGAGCCATGTGATAAATACAAAGAAAGTAAACTATCTTCTTCCCTCCCCAACTCAAAGGCTCCATTCCACCATGAACAAAATGAACCCAGCGTTCTTTGGTGAGGACCCACAGTAAATGATTACTTGGCGCACAGAGAAATGTCTGTCTGCAAGACTGTGTTAGTTATCAGCCTATCGTAATAAAATAGATTACGCTCTAGTAACCAATATGACCATAATGGTTTGCTGGCAGCTTAATCAATGCATTCCTCAACTGCAATTGAGCAAAAATAGGTAATAGAGTATCATTTGATCTACATTTTTATTAATTTGATGCCATTTGTCTTCTGGTTATTTTAATGATCTCTCATTATGAGAAAATGGGGAAACTCCCTAAAAAAAAAAAAAAGTAGAGTCACAATGCTCCATTTTATTCATTGTTTTGTTTTAGTGTGGAAAAACAGCTCACTCCAATTCAGTTTGGGAACAAAGGTTCCTGATGCCAAATTAAATGAAGTTCTGGATTTCAGAAAGAAAAACTCCCTGATCCCAGACACATCAAAGCCATTCGAATCACACATAAGATGAAGTGTGTTGAAAGTGGCCTAGAGTTGGTAGAATCAAGTCTCCAACGCCATCATGATGCTGGTATTTTTGAGGACCTACTATGTGCTAAGCACAGTGCAGAGCGCTCTTCCTAGTCCTCCCACCGCATCTGCAAAGGGAGGTACCAGTATCCTCATTTACAAAGGGATCAGAGAGGTGAGTGGCCTATTGAAGGTCACGCAGCTAGAAAGCGGTGGCAGCAGGATCTGAACTCTCATACACATGAGAGGGATTGTTTATTTCTCAGTCCCCAAAGATGCTCCGAGTCAGGGTAGGAATTATGCATTTGAGATATTGAGTGGGGAATTATAACAAATGCCTTCAGAGTAGTTCCTTTAAGGATTGTGTCTCTCTTGATCATGGGGCTTTCAGGCTGGAAACACGTTTGCCTAGTGCCTGCATCTATTTACAGAAAATCTGATGTGTTGATAAATTGGCACCTCGAGCATCCTCCAAGAAACAGCTTCTGTCCAAAGCCAGTTCCTAGGTGCCATCATCCTTATATTTTTAACCACGTACTTTATACTTGATTATTTTATCCAAGACTGTATTGATGGGGAGAAGGAAGGACCAAAGTCATTAAGAGGTGGGGGAGACTCAGTGGAAACTGGGGGGCTCATTGGCTGATGGGATGGTTTAATTTCTCCTCACCATGGAAATTCTGGAGCCTTGTCCCCACTTATCCACTGTGCTGGAATTGGTCCCCTGGCATCCTGTCAACTGCTGTTGTCAGGGGCCAGGTGGGTAACCTGATGAATGAGGAGGGCCCGGGGGGAAACCAGACTGAGTGGTGGGGACTGCAGAAGAGAGAATCTGTGTCCCAGCAGAAGAGGTTACTTCTCAGAAACAGACAAATGTTGCAACATGGGGCACTGCCGGCTTGGGGCTGCCAGATCTTCCCATTAATTTCAAGGGAATCTGGAAATTTGGAAATTTAAATGAAGATCTCCAATTTTTAATTATTAGCAACTGATTGAGAAAATTTAACATCTCGTCCAGACCTGCCAGTTGACGAGCCCTAGCCCCAAGGCTAAGAGTGACAGCCAGAGGGTGTTAGGGTTTAAATGCCTCTCTTTTGTTTAGTAGCCTAAATGGCTATCAGGAAGCAAAGAAGACATCTGGGTTGTTTGTTAGAGTGAATGACTGAAAAGGAGAATACCAGAAGGCTGGATTTGGTGGAGGGTTTGAGGTGCCAGTGGGACCTCTGGGTGGCGATGTCTACTCTTTTAGTTTCCTGGGCTGCCCTGCCAAAGTATCACAAACCAGGGGCCTTAAACAACAGACAGACTGTCTCAGAGTTCTGGAGGCTGGAAGTGGAGATCCTGAGGGCTGTGAGGGAGATTCTGTCCCATGCCTCTCTCCTAGCTTCTGGTGGTTTATTGGCAACCCTTGGCATTCCTTGGATTGTAGATATATAACCAGCATCTCCACTTTTATATTTCATGGCATTCTCCCTGTTTATCTCTATGTCCAAATTTCCCCCTCTTATAAGGACACCGGTCAGATTAAGGGCCCACGATAATGACCTTATCTTAACTTGATCACCTGCAAAGATCCTACTTCCAAATAAGGTCACATTCACAGGTACTGGTGGTTAGGACCGCAACATCTTTTGGGGGAAATGATGCAACCCATAATATCTACCTAGCAATTGAGTGTAGGATTCTGTAACTCTGGGAAGAGGCCTGATTTGGGACTCACCAGGATTGACTGTTCACTGTTCAATGAAGAAAGTAAGATGGAGAACAACCTTCAGGTGAATCTCATTCAGGGATTTAAAAAATTAAAGATCCAAGCATGTGTAATAACACTGTTTGGTAATAAAGCTTTGGTGCTTCTCAAACTTTAATGTCCAGAAGTGGGAATAATGGCAATCAATGAGCAACGCTATTATTATTTTTATTATTATAATTACTATTATTTGAAAGGGTTCCAGAGTCAGATCTGTATTTTCCAGTATTTTTTTCCCCTGTCTCGCTTTGGAAAGAAGCTCAAAGAAATGTAGGAGAAATTATTCATCTTTTTTCCAAATGGAATTTTCTCACTCCACAAGCTGGTGTGCCCTCCCCTCGCCTGCCGGGCACAGCACTGTGTCTTGGTTGGAGAGACCAGTGATGTTTAAGGTTTAAGATCAATGCCCTTTTTCCTGACAGGCGGTGAGTTCGTTTGTCAGAACCTTTCTCATGGTTTCAGGAAGTGCACATGTAATTAACCAGAGCCCGTTGGGTTTCAGATGAGCTGCGAAGTATGCCTGTGGTAAAAGGTCTCTTCCTTCCTGAGAGACGCAGTGGTGTAATTAGAATCCAGAGACTGTAATCACCAGCATTTCTTACCAGCATTTTAAAATGATGATACCATATTCATCTAGGCCCAGTTCTGCTCCCTGTGAGACCACAGTGGTGTCGATGATGTGTGTCGTCTGCTGGCAAAATTCAGGGCCTCCTCTGGTGCCACTTAGGTGAACACTGGGGGTTTAGGCCATTCAGGACAAGTTAGCTGATAGACAGCCCAGGTAAAAGGCAGCAGCAGGCTGGTAAGTCTTTATCCCTATTTCCAAGTCAGGATTAAAACACTCCAGGTGAGAGGCCAGCTCCAAACTCATTATTCATCCATTAGTCGTTCCACAAACATCTGTTGAGCATCTGTTACGTGTCAGGCATCCTGCCTTCCTGTAGCATCTCTCCAGTGAGTGTAGGTGTATCTGGGACATAGGGTGGAGGTTTTTTTATAATGAGCTAGAATCAGAGCATTTTTCCTCTGACTTTTCCATCCATCCACCCCATCCCTGAAAATCAATTGAAACCCTGCCAAAATGTTTTGGTCATTCCGTGTTAAATTTTTAATTTATTCCCGTCAATCAGTCTTGAAGGCTATGGCAAATCTGTAAAATGTTGGAATATACACAGGACATAGCAAGCGGGAGCTTTTATCTTAGAACAAGGGCCAGCAAACTTCTTCCGTAAAGGGACAGACGGTAAATAGTTAGGCTTTGGGAGCCATTCAGCCTCTGCTGCAACTACTCCATTCTGTGCTTGAGTTTGGAAACCAGCCATAGGCAGTACGTTTATGAATGGGTGCAGCCGTGGTTTTACAGAAGCAGGCTGCCAACCCATCTGGACCAAGGACTCCTGTCTTTGAGAAATCAGGTGTGGTTTTTGTGATGCTGTTGGATCCCACCAAAGAAAAATTCTAAATTCCTTTTCATGGCCTACAAGGCCCTGCCCAGTCAGACCCTACCCTCCTCTTTGTCTTCATGGCCCAGTGGACCCCCCCCTTCCTTACTGATCTTCAGTCACCCATTCCTCCTGTCTGTTCTCGGTCCTGCCAAGCGCTTGGCTACTTCAGGATTTTGCACAGCTGCTCTTCCTGTTTCAAAAGCTCCACCTGAACTGGACTCCAGTTTAGTTCAGAAACTAGGAAATTTTTCCCACTTCCATCGGCTTTTGCAAAATAGCCAAGGAGTTTCCATTATTTTGTTTACCTTCACAACAGAGATGTGGGTGCAGTCATCAGCTTCATTTTCCAGACGTGGTGAACGGTAAATTCTCCATTTCAGCTGGTTTTTACAACACCAGCCCGTCACTCTAATGAACAATCCAGGTGTCTCCTTTGATTCCTCTCCATCCTTCGTCTCTACAGCCAACTGACAAGTTCTATCAAATTTGCCTCCTGAATTGTTCTCAAATCCAACCTCTCCTCTTTCTTAATTGAACCCATTGTCATTTCTCACCTGGACTAGCCCCGAAACATGTTTATTGGACTCTCTGCCTGCAGATTTCGATTTCTCTAATCCATCCATCCACTTATTCATCCATCTGTCTGTCCATCCATTCATTTAATCCACTCATCTTTTCATCTATCCATTCATACATCCACCCATCTTTTGATCTATCAACACACCCATCCATCCGTCCACTCATCCATCCTTCCTGGGTACCTATTTTGTGCCAGATGGGGTAAGTAGTGAATAAAAATGTAGAAACAACCTTCCTGGATATTTGAGTCTAATTAGGAAAAAGATGCTAAAGAAACAACCACAAAAATATATGTATGTGACAAACCAGAATAAATGTTATAAAAGAGAAGTAAAGGTTCCCTTGAGAAAGCATAAATTGATTTAAACTCAGATCCAAGGAATGATGGGAGCTTGTCAGGAGAGACACGAGAACAGGGGTCTGGACAGGGAGATCAGCACGTGGGCTAGGCTTAGGCTGAAGTCTGCTTTCTCTAGGGGCTGCAGGATGCTGGCGGGCCCTGGCACCGTGAGCCATGGGGGAAGGAGGGGTGAGAATGATGGGAGATGAAGCTGGAGAGAGAGGTGGGGCTCCAAAGGGCACCGTAAGGAGGTAGATTTGCCCTAGTGCCATAGGCAGCCTTTGGCAGCTTTTCAGCAGACAAGGAGCAATGTCCACAGTATATCTTAAGAAGAATGCTCTGGATGCAGACTGGAGAATCACTTGGCAGCGGGGTAAGGGGGCGTGCGGCAGAGTAGATGTGAGAATGAGAGATGAGAGAGATGAGTTAGGGACGTATTGGCACAACCCACACAAGAGATGTTGGCAACTCGTCCAGGAGACAGAGAGACAGGGACTAGTGAGTGATATTCAGGAGGCAGAAAGGAAAGTTTTCAGTGCTGGGTGAGATGTGAAAATAAAAACTGACTTTTTACATCTCTTCAGAAGCAAGCCTGAGCCAGCTTCAGTACCTGAGCTCCTCAGAAGGGAATACTAATCCAAGTGAGGATGGCAGAAATAGGACAGTTAATACTGAATGAGCACCTGCTCTGTATGTGCCAGGTTCTGTGTTATGTGCTTTATACGCATCATCTCATTTAACGGAACCTATGAGTTAGATACTATCTTTAGTCCCACTTTACAGATGGGAAAAATGAGGCACAGAGAGGTTTTTAAACAGCACGCCCAAGGTTCCATAGCTAGCCCTGGAGAACCAGGCTTCACCTCCAGAATCCCGAGGATCAGAACCACGTGTCCTTGTCCATCACCTCAGTAGTCCCATTTCTGCAGTTCTCAATTTCGCAAGGATTCTGCCCAAGGTAATTCAAATCAGGAAACCCCAGTGCAGACAACCCCCTGGAGAGGAGGCTTACAGGATTCCAGCTGCATAAATAGAGTTTGGAGGCTGAGCTCCACTGATCTGCTGGAGTCTGCACTGTTCTGCAAATGCATTATTAATCAGCCACTGGGGTCCTCCCCACAGAGCCTTTTAAATTACAGTTAAATTCCTTGATAGCGTTCCATGCACCTTAACAGTGCATTTCCTGTGTTCACAGCAATAAACAAGGGGAGGAGGGAGGCCTGGATAACCAGGGTGATTGCCCTTTGAGGTCTAGGCTGAGAAAGCGATGGCAACAGCACCTCTAAATTCTCTGGGTCCCCGGCTGCAATGCTAATAAAGTCTTGAAACAAACAACACTGTCAAGTCAGCATCCAGGGCCCAGACGGCTGGCCTGGCTGCTGTGGCTTCGCTGGGCCTCCAGGTCACCTTGTCAAGGTCCTGCCCCCCGGGGGCTTTCAGTATAATTAGGGGGAGCAGAAGCTGCACCTAGGTTGGGACCTATGGGCCACCAGGGGGGGCTTGCTGCTTCCTTGCGAGGCTCGTTACAAGTTCCAGGTGATGACGTGGGGGACTCTCTTGGGCGTATGGTTGGGGAGGAGGCAAGGAAGTATCCTGTCTTCTGCAACTCTTTTCCCAACCCACCACAGCTGAGAGGTTACAGCAGTCAGCTCATTATGAAGCTGGGGTCAGTAAACTATGGCCCTCGGGCCAAATCCAGCCTGTCTGTTTTGTAAATAACGTTTTATTGGTCACAGCCATGCCTATTCACCTCCATACTGTTTGCATATTGAGTTGAGTAGTTAAGACAAAGACCTACATAAGACGTCCTAAAAGACTAACTGGCCTTTTATGGAAAGTTTGCTCCTGTCATAAAGCATAAATCAGATCAAGCGACTGTTCCTACTCAAAACCCATCAAGGGCTCCCTACTATCCTAGGGAAATGCCTTATCCAGACTTCAAGAACCTTCTAACTGGGCCCCAGTCTAATGTCCCACACTCTCTCCGTAATTTGTCTGTACCTGTAGACAGATCACCAGCCTCACTTAGTCTTAGGATCCTTGTCTATAAAATGGAGAGAACGAACCTTACCTCACTGAGGCCGAGTGAGGCTGACAGGAGGCAATACATGTCTGTAGAACTAACTTTATTTTTAGTTGTGGTAAAATACACAGAGCATAAAATTCACCACCTCAACCATTTGTAAGCTTTTAAGTACAGTTCGGTAGCGTTAAGTACATTCACATTGTTGTACAACCAACCTCTAGAACTCTCTGTATCTTGCAAAAGGGAAACTCTACCCATTAAACGGCAATTCTCCATTTCCCCTCCCCCAGCCCCTGGCAACCAACCACCGTTCTATTTTCTGTGTCTATGAACTTGACTTCTCTAGAGGCCTCATATAAGTGGAATCACATAGCATTTGTCTTTTCTACATCTGTCTTATTTCACTTAGCATAATGTCTGCCAGGTTGATCCATGTGGCAGCATGTGCCAGAATTTCCTTCTCTTTTAAGACTGAATAATATTCCATTGTATGGAGAGACCAACTTTTGTTTATCCATTCATCTGTCGAGGGACACTTGGGTTGCTTCCACCTTTTGCCTCTTGCGATTAATGCGTCTATGAACATGGGTGTTTAGATATCTCTTTGAGACCCTGCTTTCAATTCTTTTGGGTATAGATCCAGAAGAGAAGAGCTAACTTTTATCAAGCACTTCCTAGGGCCAGCCTCTGCATGAACACTCCACATAGATCACCTCACTCAGTGTTCAAACAACCCTACAAGGTTAGACTATTATTATCATGAGAGGGACCACAGAATTTATTGCCCACACTGGGTAACTCTAGAGAGGGAAAGGGGGCACTATTAATAACTGTACTGGGACAACAGGTACAAATCGAGACTGTCTGGGATAAACTGGAATGTCAGTCATCATCCCCATTTTACAGATGAAAAATGAGGGACAGAGAGGTGAAGTTACTTTTTCAAGGTCACACAGCTAGTGAGTGGCACAGCCAGAATTCAAACCCAGGCCAACTGACTAAAGCTCTCATTGTTAAGCATAATTCCACGTACATAGCACACAGCCTGGTAACAGTCAGTAATCAATACATGGTATCTAATTGTTATTGGCTCTTCAGACTGGGGAGATGAGCCTTCAGGGGGAAAGGAGCCAGCTAAGGGCTTAGAAAGGTGGGGGGGTGAGGTAGAGGTATTCCATGGCCAGGAACCAGGCTGGAGATGCGACACATCCATGCTGAATGTGAACTAGGCACACGGAGGAGATGAAGGCCCCCGGAGGGAGGCAGATGGCCCCGTCTCAGACACACCATCCCGGTAGGACCATAGGCGGGTTTCTCAACCAAGGCGCTATTGACATTTTGGAACGGAAAAGTATTGTGTGGCTATTCTGTGTATTGTAGGACATTTGTCGGCATCCCTGGTCTCTACCCACTAGTTGCAAATAGCACCCTGCCCCTCCATCAGGCTGTGACGGCCAAATATGTTTCCAGGTGTGGCCAGATGTCCCCTGGGGGGCATAACTGCCCCATTCAGAACCAATGACCTGGAGAACGGGCAGAACTGGAGGGGATGAATCATTCTTCCAGGTCAGTAGTTCTCAAAGTGTGGTTCTGGAGCAGCATCTGCCGCATCTGTTAGAAATGTAATTTCTTGGGTCCCGTGCTAGACCTGGACCAGCATCTCTGGGGGCAGGCCCAGGTGCCCATGTATTAAGGAGTTCAATGTTCAAACTACTGTACTTGGTCATGGAAGAGACTTGCTAGGATCTCAGAAGGCTGGGATGCAGAGCCGTTACTAATTTGAAACCTGACCAGGGCTCCTGGGAAGAAAGCAGATCCCTTTAGGAGGATGAGGATGTTCTGGAAGCTTCCAACATCCTGTGTATGACTAACACAGGATAGAACAGGCTGCCATAATTGGTACGGCATGTTTGCAGGCTAGTTTGATGGTATCTATCAAAATTTAAAACAGACAAGCCTTTGGACCCACCAATTCCATTTCTCAGATGCTCCGAGCAGCCAGTCTCAACTCAGGGTCCCCAAGAGAATTAAGCTCTAATGTCCTGAGGCATCCATCGTAAGCAGCAATTCGTTTTTCTCTGATGCACCTAGAATGATAGAGGTTATGCACCATCTTTGGGAGAGTTGAGAAAAGAGCCACCCACTATACAAAAAGCTGGCAACAACCTAAATGTCCACCAATAGGGGAATGGCTAGTTAAGCTGTGGTGAAGCCATACTCCAGAGTGACAGTCAGCCATGACAAAGAGCTATATAGGCAATAAAAGAGACTGGGTAAATAAACATTATACTGGGAAACAGAAAAAAAGGATTATATAGTTCTCCATCTCCTGACAGGGATACAGGTCTCAGACCTAGATACACGTCCAAAGGAAAAAAAGCAAGTTCCAGAACCAGATATCAATTTCACATGATTTTTGAATTTTCCCATGCCCCAAACCAGATTCGATATTTTTGTAAGTTCCAGATTTATACATCAGTTTCTTATTATTTATAAACCCTCCGTTCCAAAACAAACTCTATTTTTGCAAGTGCTGGTTTTAAAGATCTAAACAAAACCAAAAATGTGCTTGCAGTGGTTACTTCTCCAAGGGGACTGGCCAAGTTTTAAAAGATTTTCCAGTTATCTGCTGCGTCTTCCAGTTTTTTGAAATAATGAGAATGCATATGGTCCCACTTGAATAAAGGTATTATAACAAGCATGCTTTCTGTATTATTTGAGCAAGTTTTAAAAATTAAAAAAAGAAAAAATTCTGCTTCCCTTCCCGCTGCCCTGTCTTCTCCCCATCTTTTCACTTTGGCCGCTGGCATCACCACCAGGGCCAGGCTCCTGGCTGCCTCCCTGTTACTCAACCGAGGCTTCTCGCTCAAACGGTGCCACGCTCTGAGGTGAGCTATTAATTTGCACTTTGTGCCTCATCCTCGATTCTGATTTAGGGCAACATAAACCCCCCTCAAAATTCCAAGGAATAAATTAATTTACTAATTTCGCCATTAAGAGTTTCTCAAAGCGAGCCCTATTTCAACCGTCCTCTAATCAATCACCATTTTCCGTGTTTATCTCCTATTCAATTTTTACCACAGGGTTCTCAATACGTCAATTTGCCTGATGCTCTTCCTACATATGTTTTAAATTACTTTATCATTGTATAAATTTCACAGCCATTAAAAGGCTCTAATACCAGAATGGCTGACATGGTGTTAAAAATTGGATTCAGTTCCACGGGGTAATAAATTGTGACCTAAATCCAATCTCTCATGGGTGACTGAAGGATGCAATGAAAAATTATTGCTTTGTCATTTTTACACTAACACAAATATACCATGGAAACTAGAAACTGGCAGAAAAATGGGAGGCCACCGCCGCTGGCTATTTTTCACCCAACGCAGCTTTGCAGGCGAGACCTGAGGTCTTTCATGGGATCAGCCCCCCTCCAGCACCAGGTAGATTACTTGACTGCATGGATCTCTTTGCGACAGATGGACAGAGCTTAAGG
The DNA here is from genome assembly GCF_949987535.1 of Balaenoptera acutorostrata. Taxonomy (NCBI): domain Eukaryota; kingdom Metazoa; phylum Chordata; class Mammalia; order Artiodactyla; family Balaenopteridae; genus Balaenoptera; species Balaenoptera acutorostrata. The sequence continues at coordinate 24,928,249 of NC_080078.1, forward strand.
AGGAAAACTGCAGCTCAAAGGCAGCCGCTGCTAGAGGGAGAGAATCACGGTGGTTCAGCATTTCGCCGCTGGCACCAAAGCCTCTGAGCTCAGAGCCTGGCTCTGTCGCTGAGCAAATGTGTGATTTTAGGCAAGTGTCCTCCCTCTCTGCGTGTCAGTTTCCTGGAATACAGAGTTGTCAGAAGAATGAATGACCTAATATGGCTAAAACGCTTAGGATAGTCCCTGGCATTTAGCAATCCCTAGGTCAAGGTTAAGCACTATTATCTAAGCACAGCTTCTTGTACGGAGACCTCGGCGCCCTGCTCTTTTTGGTGGCGGGGAAGGAGAGTAATGAACAGCTAGAGATAGGTGTTAGCATTGCCTCTGCGTTTCCCTTTATCTTTGGAGAAACTGGATTACTCATTCGACACATTCCGACGGCAGGTTTACTAAAGGCTCCACAGAGCAGAGAGGCTGAGTTGTGGGTTTTGAAGTCAGGCAGACAGAACTGAGTCTGAAAGGTCTCCCACTTGCAAGTGTGACCCCGGGCAAGCTACTCGACCTCCCCAAACCTCAGTTTCCCTATCTGTAACATGGGGTTAGCAAACAGACTTTGCTCCAGCAGGGGCTGGAGATATGACCTGCAACACAGATGAGATTGGCCTCGTGGCTAAATGCGGGCTGCAGATGACCCTGGCAACTCCAGGATAATGTGATGTGTGCTCCACTGGTAAGCGGGTAAGGTGATTTGGGGGTACACGGTCTGAGCACCTCATGGAGATGTAGGGAGAGAGTCCCAGAAGACTTCCAGAAGGAAGTGATGTTGAAAGGAATTCCTAACGCTTAACTGAGAAATAATTTGAGAGAGGAGAAAAAGCAAGCTGGTTTTGTTGATTTGTGCAAAAAGGAGGGACTAGCTTGGACTGACTGTCATCCACTGGCCGCTACAAGGGCCACGCCCGGGCTCTCTTTCCGCACCAGGGCTCTGATTTCCCAGCCCTGGGCGGCTGACACATAAGCAGCTGCACCCAAAGGAAGGAACGGCTCAGAGCACAAGAAACTGTCCTAGTGACTCGCCATTGTCTACCTGGTCCCAGGGCAGGTTCTGGGCGAGACACTCATGGAAGCTGAGAAAAGCATCCTAAACTGCCCGGCTGGGTAAGCGGGTCCACCATGCCCACCCTGGAGGCTGACTTCCGAACCGCAATAATCTAATGCTGATTTGTAACAGGTGCTTGTAAATATTCGCTGGCTGAATAGAGGGAAAATTTTAAATATTCTCAAACATGGTATTTCATACAGCAACCCGAGAAGGCAGGAGAGGCATCAAACAACCCATTTTACAGGTAAGAAGTGAGGCTCAGAGAAAACAAGTGCCTTGTCTGAGGGTCTGGCAGCTCACTCAGTGGTAGAGGGGCTGCCAGGCTTTCCTGGGGAGACTGGTTCAGAGCCTTCCCCTAGGCCTGCACTAGCTCAGTGCCAGTGGAACACCCACGAGCACACTGCCTGCTTGAGTCTGTCTCGCCCCCGGAGGCATTGAGGATTCCCCTCTGTGCCTTGGATGTCCTGGAAAACAAAGGTGCCACAGGAGGTGAGGCCCCCAGGAGTTGGCAGCCCACGTTCAGGCTGGGGTGGAGGTGGGGGTCAGGGCCCAAAGGTGGAAGGAGCACGGTTCTCTGGAGGGGATGTGGGACCCGTCCCCAGTCCCGGACTGCCAGAGCCTTGCCTGTCCTTGGGGCTGGTCTTCCCTTGGCTCTCCAGTGATTTCGGTTTGGTACCTACAGATGCCTCTGCTCCATTCTCCTCGCTCAAGACAAAGACATAGATCATCTAAACCCAGTGATTTGGGGAATTAAAATCCGGCTGGGAAGACAACAGACCAACCCTCCTGCTCATATTCAGAGCTCCCCAGGTGGTCTTGTTAGTTCTTCAACCTCCCTACGCCTCCTACTGCCTCCGAGCCTTTGCACATGATGGACCCTTGTCCTGGAAGACTCCCCCTCCTGCTCTTTCCCTAGTTAATGCCTCCCACTCTTCATCTCTCAGTCCCACTAAAATTCAACCACATGTCTTTGCAGAATCGGTGGTGCGGTTGCAATTCTGCATTTATTTTTGTGCTCACTAGATTCACGTGTCTCCCCTCCCACGTTTAACAGGCTGCACGCTCCATAAGGACAGGGATTCTGTCTGTTTTCCTCCCAAACCTAGTGACCCGCATAGACAGCGGATGCTCGGTGGATAACTGCTGAATGAGTGAATGTTGAAGGGAGCGGGGGACAAACACTTTCAGTCCCCAGCTGGTGGCTATGCCACTCACAGACTTCTCACTGTTCCATTCCCGTCCCAGTGCACACGGGCCTCTGCATAGCTCCCGGGACGGGTAGCTTGAGCCACTGAAGCTCAAAACAACCGTGTTATCTTCTTACCCAGGGAGGATAAGATTGAGGCCTATGACATGCCAAGCAGTGCTGTTCTCGGATGAGTAAGACAGAGCCCCTGCCACGTGGAGGGTGGGTCTGGGGCAGAGACAGATAAGCAGTAGGGGGCGCTTTCTTCATGCCCCATGTGCAATCTCAGAGCAAACGCTGACCAGCCGACTCCTAAGAGCTCTCCTGGCTTCCGTCCTCACCCCTAGCGTCTACTGTCAACACCGCAGCCAAGGGATCCTGTTATACGTGTCAGGTCAGCCCCCACCCCCAGCCCTGCTCAAATCCCTTCAGCAGCTCCCCCAGGTCATCCAGGTAAGAACAGAATCCCTAGTGGTCTGCAAAGCCCCCGATTAGTCAGGCTCTCTGCAGAGCTGCTCCAAGCAGTGGTCCACAAATGCAGGGTTACCAACATGCTCCCGGTCCCCTGGTCTCCGGACGTCATTGTGTGCACATGAGAAGGAAAAAAAAAATCCATCTCACCATGATCCCCTTGTCTCAAATACACTGCGGAAGCCTTGGGAAATGTCTGCCTGAAGTTTCCGAACGGGTGTGCCCGGGTGAGGCCGGGGAGGGCGCTAATCCCGCTCTTTCAGCGCTGGTGTTTTCATCTTCTTTCCGTGCCTAAACCTTTCAGCTCTGCCTTCTAGGCATGGCAGTTAGGGAACAAGCACACCCTAATGACAACTTTCAGAGTGAAGGGCAGAGCCGTGCAGCTGGCAGGCCATTCCGGGAGGAGGAAGGTGGGAGGGAGGTGAGGGGGGCATTTATGATATTTCCCATAACTGCATATTTCTCTTTCTAAAAAAGCCATGTGGGCAACAGCTGGCTTTTTTTATGATTCCAAAATGGGGAGGGGGAAAAATACTATGGTGCTTTAGAAGGAGAAGGCCACGTGGGATTGGCCTGTGGAGACCCACCTTCCGATGGGCGGCCTTGGGGGACTGTTGGCCACACGACCTGGCACACAGCAGGGCTCAATAAATGTTTGCTCAAGGGTCAGGCCTGAGTCGTCTTTGTGCCCCAAAGAAACCCCTCAGCCCAGAACACCAACAGTTGGTCACCCCTATCCAGTCCATCGGCCAATCCTAGAAGCTTTTTCCTACTACCCTGTCCTCTCACTGGGGCCGCTGTAAGAACCTCCCCACAATTTCCCTGTTTCTACTCCTTCCTTAAAGCTAAATCATGTGAGAAGTAGGACTGGTGGATCGTATGGTAGCTCTGTTTTTCATTATTTTCAGGACCCTCCAAACTGTTTTCCACAGTGCCTGCACCATTTTGCATTCCCACCAACAATGTACAAGGATTCCAATTTCTTTGCACCCTCACCAACACTTGTTGTCTTTTGTGTGAGGTGATATCTCACCGGGTATTTATCCAAGAGAAGTGAAATCAGCATCTCAAAGAGATATTATATTAGCACGCCCACATTCACTGCAGCACAGCCAAGATGGGGAAACAACCTCAAGGTCCACTGAGGAATGAAGGGATTAAAAAATTCGGACTTACAATGGAATATTATTCAGCTTTAAAAAAAGAAGGACTCCTGCAATGTGTAACAACATGGATGAGCCTGGAGGACATCATGCTGAGTGAAATAAGCCAGACACAGAAGGACAAATACTGAATGATTCTACTTATATGAGGAATATAAAACAGTCAAACTCACAGAAGCAAAGAGCAGAACGGTGGTTGCCAGACGCTGGGGGGATGGGGAATGGGGTTCGATGGGTATAAGGTTTCAGCTGAGCAAGATGAATAAGTTCTAGCGATCTGCTGTACAACACTGTGCCTGTAAACAGCAATACACTATCGTGCGCTTGAAAATCTGTTCAGAGAGTAGATCTTACGTTAAGTGTTCTTATCAAAATAAGATAAAAAAATTTTAAAGTAGCAGAAAATTAAAAAAAAAATCAAAATCAGAATGTTAAAACTCTTCAGTTCCTCCAAGGGCTCCCATCTCTTGGTTCGGGTTTCCGAACCCCCTGCGGTGGCCTGGCCATTACCCCTGGCCTCTGACCTTTCATCCTTCTCCTCCCCTCACTGCTCCCTCTGTTTCAGCCACACTGACCTCCTGGCTGCCTCTGGAACAAGCCAGGCTGTTTGCTAGGACTGTTTCCTCTTCCCGGTGACACTGCCACCGAGGCTGCTCAGAGAGGCCTTCCGTGGCCACCTACCTAAAACGTCCACTTCCCCTGTCCTGTCGCCTGCTGTGTGTCTACGAGCTCTCGTCACACCAGACAGTGGACTGTAGGTCTATTGGGTCACCTGTCCCCTCTGGCCTCTCCCATTAGGGCAGAAGCTCCACCAAGGTGGGGCCTCAGGCTGCACGCCTCCCAGAGTCACCGTCCAGCTTGCGGCAACAGACAGGGTGCTCTGAGCTGTGTAGGGCAGAGGCCCTGCGGGGACGAGGCATCCTGTGCTTTTGTTCACTGTTACATCCCCAGATACTAGAATAAGAGCTGGCAAAGGGCAGCTCACCACTGCCTGTTTTGGTATGGCCTGCGAGCTAAGAGCAGTTTTTACATTTTTAAATAACTGAAAAAAAATCAAATGGATGACCTTTCGTGACACATGAACATTATGTGAAATTCACATTCTGATGACCAGAATAAAGTTTTAATGGAACACAGCCATGCTGGTCGTTTATTTATGTATCGCCTGTGGGTGCTTTCATGCAGAGTTGAGTAGTTGTGACAGAGACCCTGCAGCCTGCAAGGCCTCGTACTGTATTTATTATCTGGCCCTTCGCAGAACACGTTTGGGGAGTGTTGGCCTGGGACGTCGAATGACACCTAGTGGGTGACCAATGAATGGGGTCTGCTGATTTTTTTCTGGACTGACCGCGGTCAGGGTCCTACCCCTCCCTCAGAAGCCCAAGGAGGGCCTTTGGCATGAATTTACTCCGACCCCAGTGAACTGTTACTGGAAATCTCCTTTTCACTGGGGTTTGACGAGAGAAAGACGAGATAGAGTCCTCTGCAAACCTGGCCTTTGGGCAAGTCGGCCCCATCGGCTTGGCTGAGCCGTAGGAGGATCATCTGACTTCATCACGGCCACTAGTGTGGTGTCTCTGAGTTGTCCACGGCTGTTCCCTCATTGTCTCATCCTGAGCGACACAGCAAAGACCCGGGACAAAGCAGTGTTCCTGCCCGACAGATGGGGAACCTGAGGCGACAGTCTCCCCTCAGCCACCTCCATCCGGAAGCCCGTTTGTCCAGAGTCTTTGGCCTCCTGCAAAGACTGATGGGTAAAGATGGGTTGCTGCGTCCAAGGACAGTTGCCTTTTCATCAGAAACCTCCCTCCGGTCCGTCCTCACTCCTAACATTGGAGCCGATGCCCCTGCCATGTGCATGTGCTTGCAAACTCGCAGCTGGTCAGCTGACTTAAAAGGGAGAGCCCTTGCTCATCACCCATCGGAGGACCACCGGCCCACTCAGTGGCTCGGGCCCGGAGCCCCCGCTACGGTGGCAGCCAACCCCCCTCCCAGTGACTGCTTTCCGTGGAACCTCTCAGTTTTCATCTCTCATTCTTCACCTGGACACCTGGGCTGCAGTCACTGCACTGGCTTTACCTGGCACAGCAAAGAGTGAGGAGCTGTCAGAGGCACCCGGGTAACCCGTGGGGCCTCTCTTGAGATGCTTTTTTTTTTTTCTTGAGGCATTTTAACTCAAGATGGAAGGAGGCTGGTGGCCTATGAGGGCCGTTGGAGAGAGCATCTTGACATTTAATTGTTCCCAATATAATGAGGCATTGCCTGCTTAGAATGCCGCTTACAGGTCAAATGGGCTTTATTGGGAAAGCCACCTCTGCCCCTCACCAGGGTTGGTGTGTCCTCTGTGGCCAGGGCTCCCCACGGAAGGTGTGGTCCAGGAAGGCTTCTCTGAGGAAGGGGCATTTAGGCTGAGATCTGGAGAGGGAAGAGGTGGGGTGGAGTGTGCAGTGGGGGCAACAATGGAGGGGGCTGGGACGAGCAGGAGGGAGTGGCTGAGGCACGCGGGGCCTTGTCTGAAGACCAGCGTGAGACAGCTAGGGCTGGGCAAGGGGCGGTCACCCTGCAGGCGGGCCTTCCACTCTTCTCAACACCACCACCACTGCCTTGCTACAGCCGACAGCCAAACACATTCGCTGTACCCTACCCGCCTCTGCACCAGGGGTTTCATATTCATGATCCCATGTCAGCCAACAACCCTATGAGGATAGGGTACGAGTATCTGTGTCCAATTTACAGATGAGGAAGCTGAGGCACTAGGAAGTCAGGGTCACACCACTAGCAAAGACAGAACCAGGATTCAAAACCCAGTGTCAGCAGATCTTCCGATGGAAAAGCTTTTTCCAGCCCAGGCCACCCTGGGCCTTCCATCCAACATGGTTTCATTTCCATGAAACTCTGGGAGGTCCAGTCGGAGTGCCTGGAGGCTCTTGGGTGATTCTGGAGCCTAAGGAAGGGACAGGAGGCCTAGGCAACTGTGGGAGGTGAGGGGGGGCACTGGGGGCTGGGCCACCTGGGTGGGGAACGTGGGCGGGGGTGGGGGCCGGTGGCTTGGCGGCTGAGCACAGGGGCTCTGGGAGGAACGAGGGGCGCTGCGGGATTAGAAACAACCCGCTCGGGGGCCAGGCTTGGGGGCCAATGGGGTAGAGCACCCCACCTGACCTCACCGCATCTCACTCCTGGGGGCTGAGTGGATGGTCCGCAGATTCGCGTTTTCCTCCTGAAAACATGTCACCATTCCAGCTGCTTCCTCCAAGAGGCTGGCAGTGAAGCAGACAGGTCACAGGGGCAAGGTATCCGTGCAGAGCACACCAATCCGGGGGTTCTAGACTCTTCCTTTTCCCTGAATGGTGCTGGGGTGCGGGGACTGGAGGTGTGAGGGTCGGAGAAGCAGGAGCCCTTTACACAAGCCAACATTTAACATCAATGCCCTCGTAACTTTTCAGACTTCAAGCCATGAGGAATTGTTTCCTTAGTTATATTCAACTTCCGGCATCCTGTCAACTGAAGTCTGGGTGACGCCGAGTTCGGCGAAATGACAAACAGCGCGTACATCTGCGTGCGGACGTGTTAAGTGTATGTCTCTGTCTGTTTCCACACATACCTACTTCCCCTCCCCTCCCCACTCGGCTTCCTCACTGCCCACGGAGCTGGAGCTCAAATCCCTCCTGAGCGGAGGGAAATCCGGGTGTCATGGTTTCCAGAAAGGGAACGCGATCTCCGTATGGGGTGTAATTACATCTTAGCTTTCTGCAGAAGAATAGTTTATGGTTTAAATGCTATTAATTGTAAGCTGTTTTGTTCCACGGGAAGTTGTTCGTTGATAACTACCCAATTAGGGTTATTTTGCAATTAGTCTATTCATAGAGAATTTATTGCAAAAGGGGAAGGCTGTGGTGCAGTAAATGAAGGCACTGCCCGGGCTGGTGTGCCAAGGCTCAGACGCCCATCCTATTACCCAGCTCCCAGCTCCCTGGAGGGTGTGCCACCTTGGCGGACGCAGCAGAGGCCACAGGGAATCCCCCAGGCTGCACAGCCAGGCTGGAGGTGTCTCCGCGGGACCAGGACAGGCCACGCCAGCCCGCTCGCTCCCCCATCAACACCCACCCTTCTCCTTGCAACTGTACTGATGGCAGAGAGAGACGGCCTGTGGGCTCAGGACATCCCCGAGGTCGGATCGTTTAGGCTAAAGTGAAACCTTCTGCCTCCTGAAGAGGGAAAGGCTCTGGGGAGGATTCAGGCTCTGTATTCCTGAGATACGATACCAGCCCTGCCATCTACTAGCCACGCGCCTGTGACCAAGGACTAAACCTCGCCGAGCCTCCATTTCATCATCCATTAAATGGGTCGATAAGAGACCGACCTCATAGGGCTGGTGTGAGGATATAGTGGGATGGGAGGCACAGTGCTGGAGGTACTACTACGCAGAACTGGTACCTTGCAGGGATCAGCACACTATGGCCTCATGGGCCACATCCCACCCACAGCCTGCTTTTGGAAATTGAGTTTTATTGGAATAACCAAGTGCATTTGCGTATGTATTATCCTGGCTGTTTTTGAGATATAATGGCAGAGTTGAGGAGTTGTGACAGAGACTGCACGGCCCACAAAACCTCAAATATTTACTCTGGCCCTTTATAGAAAAAGTGTGTCGACTCTTGGGACACAGCGAGTACCCACTGTCATTCTCATGGAAAGGCATTCAGCTCAGGCCTCTGCCAGGCCAGGCACCAGCTAAGAAAAAGATTTTGGAAACATCTCCACTTATTTATTCTGCCACAATCTGCCAAGTCGTGTCAAGAGTATGATGGGAACCCCGGGACTGCTTAGACAAGGGTTAAAATGCAAGAGAGAAGCAAACCTTTTCTTTTTAGACCTTTCTATTGAAAAGAGAGTATAGTACAGATACATGTTTCCAACAGAAAACTTAAAAAATACAGATGAACTTGAGTGAAGAGTTGAAGCTGTCCCCACTGCACCCCACCCAGAGGGCCACGTGAAGGGCTTGCCGTGGACACTTCCAAGCTTCTCTACACATTTACCCACGTGGCCGTCCCCCACCTGATCCACACCCTCCGTTCTGTGACCAGCGGTCAACAGAGAAGCATGTGTGAGAGATGAGGAGGCCTGAATTTTAGCCCAAGTTCAGCCTCTAACCGATTAGGTGACCTTGATGATAAGTCTCCTCTCCTCTATGGGCCTCGTTTCTTACCTGTCCAGTGGAGAGACGGAATTAGGATTTCTCTAGGGGAGACCTAGTCCCCTTCTCCTTGGGAGCCATTCTCACCATGCACATCCTTCTCTCTCGAGAGATGGGGGATTGATGAAGCACTAGGCATCTTCCTGCCTGGCTTCCAAATCCTCCAATGTTGGGGGAACTGAGAGCCCCCTGCCCCCACCCTGCCTCTTGGTCCAGCTCTGTTGTCACCTTTCCTGATGCTCTGACCTTCTGTCTCGACAAAGAGGTGGACCCAGCTGCTGGGACCATGGACCCATTCCTCTTCCACACGTGGACCCTGCCCCCTGCCCCATGCAGGTCTTTCCATGTGTCCTCCCCCCACCCCTGCCCTCAGGACCTCTGGGTTGTCCCATGGTCGGGGACCTTCTCTCTCCACTTGAGAGTGAACTAAAGCATTTGGTGGTATCTGAATTTAGAAGCAACAAGGAGGTATTTTGAACGCTTGACCATTTAGTGAAGGATAGCGGGGTACCCCTTGCACTGATTATGGCCAATGAGAATGAGGGGTGACCACGAACAAATTGGGAAATGGGCCCCAAGGGAAGACCAAGTGGGAAGACCCTTCGAGTATTTAATGAAGGGCGCTCCCTGGACAGATAAGGAAGCGGGAACCAGTGAGGGGAAAGGGCTTTTCCTGTTAGTTCATGGCTGAACTCAACTAGAACACAATCTCTCCATTTCAAATGCATCCCTCTCTGTTTGTTCCCAATGACAATGGCTCTTTCTTTGTAGAAAGTGTCTTTTGGATGCAGTCCGCCCTCTGCGTGGAGAAAACCACTGCATGAACCAATTCACAAACTATTTGGGATGTAACGTCTTCTCCAAGGAAATATAAAATCTACTGGTTCACAATGAGCTTATGTGGGGATGGCGGTACATGGGTGAAACAGTAGTGACCACCACGAGGTAACTGTAGCCAGATGATGGGAACGTGAAGGTTCTCCCTACTCTGAGGTGGGTTTGAAATTTTCTGCCATAACATATTTTTTTTTTTTTTTAAGAAGGGATCTTGACAAAATATGACCTAACCCGGGATGGCAATATCTCTATCTCAGGATGTCTCTACCTGCAGGCCTGTAAGGCCACTTACAAGCCACGTGACCTTAGTGAAGTTGTTTTACGTCTCTCACGTGTAAAAAAGTTATGCTAACGATGACGGTGCTAGCCTCACTGGGCGGTGGATGAGATGAACTGATTGAATGCAAAGTGCCCGTGCTGTGCCCGGGACACAGTGAGCGCTCGGTAACTGTTATTACTCCCCCGCCACACGCACTGGAAAAGGTGAAACCTGCCAGCAAGGAATACGCGTCAGAGGCGTGAGGTGAGATGCAGAGATGCACGGTGATGCCTCACCTGTGCAAAACTGTCCCCCGTCAGTTTCTGAGGACCCTCCCCTGTGCTTGGGAACGCCGCTGTTACAGCTCTGACCTCGCACTGCATCGCAGCAAGAGGTCTGCTTTATCACTGGTCATCAGCACAGAGAAGGGGGCCCAGCACAGGGCAGGAGGGAGGGAGGGAGAGAGAGGAAGGGAAGGAGGGAGAAAATAAGGAAGGAAGGAATTTTAGGTGGAGGGAAATGGGAAGGATGTTTTCCAGAGCCTCCAATGTCAATGCGACCAACTAGAAACCTTTCAAATCTTATTCAACTACAGTAATATTGGTGTCAATTTTAATCCCAATATTCTGCTGAGACAGAAAACAAACCATATCAACACCATTGCCTCCTACGACTTCCACATTAGCCCCGATTGCACTGTATTTTATCCTTTGCCACAAAAGCAACAGGTTAAAGCTAACAAAAGGTAATTTGATTTTGCGAAACTTTTCTCACATGAGACTTCTGAATTCAGGGAGGCCCAAAACAAAAGATCTCCTGTCTTCATTTGGGGTTTGAAAAATAGGGCGGTTGTTCTGAGAAGGTCTGAGAATGTGAGCAGAACAGGGCTGGGACTTACCTTCGAGGGGGCAGAACCGAGTGACCTTCTCGGGCATCAGCAGCCCATGCTTGTGGCGGCAGTAGGTCTCCCCGATCTCCTGGCGGCAGTGCTTGGACTTGGAGCGGGACAGGGCGGAGATGGCCTCCTTACCCGAGATGTCACATTTGAGGGGCCGGTCGGGCTTGATCTCGGGGGAGCTGCCCACAGTCTTCCGGGCGTGGGGCTGTCTGGGGACATCCTTCCCTCGGCTGCCGTTTACCGGGGCTCTCTCACCGGGAGGCAGCGCCTCGTTGGTACCTTTCCCGGGGGACAGACGCCCCTTCCCCTTCCCCTCCTGCTCCAGCTTCCTCTTCAGAAGCTCCTTCTGTCCTCTCGGGGGCTTCTTCGTCAACTCGGGCTGGTGCTTTTGCTTTTGAGTCCTGGGTGCGAAGTTGCTGTTGTCCACGTTCTCAAAATCCTTGGGCACAGAGTTCTCATTGTTGCTGTCTGTTCGCACTTTCTCTTTTGGCCGGTGAGAGAAGTAGCCATCCTGGACAAGACAGGAAAGAAACACAGAAGAGAAACTTGACTTTGCCATCACGCTAAGCAGGCTGGCCCTGGAGAGTGGGGGCACGTAGGTTTGGAAGTCTGGGCCCTGGTTCCACGCCCTGCCTTTGCTACGAGCTTAATGTTAGACTTTATGTTAGATTTTTCTCTTTGAACCTCAGTTTCCCAACCTGGAAATAGAAGATGTTCCAACTAGAAAATAAAGCTTTTGCAAGCTCTAACGTGCTATGACTATGATCCTCGATGCCTGTTATTAACCACACTCCCTTTTCATATAAGTTTCCTTGGTTGTCTCTGCCACTGGAATCTGGACAGTTTGTTCCAAGCTTCCTGCTTAAATTCTAGGAGCAAGCACTGTGATGGTTTATTTAATGGCTAGAAATGCCATAATAAAGCTATAAGGGGAGAAAATATTGGTAGGATAGTATATACTTTACATTGCCTTTAGGACATGCTCGTAGATCTATGCCCGTAAGAGAAATCAGACCGTGCCGTAGTTAATTCTGAGGGGGAGACATCACCGGCTATCTTGGGGGGAATATGCCCTTTATAGGACAATCCTATGCAAGGATCCTGCAGTGAGTCCCAGGGGGATGAAAACGTGTGACAGTCTTATGTCTGAGCTTTGACTCTGGATGTTTGTACCTGGAGCAGAACTGATTAAGTCACGGGGTTGGGGGGGGGGGCAGGGTGTCAAGAGAAAGGCCGTGAGTCATTCTGGAGAAAATGAGTCTTTCCGGGAAGGCAGGCACCCCAAACTCAGCTTCTCCATGGGTAGGTGGGCCCTGGCCATTTTGAGCTCGGATCAAATGTACTGGTCAACTAACATCCTGCATCACTTCCAAAACACATTGCTTCTGCTTAGACCCCATTATCAAGGCCTTAACCTGAAAGAGAATCCACTGTACCAAAGCTAGTCAGAGGGGACACAGAGGCCACAGAGGACGCTAATTGACTCCATAAATCTACACCCATTGCTATAGAAATACATTGGCAATGGGTAGCAGTTCTGAGGGCAGACTTCCTCGTTCGTTTTCCTAAATGTGCCGATTAAAGGTTCTCAAGGAAGAGGATGGTGGAGAGCAGTGGAGGTAGTGCTGGTGCCCAGGATTGGCTGACGTGCAACCGACACTGAGCGTGGCTGCTCCTTCAGCAGGTCTGCAAACTACTGCTCCCCCCGAACCAAATCCTGCCCGCCATTTGTTTTTGTCAATAAAGTTTTATTGAAACACAGCCACGCCAGTTCATTTATGGACTGTTTATGGCTGCTTTCCTGCTACAACAGCAGAGGTGAGTGGTTGCCATAGAGACTGTCTGGTCTGCAAAGCTTAAAATATTTCTAGCTGGCCCTTTAAGAAAAAGTGTGCAGACCCCAGCTCTCCAAGGACTGTGAGTTTAGAAGGTTCCCCTGGGCTTGGTTTGATTGCCCTTGTCTCCAATGTCCCCATTTGGCCCAGCAATGTGTCTGCCCTCTTCCTGCCTTTGTCCCATCTCCCCTAGCATCAAGCACCAATCTCAAGAGGCCGTAAGAATGAAGACTACACTAAGATACCTCGTGGCCATTCTGTAAGTTGATGTTACTTTTGTTCTCATTTTGCAGGTACTGGGCATCAGTGACTTATCCAAGGTAACTCAGCTGGTTGGTGGTGAAGCTGGGATTCAAACCAGACAGACCGCAGACCCCCCGCCCTGGGCTACCAGCTCCACCAGCCACTTCCGGGAAGCTGCAGAGCCCTTCTGATCCGCATCACTCTGTCCCCTTAAGCACGGCAGCCCGGCTCCCTTCCCACCCACTCCCACCCAGCTAAACGGACCTGGGATAGGCGTGTCATCTCCACACAGCCGTGTCAAGGCTGGCCAGTGGCCATTAGGTGGCAGGGCGTCACAGAGAGGGAAAGGACAGTAAGGAGGGGCCACGAAGCACCAGGAGCTTGAGGTGGCCGGAGCTGGGAGGCCATGGGTAGGAAGAAGGAAACAAGGAGATGCCGAGGGAGAGTGGAGTCTGTGCTGGGCCCTGGAGTGGCTACTGGTCATACACAGGAGCTGATATTACATGCCGGTCTGTGAAGGGGAGCTTCTGGTTCTGACACCTGTTTCCAGTCTTTCTTACCTCTCCACGTTATCTTGCAAGAAATCCCCCTCAGTGAGGGGCCATTCCTCTGTTCTTATAAACAAACCACACTGATATGCCTCTGTTCCCTTCTTTCTGTCCAGAGGCCCTTGAAGAATCCCAAGCAGCCTCTCAGATGCATTTTCTGAGCACTTGCTGTCAGCCAGGCACCATATGCAAATGACTCACAGGTACTACTTATTGGATACCAACAATCGTCCCATAAGGGGTACCCTCCTCACTATTTTACAGAAAGAGGAGCCAAGGCTTGTTGCTTTAACACTCTCAGGCACGGGCACGTATCAAGTGCCAGGCACTGTGCTAAGCCCTTCCATGTTTAATCCTCAGAAGTAACTTTCAAGACAGGTATTACCATTCCCCCATCTTACAAAAGAGGGACAAGGGGAACTTGGGGATGTTCAGTGATTTGCCCGACATCATTTAGGGGAGGCTGTGAACTCGTACCTGTTTAATTCTACAACTTGCTATAGTTTAGTGCCTCTTCTGTTTGGCTGAGAGGTCAAGGGAGGAGCATTTAGCTCCCCCTTCTCTGTGGGGGAATGGATGGGGTATCTCTCTCTTTGCTCATATTAGCCTAGGTTGGGATGGAGCTGGATGGGGGGATGGTATTCAATAAAGCTCTTGACAAATATTCCAGTTCTCTTCCTTCTAGGCACATGATACAATTGTACTTCCCATCCCCTGCAAATGAGGCACAGCCAAGCAACCTGATGTGGCTAAGACCAGTGACTCGGGCCAGGGCCCAGTTTGCCATGTCCCTCCTTCCCCCACAGCATCCAGCCACACTCCTGATGGTGAAGGCCCTGCATTCCTGAGTGAGGCCAGGGTGGAGGACAGACTCCACTAACCCTCCACGGGCAGAATAAACCTCTGCTGCTCTCTGTCACTGAGGTTTGGGGATCTTTGTTACTTCAGCATAGTCTAGCTCATGCTGATTAATAGGGGAGCCAACCTGATCTGCTTTCTTCCTCTTAGCTGTCCTCAGATACAGGAGCCAATTTATTATTATTTTTTGCCTCTAACGGTTGGAAAATCAGTTCGATGACTCCTCCTGCCTGAGAACAAGAATTTAAATTCTGTCCCTAAGCCCGTTTTCTAGAAGTTAACAAGAAGGCAGAGAGTGAGCAGAAAGGCCTCTGCCCTCACAGCCATCTGCATGCTCTCTCATCAAACACATCCTCAGAACTGTTCCTGGGTTGTTCTCTTTCCTCATCATTAACTGATGATCATCAGTTTGTCCCCCAAGCAGAAAACCTCCGTAAAACCACTAATTTCAAAAGCTCACGTTCTCTACCACCTTCTGGCAGAAGTTCTCCAAGCAACACCAGCCACAGGAAGCACTGCAATCAACGAAGCTAATTTGGCCGTCAGAGAACGGCTGTTTCCTCTGGTTAATTTGTGATATCAGGACCAGGCGCCACCATCAATTCTAATAGGACTCATGATTAATAAGCGTCGTCTACTTAGAGACACCCCCGCGATGGGGATGGTGAGCTCACGGTGGCCCCTTGGCCTTCCGCCTGGCCCCAGGTGCTACTCAGCTGCCAATCAAAAGATTCGAGTGTAAGAGAAAAGGGAAGTATTTTGTCTTCTGGAATGAAGAGCTCACAGATATTTGACAGCTTCCAGAAAAGCCACTGAGCCATAGTCAGTGAGAACCAGGCATCACGCAGAGGCCTGGGATGATCTGTCACGCTGAGTCAGCGTTGCTTCCTACAATAGCTGATGAGTTCTCCTACACCTTCCCTCCACAGTTTTCTTTCTTTTCTTGTACATTTTATTTTATCGCGGCAAGAACACTTAACATGAGCTCTACCCTCTTAACAAACGTTTTAAGTGCACAATACAGTATTGCTACCTACAGACACAAGGTAGTACAGCATATCTCTAGAATGTATTCATCCTGCATAACTGACACTTTATGCCTGTTGATTAGCAATTCCTCATTTCCCCTCCCCCAGCCCCTGGCAACCACCATTCTACTCTCTGAATTTCTGAGTTTGGCTATTTTAGATTCTCATGTAAGTGGATCAAGCAGCATTTGTCTTAGTCTGTCTGGCTTATTTCACTCAGCATCACACCCTCTGGGTTCATCCACGGCATCACATATGGCAGGATTTCCTTCTTTTTCAAGACTGAATAATATTCCATTGTACGTATATGTCACATTTTCTTTATCCATCCATCCCTCGATGGGCATGAGATATCACCTTGCCTTCCCTCTAACTCTTCACCTGCTCGCCAAGAGGCAAATGGGTCTCAGCTTTTCTCTTCTTCCCCTGGAGAATCAAGATCCAGACATCCAAACCCAGGTTCCCTTCCCTATAAAAACCAACCTTGGGAGGTTTCCAGGCAAATACATGCGAGATGACCATCATATCCTCAGCACCCATGTCCCCTCATACTCTGGCCCTTCACACACCTTGTGTCTCTAATCCTCTCAAATACCCAGTGAAGCAACAGCATGAGTCCTAATGAAGGGGAGGAAAGTAAGGCACAGGGAGGTTAAATAACCTGACCAAGGAATGAATGTGATGCTAGAAATGACACGATTCAAATTCTGCATGCCTCAGTTTCCTCATCTGGAAAATGGGGATGTGAAAATAATACTTACGTCATGAGTATGTGGTGAGGATGAATGTATGTCAAAACTTCCAGAATGTGCCCACCACACCCAAAGCAGGAGAAAGAATGAGCAAAGAAGTTTCCCTACTAATCAACACTGGGCCTCCACCGTCTCACCCCTGATGGTCTCCACCTGGAGGACAGATCAGTTAGTATTTCTTCATTATGATCGCTAGCTGTGTCCCCTTTATTCTTAAGCAATCCAACACTCTCACCTTGGGTTATTTATGCAAATGCAACCCTTTGACTTATTTTATTTTAATGTACTTATTGCAATGATTGCACATTCAAATGTTTGCATGTGAGCTCCAAAACTCTAATTGCTCTGCTGTTGCCTTACCCCTAAGCTGCTGCTGGAATCCATTTTTATTCCGGAGAAATAATTAAATGCAATAATGTCCTCTATTCCCATTCAACCTTGGGCATGTTTAGAGTCAATTTCAATCAGGTAGAAATAAGCCAAGCACAAGATGGCTTCGAGAGGCAGGTTACAAGACCCAGGCTGCTGTTTCAGAGACGCCTGGGTCTGCTCTGTCCTTCCTGGTTCTCTAATGTTCAGACTTCAGGATGGATCTCTCCTCGCTTGATCAACTGAATCGGCCCAACCTCCTCCCCTGCACCCAGGTCCTGTTTCCGAGGGGTGGAGGTGGGTTGCTGTGTTTTCAAACTCTCCACTCATTGATAAACCTTTGCTCTTATTTTTGTGTAGAAAGAACACCTAACAAGAAAGGAGGAGACCTGGGTACTTATCTTGCTTTAGCGACCGTCAGATTTTCTCATCTGTAAAATGACAGGTCCTGTGTGTGTGCTGCTGAACATTCTCTGAATTAACTGTTAATCAATACAATCGATTAACAAAGTTCTGCCATTTCAGATCATTGAGAAATAACTGATGGATTTTAAGAGACCAGGGACCGAGGGACAGATGGACGCTCCTAAGTGCATCGTCTTCTCCCTGCCTCATCCTGTGATCATTTTCTCCAGCAGCTCTTAGGCCTGGGACAGACCATTTCATCTCCCTGCACCCTGACGTCCTCATCCATCCCAGGGGCTGAGGCCAGCATCTATCTCCCTGGAACTGAGAGAACAGATGAAGCACAGAACAGTGATTGACACATGCAAGGTGCTTACGAAACATGCATCTATTAGAAAATACGCATACAGTGCTGGCGCTGCCCCAGGCTCTGTTCCCAAGCCCTCTGCAGAGACTAGTTCATTTGATCCCCATGAGGACCCTATGAAGGAGATGCTATGTTATTCTCCCCGTTTTTTGGATGGGATCATGAAGGTTCAGAGAAGTTAAGTGACTAAATCCAGATCTAGGAAGTGGAGGAGCCAGGATTCAAACCCAGGCAGTTGGGGTCCAGAGGCCACACCCGCCAACACTGCACCACCTCTCTGCAGCTATGAGGAATAGAGATGGTGTCAGTGGGGAGCCCCGGCCAGGTGCGCTGTGCAGGCGGTGAGGGCGCCTGTCCCACCTGCTCACTCATCACGACCCGTTTACGGCTTTCTTTTGTGCCATGTGGACGCACTGCCAGCTGAGTAGCTGTTTGCTGTTGAACTCAGTGTCCGAGGCTCCATTCCAATCACCAAGGTGATCAAGGCCATTGAGAGGGGCACATGGGGGAGAAGCCCACACCTGCTTCCAAAAGGACTTCTGTGCCAGGGCAGTGGAATGGAGGAGGCACAGTGTGCATGGCTGCACCCAATTAGGACATGCAATTACCGGGCTGCCAATGCAAATAGACCTCACAGAGGCCCCTCGCCCGCCCTCCCGCCCGGCTCATTTGCATGCACAAAAAGTGGCTAGGGCTGGCCAGAGCTTAGAAACCCGTGGGCTCTGCTGGGCACAGGCAGGCCAGGCTTTAACAGAACCCTCAATAATAAGCCTGGTGTAATTTAGCAAACTTAGTCATATTAACGGGACGCCCAGCATGGGGTGAGGAGGGAGGGAGCTGGATGGATAGAGCTGGCTTGGAATCCAGCCTCTGCCCCTTAACCCTGATATACAGAGAAAGAAGCTTAGCCTCTCACAGCCTCAGTTTTCTCATCTACAAAAAAAAAAGGGGTAGGAAGACCTATTTTGCAAAGGTGCAGGAGAGATTAAATAATAGGGGACACATATTTAATTCCAGTTAACAACAGAACAATTAGCATGAGGCTTGATATGTACTCAGCACTCAATCGACATTTTTAGCTGGCACCCCATCTTTTGATGAGCAGACCTAAATCATTTGGAAAGGCAGGGTCGGGAGGTGAAGTGTGTTCAGATCCACCCGGCCTCTGCCACTTGCTCACTTCGTGACCTGGGGCACAGTACCTAACTTTGAAAGCCTCAGTCTCCCTCTCTGTAAAATGGGCATAATAACTAGTACCTACCTAACGGGGCTTTTACAACAGCTCAAAGAGTTAATATGTGTAAAGCACTTAGCATAAAGCCTAGAACTTAATAAATGTTAGCTACAATTGATTTAATTGGAATTAATGCTTACTGTGATGATCTAATGAGGTGGTTCTCAAAGTGTGCTCTGGGGACTCCTGGGGGACCCTTTCAGGGGATCTTCAAGGTCACTATTTCCATCATAATTTTTTTTTTTTTTTATAAATTCATCCATTTTATTTATTTTATTTTTGGCTACGTTGGGTCTCCGTTGCTACGGGCGGGCTCTCTCTAGTTGCGCCGAGCGGGGCCCACTCCTTGTTGCGGTGCGTGGGCCTCTCATTGCGGTGGCTTCTCTTGTTGCAGAGCATGGGCCTCTCATTGCGGTGGCTTCTCTTGTTGCGGAGCATGGGCTCTAGAGAGCAGGCTCAGCAGTTGTGGTGCACGGGCCCAGCTGCTCCGCAGCATGTGGGATCCTCCCTGACCAGGGATCGAACCCGTATCCCCTGCATTGGCAGGCGGACTCCTAACCACTGCGCCACCGGGGAAGCCCCTCCATCATAATTTGAAGATGTTATTTTCCTTTTTCTCACTCATCCTCTCACACAAGCACACAGTGGAGTTTGTAGAGGCTCCATGATGTGTGAAATCGCAACAGATTGAAAGCAGAAGCAAATGTGAGAATCCAGCTGTCTTCTATTAAGCCAGATATTACAAAGACTTGCAAAAATGTAAAACAATGCCTCTTTTCACGAAATTTGTTTTTGTTGTACAAAACATATGCATTTTTCATAAAAATTTTTACTTATATAGATAGGTAACGGGTTATGGTTACTTTAAGTAAATCAATAAATAACCATTTTAAGAATGCCCTAGTTTAAATTTCAATATATAGCAAATAATTGATAGATATAACCTACATAAACAAAAGCTCTTTGGGGGTCTGAAATAATGTTTGAAAATATAAGGGGGTCCATGGAGACCACCAAGTTTGAGAATTGCTGAAATACTTGTCATCCGAAATATCTACTCATTGAGGAAATAAAAAGTTGAGGACCTTTTTATGTTGGGTCTTTCCCTATATGCCAAGCCTGTGGATTTATATTTTACTCTCACACACAATAAATACACACACACGGATAGAAATCTAGGTCAACTGGAAATGGGGTGCTGATAAATACTTTTATAGAGAGAGATGCAGAACCCTGAAGCCCTGGGCCACCCTCGTGGGGGGAGAGTGACCTGCTGGCAAAGATTTCCCCTTTGACCAAACTCTAGCCAAGCCCCTCCGAGCCCCTCCTCAACCAGGTCTCAACCTTGGCCCGTAAAGACCTGAGCAAACACTAACATAGTTTCTGACATTTCACGGACACAGCTCTTGAATGACATGAGCCCCCCGTATAGCGCCTGCCTGAGAAAACTCAAGGCTGCTAATAGAATCTGGTTTGTTCCAGCCAACCCCCGAAGACAGGGCCCCAACATCTGTCCCAGCCTTTGTGGGAGGGAAGAGGACTAACTTGGAGAAGCACCAGTCAGCAAACCCAGATGAGTTTCCCGGGGACAGAGCCCCCTCTTTCTGCTTTTTGTCATTTTTCACTTCCCTGACTCTACTGAGCCCCTGCTCACCCCCGCACTATTCCCTCATGCTCCCTTTAAAAGACCCAGTCACGTTGTACAAATCACAGTGGAGTTCAGTTCACACTGGACCCTTCCCCCTAGTGCAATAGTACTTTGCCGATTAAAATCTGTCCTTACAGCCTTGTTTATCTCTGACACTGCCCAAGGCCACATGGCCAGGACCTCAACCCCATAATGCCGCGTCTTTGGGGCCTCAGCACAGGAGTCCAGACTTGACCCATGCTGTCCTTCCAGCCCACCAGGAGGATGTGACAGCGACAGTCACAATGAACAACCCAGTCTTGCTTCAATAACAAAGCCTTCTGGATTCCTCTAAGACGGACTTTCTTAACTATGATATTATGGACATTTGGGCATGCTTAATTGTGAAGGCCGTCCCAAGCATTGTAGGATGTTTAGCAGCACCCGTGATCGCTACCTATTAGATGATAGTAACACCCTTGTGAAAACCAGAAATGTCTCTCGACATTGCCAGATGTCCCCCGGGGGCCAAAAATCACCCTGGTTGAGAACCACGGAGCCGGGGGCAAGTGCTCTGGAGGCTGGTGCTGGCAGCCTCAGCAGCTCAAACCCTGTTCCCATCCAGAAACAACAGCCCCTGCTGACCAAAATGCCCAGATCAGGACAGCTAAGCCAGGAAGAAAGGAGATGGCTGAGGAAAGGGCCCAAGTTAACCAAGGAAAGGTGTGCGGGAGGGGGGAGGGGGAGGGGGCTGGAGGAGGTCAGGAGAAGCAGCATGTGCATGGGGGGAAGGGGAGGGGGGTTAGAGTCCCCAGCTGGAAACGGGGTGACCCCGAGGAGGGGCACGTTCATCTGGGCAGTGGCTGGTCCCCAACCCGCTGGCACATCCCTAACTTAAACCAGAGGTCATAAGAGGTCATCCAAGGGCACAGATGTTGGTTTGTTTCATACAGTGTTTTCATTTGCTTGGTTTTTAGTCCCACCCAACATTTCAAAATCTAGAGATTCCATCTAAAAATCTGGATTTCCACGCTGTCTTGAAGCATCAGGGGACCTGATAGCACTGGGCTTGGATTCCTGCATGTGACAATCGTCTGGGGCTGAGCGGTGGCCCGTAGTATCGAGAAGGAGCATCTGCTCTACAGATCGTCACAGCTCTCGTCCAGCCTGGCCCAGGTCCCCGTACCCACCCGCGTGCCGTGAGCCTGCTCAAAACCAAGGACCCAGGATCTTCAAGTAACTCAACTTCAGAGCCTTGCCTCAAAGACCTCAGAGCCCTTAATGAATCCTTTAATTCCAGGGTCTTCCATGGAAGTGGGACCGCCCCCCACGGGGTGTTCTGAAAACATGTGGTGCCGTTTCGGTTGCCACAATGACTGGGGGACGCTCCTGGCAGAGACTGGTGGCGGGACACCAGATCCCTGGCAACGCATGTTCCCAAAGCAGTAAGGAAGTGGCCCACACCCTGCAGGACTTCTGAATGTCTCTACGCGTCATGTGGGTGAACAACTCATTTTTAATTTTGCAGGTCAGGAACCTAATACAAATTTACATATGACAGAGCACTTCTGAATGCTTTTAATGTAACTGAATTTTCTAGGAAAGTAACTACCTTTAACTCAAGGGGAGATCCTACATCATTCAGAACTTTAGTATGATTTCAAAAAAAAATCCCATCATCAACAGCCACGCAAGCTGTGTGTAACTATAATTCTTGTAACTATAATTCTTGGTGATTCAACATCCAGCACTGGACCTTTCCATGTGTCCTCCAGGCCCTCGACACTCAAAGTGAGGCCCATCAGCCGCCAGCATCAGCCCCTGGGAGTTTGTTAGAAATGCAGGATCTCAGGCCCCCACCTGGACCCACTGCATCCGCATTTTAACAAGACCCCCAGGGGGTTCATCTGCACATTACAGTTTGGGAAGTGCTAGTCTGGCGGTGTTGTGCTTGATCATTTACAGAATGAAATACACATTGTTTTTATTTTAAATTACTTTTATATATTCGTTATATTCTTATCAGGGCAGTATATTGATATGTTTCAGAGTTGTGAGTGTTAAGTAGGTTATAACAAGTATGGATTTCATTTCATGATAGACAAAAGGAACATTTTAAAAGATTTATTGCAGGAAGAGGGGTTGGGTCCGAAAGGGTTGAGAAGCACTGGTTTATTCACTCCACATACTTTAATTGGGTGGCTACTCCCTGCCAGGCATGGCGGAGGCAAAGGATAGGAAAGTGAATTAAGACACGCTTCCTGCTGTTGGTGGAGTTCAGACACAGGACAGGGGAGTGGGCGTGGACATACATTATTTCAATACAGGACGGGAGTGAAGGCGGGCAGGGGGGCGATGCATGAGTGCCAAGGGTTTCATCAAGAGTTGGAACGTAACGTGGTCCGGGGTCCAGGGAGAGTAGAGGAGGCTTTCACAGAGAAAGCAGTTTTCCTGCCCAGTTTTGAGAAGAAAAAGCATGTTCATGAGGCAGACAAGGGCATCACGGGCAGGCGAGCCCAGCAAAACCAAACTCGGTAACAACAACGAGCGTAGCTAACACTTACAGAACGTTTATTCCGAGAACTGCGCTAACACTTGACACAGATTATCTTTAAAAATCCCAGAACAGTTTGTTAATGAACTCAGTGGGGTTCCCACTGAGTTCCTTACATTGCACACTTTAAATACCTTACAATTTTATTTGTCAATCATACCTCAATATGGCTGAAAAAGAATCCCAGAACAACTCTTTTGGGTAGGTACTATTAGTATCCACATTTTACAGGTAAATGAATGCATGGAGGCACAGAGAGGTTAAGTAACATGCTCCAAATCACACAGCATGGCTATAAAAGCTACACTCTACTCCCTCAGGCTGTTAACATCCAGGCTTGGAGGAGCGTCCGACGTGTACCCAAAATGACCCCTAGTGGGTGACATCACCTCCACCAAAGACCCTGGAAGAGAGCAATCACTAAGTGGGCTGAAACCTTTAAGGGGAGAGAGAGGGTCAGCAGGCAGAGGGTTACTTGAACAACTTGAGTCCTTGGTGTAAAGTCCTTTTGCGCCACTGCCTTGTCTCCGTTACTTGAGACTAACCCCAGCTTTGTACCCGCCGGCCTCAGTGTGCTATCTGTTGTGGTTTTATTTCCCTGCACACAGTCCGTGTTTCTCTTGCCCCAGGTCCCTGGAAGCCCTCCTTGTTCCGGCATCTCCTGCTTGATGTTCTCCCATCCAGGTCCTCTGGGGAAGGGGCACTTGAGGAGACAAACAGGCCTCCTGCTGATGAATCAAACTCATCCTTTGCATCTGCCGGGTCCCCTGCTCCCCACACACCCTGCCACAAGTGGGTAATGAATGACCCACTTGTAAGCTCATTACTGCAGAGTCTCTAAAGAAATGTAAATGCTCACGGAGGCAGCGATATAAATAAGGAAAGATGCCTGTAAATAAATAAATATATATGCACAAATACATACATACAAACCCAATTAATTTATACCATCTGAAAGCCAGAGCCATTTGGGGTGGGGAGAGGAAACAAGGGAAAGGGACCTGATATTACCATCCATGGGATTTCAGAGCTGAGCTTCCCAGCAGCTGCCAATAAATCATCTTTACTATGCAGGGGTACAAATGAGTGTGCTGCTGTCACCCTTTAAATCTCCTTTATGAGCGTGTGTTTGCCTTGGCCCACCCTACCAGGGACGGGGCCTCCACGCAAGGTTTCACTGGCTAAGTTTCCAAAGAAGGCTGCCTTTTTGCGGGCCTACCCCCTGCCAACTGTAGGAGCCCCGCCGGTACTTCCTGTTTACGTGTGGGTTTGGTGTGACATGGAGAACAGCCATCTCCGTCGAGGGCCATGGGGATGGAGGTGACAGTGGTGCCCACCTCAACAGCTGTGGAAAACAGCTTCTGCCTCTTGGCCTGAGGGGGCTGCGGCTTGTGGGATGGGACATGCCATCCACCGCCACACGGCCCACGAGCCCCTGACATTCTCTGTCAAGCTTCAGGATGGAAAACCTCCTCACAACTAACTTTGGTGCACCCTGCTCTCCCCCCCAAAAGGAGAGTTCTGGTCACTCCCTTCAGATGGGATGTGTCTGCTGTTCATCTCTCAAACTGTGCTGAGTCAGAGGGGGCAACGGGCCATCACGGCCACTGTGACATGCTGGCGGGTTACAAGGGCATGCTCTGGGGTCACTCTTCTGGATTTGAAACCTGGCTCTGCCCCTTCCTAGCTGTGTGACCTTGGGAAAGTTAGCTAACCTCTCTGAGCCTTGGTTCCTTCCTGTGTAAAACGGGTATAATGATATCTAAACCTCACAGGGTTGATGAGAAGATACATCGACTTTGTGCAAAAGCACAGCTCAGAGCACAGACAATGGAAGGTAGCTGTTATCAACATCATTTCATCCAAACTGCTAGAGTAACTTTCCGTGGTGTGCCAATTCATGCGTATTTACTGAATGCCAAGTAGGTGCCAGCCACCGTCCTTGGCAGCAGGGCTAAGTCTATCACTAAGATACAGAGACACCTGCTCCTGTGAAACTTACATTCCAGTAGAACAAGATAGACAACGAACCTACCAACAACTCAATAAAAAGACAAAAATAGACGCGACGTGTTGCGGATGCAATGCTGAGCATCTCTTACATGTTTTTATCCACCCATTTTAAAGATGAGGGAACTGAGGCTGGAAGAGGTTCTCTAAGCAGGTTGAAGAGCCAGGTCTGTCTGGTCCCAGAGAGTTGGGAAAGCAAGAAGAGGAACTGGAGAGAGGCTGGGTGCCCGGGCGACAGGTAAAAGGGCTGTTTCTGCCTCCTCTTGCCCCTCCTGTTCTGGAGAGTGACACTCCTCCCCCAGAACATGTGCCATCTGGGCTGGGGAGACGGTTTGCTGTTGGACAAGTTCCTTATTCAAGGGGCTGTTCAGTGGATCCTTCCTGGCAGACGTGCCCTGACTTCTCAAGTCTGGCTGGAGTCAGACAAAGGAGCTCCCCTTTATCCTCAAACGACCCATGAAACAGACCCAGCAGAAGGTGGTTCTGGGAGACCCAATGGACCACAGTAGTTCAGGCCACTAGATGGCTCTTGCTGTGAACTTCACAGAGTGCAAGCGACTAGCTGTACCGAGGTTCTGAAGACAGGCTGCCTTCTCTCTGGACGGGACACGTCTCTAAGTAGTCCTTCTGAGTCCTCAGCTTCCGGGGAGCCCTCTAGGGTCTCCTCGGGTCTCCTGGCTGCCTGACTGCCCCCGGGCGGGTCACTTTCCTTTTCCTCAGGCAGTGAATACCGTCAGGATTTTTCACTTAAGAAAAGTTTAAGACAGCAAGACAGGGACTCCCACGCTGACTACTACATACAGGCCAAATGCCCGAGTCATCGCAGCTCCCCCAGTAAAGCAGGCCCTGCCCACTTCCCCAGCTTCCTGCTCCATCCCACCTCCTGCCGTTCTGTAGGTCTGCTTCATCCCATCCCATCTGGCACTCGCTACATGGGAGAGCGCCTGCACCTTACCTAACACTTTGCAAAATTCCCTCGGTTAACCTTCACGTTGATCTTTGCCATACGGGATGTTATCATTCCTCACTTGACCTAAGAGTAAACTGAGGCCCAGAGAGGAGGTCATGTGACTCACCCAGCGCCACAAGGGTAGGAAGGGGCAAGGCTGGGATCAAACCCAGGCTGGTCTGATTCCAAACCTTGTGCTCTTAACTTCCCAGCCTCATCTCTCAATAGCCTCAGAAGTGTCCGAACTTGGACCAAGGCTACCTGTGAACTTTCCCCTCCTGGCTGGACCTCAGGAAGAGAACAGAATACTATCTGTTGTATCCACACGCCTGTAGTTGAGACTAGGAGAATCCTAGCTGACACCAGGTGTTCATGATTTTATGATGCAGCCCCCGCTGCTAGGGCAGCATTTTCCATGTGGTCTCCTGTTGAATGCTCCCACCAGCTTTACAAAGAGGCAGTGTTGCTAGCGGCCAGGGCCATGAGCACTGCAGTGGACTACCTGGGTCCCTGTGCCATTTCAAAGCTCTGCGATTTGGGGCAGGTTTCCCAGCTGTAACCAGCTCAAAAAATTACTAGGAGGATGTAACAAGTCATTGCTGGGAAAGCACGTAGCACCGTGCCTAAAACATAAATCATAGCTGTAAATAACACTCCTATTAGTCGTAGGATATCCTTTTTGACAAATGAGTAAACAGAGGCTCAGAGAGGTAAAGATACTTGCTCAAGGCCACACAGATTGGGGATTTAAACCACAGTGCCTGACTCTGGAGCCTCAGCTCAGGGCCACTTCCCAAAACAGCCCCATTCAAGCCACAGACTGGGAATGAGCTCTTCTTGATGGGAGTGGAACACCTAGAAGAAGGGCTGGCAGTTTCTCTGGGGGCAGCCACGCCTGCAATTTCAGATCCACCCTGGGCTCACTCTCTGTGAGGAGAATGACCCGAGGAAGTCAGCTGCCCAGCACTGTCTGATTTCATCCACCTCCAGGCCACTGATGGTTCCATCAGGATGGCCAAAGAAGCTCATGAGGGTCGGGCTGGGCCTCCCCCACTTTCCCCTTCCTATATTAATTACTGCTTGTAGCCAAGGCTTGAGGTCCACGTCAGCAATAACAGGACAATTCCAAGTCCCGGAAGAAGTCAGGTGGAGGGCACCCCACCTTCGCTGGGACGGCCTCGCATGATAAGGACCTTGACTTCATTCACACCCCCAGGGGGTCAACCTGTCCCCACCTGTGGGTCTCTGCCCTCTCTCTGTCCCTCTGTCTGTCCATCTCTTCCTTCTCTCTCACCCCACTGTCCTGCATCATTCCTCAATCAAAAGGCTGCCCCTGGCCTGGGACATTTAAAAAGTTGTTAAACTTCTGAAGAAGTGAGGTGGTAAAATTATGTTTTTGTAATCATTTTCTAAAATGGATCTAAATATTTTCTTAATACAAATGTTTATCAAATATAGAAATTTCTAATATAATCATCACTTAATTATGAAAGATTTCAAAACATACTGAAAGTACAGAAAAATAATATAACACCCCCATGTACCAGTCTTGCCATGCTTTTTTCAACTCTTTGAAGGAAGAAGACTTTAGATACAGTTGAAACACCTCTCATCACTTAATCCCCTTTATCAACAACCCAGAGGTCACTTCTACCCTTCACGTCTGTGTGTCTATATCTTTAGTACATTTGTATGTTTCCACATACCGTATATAATATTGTTTTTTGTGTTTATAAGTTTGACAAAATGGCACCAGGATGGCTGTAAATATCCCCTTTGCAATCTGCTTGTTTCATTCAATATTTTATTAGCATTCCCCACCCGCCGTCTCCCCTTAATTTTTGTTCTCAATTCTTCTTCCCTCAGATAACATGATGCACTGAGAATGGGCAGCGTTTAGCCCACTGGTTCTCGTCTTTGCTGCCCACTGGAATCACCTGGAAGCTTTTAAAAATACTGATGCCCACGCTGCAACCTGGGAGATACGACTGAGTTAGTCTGGGCTGGAGCCTGGGGATTGAAACTTCTCAAAGCTCCCTAGGTGATCCCAATGTGTAGCCAGAGGTGCAAACCCCCGACTCAGCCCCCTCCAGCCTCAGGTCCTGTTGTGAATCACGGTCAGTCCTGTCCAGACGCCAGTATGTTTTGGACGATGGTTGGGGAGAAGGGGTTGTGTCCTTAAAGGTGTCAATGTGAAAATGGGAACTTCCGGGGGCTAAAAGACTTTGCTATAGGTGACCATTTTTAAGACAAGTTGTAAAGCTGTAGAAAAGAGGATGAGTAACACAGGTGGGGGGCGGGGAATGAACATTCTTACTGAAAGCAAGAATTAGTATTTACTGCACACTTACTCTATGCCCACCCCCCCATCCACTGCAAGGGATTTAGATACATTATATCATTTCATCCTCACAATGATCCTTATATGTAGCTACCACTATTGCTAAGCCCATTTCACAGGCAAGGAAACTGAGGCACAAAAATGGCATGTCACCTGCCTAAGGCTTGCTAGTAAGCAGCTGATCCAGAGTATGAACTCCAGAGCCCACTGCCTCCCCACTTGTTGCCTTTCATGCATTTCCCCACATTTCCAAAACATCTAGGACGTGCCCGGTCCTGCGTGAGTGGATCGAAATGAATGGGCACATCCTGCCCTGGCTTGGAAGGAAAAAGGAGCGGCCGTGGAGAACTGACAGGCTGGCACGTCTGCAGGCGAAGCCAAGCCAACGGGAGCAGATGGAGCCCAGGCGGCAGATGTTAATGCAGTTTGCTTTTTCCATATGCTTTTCTATTTAGCCGAAATAAGTGAATTGTTCTTTAATATCTGTCAGGAGCTTAAACTCCGAAGGCCAGTGGCAGTCACAATCACTCAGAAAGACACAAAGGAATCTGGCTGGGCCGTCCCCTTCACATCACAGAAGAAGGGTGCAGAGCGTCAAGAAAGAGGCCACGGACAGCACAGTCCAGGCCTGTGTACCCGCGTGTGTGCGCTCACACGCACAGACACACACACACAAGCACACAGTGCTGCCTTTCCCTGACAGCCAGTTTCTCACTTGACATTCTAGAGTCTTTGAAAGCCCATATCAGTGTCCTTTGAATTCAGCAATGAGATTCAAGTGGAGTTTCAGATTTTCCCTTTGGAAAAAAAGCTCCAATTTGAAAAGATGTAAATGGCTCAAGCCGCTTAGCCGCTTGGGACTTCCAAATCAAACACAGCTCACCTTCTTAATGAAGTAAAGCAAGAAAACTCTCGAACCCTGTCTTCTGGCCTGTCTCAGGGTCCTTTGTGTGTCTTGGGTCACACACACAGCCCCATCACCACCATTCCAAGGGGGCTGGGGTTTGATGGTGGTGGCTGCAGGCAGTATTTTTCCACTTGAAAACCACTTTAACTTTCAGACAGAGTCTCACCAACTTCACCGTCTTTGATGGAGCCAGCTGTGATTCTGTCGACAGCAATAAGCCTCCCTGAGCCCTTCAGCCAGGGAAGGAGCACAGAGGGCATGGCCCCCTGTCTTCACTATTCCAGATCAACACAGAGCAGGGGTTAAGAACGGAACTGAATCTCAGCATCACCCCTTACAAGCTGGGTGATCTTAGGCGAGTTACTTCTAACATCTCCAAGCCTCAGTTTCCTCATCTGTAAAATGGGAGGAAATAGCACCAACCTCAGTAGGCTTGTCGTGAAGATCAGATGAGAAAATGTAGGTGAAGTGCTTAGTCTGGTGACAGGAACATGGCATGCACTTGAAGAGTAGTACCTATTGATTGTTATTATTATTATTACTACTACTATTCTATCTATTGTTACTACTACTTCTTATTCATTCATTCATCCCTCCGATATGTGAGCACCTTCTAAGCAATACCTAGTGTTCTGGGTGCTGGGTAGTGAACAAAATAGACCCATGGAGCTTACATTCTATAGTCAGAGAGATAACAGAGCAACAAATGGTTGCAAAATATGATGTGATATCGGGCTGAGTCCTTTAAAGGAAGACAGAGCAGGAGAGAGGTGGGGAATGACAGATCAGTATCAGGGAAGGCGTTTCCGAGGAGGTGGCATTTGGGCCTCATGTTAGGAAGGAGCCGACACAAGAAGATTCTGGGTGAGAGGCACCAGGCAGCGGGAACAGAACAGCAAAGTTCCCGAGGCAGAAATGAGCCGATGCAGGCAGCAGAAACAGGCCGGTGGGGCTGTGACGTGGACACAGGGTCCGAGGTGCAACAGCGGAGGAAGGCAGGGGTCTGATGGGGCTGGGCCTGCTGTCCACCTAGAGGGAAGGACTCCAGATCTCATTATAAGGCCTTCGGAAGACACCAGGCTTTTCAAGCAGGAGAAGTGCCATGATCAGACTTACGTTTCACGAAGGTCCCTCTGGCTGGTGCGTCGAGGGGCCCTTTCACTCACCACTCACAGACACAGGCAGAGAACAGGGGAGTGGGGGACAAAGGTGCAGGCAAGCCCTCACCAAGTCCATGATGATGAGAACACATTTCCTGGGTGCTGCTCTGGCCTTTCCCCGACTGTGGGGTGCTGTCAGGGACAGCTGGGGACAGGCACAAGTAAAACTGGAAGTGATGGGAATTTAGTTAATAGTCTTCGGCTGCAAGCTTGGGTGACCATAATCACCCAGCATCCCGTTGTGATCTCACGCCAGTAAATGGGCCTAAATCACAATTCTAATGAGTCTCAAGTACCAGGACAGAGCTGATTAATTTGAAGCCCCCCAGAAGCCCTGGCTACCTGTCCTGGAGGGGCTGCATCTGACCTGCTCTCAGGAGGTCCCTAGTGGCAACCTTCTGCTGAGTCGGTGGCAGAATTAATGACTGTCATTTCCCACCAGATCTGGGGCTCTGATCCCTGGTGACCTGGGGCAGCCCCTACCCCATCATGGTCTCAGAGCGGGAGGTGCCTACCTGCTGGAATGCAGTGGGTACTGCGTGTTCATGCCCAGAACCAAGAATCAGCATTCAAGCCCAGCTGCACATTCCACCACCGCCTGGAAGGGCTGCTCTCTGCTGTTGCCTTGGCTGAGAATGCAGTTCGCCCACAAGCTAGCATTCAAAGGACTCTTGCTTTCCGTCTCCCCTCTGTTTTACAGCTGTGTGCTCACCAGACATGCTTCTCCTCTGCACCTACAAAACTCTGTTCTCACCTCCACACTGCCCGCGGGTTACTGGTTAGCATAGGTGTAATCTCCATCCAAATACGTCCTTCCGAGAAGCAGAACTTACTTATGTGTATAACCCGCAAAGGTCTAGCCCCAAACCTGCTGCGTGCATGTGTGTGTGCGCGCGCGCGCACGCATGTGTGTGCACGTGTGAGCAAGTTATGCCAACAATAACACCAGCAGCAGCTAAAATATGAAGCTGAGCCCATGTGCGTCCCCACATGTGCTAGACACTTGACTGACCCTCACAGTAAACCTGTGACCTCTTATTATTCCCGTTTTATAGCAAAGAAACTGAGGGTTAAGATGGCTAAGAAACTTGCCTAAGGTCACACAGCTAGTAATTAGTAGGACTAGGGATATGAACCAGGCTCACTGAAGCCCATAAATCAAGCCCCTTCAACACTACTCTGAACTTGAAAGGGTGGACCGAGAGCGGGTTATGGGTGGGTAGTAGTGTGTGGTACCGGCTAGAGCATCAGGAAAGAGGATGGCAGATGGAAAATTAGAACTACTACGTCAGAGAATCTCTTCCCTCTCTTGGTGGAACAGGGGAAATGCCCATCAGCTTGCCAACATACAAGTTGCTGTTCCCAAACCACCCACCTTCAATTATCCACGGCTGCTTATTCATGGCGAATTCTCTAGCCCAGACTGACTTGTTACCCACATGGATCCTTGGTCATAATAGCACTAAAACTGGCTTGCGTGGCTGATATT
Organism: Balaenoptera acutorostrata; assembly: GCF_949987535.1. Taxonomy (NCBI): domain Eukaryota; kingdom Metazoa; phylum Chordata; class Mammalia; order Artiodactyla; family Balaenopteridae; genus Balaenoptera; species Balaenoptera acutorostrata. The sequence goes on from NC_080078.1 coordinate 24,960,020, forward strand.
TATGTGCTAACCAAATCAGCACTTTATAGATACTAAGTCGTTTAATTCTCACCATGACTCCATGGGAAGGTAATATTATTATCACCCCATTTTAAAAGATGAATAAATGAGAGCATTTAAGTAACTTGTCCAAGGTTTCACAGCTAGCAAGTGGCAGAACAGAATTTGAACTCAGGTCATCTGCCCTCTTAACCACTAGGGGTAACCATTATTGATTGGGCCTTTTTAGTATTCCAAGCATTTTACAAATACTTGAGGTGATCAACAAACGCATGATCTGGTACTATTTTCATCTCTGTTTTATAGATGAGGAAACTGAGGTTTAGAGAGGTTGAACTCGCCCAACGCCACCCAGCCCAGACCGTTGCTCTCTCAAACTGCAGTTCTGTAAGAATTATTAACAGGAATCGTCCCTTACTCTGGGCAACTTTAGTGCTGCATCTAGGTGCACGCCTTGCTGACTAAACTGCAAGTTGAGTTTTAGCTCCAACTTGTTCCCTTGTGCAGTGTACATCCTGGACAACTGTACACAGAAGTAGTGACCCAGCAGATAAATGGCAGACCTGAGATTCCAACCCAGGTCCGACTGGCATCTGGCTTTTAATCACTATAGGTGTTCCATCACCCACCTCAGACACAACACCCCTCTTTTCTAACGCAATTCTACATTCAATCCTATCCAAGGATGCTCAGAAAATGCCCAGTCCAGTATCCTTAAGTGGGCAAAAGCTCAGTCAAGGTGTACTGGTCGAGACAGATCCTTCCAGAACAGACCCTTTCCATCCCCAGGGGCTGTGACAACTTCATCACAGTCTCAGAGAGACTCTGGGCTCACAGACAGTGACTCTCCACTGCAAGACAATGGTCGAATCCTTGCAGTGGGTACCTCGGTGGTGCTATCTCCCCACCTCAATCAGGCAGCCACTTTGCACAGTGACCCTTCCTGATCTACACTGTCAAGCTGCAATTTAGCCATTCCTGGGACTCTGCTCTGCTTGAGGCTTCTGCAGCCAAAAGCGCTTGTGACCAGGGAGCACTCCCAGGGCCCTAGACTCAGAGCAGATGTCACTTTGCATTAAAGGCTCACTGGCCTGGGCTTCCAGAGATAGAGGACAACGGCTCTCTGCTAAATGTCCCCAAGAGAGAAGCTAAATGAGGAAGAGGGAGAGGATAAGAGAGAGAGAAAGTGGGAATGAGAGACAGAGGGGGATAAAGGGAGAGAGGTGAGAGGTAGGGAGAGAGAGAGAGACCGGGCATCTGAAAAACAGAGACACCAACCGCAAGTCTGTGTGGAAGGGAGAGCCTGGTACTTCTGACTAGTAGTGGAAATAATAACAAGATATCAAGTTTATCAATCACTTATTAACAAAGACTAATACTACATGGGAGTTTAACAGGTGCCAGGCGCAATATTCAGTGCACTTGTTCAATCGTGGACCGGTAGCAGTTACCTGCCCTTCCCCAATATAAGCATGATGCCCTGCCCAAGCAGGGAGGCCACGAGATACACCCATCGCAGCCACACCCTTGGAGCACAGCCCTAGGTGTGCAGCCTCACTCATGCAGCAGCTGGGATTTCTTACCTGTCTCCTACTTGTCAGTCATGGTCATGACTCTTTTGTTCCTACTGGGGCTTGCCTTATTAGGAATAGAGTAGACCCACTGCACTGATGGCCCCAAGCCACAGTCTGCTGTATCCCCGCCCTAGGCGAGGTGACTTTGCATGTCCCACCATCACGGACTGGAATATGTTTCCCCACATCTTGAATATGGGGCTGCCTGGAGCTTGCTTTGGCCAAAAGAATGTGATGGAAGTGACCCCGTTCCAGTTCTAAGTCTGGTTTTAGGAAGCCTTGCACACTTCCTGCACTCTCTCTTGGAACCCTGTCACTGCCATAAGGACAGGCCCAGGCTCCTTTGCTGGAGGATGAGAGACCACATGGAGGAGAGTCCGCATTTCCCGGATGAGACAGTCCTAGAGCAGCCCATAGAGAGTCGATCCCCAGACATGAGAGCCTGCCAAGATCAGAGGAGCCACTGCAGAGACCAGAAGAACCATCTAGCTGACCCAAAGACCTGTAAGCAGTAACTAATAGCAAAAACACTTACTGTTTTATAATGCCGAGTTTGGGGTGCTTTGTTAAATCACCCCAATGATATAATGAGCGTTATACAGACAAAGAAACAGACTTGGAGACATGATGTTACTTTCTAAGGTCATGCAGCTAATAAGTGATGGAGCAGGGATTCTGCACCATTGTCAGAGTTTTTATCCATGATGATCTAGACCATCTAGACCATAGGGGTCAACAAACTATTTCTGGGGCTTCCCTGGTGGCGCAGTGGTTGAGAATCTGCCTGCTAATGCAGGGGACACGGGTTCGAGCCCTGGTCTGGGAAGATCCCACATGCCACGGAGCAGCTGGGCCCGTGAGCCACAATTGCTGAGCCTGTGCGTCTGGAGCCTGTGCCCCGCGACGGGAGGGGCCGCGATAGAGAAAGGCCCGCGCACTGCGATGAAGGGCGGTCCCCGCACCGCGATGAAGAGTGGCCCCCGCTTGCCGCAACTGGAGAAAGCCCTTGCACGAACCGAAGACCCAACACAGCCAAAAATAAATAAATAAATAAATAAGAAAATCCTTTAAAAAAAAAAAAAAAAACAAACTATTTCTGTAAAAGGGCAGCTAATAACTATTTTAGGCTTTGTAGGCCATATAGTCTCTGTGGCAACTATTCAACTCTGCCATTACAGAGCCAAGGCAATCATAATCCATATGCAAACAAGTGGGCGTGGCTGTGTTCCAATAAAACTTTATTTACAAAAACAAGTGGAGAGTCAGATTTGGCCCATGAGCTGTAGATCACTTCCCTACACCATCACTGTTTGTACCACCCTTTCTTCCCTTTCTTTTCCCTGCAATTTCACTTCTTCCTTTTCTCTAGGATTTCCATGTAAAACCCCTCATTATATTGTGCCATTTTTATATTCTACTCCACGACATGTGACAACTAACTCTAAACTCAGTGGCTTTGTTTTCCCAGCATGTGTGTAACTCCACTCCCTAATTTTGCAAATCTCTGTCATTTCCAAAAATGAATTTGACTGATATGTTTTCCTAATGTTAGGTTGATAGCTCTCTGGATTCCCCAGGTATGGGAACTCTAAAAAGTTATGATTATATTCTAAATCCAAGACCCAACATCATCACTGTGACAGTTGGGAATGCAAATTACTCCTGTTCAGAGCATTTAAAGAAAAAGTTTCAGATCTGTAGCTGCAGAAATTTGACTCACTCCAAAAAAGTCCCCCCTCCCCCCCTCAAAAATCCAGAGTGATACAGAAGTAATTCTGAGAGCTTTTTCATCACTCCACACACCCGGTCTCTGGGGCAACCTCTCTCTAAGAAGCAGACAAGGCATGTGATGATGACTTCTTGCAGAGAATAAAAACTGGGGTTGGAACAAATGAAATCCCAGTGATTTTCAGTTTTATGGACGGACATCTCATCCAGAAAATAAAATGTTATAACAGATTTCAGTTTTTCCACCTCTTTCTTGAGCCCTTTTCACTTCTTAGCTGCCCTACTTAAAATACAGAACCTTGTTGGCAATTAAAGTGAACTCTGAGCTTGGCTATTTTTTCCCCTCAATTGGAATAAAAAAAGTAGACTTAAGAGTTTAGCAAAGGAGCTCATCCAACTTAGAAGCTGAGAGCCACGTCTTGAAAATTTCATCCAAGGTTAGTCAGGGTTAGTGTCAAACTTTCCATAATTTTTAACCTTCTGAGTAAAAATAAAGACGTCTATCTGGACTGACTTAAGTTTTAAAGTCCTAAAACTAGGAAGGCAGAGGAAGACCCATCTCATTTTTCATTATGGTTAAATTCAATTTCCAAGAACAGCCGCCCTTGGTCCCAGGACCTGGCAATGAGTGAGCTGTTTCTGGAGGCATCATTACCACGATGGCTAAGGGCGAAGAGAGAAGGGGTGCCTCACAGAAGAGGGTCCTCAAGCGCGTGGAGCTATGTGTGCACTCCATGTCCAGAACCCTCTGCTGTAGCTGGGGCACCCTAATCAGGCTGATCCACTCAACGAAGAGCCCAAAGCCAGCCACAAGCATGTACTTGTCAATGGCTCCCAATGACGTATGCTTGCTCTGTGCTAGAAGCCGTGTTAACCACTTTGTACATAATTATCTCAGTTATACAGAGAGAGAAACCGAGACCAAGACCCAAGGTCCACAGCTAGCGAACGACAGAGCTGAGATTCACAGCTGGCTTGTCTGACTTCAGAGGCTTCTCTTAATCAAGACGAAATAACTGACTTAGCAAAGGGCCATATTTGTGTGGGTGGTGGCAGTGTCCAGGTGTTTGTCAACACCTCTGGATCTCCCACTAAATCCCGACCATCCTTGGGCCACCTGCCAACTGTCTTGTTTTAAAAGGACTTTCATTTGATGAGCGGCATGTAAGATATGGGACCTATGAGGTCAGCAGGTAGGGGTAATTATTTCCCATTACAGAGATGTGGAAACTGAGGCCCAGGGAAGGGAAAAAGCCTGCCCACAGTCACCAGCCCGTTAGTGGCACAGTCAAGAATGGACCACACATCCTGGACCTCCAGCCCAGAGTCGATAAAGGGGTGTGGATTTGGCTGGGGGCGGCAGAGGGGGGGGAGTGCCCACCTTGCACAGCCTCTACACACTCCAAGGCCAGGAATCCTGTGAGCCCTCTGAACTGTGCTTTCCTAGACCTTTGAAGACCAAAATACACTTCTGAGTGCCTCACATTCAGAATATACTGAAAAGGGGTGCAGGGGGCAAAACATGCTTAAATAAAAGGCATATACACGCAAAAGATATAGCCGCAAATTGTATTTTTATCTTGATATCTATTTACCCCTGCTCTTCCATGTTAATAAAAGGCTTAAGCAAAACACACTGTTCCACTGACCAAAAATTACAGACATAACACGGGAGGTAGGGGGAAGTAAGCAAGGGAATCAAGAAACAGGAAATTTAATTTGCCACCAGGAACTTGGTAAGCATCCAGAAAATTACCACAAGTCCTGGGCACTTGTGAGAGGTATGAATTCTGTCTCTGAGCTTCCTAGTAGGCACTGCAAAGTGAGAAACAAAGCTGGTTATTTGCTTCTGTGTCACAAATGGGAGTCCTCATTTTTTCAAAAAAAGAAGACTCTGTCACCCCTCAGTTTTCAGTGTCATCAGCTTTGATTGCGTTGCGTTTCCCGTGCGTTAGTTTAGTCTCCGTATCTGCTGAGCTGATTTGGAATGATCTGCTGCACGGCTCTACAGAAAAGCTCAGACGAGCTGGCTGGCTCACATCCCTGCATCCCTGGTACAGTCAAGTGTTTATTTACTGAGCATCACATGAACAAACTGGTGATAAAGGAGAAGTCTAAAACCTCTTTGGTAGGAGACTGTGCCACCAGAATAGCAATCAGAAGTGAAGTAGAGAAATCTCTTACTTTAAAGCGGAGGTGAATGAAAAAATGAACGTTTGGGCAGATGTCATATCTATGGGCCACACAGATTTTCTGAAACCCTTTTCTGTACAAAGTGAGGCACCTGGGGATAAGGTGCCTGCTCCCCACTTCTCTCCATGCCCTACCCAGTCCCTCTGGTGAAAGGATGTAAGGCCCATCCAACTGATCTCAGCCCCGAGCACTGAGAGGGCCACGTGGGGCACCGCATGTGAGAGGCAGGGACCAGCCTCTGGCGGACACTGCTCTGCTGGCTCCATGCGATCGAACCATAAACTGAGTTGGGCTCGCTGACCACGTGGGAGCATTCCAGGGCCAAGAGTCAGATCTGCAGCTGCGAGCGAAGGAGAGCAGAGAATGCCTTTCCACCCTCCAAGCCCTATGAGCCAGAGCAGCCCTTTTAGGAGAAGGCTGCGTTAGGACATGGGGAAGATGACTCCTTGTCTGCTACTCTAGCTGACGTCCAGAGATCCTAGAAAACCAGGAGGGAGGAGGGGTGACGGGAGGGACAGGTATCCTGCCATCCCGGACTTTAATGCCGTCAGAGAGCTCCAGAAACCTCTGTTTAATACCCAACAACTGTTCTTTAATCTCTCATTCTGTTGACCTGCCAGCATCTCCCTAATGTAACCGCCACTTAGCAAAGCCACGGTGGTTCCCTTAGGATAGTTGTACCAATTAAATAATGTGACACTTTAGAGGTGTAAAGCCATGTATTCACTCCCAAACCAGAGGCCAGAGGGTTCTAACTTGAAGATTTTAAGTGGAAAAAGAATCTCTCTCTTAAGAGTCGACATTAGTGACTACTGTTTGCTATTCAGAAAGGGCATCAAAAAGCAGCTGCAGGCAAGAAACCCTGGAGACCCCTGGGGGGAAGGGCAGAGGGCAGGACGGGGCCAGGACAGGGCCAGGATGGGCCCTGCTCCCAGCGTGGGCTCGGAAAGGAAAGGGCTGGGATCCTGGCTCCACCTCCTACTGCTCACACCCAGTGTGATCTTGAGCTGTGGTCACTTCATGTCTCTGCACCTCGCTGTCCTCATCTGTAAAATGGGGGCAAAGGCAGCTACCAACTGGTGGAGAAAGTTAAGAGAGAGAAACTGTTTCGGCCAGTGTCCTTAGGAGTCCCCAGAGCAGCCTCGTGGTTGAATGCAGGAGCATCTGCGAGGGTCAGGGCAGTTTCCCTGCACGGGTTCTTCTGCTTAGCACAGCCTCCAAATTTGCTTCTGTCCTATTCTTTAGGGGTTGCTGACAAAGATGGGGGACGGAAGGGGAGGTTTCTGGAAAACCTGGCTGCCGGGGCTGGGTCCATCTGGCCGGTGTCCCTGACAGCTGAAGACACCTGTCAGACGACAGGGCACCCGGGAGGCTGTCTCAAGGCTGCTCAACGCCAGGGAGAAATGACGAGCTTGCTGGCCGGCCCGACCTGTCAGAAGACGTGTTACTGCTGGAAAGTGCAAAATAAGCAGAGTGCGGGTAACTAAGCACTATTTTTATCGCCTTTCCGACACTCTCAGGCCACAGGCAAAAGCTGCTGCCTAAGGCTGGATGACAGGGAAATGTTTATTCAGAGCGAGGGGTGGCCTGAATATCAATGGGGCCTGAAGGAGGCTGGCTGCAGGGAATCCCAGGGGCCAGGGCCCTGCCCTGCCAAGTGGGGAGGCCTGGCAGGGGGAAAGGCCCTTCTCCCCAAACTCAGCCCTGCTCCCTGCTGCCCTGGGGGAGGGCCCTGACTTCTATCTGCCCAGCCCAGGAATCGTCACGTTCCTTGTTTCTGTGGCACCGGGGACAAAACTTAATCTTCGGGCTTCCCTGGTGGCGCAGTGGTTGAGAATCTGCCTGCCGATGCAGGGGACACGGGTTCGAGCCCTGGTCTGGGAAGATCCCACATGCCGCGGAGCAACTGGGCCCATGAGCCACAACTACTGAGCCTGCGCATCTGGAGCCTGTGCTCCGCAACAAGAGAGGCCGCGATAGTGAGAGGCCTGCGCACCGCGATGAAGAGTGGCCCCCGCTCGCCGCAACTAGAGAAAGCCCTCGCACAGAAACAAAGACCCAACACAGCCAAAAAAAAAAAAAAAAAAACCAAACAAACAAAAAACAAACTTAATCTTCCAGCTCTGGGCACGTGGGATCTGCGTGGTGGCAGTTCTGAGCTCTGTCCGGGCAGGACCCTGATCTGCTGTGCTCACCATTATCTTCCCAGTGTCCAGATAACGCCTGGTGCATGTACACAGCAGGCACAGTAGAAATCTGTCACAAAAGAAGGGCTTATCCAAGGGCTTGGGAGGCATCCGTGAACAATGCAGACAAAACTCTTGCCTTCATGGAAATTTATTCTAGCGTAGGGAGACAGACAATAAATAAAAATAACAATAATAATAATATGTACAAATAATGGGGGGAGGAGGGGAGAAGAGAGCAGGAGAAAGGGGGGTTAGGAGGCTGGGAGGGGTGCAACTTTTAAAAGAATATTCAAGGTAGGCTTTGAACTGAGAGGGTAGGATTTGTGCAGAGGCTCAAAGTGGGTAAGTGAGCAGACTGTGTGGGTAACTAGGGGGAAAATGTTTCGGGAAGACAGAACTGCAGTGCAAAGGCCCTGAGGTGACAATGTGCCCGGCAGACCTCACCTTGCCAGTAAGGACCAGCAAGGAGGCCAGTGTGGCTGGAATGGAGGAAGTAAAAGAATGAAAAGTAGGAGATTAAGTCAGAGAGGGGGAATGGGGGCTAGATCATACAAAGCCTTCTAGAACCCTGGTTCTCATGGGGGCAGTTTCACCCCTCATGGGATATCTTGCATGTCTGGAGACATCTTTGGTTGACACAGCTGGGAATGGAGGGTCCTGGCATCTAGTGGGTAGAGGCCAGGGAATATGCTAAGCTCCTACACTGCACAGGACAGCCCAGCAAATAATTATCCAGCCCAATAAGTCACCAAGTGCAAATCCAGATCCCTGTAAGGACTTTGGCTTGAGTGAGCTGAGATTATTCGTTGAATGAATGAACAACCTTACACCTGCACCAAAGATAACACAAATCGTAAGCAGGGAGGTGTTCCATCTTCTTTAGAACCCTTTCTCCTATTAATAGAGTCAAAATGAAAGAAAAGGGACCTTTCTTCTTGCCAAAAGCACACAGTGGAACTCCTAGTTTGGAAATGTCCTACTTTATGTGCAACCTACAAGGAGGCCAGCTGTCCTCTGGTCTGGTGACAACAGAAGGAACTTCTTGGAAAGCTGGCTGCGGGGACATGGAGGTGGCCAGGAGCTTCCCAAGTGAAAAAAAGCAAAAATCAACAATAACAAACATGATTACTGGGGCCCGGGGCTGTGAGGGGGCCCCAGCGGAGAGCAGATCAATGTTTGGTTCTCCCCACGTGAAGACTGAAGGTAGGGGCTTCACTGGTGATTTCTTGAGTGTTTTCACCTCTGATCTTCAAATCCTGGCCAAGCCACTTCCAGAAACCTACAGTCTTGCCTGAGTTTCATGTGGGTGATTAAAACACGGAGGACTCGAGTCTCCATTCCTGCCTCTGTTGGTGAATAATCAAAGGCTAATTAGCCATGGTCCCATGGGATGAGGAACTAGATGTGCAAGACATCTAAGAAACTCTGAAAATAAAACTGCGAGGTGGATCTGAGACAAATGTCAGTGGGGATCGCTGGGGATGAGGTCAGCTGGGGCCAGAAGCACAGAGCCCAGGGCCAAATGGGGGTGGCTTCTCCAGGGCCAGGCTGACCCTTTAGCTCAGACCAAAGACACAAGGACAGATGACTTGCTAAGGTCCAGCCTTCTTCTGTCAGCTCACGGGTAAATCAAATCAAAGCAGCAAGAATCCAGAGGGAGCTTCGAGATGGGAGAGGGCAGAGGAAGGCTCTCCAGGCTGGAGTCAAACCATCGGGGTTCAAATCCTGGCTCCTTCACTTCCTGGCTGTGCTAAATAGTCTAACCTCTTTGAGTCTCAGTTTCCTCATCTGTAAAATGGAACCAAACAGCAACAACCAGGAATTACCCTTGGAAATCACTTTGGCCAGGAAGGGAAGGAATGGAGAAGAAAGAAGTCATATTTACTGATTCTAGGGTGCTGGATGCTGGGCTAAATGTTTAGACTTATTAGCTTGTTAAATTCTCATAACAACCCAATGTGGTATTGGGTGTCCCATTTTAATACGAGAATGCTGTGATTTAGAGGGATTAAACCACGTCTTGACCAGGGAGTGGAATCCCCTTTTCTCCATGTTCTGTTAGTGACACCACCATATGCAGAGCACATAGAACTTCCCACGTGTGCTGCCAGGCCAGGTCCTTGTAACACACCTGAGAGCCAGCTATGAGAATCACAGCTCCCTTTCACAGAGGAGGAAACCGAAGCACATCCCTCACTACTCCACTTGCCAAAAGTCTTCATCGGGAAAACAGAGCCCCCAAAGAAAAGTCCAAACAAACGCAAACGTGGTTTGGGTCAGGTGACAGCCACGTAAGGAAGGATGGGTGTCATGCCTGGGGGTGAGGGAGTAGGCGGGGGGGGGTATATTCAGTACCAAGAAGTTTGGGGCCCTAAGATTCACTACAGACTAAGCTACTGCACATCACACACGGAGCCCATGTGTCACTTAATCCTCACAGCGAGCCTGAAGGTAACTACTCTCATTATTCCCATTTCACAGATGAGGCAGCTGAGGTTCAGGGAAGTGAAGTAATTTGAGCCACACAGCTGGTGAATGGAGATGTTGGGAGTTGAGCCAGGTTGGTTGACATGACACTTGAGGACCCTCAAAGTGTGAGGATGGGAGTCAGTAGTCCTGAAAAACTGTTCCACCAGCAGCTGTATGATTTGGGAACAGTCAGCTACCCCTGCTCTGGCCTCAGTCTTCATCTGACAGGGTAGGGGCTTGACTGAATAGCCTTCAGCTCTGATCTCCTGTGGTGCTCTTTGCAGACCTTACACTGGTGCGTCCCAAGGCAAATGCTGCAACCAACCTCAGGGCCTTTGCACTTGCTGTTCTCTATACCTGGAAAAAACTCGCCCTAAATATTCTCCTGGTTCACTCCTCATGCAGCTGCTCAGAAGACATCTCCTCCAAGAACCTCCCCCTGCCACCAACAGGCATTCCCTATCCCTCTTATTATGCTCCTTTCTGTGCCACTTACATCCAGGATATTATATATTTGCTTACTGTCTGTATCTTCCAACTAGAATGCAGGCTACTTTGTTGTTTATGTCCCATAAACGCTCCCCAGTACCTCACAGGAATCAGGTAAATATTTGTTGCCTGTGCACCTCCTGTGCTCCAGGCAGAGTGGGAAAGCCTGGTTAACCCCACCACCGCCCACCGTGGAATCCAGCTACATCCCATTTTCAATTTGGCCGCCATGTTTAATCAGCCAAGCTGAGTTGGAGAAAGTTTACAGAATGGGAGTGGGGTGGCAGTAAGCGACAGCCAGACTTCACAACCAAAGTAGGCTGCAAGATTCTATTTGTACCAAATACTATTCATACCTTCCCATCCCGTTCACCAGCTCTTCCTCATGGAACTTACAGAACAAACCACTGCCAAACACCATTGGGTTTAATTACTCAGATGATTTTAATAGTGCACAGGCTTTAATCACAGCCCACGCTGCTGCAGAGAGGGGCTGAAGGCACCTTCCATGACTTTCCCGTCCCCTTTCCACCTCATGGGTTTCTAACGGAGATCACAGTATAGGGGGGTCGATTTAGTCTTGACTCAGCCATAGAAACTCTACCACTAAGGTCTAGGAGAGGCGATTTTAATTTGCCCCCTGCAGATACTGAAGCAGGACCACTCATGCTGGATTTCCTTGACTGCCAAAGGACAGCCCTATCCCATATAAAGGAAGGTCAAGGAAAGTCTGCAGACTGAGACTTTGCTCTTAGAGAAAGTTTCAAAAGGACTAGCAACACGGGAAGGATTTTGCTTTGCCCCCAACCCGAGGGGCATCAAGACCTGGGAGAAGCCACGTGCTGCCTCCTTCTAAGCCCTTTTCAAAGCACGTACCCAGGTGGCAGGAATAAAAGCTGGTTGCCCAGGCTTTCTTTTAATGAAATGAAAATTGAAGTTCAAAAATAACTGTGCAAAGCCTCATAGGGAAATACCAGATGACACAAGGACAATCCAGTGACCAAATGCATAAAAGGTGGCAGGGGTGGGGAGCCCGTATCTAAATCAATAACCAGGTCAGGCGGAGTGAGGGGGTCAAAATAGTAGCTTAGGAGTTGAGAAAGTCGTCCAAGTCCACTTTGGGTGGCTCGGTAAGAATTTCAACTCTGTGGAGCAGTTTCCACACTCCCAACCAAAATGCTACCTTTTAGCAAGTGTGCAGTGATTCCATTTCGAGGAATTTAACCTTCAGGGTTGCTTGCACTTAAATGACATATACGCAGGGAGGATTGTTACAGCTGAGTCTGTAATTGCCGGAGACTGGAAATAACCCCAATCTTCATCAGCTGTGGCCTGGATAAATAACTTGGGCTATGCTGATGCAAATGGAAAATTATGCGGCAATAAAAAGAACAAGGTGACTCTATATGAACTGAAACAGAGCAGTGGACAAGGTATACAGATAAGTGAAAAAAGCAGGACACAGAACAGAGGCACAGTTAGTTGGCATGTGGCTCAAAGCACAGTCTAGAGTCCGGCTGACTCTCTAAGATTGAATTCCAATTCCCTCTCTCTAGCTATGGGACTTTGGGCAGGTTACTTTACATCTCTGGGCCTCAGTTTCTTCATCCATCAAATGGACTCTTAAGAAGCAGCAATATCTCTAAAACACACATTCTCATGGGGCGATATCATCCCCACAAGGGAGCAAAGACTGGCTCAGAGGAAGCAGTGGTGAAAAAAATCTTAGCTATTACAATGGTTTGTGGTCCTCCAAAGCTCAACATTACATGGTCAATCTTATCTCTTGTTATTTAATTTCTCTCACTAGGGAGAATTTAAATTAAATTAAATTAAAATTTTCTTCTTGGGAGGGTACTAGTGAAAAAAAGGTTGAGGAACCGTGACCTAAAGTTCTCAGCAGCATAAGGCAAATGGGGATGACATTTACCTTACAACATGGCTGTGAGGCTTAAACAAAATGAGAGCTGCAGAGGCCGCAGGGCTGTCTTTGCATCCGGGTGCTGAATGCTAATATCAACCCCCATTTCTCAGATGATGAGCCTGAGGTCCAAAGAAGTGATGGGACCAGGCCGAAGGTCAAGAGCAGAGGCAGAATGTTCACCTGGTCTCCCTGACTCAGAGCTTCCACTTAATGCTCTAGTGCGGCTCGGAGGCCACAGGGTCCAGATGTTTATGAAGCTGCCCTGAAATCCACTCTGGTGTTGCCAGGTCAACCCAGGCCCAGATACCCAGATGTGTCTTCACCCATCTGAGCATCAGTGCAAGACGTCGAGTCCAGCCCGGGGACCGCAGTACCAGACGGCCAGGAACTCCCAGCGTGTCCACTGTGAGGAAGGCTCACAGCTGCTCTTCCTCTGCCCTCACGGTTTCCTCTCGTGAGTCCCTTTGGAGACATTTTCAACTGACCTGAGCGCTAAGAACAGCTTCGCCTGCCACGAGCAACGATATGGGTCAGTTATTTGGACACAGAGTGGTGGAAGGGAGTATATTTGCTTTTCCTGCTGGCTGCCCAGAAAGCTCTGAGCCAAATCTCCAGTTCCCGTCCAAGTGAGGTCTTCGTGGCCTGTGTTTTAAGTCAATTCTGACTCCCATTTGAGGCCCCAGCATCGTGTTTCCTTCCTTTGGCCTCATTTTAATTTATGCAATCTTATTTTGCTTTGTTGACTGCCATACACCCTGCCTAGGACAGGGAGGGGTGTAGAGATGAATCAGTACACACACAGAACTCCGAGAGGTTCCAGAAAAAGCCACTACTGGCAGAAGAACTCGTTGGGCTACATCACCCAACTCCCTGGGGCCTTTTGAGGGAGGCTGGGAAAGTGGGAGCAGTCTCCTGGGCCTGGAGTGGTGAGAAGGAGAGGCAGGTAGGAGAGAAGGTCAAGGGAAGGGAAGGGAAGTATGTGTATGAAGAGGAAAAGGGAGCTTTAGTCACGGGGTCTCAACAGGCAGAAACCACAGGTCCCTGGTTCATTCATTCATTCAAGACCTACCATGTGCAAAGCACTGTGTTCCCTAAACGGGATACAATGATGAACTAAAAAATGGCAGGGTCCTTTGCCCTCATGAAGATTATACTTAGTTCAGAAGTCAGCACACTCTACCTGCTGGGCCCAGTCTGGCCTGCCAGCTGCTTTCTGTAAAGTCTGATTGGAACACCGCCCCACCTGCTCAGTTACATGTTGTCTACAACTGCTTTAGAGCTACACCGGCAGAGCCGAGTACTTGTGACAGAGGCCATCTGGCCCACAGAGCTCCAAATATTTACTATCTGGCTCTTCACAGAAAGTCTGCCCACCTCACATTTTATTTGTGAGTATTTAAAAATGTTTAAATCCACAAAAATGAAATTCTGATACCCTCTTGAGACCCCCGTTTTCCCTTCTATTAAACTGGCATGATAAGCATGCCATTGTGGGGATTAAATGGGAGAATGCATGGGAAGCACTCAGAAACAAGCCTAGAACACAGGCGCCCGCAATACTTTTTTATTCTCCTTATTTCTGATATTACAGGGGCTGGAAGAAGAGAAATGACTTCACTCCAACACGTCTTTAAAATACATTCCGCTTCTTCGTCCTGACTCCAGGAATAGGTATGACTAGTTGATCTAAGTAATTCAGGCATTTTTCAGGATATTTTACTCTGTTCTCTTGATTTTAAGACAAACATTTTTTCCCTATTTTAACATTTCTGAAATTAAGGCCTGTCTTATAATCAATGTGTACATATGATTTGTTAATTCTTATTTGTTGCGAACCAACGATGTGGCAGACTCTCAGGATATATGAACAAAACATCTATGTGAACAATACATATATGTACATGTACATACACGGGGGTGTGTATATATGTGTATATATATAGTTCATAAGACATAAAGTCGTGTTCGCATGGAGGTTACATGGGAACGGGGGAGCAAACAGTGACAGCACATAGTAGGTCAGTTGCTAATAAAAGCTACGAAGAAAAACAAAGCAGAGCAGAGGGACAGAGAAGAGTGGCAGTTTTGCAATTTAAAAGTGGCGATGTGGGGATGGCCTCCCCAGAAGACGACCCAAGACAGGGGAGGGAGTGGGCCTGCTGGAATCTGGGGGCACAGGGCTCCAGGCAGAGGGAAGGGCAGGTGCAAGTTTAGGTGCAGAGATGCATATGTGGCAGTGTGTCTTTTGTTCCCCCTCCCCTCACCAAAGCAGTGACCAATGGCTCGCTCTCCTCGGATTACAGAAGGACCATACGTGGACGGGACAGTCGAGGTGTGAAATAATGGACTGGGATTTGGGCTGGGAAGGGGAGAGCAGCCAGCGACTGCAACACATTTTATTTCAGCTGACTCCTGACTCTCAGCTCCTTTGAAACAGCTGACATGTGTTCTTGGCTCTAAACCTGCTGTAAGCCTATGTCCAAATGCGTCACCTGCCAAAAACCTACTAAATCCGCAGGTAAGATTTTTTTTTTTTTCCCAGAAAGTCGTGGGAACTGGATGGGTTGTCATCGAAATTGTAGGACCAGTTGAGCAAGTTTCTTCTTTGCACCTGGCCAGTAAAACTGAGTTAGAAGGTGTCTGTTTCCACAGAATGTTTGCAGAGCACTCAAGACAAGTAAATCAAAGTGTGCACATATCCCCCAACTTTGCAGAGACAGAGGAAAGGACGGGGTAATGAGGTCATGGCTCCAACGTTCTTCTGCAGGGATTCTCGGTCGGCAAACTCACCGAGAACAAAGCCACAGGCCCAGAAAAGGCAGGGTCATGGCATCTGGGTGGCCACGAAGCCTTGACCCCAAAGCCCATGTGCATGTTTGCAGTCACACTTCCTAGTGTCTCCCGCGGTCACACCCAGAGACCCTGCACATTCCCCCTGTTGTACAGGGAGGTGCTGACTCCGAAGCTCGTTCAGTTCCCTACATCCAGATGCCCTGGCCTTGACCAACCGGGACAGGAGCGCAGCTCATTCTCAGATTGGGGTTCAAGTTCACGTGTCCAACGTGAGTATAAATCTACGGTTACTAATCTAACCACTTTCTCTGATTTCTAAAAAAATGTCCTTCTGGATGCTTGATGACAGCAGATGAGAATGTGTATGTGAGTGTGAATGAGAGGACAGGAGAGGAAGGCTGGGGAAGGGAGATAAATACGTCTGAGAAGCAAGTGCACTGAGAAGGACGCTGCAGAAGGGAGGAGAGGGCGGAGTCAGCAGGAGTAGGTGCGGGGGGAGGGGCCTTCAGTAGACAGGCAGAGAGCTCTGTCGCACCCTCATAACTCCTTCAGGTATCACAAACCACAGCACAGCACAACAATCAATGATGATAATGACGATGCCATTGAGAACACTTTGCATTTTGTTCTTCAGACCATGTTTGATAAAGCATAGATGTGACACATCCTCCGTGGGGACAAGTCAACTAAATCGTGTGTGTGTGTGTGTGTGTGTGTGTGTGTGTGTGTGTGAGACTTATAGGGGTCAGCTTTTGTTCTCTGGAACATTTATTTAAAATACAGAATACCTTTCTGCTGAACAGATGAGGTATTGCTCTACTAAAGCAACACCCTAGGCTCTGGCTTCCGGACAACTTTTATTTCCAGATGAAAAGAGCCAGGTCTGGAGCCCACCCGTGTGAGAAACAGTCAGTCCTGTGTGCTGACCCCCTTCCCGCAGACCAGACGCTTGGGCAGCCTCGGGGAGCCTGGGCGGGGGTGTTAACTCACTGCTTCTAACCTGACTGTGACTCACCCATCACTCCTTCGGCCTCGGGTAAGGCTAACTTTGGGGGATGGGGTGCCCTCTCCAGCTGGGGAAAACTGCCGTGTTAAGCCCCTTCCCCGACACACGCAGAGCGAAGTACACCTGAGCCAGGAAACAACTATAAAGTCAACCCCGAGGGCCTTTGAGAAGCAAAGGGCAGCTGAAAGCTCTTCATTCTCCTTTCCATGCGGGCGTCATTTCCAGAGTAACTTACCAAGTGCATTCTTCTATTAGGAGGTTACGTACAGCGGTTTCCCCCAAAATGCATGTTAAAATCCAAACCTCGCAATGGGATGGTTTTAGGAAGTGGGGCCTTGGGGAGGTGATTAGGTCATGAGGGTAGAGCCCCCATGAATGGGATTCGCGACCTTATAAAAGGGACCCTAGAGAGTTCTTGCCTTCCTCCTGCCACGTGAGGACACAATGAGAAGTTGGCTGTCTGAAGCCAAGAAAAGGGAAACTGACCATGTTGGCACCCTGATCTCAGACTTCCAGACTTCACAACCGTGAGAAATAAATGTCTGTTGTTTATAAGCCACTGAGTCTATGGTATTCTGTTGGAGTAGCCTGAGCTAAGGTGGGGCGGGGATACATCCTATGTGTATTTGAATGAAGAGCATTCAAATGCAGGTCACTGAGGAGGGAAAACGAGTGAAAGAATAGGAAAAACGTGAGGGAAGTAAAGAGAGAAAGAATGAGAGAGGAGAGAGAATATACAAGATAGAACAAAAATTCAGACCACACAGGATTTTTGCTGACTTTTCAACCTAAACCCCACGTAAGATACAATTCCACTGTACATGTGTGTTTCACTTTATGCGGTAGATGCTCTTCTGAAAAATTGGATATGAACTGAATTTTTAAAAAGTCCTCTTTGTATACATCTTTGAAAGCTCACAACTTGAAGGTATCCATCTGTCTCAGCCCATTTGTGCTGCAATAACAAAATACCATAAATGGGGTGTCTTAAATAGCAGACATTTATTTCTCACAGTTCTGGAGGCTGATGAGTGTGAGATCAGGGTGCCAGCGTGGCCAGGTGCTGGTGAGGGCCCTCTTCCTGGCTTGCAGATGGCAGCCTTCTCACTATGTCCTCACATAGTATCTCTTCTTTTACTTACAAAGGCACAAATCCCATCTTGGGAGCTCCACCCTCATGACTTCACTGAACCATAATTACATCCCAAATGCCCCACCTCGAAATACCATCACATTGGGTGTGAGGCCTTTGACATACGAATTTGCAGGGGGCTGGGGTTACGAAGGTTTAGCCTCTAACACCATCTCCAAACCCACTCACAAAGACAAGGGTCCTCTGGGAAAATGAACACCAGTTCCCAGCCTCTAAAGCGTATCCTTTTGGTAAGTGTTGAGTTTCCAAGTCTTGAATGTCCCTACATTCATGAAACCAAAGGGTATTAGAGGCATGTATTCCAGCCTCCTCATTATACAGAGGAAGAGTCTAAGGCCCAGAGAGGCAAAGTTACTCGACCAAGGTCACACAGATGAAGTGAGTCATAGCTGAGTCTCGAACCTGAGAGTCTGGTCTCTTTGGCGGTACACGTTCGGGTGGTTACTCACTTGTGCTGCCTGAAATAAGTGGGCCAGTGCCTGGGGCTTGGGAATCCGTTAGTTATATGAGCCTGTAGTTTTAACATCCTATTTTCTAGCAGTCAAAACTACATCACCAGGGTGTTTCTCTTTTTCATTGCAGCAGTCATCTCTATTTTATGTATATTTCACAGTGAAATGATTTAAATCAAATGAGCTTGGGCACAGAGGAAATTTGACCTGAAAGAGGGTTTTTGTGGCAGAATGATAGCCAGCAGATAGTTATTTCCTGGCTTTCTGAGGCCAGTAACATCCCGGTGCAAGGGGATCCATCAATACATCTTTCATAAGGGCTTCTCTGAACAGTGAGGTAGAAAATCTTTCCAATGACTCCAGCCCATTTGTAACTTTGCCCTGAATAAAAGAAGGGATTGATCAGGGCTTGGACTGCTTCCATGCCCAGGGGCCTTCCTGCGCTCTTGGAGGCAGAGTCTACAAATGGAATTCAACTGGGCAATTGCTCCTGGAGGGAGTGCCCAGGAGGGGCAAGCATGGCCTCTGAAGAGTGGGCAGTGATGGGTTGATGGTGCTCAGCCTCGGTCTGCTGGGTCTGCAGAGGGACTGATGCCTGGAAGTGTCTAAAATAAAGAGGCTTGAAAGGGATCACAGGAAAGGCTTGCCATTGGGAGTTCAGAAAGAGCAGATCTGCTTCCCCTCTTGGTGATCACCAATGGACGGTCGGCGTAATACAGCCTCAGCGCGCCCATCAGCCAGTCCGTTGGCACCCCTTAAGAATCCACAATGGGCTGGGCAGAGTGGGAGAGCCCGAAGGCTCCAAAACAGGGCAAAGGGGTGTAGGGGGTTGAGAAGGATGGCCCATTCCTCCAGACGCTTCCATGACCCCAAGCGCCCAAAATGGCGGCCGATGTCCTGAGCCATTGGCTGGGAGACCAGGAGGCCTGAGATCAGTCTTAGATGAGGTTACTGGCTAACTATCACCCCTTGAGCAGCTGACTTCTCCCTCTGGGCAGTGCTTTCCTTTCCTACACAACTGGCGTGAGGCTGCTTATCTTAGGGCAGTGGTTTTCAATTTGCGGGCTGGGGCGATTTTACCTCCCAGGGGACACTTGGAACTGCCTGGAGACATTTTTGGTTTTCACAACTGGGGGAGGTAGGGTGGGCGGCTACTGGCTTCTAGTGGGTAGCTAGATGCAGCTAAACCTCCCACAATGTACACAACCCCCTTGCCCCCGCACAACAGAGAAAGATCCAGATCGGAATACCAGCAGTGTGCCAGAGTTGACAAAACATGCCGTAAAAGTTGCCTGTGTGACGTCCCCAAGACTATGAAAGATGGGCACAGACCAGGGCCAGGCCCAGCACAGACCCAGAATGAAGGGCGCTCCTGCCCTTCTCCTCTTCAGAGCTCTTCCTCCTGACCGTTCCGGTCCCCACCCACCCCCTGTAAGGTGAGGGTAGGACTCCACTAGAACCGCCACTTCTCGCTTGGTTTCTCTACGGTGGCTGAGGGTGCAGAGAAGACGGCAGCTCTATCTGCCTCCTCACAGGCTGGCTTAGTCCTAAGACACCTGCCCACGCTCTTGCAGACCAGCCCAAAGACCACCCCCATCCCAAGCTTCTTTCCCACTTCCTGGGCATGTGAACTTGACTGAGATCCTTCTCTCATCCAAGCGCTCATGTTGGGATAAATGGGATTATAAAACCTAATTCATGTCAGAGTTGCCATGAGGTGTAGAAATCAGTATCCTTCCCACTGCCTGGCACACGGATGTTCAGTATATGGGATTCATTATTTTCTGTGGGGAAAAATGCCTATTTCCTCTAAGTGTCATGAGAATTAGAGGTAAAATAGGAAGAGTAGTTAGCATGGTGCCTAATGCCATGACTGATGCTGAGTAAACCTGGGTGGATGGAGACAGGGGAATGAAAACGTGAATGACCAAAAAAAAATGAAGGTTCGTGGAAAAGCAAATCTGCAACGCGGAGCCTAGCATGAAGGAGAGCTCAAAAGACATCTGCCCAGTGGGGAGGAGGGGCCGGGGAGGCTCAGGGAAGCACAGGGGTCTACAACGGGGTTTCTCAACCTCAGCATTACTGACGTTTGCGGGCAGACGGTTCTCTGTGGTTGGGGGGCTGTCTGTGCACTGCAGGACGTTCAGCAGCTTCCCGGGCCCCCACCCACTAGATGCCAGCGGCATCCCTCCCTCTGCATCCTGCAATGGAGACAACCAAGACTGTCCCTGGCCTTTGCCAAACATCCCCCGGGGGGCACAAGGGCCCTCTGGTTGAGAACCACTAGTGTGAAGCACCCGACACACAGTGGGCCCTCACTCAGCAACTACTTGTTGGAAGAAGGCAGGGGCAGAGGAGCGAGGGCACAGCACCGAGCCGCCCCTGCTTGCCTTGGCTGCTTCAGCCCGGCTCTCATTCATGATGAATGCGTGGAGAGAGGCTGTCCAGGGCAGACACCAGCTCAGTTTCTCTGAAACAGTCGGCTGCTACGAGAGTGCATCGTTTGTGCTCTGCCTTGTGAAGGGGAGACTTTTCTGAGAACCTACTTTTCCAGCCCTGAAGATTTCATGTGGCTATCGTAGTAAACATCCCCGCCACTCAACCTGCCTCTCGTTCCTCTCCCTCCTAAGTGATTCTTTCGAAGCACTTCTCGTCCCAAATGGTTTAATGTTCCTATTTTGTGGATGAGCTTCTGCAGTCGAGAAGATGAAGAGGAATGGAGTTAAGCTGCAGGTCTGTGGTTTGGGCTTAGAGGTGGCAAAACCCGCGCTTCTCTTTAGCATCTGAACAAAACCTTTCAGAGGATGCTTAGGGAGGCTACGGAGAGAGAAAGCAAAGTGCAAAGGGCACAGGTACATGGGTGGAGGGACCCCAGGGAAAAAGGGTAGCAGGGGAGAAAAGTCATGTGAGCTCAAAGGCAGCTGGGCTTGGAGGCTGGTGGCAGGGCATAAAGATGGAATTAGATTGAAACTTCCGGGATCTGCCTTTAGGAATGAGCTGCAACCGAAATGAATTACTGGACACTTCCTCTTTCTCTCATCCCAACTCCAATCCTTTGCCAAGTCCTAGGTCTCCCTTGGCCCCATCCACTTCTCTCCAGCTCCCCCATCACCTGCACCTGATGAGAACTGCAGGTTCCTGACTGAGCCCCTGCATGTAACTCACCCGCCCATCCATCCCTTTTCCCCGCCCCCCGGCAGCCAGAGCAATCCTTTGAAAAGACAGATCAAATGCTACTCCTTCACTTAAAATCCTTCCATTCTCCTTATTTTTCTTAGGACAAAGATGGAATTCTGACTGCAGGCTGCAGAGCCCTGCTAGATACAGCCCCTACCCACCCTCCCCTTCCCTTCTCCACTCTCTCCTGCTTCTTAGCTTTCTCTCCAGTCATTCATTATGAGTTGGAATGAGTTCCCACTGAGCCTAAGACCTTTGCACATGCTGCCTCCTCTTCCTCAGTTAATCCTTACCCAGTCTACACTTCGTTGTTTCAGCTTACATGTCACCTCCCCAGGGAAACTCTGCTGACCCTCCCTGGTCAGGTCCTGCAGCGGAACCCCTCACGACACTCAGCCTTTTTCTCACTGCACGTATCACTGTCCTGCTCAATGAACTGACATCTTTCCCCAAACAGACGATGGCACTGTCTGAGGGCAGAGTGGGAATCTATTTTGCCCACTAACGTGACTTTGCTCTACTCAGTTTCAATAAACGTTTGCAGAATAAATAAGTGCATAAATAGGGGGAGGAAGAGAGAGGCTTGCTCCAAGTGTAGACAAAGAGTGTCCCTTTCAGGGATCACATCCCATGGCTCCACTCCCAGACGCCATTAGGATAGAAAGGGGGCCGGGCAGAGCGTGGTGTCTGCCTGCCTGGATGGTCTGTGGCCAACCCTTCCCTCCCCACTTTGCAAGCTTCCCTCTTCCAGCTGCAGCCACATGAGGACGGGTCCTGGCTGCCTGCCCCCCGCCCTCCATGAGAAGACCCGCCCCTCAGTCCAGGATCACCAGCCCCTGCAAATCCACCCGCTGTTTCAACAACAAATTGCCAAGTTCCTACTGCCTGGGCAGTGGAAAGGAGATGTGGACTGTGGCCTCCAGGAGCCCAGCAGCAACTGCATCACCTGCGGGCTGGTTTGGAAATGCAGACTCCCAGGCCCCACCCCAGACCAGCTGAATCAGAATCTGCGCTTGACCAAGAGCCGGGTGTGATTTGCGTTGAAGTGTGAGAAGCTCGGGGCTAGAGCAGGTTCCTCAGAGCCACCTGGGGTGTTCGTTCAACCATGGATCTCCCTACCCCACCCCGCACTTTCTGATGCAGGAGGTCTCTGGGGCGTGGCAGGGAAATCTGCATTTGCCTCAGGTTCCCAAGTGATGCTGACGCCGCCTGTCTACCCAGGACCACGTTTTGAGAACAACTGCTTTAGAGCCTTGTGCGGGTCCAGGCAGAGGTCACGGGGGCCCAGGAAGGTCTTCTGAAAGAGGCAAGTGTGAGCTGGAGCGCACTGGACAAGAAGGGTTTGAGGGGCATTCCAGACAGAGGGCGCTGCAGGAGGGACACTCAGCAGCACGAAGCCAGGTGTGCACAGGGAATGTCCTGCATCAGCCAGGCGAAGGGAGCGGGCGAGGGGAGAAGGGGAGGGAGCCTGGAGGCCACAGAAGCTCTGCTTCCTCTTGGCCTGTAAGCTCTCTCGTGGGCCAGCGCCGGAAAGGATGGACTGAACTGTCCTCAAATTATCATCCTTGTCCTCATCCTCACACCAAGCCTGTCCTAAGGCTATTAACATACTTTAACATATTTTCCTTTCTTTCTTTTTCAACTTTTAAAAATAATTATAGACTCACAGAAGTTGCCAAGATAGTCCAGGGAGGTCCATGGTCCCTGGCCCAGCTTTCCCCAAAGGTGACATCCTATGTAACTGCGGTGCAATATCAGAGCCAGACAATGAACATCAGTCCAGCACTGTTAACCAGACCACAGACCTTAGTTTTCAGATCTTCCTTGCACTCACTTGTGTGTGTACGTGTGTATTCACTATCGATTCCTCCCAACAACCCTATCAGAATCTCATGTTGCAGATGAGGAAACTGAGGCACAGAGAGAATAAAGCAACTTGCACAGGAGGGGCAGGGGGCAGAAATATTAATAAATTCCGGAAGTTTGGCTCAAAGCCGACACTCATTATTGCTTCTCTGGCAAGTTCTGATATTTACGCAAGCTCTCAGGGATCAGGGATGTTTCTGGGGCTATCCATATCTGAAAACGACTGCTGGGTGGCAAATGGAGGCTGCAGGCTCGTCCTGAAGGACCAGGTCCTCTGGGAAAGAGCCCACTGGCAGAGGCTGAGTGGAGAAGCTGGGGGAGAGGGCTGCGGCCACAGATGGCCTGTCCCATTGGCTCCTAGGCAGTCTCGCTCCGGCTCAAAGGTGCTCCTCTCTGCCAGGTCTGCCCCCAGGTACCTGGTCTGGTGATGTTCGCCAGGCTGGCCTGGGCTGTCTTGCCAACATCAGGACCAGACAAAAACCTGCTGTTCCATGTCCCAGCCCCTGCCCTGGCGCCTGGCAACCCCACACAGGCCTGCTTGTGAGGGCAAGAAGCAGGAGGCTGGGCTGCTTGGCCAACCTCTCAGCCCCTGGCTGCTGGGGTTAGGGTGGGGGGCAGGAGCGGAGAGAGGGGATACACAGCGAGGCCTTACAGCACGGAACAAGGCCTCCCTCACCAGCCAGGCCTCCAGACACCGCCTCATGACCACCGACCTACCAGACAAAGCTCCCCTTTGCTGCTGACTTTTATGGCATGTGGGGCCCCTTGGAAGGAAGCGTTCGTTGTGCTTACAGATCTGTAAGGATGATCTGTGTGTGTGGACAGGGACTGCCCAGACCCACGTACGCTGCTTGGTTTCTGGCCAGATAGGTGGGGCTGTGGGTGAATTCTTTCCTTCTTCAACTCGGTGCTCTGTTCATGTCGCTATAATGCTATCAGTGTAGTTAGGTAGAAAAGGTTTCTTTTCATTAAGAAAAAAAAAAATTCAAACCATATGGGAAAAAAAGTTTGAAAAACTCCACTACGGCATTGGGAACGAGTTTGCGTCGATGTGGAGCAACTACTGTCAGGGCCCGATCAAGAAGCTCCTCTCTTAACCTCTCTGAGCCTCAGTTTCCCCAACTGGAAAGTGTGCATCAGGCTGGAAGGATCCACCCTAGACTGTTAACCCACAGAGCTCTGTATGGGAGAGAGTGGGATTGAGCGGGCAGGGTTAAGCGGGGGGGGGGGGGGGGGGTCTTTTACTTCTCTTCTGTCCAGAGATTCGAAGTGCAGCCCCAGACAGGGTGCATCACTGAGTCATGGTCATTGATCCGCTGTAGGAGAGCCGGGAGCACCAGACAGGGCTTGTCCAGCCAAGAGAACATGGAAACCCAGTTGTCTGAAAATGTTCTATGGGTCAAAGCAAACTTGTTGATTCACTAGTTACTGGTTTTGATTTCTAAATAACCCTTTTCCAGGAACCATTTCAGGAGCTCTCCGTAACCCTCGGACCAAGAGATTCAGAGAAAGTTCTGCAGTGACAGGACCTGGGGTAATGAATGGCGGCCCTAGAGTGTCACCCAGCTTCCCACTCTCTGGCAAGGAACCCGATGGGGCTCTGACTTCAGAAGCCTCCGGTTCGTCACCCACACACCAGCACCTCGGGTGCTGCAGGAGAGGAAAAGTCGGCCCACCCCAGCTGCACCGGCTGTGTCAAAGTCATTTTTAGAGCCCCCTAGAAACTACTAGATTCGACATCCCAGAATATGCATCGCGGGTCCCCTCAGAGTGCTAGAGGGTTCCCTCTCCCACCCAACGCCAACAATTGTTTCTCCATGAATGGCATCAATGGGCCTGCTCTCCAAAAGAACCCATACTAGGGGGGAAATGGACACACCGTTAGGTTACCACAACACGTGAAACCAACTTACAAGTTACACCTTCCCATTCCAAAAAAAGGCAGGCCTGCGATGAAAGACACAGAAGCCAGACGATGACTGCACTAGAGACAGAAAATCAATAAACACAGTGATGAAGGGGAAACTTTACAAACAAAACCTAACAGAATGATTACGACTGACATTAGATGAGGCTCTGAGCTTCCTGGCGGCCAAAGCAAAAAGGGATGCCTTGTCTTATATAACTCGCGATCCGATAACCTGGGAGCTTAGGCAAAGAAAAGAGAAAAGCTCAGACCTGGTGTGATGTGCCTACAGGGAGGGAGGAGACAGTAGGTGATGAAGTCCAGAGGTTAGTGGCAGCCTGGCCAAGGATGCGCCTTTGGCTTATACTCCAAGTGGCATGAGAGCCACTGGAAGGCTTTGCGCAGAGGCATGACCTCATCTGACTCGTGATTTAAAAGAGCAGCTCTGGAAGCCGTGCTGAGCATATCTGTTGAGGGGAGGGGGGTGGGGGAGGGAAGGGAGAAGGAGGGAGGCAGATGTGGAGGCTAAAGCAAACTGCGGGCAAGAGACGGTGCAAACCCTTAGAATAAAACCATGCTACTTCCTGGGACCTACCAGGCTTGGCGTGCTCTGAACTCACCTCTCCATTTAACCCCAACTCATGCCTCTTTCCTTCCGTCCCCTCCCTTCCACTACCTTGATCTCCACCCATTTCTTGTCCTGTGTGTTTATCACTTTGGGCATTTGTGCACCCTCATCCTTTGCATCTCAGCTCAAAGTCAGCCCCTGGAGAGCCCTTTCCCAAGCTCTTATCACATGTAGGACCTCCCTCAATTCCAGACCTGTTCTCTTCTTTCCTAGCACCCAGTCACAGCGGGTCATTGTGATCTCCACCAGGACATCTGGTAT
This sequence comes from Balaenoptera acutorostrata, assembly GCF_949987535.1. NCBI lineage: Eukaryota > Metazoa > Chordata > Mammalia > Artiodactyla > Balaenopteridae > Balaenoptera > Balaenoptera acutorostrata. Next base: position 24,985,828 of record NC_080078.1, read on the forward strand.
CTCATGAAGATCAAGACATGCCTTCCACTGCATTTCCTCCAGCATCACAGCCCCGGACCTGACACATAGCAGGTGCTTAATAAATTCTGGTGAATAAGTGAGCCCTATGAGGTAGACAGAGAATGATTCCTAGATTAGGAAACAGAAGCTCACGAGGTCACCAACCTGTTGGTGGTTCCCAGGTCTGCCTCCAGGGCCAGGGGCCTTGATCCTTCCCTCCAACTGCTCTGGACTCAAATCAGAAGATCTGGCCCTGATGTTACTCTGCAAGATTCTTACCACTGAATTAAATCAAGATCTTTGTGCTCTGACCCGGGGCCAACAAGAATGTGATGACGACCTGCAAAGTTCCCAGAAGGGGGTTAGGAAGTTGCAGCCATACCTGGGTCAGGCCCCAGCAGAGTGCGAGAGCAAAGAGGGATTAGGCAGGATCCCACCTGGCTGGCGGGCCATACTGCCGCCATGTTCCACTACTCCCAACACAAGCTGTCCTCCCTGAAGCACACAGCCTTTATCGGATCAGTTTTCTAGGCTGCGGCAACCAAACAGTGGAATCCACAGGAAATTAAGCTTATTGACTCAGTCTTTGGATACCACGCGGAGAAGAGATACTTACACATGTCATCTGGGCCTGGGGTGCTGTAGGTTATTGGCAGCGGGTATGTACTGAGTTTTGAATGACAGCTGGGGGTGGGGTGGGCGTGGGACACAGTTACCCTGCTTCCCCACTCCATGCAGATTTCTGAGTCGGGGTCCCTTCTCCTGAGGCCCTGTTTTACCTCTACTTGGCTGGCTTGGAGAGTGGAAGGATTTGGGATAAAGCTAATTTTCCACAGAACCTGGTATCTGAAAGAACTGACTTTTAAGCTCCAGGCAGATTTAATGGGCATCTCATCGCTGGCAGCGATGAACTGTGATGGGATTCCATTTCTAGGTGTTTGCCTCGTGCCATCTCTTCATGGTTCTTTGAGCTGTAACTTCTTAGGTCATTTAGGACTGGAGAGAAAAGGCAACCTTTGAGATTCATGGCATATACTCCAGAGGTCTGGGGAATGAATGTCCAAATAAGAAGTAACCATAAATAAATAATGAAACAAATAGTTAATATTTAGAGGACCTAGCACACGTGCCAGACACCATATGGATATTTATATGCAGTATCCCATTACCCTCATGTGTTCTTTTGTAATTAAAATAAAATCCCAGCTCCCTATCACAGCCTGCAAGGTCCTATGGGATCCGACGACTGCCCACCGCCCCCCGGCAGCTCCTCCCTCCTCCCCTCACTCATCACCATGTTTTAACCACCAGGCCAAGCTCATTCCTTCCTCAGGACATTTGCACATTTCACTCCTCTGCCTAGAGTACTATTCCCTACATCCCTGAATGTCAGTCTGATTGATTCTCATCATTCAAAGCTAGGCTTAAATACCACCTACCCCACACAAGCCATTAATCCACCTCATCTCTCTTTTTTTTTTTTATAGCACCTTACCACATCCCTGAAGTTTCTTATTTATGACTTTGCTTAGGTGTTCATAGTCTGTTTCTGCTTATTGAACTCCATGAAGTCAGGGACCTTGGACTCCCAGTACACCCAATGCCTAGAACGATACCGACACACAGTAGATACTGAATAAATACTCCAGGAAAGAATGATAGGGAAAGTGGAGCCTGGATTTGGTTGATATCACTCCAAAGCTTGAGTTCTTAACCACTGGGCCACACTGCCTCAGCACAGGACATCCTGCTAAGTCTGCTGGACTTCCAAAGACATCACCATGTTCCAAAGACACGCTGGTGCATGTGGCTTTGGTGGGGGGGTAGGGGTACCTTTCACCAGAAGGCTGAGATCTTATTTTGTTTTGTAAACCACTGCCTAAGAATCACCTTGGCTCCTATGTCAATACTTCCTTAACATACGGGGTCAGGGGCTCCTGGCTTGGTTCTAGCTAGAGGTCCCTTTCCTGCATGATAGGACCAAGTTGGGTACCAGGAACTGTGGATACCTGGCAGCACGGATACACAGGACCGACTATAAGTTATAAGCAGATTTTCAACTGCGTGCAGGGCAGGCGCCTCTAACCCCCAAGTTGTTCAAGGGTCACCAGTACATTGGCGTCTCTAGCGGGGGGCGCAGGCATGAGTTTTTTATCCTCCCTAGGTGATTCCAGTGCAGAGCTGAATTCGAGAACCACTGCAAACTCCTCAAGCTGAAAGGGCCTCAAAACCATCTGTTGTATACTCCCTTCTCCAATAGATTTTTACCATTTTTATCCTAATATCCAATGATCATTCCCAAAGTAACAGCTAGTCTACTTATTCTCTTTTTCTCTAGAGCAGTGGTTCTCAGCTGGGGGCAACCTTGCCCCACAGGGGTATTTGGCAATGTCTGGCACCCTCTGGATATCACCCCTCAGGGGAGAAGGACGGTACCAGCACCTAGTGGGTAGAGACCAGGGATGTTGCTAAACACCCCACAGCACACAGGACGCCACTAGAGAAAAGACTTATCCAGCCCCAAACGGCAATAATGTCGAGGTTGGGAAACCTTGCTATAGAGATACCCTTTCTGTGGGTGTGGGGAGGACAACAGACAATGATAAGAAAGAAGAAAAATCCAAGGGAATTTGTCATTACCGAATATCAACCTCGAGCTGTGTGCCAAGCAGATGTCTCATGAATAATGACAATAGCTACTAGTCTCTGAGTATCTACAACAGACTACAAGAGGACTAAACCACAAGGCAAAGTCCCCACTTCATCCAAAAGAAAGCAGGGACAGCAAGGGCAGGTAACCAGGCTAAGGTCACAAAGTTTGCACACAGCAGATCTAGATTTTAGCCCATTTTGTTTGATTGCAAAGTCAAGGCTGCCCTGGCTTACACTTCCTGAGCCTCACCATATGTCAGGCAATGTTCTGAATGCTTAACATGTATGATCTTAATCTCCACAACAACAGTGTGAACTAGATACTACCATGGTTATCATCATCATCCCCATTTTACAGCCTGGAAACACTGAGGCAGAGTGGGGTGAAGTGACTTGAAGAATTTCACACAGCTCGTAAGTAGCAGAGGTGGGATTTGCAACCAGGGAGCTTGTATCCAGAATCTGGCTCATTACCACCATACTACTGCCTCCAAGAAAATGATGAAAAGGAAGGATCAAACTCCTCCCTGCCTCAGGACCTTTGCATAAGCTGTTCCTTCTGCCTTAAACACCCTTCCTCTGGTCTCTGGGTTCAGCTAACTCTCTTTCCCCATTGGCACTCAGCTTATATACTTCACTTCTCTGGGATACCCTCCCTGACCCTCAGAACAGGTGAGTTACCTCTGTTAAACGCCCTCCTAGGTCTCCTTCACAGCATTTCACAGTTTACAATGAACTAATGACTCGTGCAAGTGTTTGATTAACTTCGGTCTCCTCCTCTAGACTACAGACTCTGTGCAGACAGGGACTGTGCCTGCCTTGATCAGAGCTGTAGCCCGGGCACCTGGCATGATGCCTGGCACAAAAGAGGTGCTTAAGAAAAGCTTGTGGTTGAATGCATGAAGCAGAGGACCAGAAGCCAAAACAACAGCTGGTACCTGACCTGTCCATTTCCCCATCCCCAGAGAGGGACAGAGCCATCTAGCGGGGCCTGTCCAAACGCCTCCAGGACAGGGCAAGGCTGAAGAGCACACCAGGCCAGCCGGCAGTGGGGGTCATAAACCAACTTGCCGGAGCCATTTCTTCTTCATGGTGGCTGGTCTTTATCATTTTCCAATCAACGCTGGTTGAGTTCTAATTGATTCTCTCTGATATCCCTCTCCAGAAGGGAGAAAGGCTCTGTTTACTGGGGCAGAGCGTAGAGGACAGGCCTTTTCTTCCTGCTGTATTTAATGCTGCTGCTAATCACGGAGATTAGACTAAAACAATTACAACAGCTAATTAAAGAACAATGCAGTTTTTGGCATCTTCGCACAGACTGCGCCATTGGGAATTCCTAACTTGGGCAAAGCAGGGATAATTAAAACCCCTGCCCGACTCCCCCCACTCCAGCAGCTGGATCACGCTGATTAAACTGCAAATAAAACAGATGAAACCAACACTTTGTAGTCTATCCAATTTCACTTAAAAGGGCTTTTAACTGATTCATAAACAGAGAAGCCGTAAACAGCAAATTATTTAACTAAAGCCAGTTATTTTGTCATTGCTTTATTCCTAGCACTGGCCTTGTGCGTGTCATCCAGGGGACATCAGGCTGGTGGAGTGTGAGGCCCCACATTCCAAAGCGTGATGTCACTCGCTCCTGCTCACCAGCAGCAAGACGTCACCAACGTGCAGCTGTCTTCTCTGGGTTTGGAGCCCGCTGAGAAAAAGATCAGGTACTGCATATGCCCCCCACAATGCCCAGTTAGCTCTTGACTCTCCATCAAGGAAGGATGGCAGGGATAGAGAAGGTGACAAAGTGTAGCTAACGTGAAAAAAAATGTGCAGCTGTAAAACACATTGAAGTTATTCAGAGACGGCCAGCTTCAGATCTAAAATGCAACCAGTATCTACTAAATAAGAAAAAGCCTCGTTCTCCAGCTGTGGGAAGATGTGTCACAACAGCTGGATGAAAAAGCATGTTTGCTTTACACAGAGCCACTCTGAGACCCCAGTTCAGACACACTTGCCAACTCATTCTAACAAGCGTGGAACTGGGGTTTGCCAGCATCCTCCTCCCTTGTTACCAGGAGATAAGAGGGGGAGAAATGAGAAGAAAAAGCGAGAAGAAGAGGAAAAGGCAGGAACAGAGAAAATGAAAGACATCCTCAATGTGAGCAGCAAAAAGGGACAGAAAAAGACAAAAAAGACAGCAAGAGAGCAAACCCAGGAATTTTAAAAGCCCGTACCGCACGTGTGGTTAGGATCAGAGAGGGAGCGTCTGCCCTCCCTGTGCTGGAGCCTGGGCGCTGGCTGGGTTATGTAGCAATGCTTCTCCATCCCGCTGGGATGAAAGGTCTTTTTCCTCCTCTCTATCTCAGACTGATGGCTTTGTAAAATAAAACAAAAAATGAAGTATCGAAAAAAAAGAGATGCTTGGCCATGCTTGGGTGCCAGGCAATGCCCAATTACTATAAAAGTTTCTAAAAGCTTGCCCTCAGTTTCTGAAGCTGTCTCAGCACAGACGGTGACAAACAAACGCTTCGTGACTGGCCCTGACCCATGGACCTCACTTTGAGGAGCTCTTTTCCCACAGTCACTGGGAATGCACTTAATCAGATTCATAATATTCTATGTAATGTTCACCACATGTTGTTCAGCGACAAAAAAAATGCAGGCTTTCAAATGCATACAAATGTAGGAAACCAAGACCAGAAAGAAATGCCCCAAAGATTATATTTCGGGATGATGATTTTACTTCTTCCTTTCTCTCCACCTTTTTCAAGCTTTTTAAATAAAACACCATTTTTTTTTGACATAAAAAAGAATCAAAGTGATTTTTATTAAAGAATATTCCATCTATGAAGGCAAGGGAATAAGATGCTTTATCATAAGACATAGTTATTTGTGTATAATTATTTATGTATGATGTTATAATAAGTATATTAATTATTACATAAAATAGGATAATACTGTTCAGTAAAAGTTACATAACTGCATGCAGACACACAATGGAGTTTTATACAGCCAATAAATATGAGGTTTACAAAGAATACTCTATGATTTAAGGAAATGCTTTTGCAATTTGGTTGAACATCAAATTGCCAATACAGTATTCAACCCTTTTTGATCTACAAAAACAGCAATTTCATATGGTCTAACCTAATATAATGTTAAACGGAATGTAAAGGTTCAACGAATAGACTTAGAGATCAACTATTAAAAAAATGTGCATGCATGGAAAAGAAGATAGGAAAAAATACACATAAACTGTGGCATGGTGATTTTTTTTTCTTCTTGGTCATTTTCCAAATTTCCAACCATGAGAATGTATTACTTTTGTAAGCAAGAAAGAAAATGCCATTCAAATTTTTAATTCAGGGAAATTGCTAGCATTTTTGAATTTTGTCCTAATTTTTATACTATCAATAAGAATTCCATTATACCACTTTCGAATGTTAGACAAAACTGGTTACTTACTCTGTGTGCATGTGTGTTGGGGAATGGGGGATAAATGGCAAATTTAAATTCATCAGTATTAACTGCTTAGATTATTATTAAATTCGCTTATCATCCCTAATCATGAACTGGGCAGGAAGCACTGCCTCTGTGTAGGAGAAAGGGGCTGTAATCACAAGGGACCTGAAGATCGGGGGTCCCACATCTCTGAATCTGCCATCCATTGCCCTGTTTCCTTGGGCAAGTCACTTCCATTTTTGTTTTGGCCTCAGTTCCTCCATATTTAAAATGAGGGGTTTTATATGATATCACTTATATGTAGAATCTAAAATACGACACAAATGAACTTACCTATGAAACAGAAACAGACTCACAGATATAGAGGACAAACTCGTGGTTGCCAAGGGGGGAGGTGGGTGGGGGAGGGATGGATTGGGAGTTGGGGATTAGCAGATGCAAACTATTATATATCGGATGGATAAACAAGGTCCTACTGTATAGCACGGGGAACTATATTCAATATCCTGTGATAAGCTACAATGGAAAAGAATATAAATATATATATGTATAAATGAATCACTTTGCTGTACAGCAGAAATTAAACACATTGTAAATCAAATATACTTCAATAAAAAATACATTAAAAATTAATAAAATGACGGGTTTTGGAAGGCTGATCTTGAAGCTCCTTCCAACTTTGATATTCCATGATCCTATTCCACAGTGGCCAAAATCGGCTACGTATCTTGCAGGGCCCAGTGCAAAATGAAAATGCATGGCCTCTTATTAAAAACGTATTAAGAATTTCTAGGCAGTGACAAGAGAGCATTCAACCAAATGCAGGGTCCCACTGAGCACGGGACACACGCCCATCTAGCCCTGCCCTCATCTCTAGCTGTTGCCATCTACCAGCAACCACCCACCAAAACAAAAGCGGATTTAAAAGTGTTTGGCAGACCAAGTGTGTACATTTCAATAAGAATTACTCACAATTCTTACTTTCAATAAGAAACACTCACACATGTCAACAAAAATAGTTTACCACACTCAGGTCGGGTGATTAAAAAACGAGTAACAATTGCGTTTTCATACTTGATTACAATCAGTTTCTATTTTAAAGACACGTCTCTAAATATGAAATTGTGCTTGGATTTCAAAGGCAACTCTGAGTTTCCCAAGTCTTAAATTCCACCATGTTGAGCCTTATTTCTGCTAACATCTGTGATGAAGATGAAAGTAACTCAGTCAGCTCCGGCTATTGAAGCCCAAACCTGAGGATAAGATTCGGTATTTTGCAAAGTGAGAGGCACCAGCCACACTCACCATCTGCTTGCGTTGCCTGCTGTTTCCTCGGCTACTGTCAATCTGAACCCTGGGACACCAGGGCCATCATGGAGAGGGAAACACGGACCACTACCTGCCTTCAGACAACAGCAGGAAACCAACACATACGGTGTCAACTCGCTTCCATGGAGCTCAGCTACACAGAACAGCCAAGGACAAGAGGGATACACAGGTGCCAGCTTCTGAAACACAACCTATTTACTCTCTGTACATTTCTAATGAGTGTGATGATTTCTGGAGTTGAGAAGCAGAGCCAGCAGAGGGTTACAATCAGCCACATTGAAAGCGGGGAGAAATAACAGTGGGCAAGAAATGTAAGAGCAAGAAGAATGATTGAAAAGCAGACAGAAAGATTTTTTTTAAAAAAAGGACTCTGGGGCCATTGAGTGAAGAGCTACAGCATTCTCAATGCCATCAGGAGTCATTAGTGCTTTTAGCAGAATCCAAAATCTAGTGCTTAAAATGATGGTGAGATTTCTTCAAGGAAAGTTTAACACATGCCCAGCATACTCTGCCTCAGAAGGTAGGAAAGTGGGTGATATAATTTAGAAATATTCCTTATGGGTAAAACATAACTTGAGAAAATTAGGTTTGTCCTATCTCCCAAAGGCTCCAGATGGCTGGAGTTTTTTTCTGTACACATGCAACATACACAGTATATGTGCATGTTCACATTTTTTAGCATTTCTTTTTTACCTACTTTAAAAAATCATTCTTACCACAGGCCTTATAATAGAGTCTAGAATAGGAGTTTGCAAACTTTTTCGGTAAAGGCTCAGACAGTAAAGTCTTCCAGCTTTGCAGGCCATATCGTCTCTGTCACAATGGCTCGGCTCTGCTGTTGTAGCTCAAAGCAGCCATGGACAGCCTGTAAGGAATGGGCATGGCTGTGGTCCTAATAAAACTCCACTTCCAAAAACAGACAGCTGGCCGAATTGGGCCAGTGAGCCATAGTTTACCAACTGTTGGTCTAGAGCAAAGAACATGGGCTCCAGCAGGGCCAGACCTGGATTTGAACCCTGTCTCCACCATTCTGTTACTCAGAGGCTCATTTTCCCTCTTTCATATTGTAATAGGGGGGATAATAATACCCACTCGGCTGGGTGATTATGAGCATCAAATGGAAAACTTAGTAGAGAATTGATAAAAATTAACTTTCTTCACCCAATAGTTTTTCTTTCCATCTATAGGATACTTTTCTTGGTTCTTTATCCATATGATTCTTTTCAGACAAATGGCCTTTCTTGAACATTATCTCATTGCCCCCAACCCCCCTGCTAATATTCCATGCGGCTAATAGACAGACATCATCAACTGATTCACTGATAAGGAAACAAAGACTCATGGTAGTAGATACTGTAGCCAGAGGGATAAAGTATACCCTCAAACCCAGTAACCTCTGGCTTTGGGGCTACTTATACAAACATGGACGCACATGAATTTGTAGACAGGCCCACTGAGAAATCTATCCATGTACACAGACGAGGCATCATGGTTAGGGGCATGACATGTGAGTTCCAGCTCGGCCACTTACTGGATGTATAACCCCAGGCCAGGCACTTGACCACTCAGCTTGGGTCTCTTCATTTGTGAAATGGGGTTAATAATAGGATAGGTTCTAGAAGGCTCTACCTTGAAATGCTAAGCTTAGTATTCAATATAATGCCTCGCACATATTGTAGTAATTGTTCCATCAACCTCTGCTGAATGTGGTTGTGAGGATTCAATGAGAACAGTATTCTCAGGCCCAGGGCCTGACGTTCAGGGAATGTTCCATCAATGATCATTGCTTTGTTAGCGACAGGCCTACACTTGCACACACATGTAAACACATGCACATACACGCACACAGGGATGTGAGTTCCATGCAGGCAAGAACTATATCTGACACAAAGCATGGGCTCACTAAAGAGCTGTTTGCTTGTTTATGAACAAACACATGCACGTAAACAGATAATTGCAAACAGCTGATAGCTGGGCTGGGCTACCCAAGGTCCTCGCAACTCTCCATCCACATCCATTCGTCCCCTGGAAGGAGCTGAGGACGGGGTTGACCCAGGCGTGGGATTATGAAATTTTGCTGGCTGTCTGCCGGATTCCAGAACACCACCACCCACATTGCTCAAAGAACCGCACCAGTGTAGTCCCCTGAGGTGCCCAGCACAGCTGTGAAGCCAGGATCCCAGGACATACCAAGGCTGGGGTTTCCACAGAGAATGTCCCTGCCAAGGTGGAGGGTGAACAAGGAGCAGCAAAATCCTCAACACACAGATGGAAGTGAAGCAGCAAAGGAGGCTTGAGGGTGGTGCCCTGAACTGCTGGGACGAGGTTCTGTCTTTGAAGAAAGACAGTGTGTGTATCTGGAAGGAAAAGGCCAACAGATGCCCCGCTGTTCTGCATGCAGGGGGCACTTCTGCTCAGCCAGGTCCCTGCTGGTCCCCTGGGCGTCTGTGCAGGTGAGGCCACCTCTAAGCCAAGAAGGCAATGGCTCACCTCTGGAGGAGTTGCAGCATACACGGCCATCGTGCTACACGGTGCCTGGTTCCCAGGCAGCTGCCTTCACTATGCCAGGGAAAGCCCTTGGAACTTGGACTTCCTTATCTGAACTAGGGTGGAGGCTGCGTCCTCTTAGCATTACATAAACTAACAGCCTGGCTCCTTGGCCCTGAATCAGAATGAGCCAATGTCTGCCTCTGTCCATGCAAAACCAAATCCTCAGTAAGTCAGTGGAAATAGTACATGGAGGGCCAGATGTAGCCTTTGGCTGGAAGGACTCAGTTTGCTTAACTGACGCATCTGCTTTTCATTAAATGCTGTTTTTGAGTTGGTTGTGGTTATGTTGCTGTTTAAAGCTGGTGGTGGGGATTAAACCACCCTTTTGGAAAGGAGAAATGTGTGTGTGTGTGTGTGTATCTGTGTGTGTGGGTAGATAGGTAGATAGCTATACGGGCAGACACACACATACACACACACACTCACACACACGGTAGATGTTAACATCCCCGATGGGCCTACTGAGGATCCATGAGCTGAAATGCTAATAAGTAACACAGCCAAGATTCAAACCCAGATATGACGATTCCACCACCCAGTTTTCCCCCCACCACGTGGTGACATAAGGGCTAAAATTAATAATACGCACTGCCGTGATATCTGGGGAAAACCAGGAGGGACTCAAAGGGCCTGAATGTGATTGCCCTGCTGCTCTGCTCCCCGGGATAAGGTCCCCGAGCCAAAGGACCCTCCTTATTGCACCAGGCGCAGTTCCTGCTTCAGTTCCCTGCCAGTCCTCGGAATTATCCAAAGAAGGTAACCACGAACTCTTGTGGGAACCAGTGGTCCCCTCATCCTCTTGGTACTACAAAGTCAGCCTCCCAGAGGCCCTGGATGGTCACTCTGTCCCTAAGTGCAAGTCCCTGCGTGGCCCTTCATGGCATGTGACATCCTCCTCCCTGGGGCTGTGAGCATCTGGGACTAAAAAACTGCTGCCCGTCTCACCTGTTGGCACTGGGTGTCGTGCATTCAGCCATCCCCAGGACCCTGGGTGGGAGCCCCAGCCTCGCACGCTGCCTTGCTTTCCTGAGAGATGGAGGCCTGTTAAGACGCTGATAGAATATATTGTTGCCAAGTCCCCCTCAAGAGGTCATCTGGCAAAGTGCCTCCTTGCAGGTGCCGAGGGCTCTGGCATTCAGATAACCGAGTCTCGATTCATCCCCAGGCTGGGCACTGACAGCACCCAGCAGTCCTACTTCTTTCAACATTCCGTTGTCACCCTACCACATGTCCACGGGCGGGACCCTTGAATTCTGCAACCCGTACCTTTCTTAATGGAGCTTGGGCGGCAGCCACAGAGAAAGTGTGAGCAATTGATAACAAGTCGTGTGCCCTGTACCTGGTGAGAAGTGACAGTAGATGCAATTAGAGGCAAAGCCCTGATTAAGTGAACTCAACTAACCAGAACCATCAATTAACTGAAATCTTTTTGTTTCCTCTCAGGAGACCTCGAGCTTAGGAACTGAGAGCATTACAATTTAAAAAGAAAAACTGGAGAATTCCCTGGCGGTCCAGTGGTTAGGACCCAGTGCTCTCACTGCTGGGGCCCTGGGTTTGATCCCTGGTCGGGGAACTAAGATCCCACAAGCCACGTGGCCAAAAAAAAAATTTTTTTTAACTCTAAAAAAGTAAAAAGAAAAATCGTTTTCTAAGGTTTGGCTCTGATCCAGCCCAATTTCCTTCATCATTGTGTGAACCATGAATGTAACTTGAAATTTTCTAGTAGCCAGTTTAAAAGAAAAAAGAAAAAGAAATGAGAGAGATTGATTTGAATCATCTATTTTATTTAACCTAATATATCCAAAATATTATAATTTCACCATGTAATCAAGATGAAAAAGTATCGATGTGATACTTTGGTACTCGTTCTGCTAGAGCACAACTCAACTTGAACCAGCCTCATTCCAAGTGCTCAGCAACCCCCATGCTGGTGGCCACCGTCCGGGACAGGGCAGCTCTGGAGCTGACGTCTGAAGTGACTGTTGAGAACGCTGGTTCTGGGCGTTTACAACTAATTGATCGTCAGTCAACAACCGCTTACGTGTCTCTTCCCAGCTGGTGCGTCATAACGGACAAGTTGAATTTGGGCTCTAGTGGGTCTATTAGGACCTGGAGAAGGGGCTGCCAGGGCCTTTCCCAGAAGAAAGGTGCCTGCGGTAGGCGCTGCCGACCATGGCCTCCACCAAACCACCTGCCTCTTTCTCAGACTCAGACTATGACAGTATATGCCCCATCTTTCACTTTAAATGAACTCACACTTTATAGCCAAAAAAAGTAAATCCTTCTCTAAAAAGACCTTTTTCCTACTGACCACCCAGGAATGTGTAGCGTTTGATGATGCTTACAAAGACTTTCCCCAAAGGAGTCTGCAGTCTAGCAGGGGCAGTGACAAATCACACATGAAAAAAGATCAATTAATTATGGGTCCAATAAAAACTGGCTGCTGGCTGCCTGGAACGAGGGTTGGACAACATATAAGACAGGTACCATTGGGCTTCCCTGGTGGCGCAGTGGTTGAGAATCTGCCTGCCAATGCAGGGGACACGGGTTCGAGCCCTGGTCTGGGAAGATCCCACATGCCACGGAGTGACTAGGCCCGTGAGCCACAACTACTGAGCCTGCGCGTCTGGAGCCTGTGCTCCGCAACAAGAGAGACCGCGATAGTGAGAGGCCCGTGCATCACGATGAAGAGTGGCCCCCGCTCGCCGCAACTAGAGAAAGCCCTAGCACAGAAACGAAGACCCAACACAGCCATAAATTTAAAAAAAAAAAAAAAAGACAGGTACCATGATGAGAAAACTGAGATCAGAAAAATGAATGAATTACCCACCCGCTGTACTGGGAATTTCAGGAGGAAGAAGACAGCAAGAAACAGTCACCCCTTCCAAATTTTAATCATTCATCTGCTAACTTTCCCGATTTTGACCTATCCATGTAGCGTCTGTTGTTTTCTTTATTTACCAATGCTCTTTACATCAGCTCATGTATCTTTTTCTTTAATGAACTAATTTAATAAGCAAATATTACCCACAAACTGGAGGAAAAACTAGTATAATTTTTGCCATAAATAGAATGTAACTAGAAATTTAAACAGATAGCAATTAATTTCTTTAAAGTTTGCTCATGCACTGCTGGGAATGATCTTGTGCTCTGCCAGTTCATGCGGCACTTTGGAAAAGGCTGCCATCAGAAGTCGAGACCTGGCTTTGCCTGGCTGGCTGGGAAGACTTTGTGTAGGAGGAGGGGGAGGAAAGGCACCCCAGGCGGGGAGCACAGCACGGAGAAAGGTGCAGAGGTGGACACGGATGGAGTGTGGAGGCATGTAATGTGGAGAGGAAATTGACACCTGTGTAATTAAATCACTACAAACAGATCCAGTTACCCGCAATGCATTTACCACACCGGGAATATGGACTGACATACTTTGGAAATACTTTAAAAGCAAGGGTTGAAACAATAGTGTTCTCATAACTCCCAGTTAACCAGAAAACAATTAACCCAAGCCCCCACTGCTACTCCCCCGTGTCTCCCCAAACTGTCATCAGATTGCACTTTTCTGGCAGGGAAAAAATCCTGTTTTCTGGAGGATGGTGAATTCTGAATGCAGATGTCCAAGGTCGGGGTGGGGGGGATGGGAACGGAGAAAAAGACGGGGGTAGTCAAAGGCCAATGAGACGATGTTGACACTGGAATCTCATTCCCCACCCCTGTGTGTGTTTGTGTGTGTGTGTGAGTGTGTGAATTCTCCCAGGGCTCCTCCAGGCCATCAAAGACACTCATATCTTGTAAAAGGTCAACTTCTAAATTGGTCAGAGAAAGTCTAGCCAGGCTGAATGCCATGGGGAACAGCCAGCCTGACCTTTGATCCAGCTGAGCTGACATCCCCCAGACATGGGGGCTTTTGCATGTGTGTCAGATCAGCACCCACCTCCCTGCCAGTGGCTGCCTCCTCAGGGCCTGGAGACCTTGACAGTGACAAGCCATCCCAGAGAAGATGCTCGCCTGCCCTCTCGGATGAAGTGCAGTGAGGCTTTCCTGCCTGCCCAAGCCAGAGACGATGCTTTAAAAAGCCCTTGGAAAAGAAAGTCATATATTCCGCGATACGATATTCGTTAGACGCTATCATGGCATTTTATAAGGTCATATATAACGCCAGCTGTAGCTGTAAAAAAATTTATTATTCAGCCCCAGAAAGGCATATAAATCCCTGCAAAGTGCAGGTTTTTCTTTTAAAAAGTGGTTTAGTTCTTACTACCCTTTGCCTGGGTTCACTCCTGGGAGATAGTGGCCTGCATTAAACTTGCAGCACTGCAATGCCACCCCAAATAGGTCCTAAGTGCAAGATTCCATATTGTTAAGTCCAGAGAGGACCCCCTTCCAAGGCTTGGGCTTCTGGGCAAACAGGTATAGGAAGCTCCTTAAGGTCTTTTCCACTCCACTCGCTCCTTGACAACCTCACAAGATTTTGCACAAACTCCCGTGTCCAAAGAAGATTTCATCTTCCCTCCAAATTGGTCCTTTATTTACACATTCTTACCTCAATTTTTTCTGTGCCCTCCCTATCCCGTGCTCCCCTCAACTGCTTGCCAAAATCCTGCCCTGTCCACTCTACATATTAATGGCCCTTAGATCTGTCCCCTCCTCTCCTTTCCCACTGTTCCTGCCCCGTTCGGGCCTTCATCATAGCTCTTCTGGACTGAACGCCCCTTTTCTGGTCCCCCTGCCTCCAGGTTCACCTTTCCAATCTATTCCCCAAGCAGCAGCCAGAGTGATCTTCTCACACTGGTCTTGGACCATGTCAGTCTCCTGCTCAAACACCTTCAATGGCTCCCCATTGCCTACCAGATAAATCTCAAGCTCCCTGAATGGTCTACATCATCCGGGCCTGTTCTCATCTCATCAGGCCCATCTCTTGCCATTCTCTGCTCCTCTCTCTGTTCACCATTAATATCATATTTCTTGTGATTTCCTGATAGAACCCATCATTTCATCTCTGTTCTCTCTGTTGGGAATGGCCTGTACGTCCCCTCATCCCTGCCTCTCCTGGCCTACTCTCACTCACCCTTCAGGACAATGGTGTGGGCAACGGCTCCTCCAGGGAGCCTTCCAGGAGTGTTCTGGGTTGTACTGGGTGCTCCTACATTATTATAGACCTGACAGCACTCCACAAGGGAGAAATATCAAAAGTCCATTTATCTTACTACAATTTCAATTATAAATGGTCAGGAAAAACACAAAAGGGCAGAGAGAGAGAGACAGCAAGACAACTCATTTAAATAATACAGGTGACCCTGTCCACCACTGCACTCAGAGAAATGAGTATACACCACCTTGCAATGATCTGTCTCTCCATCTAACCCAGGGGTCCTTGTCCATGGACTTGGGGGTCTGTGGAGAGAATTCCGGGGGTCTTGCATGTGTACGTATTTATTTTCATAATTATTTTCGCTAACTCTAACTGAAATTTCGCATGTCCTTCAGTTATGAATGTAGGCACCAGGCTGCAGAGGTATTAGCAAGACCTGAGACTCTGACACCAATAGAAATTACAGATATTTTCATATCACATTGCTTTGGTACCAGATGTCTCAAAATATTATTCACACTTGTCACTACTTCAAAATTACCATAGTTATTAGACCTGCTGCCAAATCTAGTTACTTAATGTGTTAATAAAGATGCAAATGCATTATTTCTCAATGTATTTGTTATTTTTATATATATTTTGATAGCTGTATTTCAATATAACTGCTTTTCTTTGTAATCCTATGCATTTATTTTTTTGCATTTATAAAGATTATTCAGGGGAGGGGGCCATAGGTTTTTGCCGGATGCCAAAGGAGTCCACGACACAAAAGGTTTAAATGCCCTGCTCTGGATGTGAGCTCCCTGGGTGCAGGGCACTGGGTCTGTCATCTTCCAATCCCGGGTACCTGAAGCAGTGGTCAGTGTATAGCAGGCAGTTTTTAATATGAACTGAGATCTTACATCTATCTATTAATCTATCCTTCCCTCTTTACTTTCTCTTCCTTCCCCTCTTTCCATCCTTCCTTCTTTCCATCTGTCCCTCCGTCATCTTCCATTCATCTCTCCAGCTACCTGATCCAAGCCACAGTTCTAACTACTGACACCTATGCAGTCAGCCCCCAGATCCAGTTCCAGGAGGAGATGTGTTCCGGGGGGGAAAAAGGTGACCCCGGTCTCTTGTGTGGCCTTGGGCACGGCGCGCCTGGCTCAGAGCTGTGTCTCCAGCTCTCACCCCACGGGCTGGGGCCCCAGGCCCACGTGCGGCCACATGCCAGGTCCAGTTCATTTATTCCCTAAAGCCAGGGAGTGCTTTGGCTTGTTTTCCAAATATCAGGTCAAGTCTTAAAGTGGGGGATCATGGCCATTACCAAATCCACTGATCTGTCTGGCACAGGGGGTAAGAGTTCTGCCCAGGTCCAATGCAGGCACACCTCGGAGATGTTGTGGGTTTGATTCTAGACCACACAGTAAAGCAAATGTTACAGTAAAACGTGTCACATGAATTTTTTGGTTTCCCAGTGCATATAAAAGTTGTTTGCACCATACTGTGTGGTCTATTAAGTGTACAATAATGTTATGCCTAAAAAAACAATGTACCTATCTTAATTTGAAATTTTTTATTGCTAAAATATGCCCAAACAATTACAATAGTAACATCAAAGATCATGGATTGCAGATCACCATAACAAATGAAAATTTTGAAATATGGTGAGAATTACCAAAATATGACACAGACGTGAAGTGAGCAAACGCTGTTGGAAAAACGATGCCAACAGATTTGCTCAAGGCAGGGTTGCCACAAGCCTTCAATTTGTAAAAAAAAAAAAAAAAAAAAAAAATCAAAAAACAAAAAAAAAACACAGTATCTTCAAAGTGCAATAAAGCAAAGCGCAATAAAACGAGGTCTGCAAGCTCCCCACGTACACTCCGCATGACACATGACCTCCGAGGACTTATTTAACTCCTCCCTGAGCCTCATTTTCATTATCTGAAAGGGAGGACATGACCACAGCTCCTTCACAGCGTCCACGGAGCATCATGACGTGAGTTAGCACACGCGCAGCACTCAGCACCGTGCTGACACAGCAAGCGCCCGGCAAGTCTCGGGTATCACCCAGCACATCTCAAGGAGGCCAAGGATGAGAGAGTGCTGCCTCCGGCACCCAGGAAAACAGAGTGAAGGGATTCATCAACAGACACGACTTTTTAAACATGCTCCAACCCACTCATATCTAAAATGCAAATCAAGACAGTAAGTACTGTTTTTACCCATCAGTTTGACACAGATTATACAGATTGATAATCCCCAGTGCTTTTGAGAGAGGAAACAGGAAATCACTTCGATGGGTGATTTGAAGAAACCTCTGTATAGGACAGATCCACTATGCCTGCCAAAACCTAAAACGCACATACCCTTCGAGCCAGCCGTCCCAGATCTAGGCATTCACCCTACAGACGTACACGCTCAATTGTGAAAAGGTATGTGTACAAGAATGTCAGCATTAAGACAGGAAAAAAAAAGAGAGAGAAACAATCTAAATGTCCACCAACAAGAAATCAGTGAAATAGATGATGGGATATTTAATTCCTTTGATTAATATTTATTGAATGGTTACTACATACCAGACACCATGCTGGGTGCTGGGAATACTTGGAAAAACTAGAAGGCAGTTAAAAACAATGAAGAACAGTGATGGGTGCTGATATAAATTGACGTCTAAGATACAGAGAGAGGAACAGCAAGTTAGTATAAAATATGTTTCTTTAGATTCAGTTTCAAGGAAACAAAATCCCTGCCTGTGTACCCTTCCCCACCGCCCCCCCCACATTAATATGCAAAGGAAAAACCTGGAAGGAGAAATAAGAAAACTGTTAATAGTGGTTACCTCTGAACACTGGAAAAAGGGGTGCAAGATTTACCTTTCACCTGATACTCTTCTGTATTATTTGATTTTATTTATTTGTTATTGTGTGCCTGTATTGCTTTATATGCTTTCAACCCACAGTCAGTCCAGTTGGCTCTATTCTCAGAAGTGTCCAGAATCAAACCACTTCTCTTGGCCTCCACTGTGAACATGCTGGTCCCAACCACCACTGCATTGCCCTGGATATTGCAAAGCCTCCTCCCTCGCCCGTCTTCCTGTGCCTGCCCTTGACTAACAACCGTGCATTTTCAGCAGGGCAGCAACCAATCCCATTTTCAAAAGTCAGGCCATGTCACTCCTCTGCTCAAATTCCTCCAGAGGCTTCTCAGCATGGAGCGTAAGCAAAGTCCTTTCTAGGTTCAATAAGATCCTAACGCTCTGGCCCCACCTCCACCCCTCTTTCCCTTGCTCACTCTTGCTTTAGCCACACTGGCTTCTATGGTGCAAAAACCATGCCAAGCAAAACCTACCTCAGGGCCTTTGCACTGGCTGCTCTCTTTTCCTCGCCCACCCATACTCTTTAGGACTCTGCTCAAACGCTGCCTCATTTCCAGGCGGCCCTCCCTAGCCCCACCAAAGTCAAAGGGCAATCCCTCCTCGACTGACCTGGCCTCGCCCACCCCTCCCCTGCCTCACTTTCCTCCTTAGCACTTGTCACCATTTGACATAACATTGAAACACACATCTCTCGTTTACCATCTGTCTAGAATGAGGGCGCGCGAGAGCAGGGACTCCTGTCTTGTTCGCTGCTGTATCTCCAGCCCCTAAAACAGTGTCTGGCACAGAGTCGGCACTCAATAAATATTCAGTGAATGAACTAATCAATAATATAATACTAACCGGAGAATACAATATACTACTTATCATAGCAACGATGAAAAATAAATCCAGAAAAAGATCTTAAGTCCCAAAAGGAAAACCTAAAAATAAATAAATGAATAAAAATTAAAAACAAACATGTTTCTAGCCATAGAGAACAGGGTGGAGAAACGCTCAAGGACAAACTAACACGTAAACAAGTAGCCTCCGGCGTGACGCACAGCAGCCCGCTTGTTCTAAGCTGATGCTCCGCACATAGGACCCTTTCACGGAGTCCAGGGAGTAAAAAGCAGCTTGTATGAATGCGGTACAGTGAGAGTGAGTAACTGGGGAGTAAAACCAGCCGGTTTTAACACGCTACAGAGTCAGTCCCAAAGCCACAGACTATTTCCGGGTGTCAGGCAAGCCCACGCCCTCCTGAGAGCGCCAAACCACAGCAAATCTGCCAACCCCACGCTTGCAGGCTTCAGGAGCCCTGCCTGGAGCTTGGCCCTCGCCCCACCAGGCACCCAGCCGAAAAGCGACTCGGCCAGCGTTCAGAGCTGGGGTTGGGGTCTCCAGGCCCCAGGAGCACACCGGGCCCTTCACCTTTCTGTGCCTCAGAGTTTGCTGGAACATTTGAGTTTTCCTTTGTATCTCATCTCGCCAGCAATGAAAGGCTTGGCGTGTGCTGGTTTGTTTAAACTCTCCCTCTCGCCCCGCCCATATAAAGTCACTTGAGAGCAAAGACGTCAAATCCAATGACATTTATAGGAGGTATCCAACCCGTGGACTTCACCTAACTCTCCCCAGCACCGTTTCATGACACGGTCCCTGCAAACCACACTCAGGCCAGTGGTTCTCAGTTGGGGTCAACTTTGCCCCTAGGGGACATCCGGCTGTGTCTGGAGATATTTTGGGTTGTTGCAACTGGGAAGGGGGCGTCACTGGCACGCAGTGGGTAGAGCCCAGGTACGCTGCACAGGACAGCGCCCACGATGAAGTCCAAAATGGCAGGAGTGCCTCGGCTGAGCAAACTTGGTGGATGAGCAGGGTGAACGAGGAGGCGGCCCTGGCGAAGGGAGACCCTGAAGTAACGGGCAGACGGGAGGCAGAAGAACTGATGAGACCCGGCCCACACTCCGCCTGGGGGCTACTGAGATGCTCGGCGTCCGGCCGTCTAAGGAAGCTGTGTGGGGCTCTTAACCAGGGGCAGTTCCACTGCCCGGGCTAGTGGGAGAGCCTCATCTCCCCTCCCCTCCCTTCAAGAAGATGCTTTTCCATTAGAAGAACTGTGCTTGCCTCTGCCACTCTGCTGACCACTCGGGAGTCCAGGCAGACCTGGGCTTTGCTTATGTGGTGACAACACAGCCTAGCCTGTCCCGCGCAAAGGCAAATGTCCCAGCCCACTCACAGGACACAAGCACCTGGCTCAGCTGCCAAAGACATCCCGGTATTTTAACTAATGCTACTTCCCTCTCTGCAAAGAGGGAAGCAGCCATCCGAATAGAGAAGGAAGAATGTTCCAGAAAAAGGACAAAGCAAATTCCTGCATGGGGAGACAATGTAAGGAGACTGAAGAGCCCTTGCTCCTGGGGTCTCCTCCTGACACAAGAGAGAAAGCAGGGTGGGGTTAGTGTTTATAAGTGACAAGGGGGCATCATCACCCCAGCCTCTAAAGAGTCCAAGGAGGTAGGTGTCATGGTTGCTTTAACCAGTGGGGAAACTGAGTCTCAGGAGGCTGAATATCTTCTCAAAGGTGATGCATTCAGTAAGTGAAGAGGCCAGGATTCGAACCCAGGACCCTGGGCTCCATCCAAAGGGGGCAGCTGGTCCTTGCCACTAGCTGACATCTAAAGGCTCAATGCAGTTTTACCTTCTAATTTTTCAAAAATCTTTCAAACCCCCTCCCTGCCCCCCAAAACCCCGTGGGCCAGTTGGAGAGGCCACGAGGAGGCCTGTGTATGACTCTGGGTCTAGGATGTCATGAGAAAGTTACCTCCTGGCACCCCATAACTAGTGCCGGTTGTAATTGGGGCAGGGAGCGTGTGGCAGAGAAGTCGCTTTAGGCCCCTTGTATAGCTGGAGTTTCTTTCTTCTAGCATTGAGCTGGCTGGGCTCTTCCTTCTCAAGACAATAAAACTGTCCCACGGTCCTCAACCCCACCCATCTGGTGCCTGCACCACAGCTAACTTGAGTTTCCCATCCAGTCCCCTTCCTTTCCGTGGAAAAATAAGAGCTATAGTTCCCAGAAGAAAATCAGAAGGGGTTATTATTATTAATAAGATGTTCCTTTTCGGAAAGGCACTTGAACCCAGCAGGGAGGGTTGCATTGAGGTTGGAGCTGGGACCCCACCTCTCCAAGCTGCTGGGAGGGGACAGCCCAGTTCCCCAGCCAGAACCACTTGGACTGGAGAAATGGCCACGTGCTGGCCCTCCCAGGGCCTCTCAGGGGCAGAGGCGAGGTGGTGGCACTTTTGAGAAATCAGATTCAAATGCTAAGACAGTTATATTTCCTGGAGGTGTGACAGAGAATGAGAAAAGGAGAGTTTGCAAAGGCCTTCCCTGCTGGCAGAAATAGCCTGTTTTCTCTGTCTGCCTGTCTGCTCTGGGGTTACAGGGAGGAGCTGAAGCCCTGCCCTCCCTGCCTTGTCAGCCTAGACCTTGGTCCCTCCCGGGTGAAGGAGTCCTTCACTGCCTCAGAGCCAAGACAGACACAAGGGTGTGAGTGACAAGACTCAGAGCAAACTGGCCCCTGCCTGGGGCATCTTTCTCACACATGTGGGTCCTCTCGTGCTTTATTTAGCACAGTGGTATTGAGAATGTTTACTTCTCGATTTGGTTTTGGGGGGAGGTTGTCACAAATAGAATGACAGCTCTGATCCTCTGCCCAGAAAAATGCTCAGACACCCACAATTGGGCATTCAGTTTCAAAAGAATCACTGTTCCCTCCCATCCATTCTGGGACCTTCCCTTGGTTTGAAGACCCCCCACTTTATCACAACAGGACAAGAAATGACAGTGATTCACCCTGGGAAACCCCACTGGCAGTGCTATGTGAGGAAGGGGCTGGAGGCTCCGTGTCCAGGCCCCGAGGAAACAGAGGCCACTCTCCTAGGGGAAGCTGAGGACACTTTACCAAGAGACACTTTCTAAGGGAAGCCGACAAAGCAGCTCTGGCCACTGCAGGGAGCTGTTACCACCTGATCCGTGTGATCAGGTCCTGGAGAGAACAGTCGTAGCCATGGGACAGGGCAGCCCTGCGGGAGCTGTGGCCCTCCCAGGCGACTCAGCCAACCCACAGAAAATGACCCCATCCCACTGTCCCCACCTCCTCCCATCTCCTGCCAGCGTCTCCCCTGGACCGAAGCAATGAGAAGTCCATGCTGATGAAATCCATCAAGGTCAGCCTCTGGGGGCCGAGGGAAGGGAGGATGGGTGGAAAGCGGATCTGAGGAGGGTGGGGACAGAATACACCCACACGTTTCATCTCAGCTGAGCCCTAACATCCGAGGTGGCATCAGCAAGAGGGTGCGTGAGGGAGACGTGGGGCTGTTGACCTTCCACACGGAGCCTGAACTTCCCGTGGCCAGGAACCACGTGGGGCTTATCTGACTGGCTACGGTGAAGTGTCACCTGAATCCAGGTCTGCCACTAACGTGCTGGGTGACCATGAAAGCTGTGGAGCGACTCTGGGTTTTTCCACGTGTAAAGCACAAAGGTGAGCCCTGAGGGGCAGGGGGCACAGCAAACGCTGCAGGAGACGGAGGTCTGGCTTCGGTCCTCCCTCTGCCATTCAGGAGGGCTGTGGCCTTGAACCAAGTACTTAACCTGTCAATGCCTCAGTGTCTTCTCCTGCAAAGGAGGGGAACGCGAGCCCCTTCCCCAGGTGCTGCCATCACGATTAGATGAGATGATGCATAAAAAGCGCTTAGCAAAGTCCTAGGTGTGGAGCAAACATGCAGGCGATGTTGCAGAAGCAGCATCCAGATCCTCTCTGGTTCCTAAATCCTCCAAGTCTGGGCTCTGGGTATTGATTTTGATGTCGCTCCTCCACCTCGACCTCCGTGGTGCTGCTATTTTATGTGAAAGCGAGTTTCTTGACTGAATTACCTCGACAACTAGAACCTTCAAACCCAGCCTGAACATTCTAGGCCTGGAACCTTCTCTTTTTAAGCTCCTGGGTTCACACCGCCCTGCCCGAAAACCTCACGGAGCAGACAGACTAAGCCTCAAAGATCCTGGTCCATGTGCTATGGATGCCAAACAGCTGCAACGCCTGCTCACTGAGCCTCCAGCTTGTAATTCGATGCAAATCTGGCGACACTGCCATGCTGCTCAGCTGGTGGCACTGCGGGCTTCCCCTCAGTGCTGGAAGTTGTGTGGGCAGGTGCCCTTCAAGAAGATGCATCTGCTGGAAGGGAAACGTGAGTGTCTCCTTCTCACTGTGCGACCACTCTGCTTGCTCTCTGCAGGGGGACCCTCCCGCTGCATGGAACCTCGGCTCCGCACCTGGAATTCACTCCGTACGGACGGATAATTCCAAACCCGTCTGCTGGGGTTGGCCAAGGGAGTGATCTCTACCTCTGTCTCTATCTCTACTTATATCTGTAACTATACATACAACTATATCTGTAGCTATATCTATATCTAAATCTAATCTATGTCTATATCTACATTTATAGCTACATCACATCTGTATATGTTCTATATCTAATCTATCTCTCTATACCTAATCTCTATATCTATCTAATCTATATGTAGCATATATGTTATTTGTATACATTACACAACATGCATTATAATAATACATGCACTCTAATGCATATATACATTAGATATAGATATAGATTAGATATAGGTTCAGATATAGAGATATAAATTAGATATATTGATATAGAATTATATTTTCTAATGTATAATATATGACATCTAATGTATAATGGATATCATAATGTATATATGTATTATGTATATACAGTCATCTCTCAGTATCTCCGGGCGGATTGGTACCAGGACCCCCACAGAGACCAAAATCCATAGACGCTCAAGTCCCTTATATAAAATGGCATAGTATTTGCATATAACCTACACACATCCTCCTGTATACTTTAAATCATCTTTAGATCACTTATAACACCTAATACAATGTAAAAGCTACATGAATAGTTGTCAGCATGTGGCAAATTCGAGTTTTGCTTTTTAGAACTTTCTGGAATTTTTTTCCAGATATTTTTGATCCATGGTTGGTTGAATCTGTGGATGGGGAATTCAGAGGGCTGACTGTATACACTGTACATCACATACACATTATGTAATTAAGTTACAGATCTATAACTACGTCTACATCTCTACCTCTTATACCTATCTATCATCTGTATCTATTCTCTATCTATATTTAATCTATGTCTTAGCAACATAGCAGTGAAGGAGACGGTGCTTCATTTGTAACCTGGCTCTAATCCAGCCTCAACCACTTACTGACTGTATAACTTTTACAGGAAACTCGGTCTCTCTGGGCCTCAGTCGGCTTGTCTGTAAAACGGGGCTAAGATCTATACCTGCTAGACTGCCAGGTCCAAATCCCGGCTGCTCCACTTGTTAGCTGTTGGACAGGCAGCTTAACCTTGTTATGCCTCAGTTTCTCGTCTGTAAAACAGGGATGATTTAATACCTCCCATCGAGGGCAGCTGTGAAATCTGAGTTGAGTGAATCCATGTAAAGAGCTTACTTAGAAGAGCGCCCAGCCCATGTTACCGGTGCTTAGTGGATATTGGCTAAAAGTACTAAATTTACAAATACACATACAATGTGCAGTTCTCGGCTCATAGTAAACTTATAGTCAATGTATGTTGGTCATTATTGATAAGAGCAATAGTTTGAAGTGTTCTCAGTCAACAGCTAAACTCAAACCTTCAATGTCTTGGGAGAAGTCATCTCCCACGGAGAACAGAGGAATAATGACCTCAACACGATCTATTTTTCGAAACGGCGCATGTGGCTACACTTTGGGGAACTTGCCGGCTATTTATGGAATGTTGCATCACTTCGTTTGCCCTGAGTCATACAGACTAGAGAGGTACCATGGCCATAGGAAGGCAAATCCTCCCCGAGAACGTTTCTACTGCCAGGTCCAGCCTCCCTGCCTGGCAAGCCAAGTCCTGGCCCGGGCAGTGGTCCAGCTGGTCACCTCCCTGCCCCACCTCTCCCACCAGGTCTAATTAAAGACCCAGAAAATCAGAGTCAGAGGAAAAGACCGTGGTGGAGGGATTTGGCTTGTCCCAAAATCAGCCTTGTCTGCTCTGGAGAGGTTCTGCTCCCCCAAAGAGGCTGGTGGGAGGAAAGCAGATGGGCTGAGAAGCAATTTGGTCTCAACGTCCTCTCAACAGATGCCGGGCACCATAAGAATTAATGGGCTGGAGACTCAGGTAAGAGCCATTCAGAAGCTCCCTGATCACTCCCCAAACCGCTCTCCACGGAGGAAAAGGTTAATCGAAGCCCAGAGCAGGAAGCGAGGCGAGGAGACAGCAATTGCTTTAATCCCAGGAGTGGGGGAAGAGCTTCAGGAGAAAGATATTTGCACAGAAGAGGCTGTGGTCTGCCTCTGAAAGAGGAACTGGGCCTTGAAGCTGAGGTTTTCACAAGCCCTGCTCTGTTGGTCCAGAAACATTAGCCCAACCCTCTCTGAACTCAGCCACGTAGATGGGCTTTTTAATTTTTTTTTTTAAATGCTGCATTTTTCTCCAAATGCTGTTGGGCCCTAGCATCTCTCAGAAAACTATCTCTAAGAGGTGTTTTCCCCTTTCCATACACTGTACACATGCTCATATGCGTCATGAGTCACGACCCTGCGTGCAGTCACTCCCTGGCAACTCAGATCTAGAGGTTTTGGGGGATGGAGGTGTCACAGCCAAGAGCCTGGAGGCGGAGGTCTGATATTAATCAGAGAGGAGGATGTGTGAACATAAACAAGAGAACACCAAGGAAGGAACAAGTTACGCCCTTCTACACTGTCACAATTATGTGGCTGGGACTGTCTTTGTAAAATAAGCTGTCCACGTAGCAAATGAGGTTACACCACCACTTCTTAACCTTGGCACTACTGACATTTGGGGCCAGATAATTCTTTCTTGCATGCATGGTAGGGTGTTCAGCAGCCTTCCTAGCCTCTACCCACTAGATGCCAGTAGCACTCCCCAGCCCCCAAGCTGTAACAATCAAAAATGTCTCCAGACGTCACCAAATGTCCCCAGGCGTGAAGGTAGTAAATTTGCCCCAAGTTGAGAACCACTGGTTTAGACTCAGGCTTCAGTTCAGCTGAAAGGGAGCCAGCTAATTAGCTAATGATGACTATTAGCTGATTTCTCACATAAGCCCCATTACCACAGCACAACATTGCTCAGGTCAGAAGTTCCCTGTCAAAATGCTCGCCGCGGGTGTTAGTTTGACTGGATGGCCCCAAATTTAAGCCCCTTTTCCTCTGTCCCACCCCCTCAGTCCTTGCCCTTCACCCTTGTCTGATAAGGTAATTCCTTATTCATCCTGACGTTCTAATGACACCAAGGCATTGAAGGAGCTCCAAGGAGCTAAAACTTTTAATTGATTCTAAGGAAAACTGGCATTATTTTTACAAGAACCCAGATACAATATGCAAAACTCTCAGAACACAATTACTGCCATCTCTTTGCCTGGTTAACTCTTTCTACTGTAAGCTCTCAGCTCAGATGTCACCTCCTGAGCTTAAAACTCACCTCCAGTGAGAGACTTCCCTGAACATCTCCCCCTTGTGGCGCCCGGTCACTCCCACTTACAGACACGCTGGTCTTGTTTTTGTTCACTCATTACTCCCTGAAACCATGGGCATATTTATTTGCTCTTAAATTCACTGTCTGACTCCCCCAGACAGAATGGGGGCTCCATGGGCAAGGTACCTTCTGTCTTGTTCACTGCTGTACATTTAGCATCAAGGCCTGGCCTCTTCCTGGACCCCAAACTATTTATTAAATAACCAACTGGATGAATGGATGAATTTCTCACGGACTGATTTCCTTCCACCCACTACTTGTTTTCCTCGTGAGTTTTGTTCACAATCTTCAATGACCCCAGCATCATCTTTAAATAATGTGAATGTAACTCCCTCCCCTTATACCCCCAGCTGGTTGATCAAAGAAGTTCAAGGACCTGGTTGGTTGTTGAAAGCTGAGCAGTCAGGAGTTTTCCTCCTGATGCCCCTGATCTTCAGGTCCTGAGAGGAATCTCAGCGTAAAGGAAGGTTTGCTCCCCTCCAAGTACAGCAGACCCAGATTGACAAATCTTTACTGAAGAGTTCCTTTATTACAACTCCCAGGGGATCTCACTGTTGGAGCAGAGGCCATGAACTAATTGACAGTGAAGATGTTGGGGGAAGGGGTGGCAGGAAGGGAGACAGAGAAGCTAAAATTAAATAACGAGAGGCCTTGCCAGTTGGAATGAATTCAGAAATGATAAACCATCTTGGGGATCAATGAGAAAGAGAGAATCAAATAATGAGCATTCATATTTACCAAAACACTACTGATGCACAGGGAGATGTTTCATTTTTGTTGTTTTTAAAATAAATTTTCTATTGGGTCCATTGCTTAAACCCTTTTACCTACCAGCCTTGTGGCAAAACTATTGGTCAAAGAATCACTCATCATGTAAAGCATTATTATCTATTTATTTATATATCCATCCACCTATCATCTATCTATCATCCCTCTACCTACTTATCTAAGTATATCTGCGGATACTTGTACAAAGCACTATCCATCCATCTATCTATTTATCTATATTGAACTTGGGGTGCATACATCAAGCTCGTCCCTCCAGCTTTTCTGAGCACCAGCAAATCTTTCTAGGCAACTTTTTTTTTCTGGAAAAATAGGACAGAGGTTGAGAAGATAGATTCTGATGTCATATGGCCCCAAGTCTGACACTCACCAATGCCAGGTCCTGTGTGACCTTGGGCAAGTTACTTAACCTCTCTGACCCTTAGGGTCCTCATCTGGAAGTTGGGTATCATGAAAAGACCTATGTAGTAACGGCATTTGAGGATTCAGTGGGAGAAGCCAGTTCTTGGCAAGTGGTAAATATCAGTAAGAGTGGGGATCATGAAGATGCTGCTAACCAAATTCAAATTCCTTTCAGACACTTTTTTTTCATCTCTAGGTCACTTGGTGCCCCGGTAACCACCATCTGCAGACTAGAAAAGTATTCACCACTGCAAGTCAGGGAGTCCTCGGTACCCCCAGGGGCAACCTGCTGAGGGAAAGCTGACACCAGGGATTTAAATCTTACTCGACTTCCTCATCCTATTAATCTGGCCGTTAAGCAGAGAGAGTCCTGCTGATGCCAACAGATGCGAAGCTTTGCTGTGCCAGTGGCAGAGCATTAGAGGAGGCCTCAGCAGCCAAGCAATCCAACCCCCCCAACTCCGAACAGCTGCCCGGGGACAGACGCACTAAGCGCGGGGCGGGGGCTGATGCAGTGAGTACTAGGGGGAGAGGGAATGCGTGGAGGGGAGGGTCCCTGGCTGGCCCAGTGTCCCTATGCAGACTGGGCCCTGGGCAAGCACGCCACTGAAGCATGATGTACGGACACGGCTCGCAGTGAAAGCTCAAATTCAGGCCCACCCGTGGCACCTGTGCTCCAGGATGCAGCAGGTGATGGCTTTCTTGGGGGCAAAGGCCACAGGGGGAGGAAGTGGGAACTGACCCAGGGCTCAGAGCACATCCACCGCTCACCTCTGCACGGCTGGCTCTTCCAAGCTCGGCCACATCTGCCACCTTGCTTGTGCCATATGGGTAATATTTGGGGTGCCACGTCCTGCCAGAGAACCTCTGCCTGCCCCTCTCATCTGACCTGCCTGCAGGCAGCTGAAGAGGATCCCATCCTGAGTCCCACGATGGGCTGAGGTCCAGCACAAAGTCAGATCCGGCCACGGGCTTGTGCCAACAGTTACAAAAAAAAAAAAAAACACATCTGTACTTTGGTTGGGTTCCAACGTCTCTTTAACGTGGGAAACCAGAACTCGGGGAAAGAAAACAGCATCCTACGGCTCCCCAAAGACCGAGCTCCAGATGAGACTGATGGAGTGTTGTTTGGAGACATACTGAGTCACCTCCCCAGTGCCGTGGCACCAGTGCAGAGAGCCGGCCACGTGCCACAGCTGGCTGCGCGCGGACCGGGGCTCAGGTCCCTCAGGCCGATGGATGTGACTCGGGGAGAGGTCACTGTGTAGGTAGGGGTGTGAGCTGTCACACCCCAGAGCCAGGGCATGTGACTGTTCTTTCCCATGGAGCTTTTGAAGGGCTGGTGGGGCGAGAGATGCAGCAGGGCCAAGGACAGAACCATCCAGAACCATCCAGGCTGCAGCCACTCCACCTCAGATTTGGCTTCCAGGATTCTGGGTGCAGACTACGTGCCCAGGGGTTTCCCTGAGTCTAGTAACTTTTCCTTCTGGGGAAAGACTGATAAAGAAGAGAAGGGCCAGCATTTCAAAAACCCACCCTGGACGTTCTCTCAAAATACGTGGGGAGAGACACGTTTCCCAAAGTGTGGCACACGTACCTCTGAGAGGACGTTGCAGTGATTTTAGAGGGCACCCAAAGGAGCTTTTCAACTGTATTAATTTAACGTTCAATGTTTTGCAACACAATGTAACTGGCATATCAAACTTGTGATTTCACCAATATTATCCCTTGAGACAGCATTTCTCAACCCTGGCCCTACTGCCATTTCAGGCATGGTAATTCTTCCTGTGGGGGCATCCTGTGCCTTGTAGGATATTCAGCAGCCTCTCTGGTCTCTACCTATTAGATGTCCGTAGTAAACCCCCCTCCCTCCCAGCCCGCCAAGGTGAGATAACCAAAAATGTCTTCAGACATTGCCACGAGTCCTCTGGGGCTCAAAGATACCCCTGATCGGGGATCATTAGCTTAGGGTAAGTCTACTTCTGAAAGTAAAATATGTTCATTTCAGGGAGAATGTATTTCTAGGTGACTTGGCACAGGTACAATTCACATTTGCCCAACGCGGCCGAGGTGACAGGTGACCGGCTGAAGTCTGGCAAAAACCAGACCAGAGGATGGCCAAACAGGGGCTAAAAACTGGGCGTTTATCCCCTCAAAGTCCCACCCGCTGCTCCTTCCTGCCAGCTTTGTTGTCTGGTCATCCCTGAAGCCCACGTAAGTAAGCGTGTGTGGGGAGAGCGGGGGTGGGTAGTGAGAGGCCAGAGAGCCCAAAGAAACCCTGAGAATCCACTTTCCTCCCAACATCTGGCCTTTCTGATGAAGGAAGGAGGAGCGGGGTGGGCTTGTGCCTCATTCCCGTGGGGAAGGCAGGGCAGAGGTGCCCGTGACGAGGGTGAAGAGTAGGGTGCAGCTGGTCCCAGGGTGCGCAGGAGTCACCGAGGGGCCCTGAGAAGCTCAGCCATGTTCGCCTGTCTGACACGCTGTCAGCTGTGGGGTGCTGCTGGCATCCACCCTGGCTTCCCTGTTTACTGTCTGACCAACCCACAGAGCTAAGGAAACCATCCATCCAAAGATACACCTCCTTCAAGTCCCGTCGGAAAAGCACCGTGCTACTGGTTTAAAAAGCTAACATTCTTGTTAAACAGCAGAAACTAACACACCACTGTAAAGCAATTATACTCCAATAAAGATGTTAAAAAAAAAAAAAAAGCTAACACTCACAAGCACTTAGCACATACTGATGACGTCACAGACACCCTGTGCTTTCCTCCTCACCACAGCCCTGCAGGGCAGGCACTATCCCTGTGGTAATAATATTCCAGACGGGGAGATGGAGGCCGAGTGGTTCAGTGACCCCTCAGGGCCAGAAGACACAGCTCTGGAGCTCTACCTGGGTCTGCTGGGCTCACAGCTGCCCCGCTGTCCTAGCTCCCCGGAAAGCAGAAAGTGGACAGTAAGGGCCATTCCCTCCTTACAAGGCCCACTGGTCACCTGCCCCCCGCAAAGAAATGCCACCGTGATTCACATTCCTCAGAATGGCCCATCGCGCAAGCAGACACAAGCACACAACTGCCCGGGGAGAAAGTTCTCCAAACCCAAGGCATGAAAGGGCAGCCATCCCCCACTGCATGCCTCCTCTCTGCCTTCCCTCTCCCCCTGCATTCACCTCCTCGTGACTGCTGGGCGGAAGCAAAGGGCAGAAGAAAACTCAAAAGAAACAGGTCTGGTTCTTCCCACGGTGCTTTCAGAACCTGGGTACGTGCATGCGTGCACACACATTCACGCACAATCAGCTGGTGTGTGTACACATGTGGGTGCACGCACATATCCCAACCGGGCAGGAGGATGGCCTTATGTGTCTGTCCAGCCTTTCTGAGTCCTGGAGCCAAGAGGATGCACGAACGCCCCCTGGAGAGCTGGTCCGGGGACATCAGTGCAGAGAAAGTGACAAACACCACGGGAAGGTACTCACCTGGGCCTCCAGGGTGATCACAGGGCTTGGTTGTGCGGCCTGTGGGAAAAGAGGAGAAAACACACGTGAGCGGTGGGAGAAGTGTAACCTACTGCCCTGGCATCAAGCAACCCCGCAGGGAAGCTGGCCCCCCTCTGTCGCCCCCATTCCATGTGACAGGAGGACAGCCTGGCCCAATCTCCCCCCACCACACCTCCTCCCCCACCCACAGGATGAAGGAGGCTGTAATCTTTCATTAGGGGGATACAGGGACACCCGCGTGGAGATCGTGCACAACCATGAAGTGTCAGCGTAAAGAAACAAGAAACAAAGGCCCCTTGCCGAGTATCTCAAAGCGTGTTCAAATCATTGATGTGAAGGAGAAGATGGGTCCGTAAGAGGATTAGAAATAAACCTGAAAGAATATAAAATCCCCATTAGGGGCAAGGCCGCCACTTTGTGTCTGATCTTGGAAAGAATGAGGGAAGGACTGAGAGGAAAAGAAGAGCTTAATTCCTGGTCTGTGTGGCACATTCCAATGGGCTGGGGAAGACTCCTTTCAGCCGAGAGAAGGCCAGAGAAAGTCCCATTCATTCACTCGCTACAAAAGCCAATTGACTGGAAATGCTTGGTGGTAATGCCTCGGGTCATTAAACGTGAACGCTTGGGTGGGGGGCAGGGTGGGTACGGAGGAGGAAGGGGCAGCTGGGGAGGACGTAATGGTTTTCAGCAAGTGGATTCCAAAGAAAACAGGAAGCTCGGCACATAAAGGCTATTTTTGTCTGGACTAGGTCAGCTCTGAGCTGCATCGTCTTGGATTCCTGATTCTGGGAAAGTAACCTCAAGCTGCCTCTTACAGAGAATGGGCGTGATTTTACGGCCCCTCAGTGCGAACTCAATTGGAAGCTTTGCTTTATCCGAGCAGATTTTCCAACACAGGCTTCGAGGAAGCCGTGCAAATTAGCCCCAGCCCACTGGCCTCTGCTGTGAACAAGAAGGAGATGTAGGAATCGCACCCTATTTGTTTGTCTGTGAACGGCTTATTTTACTTAGCATGATGTCCTCAAGGTTCATCCATGTTGTCACAAATGGCAGGACCTCCTTCTTGTTTGAAGGCTGAATAATATTCCTCTGTGCATATACATACAACGTTATTTTCTTTATCCATTCACTTGTCAATGGACATGTAGGTTCTTTCCATGTTTTGGCTATTACGAATTTGGCTGCCATAAACATGAGAGTACAGATTTCATGACTCCACTTATATGAGGAACCTAAAATAAACTCTCATAGAAGCAGAGAGTAGAAGGGTGGTTGGCAGGGGCTGGAGGGAGAGGGAAATGGGGAGGTGCTATTTATCGGGTACAAAGTTTTGTTCACACTAGATGAATAAGCTCCAGAGAGCTGCTGTTCGACACAGAGCCTAGAGTTAACAAACTATATTGTACACTGAAAATTTTGCCCAGAAGGTAGATATCATGTGAAGTGTCCTTTCCACAATTTTAAAAAAAGGAAGTGTAGAGAAATTGGAACATCTTAAACCCCTACCCTAGGTAAACTGTCACTCACTTTCTTGCTCACTTCTCTTTGGTACCTAATTGTGATGAGCGTCGGAGGCCTGACCCCAGGATCATTTTGCGTTCTGGTCTGTATTGACTTTTCCTACAAGACGAGGGAATCCTCTCTCCCGATTCCAGTTCTAATTCCCAGCACTTCTCCAACGGTGCAGCTCAAAGACTGCTGCCAAGAGAACGTCTCACTCTAATTTTCACATTCTACCCTGACACTGAATATTCCTCGTACTCAGAAAGAGGCTGAGGGGCATTTTCTCCCCCACGTTGCAGCCTTGGCCCATAAAGGAACTTGGAGAAGTCTTAAGAGAAACACTGCAGGCCTCTGTCTTCAAACCCTTACTAGCTCCTTCTCAAGGGGAAAGCAGTGGCAACTATGACGGGGGAGAACCTTCACTGAACCACTTTTTTTCAAGTGAGGTTCATTATTTTAGCATCCCTCACGAAGCCCCCCAGCCAGCTCCTGTATCACTCGTATGCGGGGAGAGTGGACCCTGTACTCCCAGTTTCCCTGTGTCAGGCAAGCATGCTGGGCAGGGCCCATTCTAGCTGTCAGGAGGCAAGGCCATCATCCTGGTCTGTGCCGGGCAGGGTGGGTCAGATCCCACCGTGCTGTTCAGTGAGTGAGAGCAGGCAAGTCTGTGCTTCAACTCAGAGTCAGTCTCCATGTGTCTGTCTGTCCCTCTCTTTATTCAGATCCCACCATCCAGATTTTGACTAGAAGAAAAGAAACTGCTTCTCACACTCAGACATTAGCCTCATTTTTAAAGCCAGGTCCTTGCAAAGCATTGCACAGGGTGTTGGGTGCGTGCCCAGATTAATTAAGCTGTACTTCACAGCCCATTTGGCTATTGTTTGGGGATTACTCTTCACTGCTCAGAATCCCACTGGGTGGGGTGGGGTGGAGAGGGGAGAATGCCATCCTGAACCCCTATGAACAACTCCACTGGAAAAGGCCTTCCTGGGAAACCACAGGGAACCTCTGACAACTGCGCTGACAAAACCCACAGCCTGATCCTTGGATACAGTGTCGCACCAAGTCTTTATTTGGTGTTCCGACTGAGATGGAGACCCTCTGGGCTCAGGGTCAGGGGACTAATATTCATTAAAAAGCTTCTGAAAAACAAAAGCAAAGATGCTATCTATTTAGCATGTTAATTACCTAGCCAAGAAGAAGACAAAGTAACTCACAAATGGCCATGTCATTGACACTTGGGATTCACTTGCCAACAAAACTGTGTCCCCCTCCTCTGTGCGCATTTGAAATATAAGACTCTCCCTACAGAGGCTCAGTCCAGAGGATTCAAGGTATGGCTGTACCTCTGTGAGGTCTTTCAGTAACATCCTCCTTAATTGGAAAGGCTAACGAAGAGGAACCAGGTCAGTGATGCTGTCTGCCTAATCCATCGTGTCTGTCTAAATTGGGACTCTTTGGTTTACAGTAGAGTAAACTCCTGTCTGTCAGAGGAAAGGCTCCCAGAGACCAAAGGGGAATTTGCAATGTGCTCGGATGCTACAGTGGAGTGCTTTTAGAATCTTAATGTGGGGACCGGGAACCAGGGAACCACCTAAAGCAAGGAAAGCCCTTTCATATCATCTACTGCAATGACTAGATGGAGGAAGTCAAGTGGAGAACTGGGTAGGTTGAATAAGTGGCCCTCGTTTTCACCACTCCCTAGATCCACACCCTCTGGTCCTGTGATTTTGCATTTCTTTGCCGAGCATGCTTCCTCATCCCTTGAACTTGGGCTTGCCCATTAGCAGTTACGACACAGTAGAAGCTTGAAATGTGCTTGCGTGATTGAGCGTGACCTCTTGTGCTTTTGCCATCAGCACAAGAATGTGCCCCAGGTAGCCTGCTGGTCCAAGGAGGATGAGAGACAGTCGGGGCAGACCCGATCCAATCTGCAGCTTGAAGCTAAGCACAGCCTAGATCAGCCAACCCCTAGCCAACCTTCACACATGGAGAAAATATATGCTTGTTGTTTCCAGTCATTGCGTTTCAGGTTGATTTGTCATACTGCACCACTGTGGCAGATACACTCTCCAAAGATTGACCTTGATAGAACCAAAACGTATTGTACAAACAGTCCAGCCTTGGAAACAAAATGATGCATACTCTCCCTAAGTCTGCAAATACATCCCAGGAACCAGAAATAACCAAACTGATAGCTATCATTTATTGAGGACCTACTACATGCCAGGCTCCATGCAAGATGTACATTACACCAAGCAAAGAAATTACTCGACCATCAGGATCTTGTACTACTTATGAGTTAGCCTTCAACCCTCTTTGCTAAATATACCAGTCCTTCTGAATTTATTTAGATGCCATTACAACCACATTAATGGAAATCATCACTCAGAGTGCCCTTACCCTGAGATAAAGACATTTTTCATTCTTTTGGTTTATTTGGTTTTTTCTAAACTTTATCCCATGGGCATATTACTTGACCACAGTTCAGAACAGTCATGAATACTAGTAGTAACTAGTAACTTACCAAGTTACTTGTTAAGTAATGGCTAATAATTTTTTAAGTTCTTACCATGTTCCAGGAACTGGCTTAACCTCTATACATGCATCATTCCATTTACCACTGTAACAACTTTATGGTAGGTACTACCATTACTCCCATTATAGAGATGGGGAAACTGATGACCATAGAGATTGAATAACCTGTCCAAGATTACACAGATAGTGTTGAAGCCTGGATTCAATCCCAGCGCCCCGCACTCAAGAAACCTGTGCTCCACTATTTTACACCAGCTCTATCTGAGAATATAGTCCCACCTTAGACAATGTAATCCTGCAACCTAGATAATGTCTATCTAAAGGAAGAATATGGCAAATGAAAGGTACCACCTTAACAACTACTGGAATCCTTTTTTAGTATCTGTATTTTTTAAAAATGGTAGTGGACATGGTTGATAGAAATCAGTACATGTGTCGTGACTAAAAACAAAATGCAGTCACTGTGCCACGGCAGGAACCATGCAGAGTCAGCCAAACCCGTCCACAAATGTTTACCGTGTTCCAACTCAGCAGCTAGCACTATGCCTGGCAGGTACCCTGAGGGAGACAAAAATGAGTTTAAAGGGACCCTGTGTGCCCTTCCATCCCAAAGCTGTTTAAAAAAGAGGCAAGCGGGCTTCCCTGGTGGCGCAGTGGTTGAGAATCTGCCTGCTAATGCAGGAGACACGGGTTCGAGCCCTGGTCTGGGAAGATCCCGCATGCCGCGGAGCAGCTGGGCCCGTGAGCCACAGCTGCTGAGCCTGCGCGTCTGGAGCCTGTGCCCCGCAACGGGAGGGGCCGCGATAGTGAAAGGCCCGCGCACCGCGATGAAGAGCGGTCCCCGCACCGCGATGAAGAGTGGCCCCCACTTGCCGCAACTAGAGAAAGCCCTCGCACGAACCGAAGACCCAGCACAGCCATAAATAAACAAATAAATAAATAAAATTAAAAAAAAAAAAAAAAAAGAGGCAAGAGCCTGATTACAGCTCCTGGAGAAATGAAACTCGTCTGCACCTCGAGTCTTGCTCGTAAGACCAGGAAGCCAGGCTCAAATACTTACGAGCCCGTCAGGGCCAAAGCCCTAATTTTAACAAGCAATTAAGCTTTCATAAAGAAAGCAGAGAGGAGGGAGAATTTGTTCATTTTCATTCCAGGCATGCATCAAACATTTCTGGCTTTCCTGGTTATGCTGAGACCTGCGTAAGCCTTAGTCAATGGAAGGGGTGTTCTCCTCCTTGGCTTTGATGATATCATAAGATAGCGTTTGCTCTTGCGTGTTGAGTGATGACTTCTGTGTACAGGTGAGACAATCCTGTGATTCAAGCCTTCTGAGCCAGTTTCCCCCTGAGGCCCATCAAGGCAGCAGATAGACAATGGGCCCCTATAGTACAGCCTCAGCACAGACACACCCAGGACAACACTGCAGAAGGCTGGGTGGTGCTCTCCCCGGAGCCCTCTGCTTGGCGATAGAAGGAGGAAGCTTCCACCATCCAGAGACTGGACCTTATTCTGGTCACTGTCAAACACCAGGTGCCTTGGGAAATGCAATGAGCTCTTCATGGGATCATAAACTCAGCACCCTTGTCTGCTGGAGAAACTGGCTCACTGGAGACCACCCAGTGGAAGCTGAGTTTGGATGTCAGGCCAGAGACCTAAATGGATAAGGTCACTTGTACTGCAGCCTGGCATGGGGCAAAGAAGGTTCATTCATGGGAAAAAAAGTGCAGGTTTGGGGTCAGCTCTGGATTCAAATCATGCATAACCACTGTTTTAGTCTGCTCAGGCTGCCGTAACAAAATACCACAGGCTATGTGGCTTACACAAGAGAAACTTATCTTCTCACAATTCTGGGAGCTAGAAGTCCAAGATCAAGATGCCAGCAGGGTTGTATTCTTTTGAGGCCTCTTTTCTCAGCTTGCAGATGGCCACCTTCTCACTGTGTCCTCACGTGGTCTCTTTCCTCTGTGCATGAGCCTCTATGTGTCTCTGTGTGCCCAAATTTCCTCGTCTTACAAGGACACCAGTCAGACTGGATTAGGGCCCCCCTAAAGGCCTCATTTTAACTGAATCACTTTTTTAAAGGTCCTGTCTCCAAATATAATTGTGTTCCCAAGTACTGGGGTTGGCGAGTCAGCAAGTAACAACCACTTAGACTAGTGACGTCCATAGCTTCTGTGAGCTTTACCTTTCTCATTTATACAATGTAAACAGGTGGGTCTGTATTCTCCTACAGAGCTACTGCAAGACAGTAAAGCATAGAGTGTATTGTCTGGCAACTTCTGTAAGTGAAAAGGAGCACTGATAACAATTACACCAGATTAACAGGTGTAAACCTGGACTGTCTCACAGGAACCCAGATACACAATCACCTCCTGCCTTGACAACAGGATACCACTGACATCACGGGTTGTTGTGAACATTAAATAAAACTCGCTATTTTAACTGTCTGGTCCCTGGGTTAAAAGCTCAAAGATAACCTTCCCTTTGTTTTCTTCTTCCAGGCTTATGAAGGCTAAGACATATCCCTCCACACCCAACCCTACTCAACCACAGTTCTTCTGAACTGAGAGTTATTGCAGGTAACTGGACAGCCGTGAAACGGGTAAATTTACCTACTTCGTTCTGAATGCTTACTTTGTGCCAAGCATGTGAACTACTTGCAACTCTGCCAAGGGAAGTCTCATACTCTCCATTTTACAGATCAGATAACTGATGCTCTGGCAGAACAATTTGCTCTAAAACACAGATTTGATAAGGGATGGAGCCTGGACCAGTGCTCAGGTTTGTAAACTGCCAGAAACTGGTCCCTTACCCAATATCCCGGTGTTTCTAACAGCGTGAACTTACTGAATCAGCATCTCTGGGTAAGGATCCAAAGAATCTGCATTTTTATTAGATGCTCTTGGGGAAGTCTTACGCAGGCCAAAATCTGAGAACCCCTGATTATACCCCGAATAATACAAGACTGAAAGCATCCAAGGTGAGAAGGACAGTCAGTGAAAAACCAAAAATTTCTATTACAACCCCAACCTCTGATAGCCAGCCAGCCACCAAGTGTCTAACGCACGCTTAGGACTTCGGTGCTCGTGCTCAGTGCCCCCAAGATATTTCATGATGGGTGTGTCTTAGCCCGTTTGGGCTTCTCTAACAGAATACCACAGACTGAGTGGATTATAAACAACAGAAATATATTTCGCACAGTTCTGGAGTCTGAGAGTCCAAGGTTAAGGTGCTGGCAGATCTGGTGTCTGGTGAGAGCTTCCTGATTCACACATAGCTGTCTTTTTGCTGTGACCTCACATGGCAGAAGATTCGAGGAAGCTTTTTGGGGTCTCTTTTATAAGGGCACTAATCCCTTTCATGGGGGCTCTTCCCTCATGACCTAATCACCTCCCAAAGGCCCCACCTCCTAATACCATGCCATTGGGAGTTAGAATTTCAACATATGAATTTTGGGGGGACACACACATTCAGTCTCTAGCAGGGTGGCTTCCACCCCTTCTTTTCTCCCCACCTAAATGGTGACGGTATCCCTCCTGCCCCAGAAACCCTGTCATCAACCCTCCTCCCTCCACCATTCCCTCCCAAGGGGTGTGTGACCCCTTCTCAACTCCTTCTCGAGATCTGGTCACGGCCATCAGGGTGTTCACACAATGGGGCTTTCTGTCTAGACGTCCCTGTGGGATGTCACAGTGAGCTTATCTCGCACGGCCGTGGCTCCTGAGATGAAGGCGGGGCACGTGCATGGCAGGCGGCACTGGGAGACCAGGGAGAAATGCCAAGGACACAGACCGCCCTTGTTCTCTGAGAAAGGCTGCCCTTGGAATGTGAAGCTGGCCAGCACCACACAGACTCACCTTGTTAGAAAATGCAAACTCACCTTCAAATAGGACTCAGGGGAGAAAGCAGAAACCCCACAATGAGGGCAAGGGGACTCTCACTGCTTCAGGGAGATGGTGACAGATGTGGTTAGCACCTTAAAATGGGGTAGAATTTCCTCGCTCTGTCTGTCTCTCTTTTGTCTGAAAGGTTTTAAAAGTTTAGAGCCCTCTTTGCTCTTCTGCATTCCCTCCACATTTTTTAGTCCAGACCCCAGAAATGAGCAACAGAGCCTCAAAATGAAGCTCCAGCCCTTGGAGTTGGTAGTTGACCATCCCCAGCCTGGGAAGATAGGAGAAACCACAGACTCATGGAAATTCGGCAGTGATTTTCGTGTTTCTCAGCTCAGTGTGTATCTTTGAGCACAGACGGTTACGAAAAATCTAAACCATCATATATAACACTTTGTTCTGTGTGTGCCTACAGAGGTTTTGTAATTCTTTACAAAGTACACAGAATTACAGTTCTCAGAACTACAATGTTTTGAATACACCTACCTGAGACACTGGACATGTATTTCTGCCAGAAAGCAAAGCTCCTGGCTGTATGGCTGCTGCCTGGCAAACAACTGTACTGTCACCTCCCCCTTAATCATGCAGTTTTCCTAGGGTCACACGGCTGATCAATAATGACAATAATCAGAATAGTAGCTAACACTGGGCTCATATTGAACACATTATTTTAAGTGGGTTGTAAGACTATCTCATTAAAACCTCACAACAACTCTTAGATTATTAATCGGTATTATTAGTAGATATTAATAGCCCCAATTTACAGATGGTGTAAGTGAGGCTCAGAGGGAAAGTAATTTGCTCAAAGGCATTCATTACTAAGTGGCAGAGACAGGATTTGGACCAGGACAGCCTAATTCCTGAGGCTGCGCTTTTGGACCACTAAATTACACTGTTTTCCAGCGGGACAACCACATGGTAAATCGTAATCACTAAACCACAGTTCATAGTTTTGTGAGTTGCTGGCACTAGGAAGCCTTATAGAGCAGGGAAGTGGATCACACGGTATTAGGAAATACCGGATCTTCCCGTTTCCTTGTTGTGGATCTTCAGCTAATTATTTAACTTATAATAATGATAATAATAACAATAATAATAACCATCTCGACAGTCACTGTAAAGACTGAGATGGTGTATCAGAGCCTTGCTCAGTCCTGGTGTTGAGTAGGCAAGCCACAAATGTTAGTTCCTCTTGGAGGACAATTACTGTCACTTTATAGTGTTCTGTTTTTCACAGCTTGAAGGCATTTCAGACCAGAAAGAAGGCATGCCTGCCACACACCGAGAAAAAACTGGGAAATGCAGGACAAGAGATTCTGGCAGACCGTCCAGGGCTCTAGATCCTTCTGAGGCTGGCAACTGGGCTCGGCCTGTACACAAGCCTTCCTGAAGCTCAGAACACAAGCTGCATCTCCAGCTCAGCCCAACAATTACCTTTTCCCAGGCACGGGCCACGCGGCACCTACCAATTTGGCACCCATTTGCTGTGGTTGCCAAGATGGCATGTGGCCCAACTGGAACCAATGCTGTCAAGTGTCCTGTAGACACTGTCCAGAGTTCCAAAGACACTATGCTCTGTTCTACAGCTCCTGGGACTGCTCAGTGGGTTTTCTGTTCCACGGGGATCTAGTTTAAAGATTTGAGCCCCAGAATCTAAGACTGTGAATGCTAGAAAGATGCTTAGAGATGTAGGGTAGGTGAGCAGCAGCTTCTCTATAGGATGCCCAAGGTGGATATTACTCAGCAATGACTTGGCCTCAAATTTTCAACACGGCTCTATGAGCAGACACTACCAGTAGATTTCCTGCTTTCCAGTGAGATGAAACACATTTCTTGCCCTGACCTGAATCAAACCCATCATTTTCTGGTGAGGCATATGAGATCCAAAATGGGAAGTGGATTTCCTAACGGCCACACACCATTTATAGCAAAACCCAGTCTAGAATCCAAGTTTCTTGATAGAAAATCCTGGGTTCATCCTTTTTTGCCAAAATAAATGTCTATGTGTGTCCTTGCCCCCACCCCACCCCCCCTTTTCTTCATTTCTTCTTCTTCAGCTCCTCACCAGAGCCTCTAACTAGGACATCTTTTGTTCAAAAGATAGTATATCCCAGCTCTGGGAAAACCGTGATTCAGCAGTGCTTTATGTCTGGAATGTTTCCAAGAGGCGCACACAGAACCGCTGATTCA
The DNA here is from genome assembly GCF_949987535.1 of Balaenoptera acutorostrata. Taxonomy (NCBI): domain Eukaryota; kingdom Metazoa; phylum Chordata; class Mammalia; order Artiodactyla; family Balaenopteridae; genus Balaenoptera; species Balaenoptera acutorostrata. The sequence goes on from NC_080078.1 coordinate 25,027,175, forward strand.
AACTGGGGGAAAATGGATCGCAGGATGTGGGCACGTGGTGATGGAGTGGAGAGCTCTACAGCGGGTACAGGGGGTGCATCCCCTGCTCCAGGCTGTGCCTCGGAACCGGGGAGCCTCCTTCCCGGGCTGGAAGAGAGATGGCTGACAGGTGGGCCTACAGGAGACAGATGGGCAGAGGCTTCCTACAGTGAGAGTCAGGTTCAATGTCAGGAGGTTTCAAAGGGGTGGGACCTGGGGGGATTGAGTGCCCCCTTCCTGCCTCCCCAGCATTTTCCTGTATTTCTTAATGCTCATGATGGTAACGAGGATGAAGATGACGGGATGGATGACAATGGCCATTAGGATAGCTTTCATTTAAGTCTTTATGAAGCACCCTGTTTAGCAATTTCTATGCATTATTTCAATAAATCCTTATTTCACCCTCACGGTGTGGCTACTACAGGACGCCATAGAGTCTGGAAACACAGATGATTTTATTTTATGCTCTTACCATTGGGAGATGCTCCTGATGACGTTATATATTTGCCTCTGTTTCCAGACTATGGATTTCCTGTAGTATTCCTAATTTAGAGAGGCTCAGAAAGACTTGCTCAAAAGCCAGAGCCAGGCCCATTTAACCTTCATATCTTCTAAGTTAAAAAAATAAAGTAACCGAAATACGTGGATGTGGTATGGTTTGACCTACATAGTGCACAATATCGTTTAAAAAAAAACTAGTTGCCAACATTTAAAAATTGGGTGATTTCACAATACCCAGATTTCTGGCTTTTCTTAAATGTCAGAAGATCCAGCCAAGTGGGTATGCAGGCTGGCATGGCTGCAGCTGGAGCTGAGTAGCTGCTACCTTTTTTTTTTTAATTAATTAATTTTTTATTTTTGGCTGCGTTGGGTCTTCGTTGCTGCGCGCGGGCTTTCTCTAGTTGCGGTAAGCGGGGGCTACTCTTTGTTGTGGTGCACGGGCTTCTCATTGCGGTGGCTTCTCTTGTTGCAGAGCACGGGCTCTAGGCACGCAGGCTTCAGTAGTTGTGGCACGTGGGCTTCAGTAGTTGTGGCTCGTGGGCTTTAGAGTGCGGGCTCAGTAGTTGTGGCGCACGGGCTTAGATGCTCCGCGGCACGTGGGATCTTCCCGGGCCAGGGCTTGAACCCGTGTCCCCTGCATTGGCAGGCGGGTTCTTAACCACTGCTACTACCCCCTGAAGATGGGTACACACCCTCCTCTTGGCTACAGCCCCTATCCCACCCACCTGGGCTGGCCCCAGAAGCATCTGAGTTTGTGACCTTCCACCTCTTAACTACCATACTTTATTTCTCCCACCAAAGGACAGTACCATTTTATCCACTGGACAACTTATTCTACATGACTCCAGGCTCACCCCAGATCCCACCAAAGAAAAGTTCAGGATGCCGGGACCTGAGAGAAGAAAGAGGAAAGCTCTAATAAAGCACAAGTAAGCTGAGCACTACAGTTCATTCATTTACGAGCCTCTACCTGGAGCTCAATGGTCTTGACTTTTCCGGGGGGCGGTGGGCATCAGGCACAGCGGGTGGCGGGCGGGGAGGCTTCAGTGCAGAGTGCAGAACAGGAAGAGGTTATTAGCGCCCACTGTTTTCTTGCTTCCTGCACGGCCGCCGCGTGCAGCTGCCTGTGAACTGGCTGTTTGTTCCCAGCTCTCCTGGAAGGAAGCGCTCCCATCACCCACGACAACAGAGCTGGCCCAAAGAGCCAACAACGTGCGCGGGGGCTCCGAGCCCAGCTCTTCTTCTGTACAGGGCAACCCCAAAGCTGCCGAGACAGGAAAATGGGAAGAAAGCGCAGCCTGGCCTAGAGCATCCTGCGGGGCCCGCAGACAAAGCCCCAGCTGGGGGAAAGGGAGGAGGAGGAGGCCAGAGGAAGGGGATCCAGTGGGGCCCACCGATTCTGTACAATGAGCTCCTTTCAGCGGTGAATAGAGTACTCTCCTCGACTTGGTCTCAATGGCTTTGTTTCTGAAACGACCCATTCTACACCCAGAAAGCCAAATTGGCCAGACCCTGTGCCAAGGTCAGGAAAGAGCCTGAGATCCCCCAGCAAGCTGATAGTCAGCCCCCAGGAGATGACCACTGTGCTCACTGCTGCTCGGCTGACCCAGCGTCTACAATGATCCCCTTTGATTTCTACGCTTTCCTGCACGGGGGCGGGGGTGGGGGCCCCTCACTCACACGCGTGACCTGTTTGGCATAACTGTAGGATCTATTCAGGATAGTAAGTGCTCTTTCCTCACGAACTTCATTGAGACATCTGTATGGAGGGAGGGGGTAGGGCAGGATGAGAAAGGATGAGACTGGAGAAGCACGATGCAAGTTCAAGTCTGCTGTCTCAAGCTGACCAAATTCATGATGCAGTGGGACTCATGGCTGACCACCCAGCAGCAGTCTCTGTTTTTTCTTTTTTTTTAAAATAAATTTATTTATTTATTTTTGGCTGCATTGGGTCTTCGTTGCTGCGCACGGGCTTTCTTTAGTTGCGGCGAGCGGGGGCTACTCTTCGTTGCGGTGCGCGGGCTTCTCGTTATCGTGGCTTCTCTTGTTGCGGAGCACGGGCTCTAGGCACGCAGGCTTCAGCAGTTGTGGCACGTGGGCTCAGCAGTTGTGGCTTGCGGGCTCTAGAGCTCAGGCTCAGTAGTTGTGGCGCATGGGCTTAGTTGCTCCGCAGCATGTGGGATCTTCCCGGGCCAGGGCTCAAACCCGTGTCCCTTGCATTGGCAGGCAGATTCTTAACCACTGTGCCACCAGGGAAGCCCCGAGCCTCGGCTTTGTAGGCTCCTTGAGAACATCATCTTTGAGGGTTTATTGCACAGGGAGCAAACAGCAAACTGGGGTCCTATGGGCAGTTATTCAGCTCAGACGTGTTTTGTTCAGCCCGCATGACGTTTTCAAAAGAAGAATGCTACGTGTGATGCCAACACTTAAAGTTCAGGAGGTTTCATGTAAAACTACAAAGCTCTGGCATTTCTTTGAAAATCAGAAGATCTGGCAACGGGGATTCATCATTTCCGTAAGGCGCTGACTGTGAGGATCTGGAAAGAGGTTGTCTCTCTTAGATGGGGCACGCGCCCTCCAGCTTGCCACTGACCCCCTGACATGCCTCCCTCACTAAGGCCGCCACGTGGCTGCAGTGAGCACCGAAGTTTGCAATCTCTAGTATATCAATTCCCAGAGCTCTCAGCAGAGGCCCTGGGGTTGGAGAGAAGGATGGGATATGGACTGGTTGTAAAGCAAACTTGGCTACGAAATTCAAAATTCGACTCAAGAAATGTACACGAACACACACCCAGGAACCCTTGGTGAGGGGCAGCGGCCACGCCCACGAATAGGGGTGAGGCTCTTCTGCTCTCCTCACTCTCTGCTATACACTGTTTAACAACCTGTCCTGTTTTCCAAGGCAATCTTCTCTGTGTATATGTTTAACGAAGTCCTGGGCCTGCCACACGGACAGCACTGGGCAAATTCTTGTTGAATCAGAATCAACCGAAGCTCAAGTCATGTTGGGTTGGAACCTAAGAGATGCATGCTCCGAACCCAGCCCACTTAAGAGTTGTAGGATGTTTTCCTAACTGCAAGTCAAGACAAGTCCCTTGGGAATGAAAGACTGATCAGAAGTAGATGAGCTCAACCTACTGGTTGGCTGATGTCTGAGATGATGAAGCAGAGAGGTCACCTTTATATGACACGCAGCATACTTGATATACATGTTATACAGCATAAGGTCTGTTGGGAAGATATGACATGTGCTGACATCGTAAAATGAAAGTAAGTTCCCAATGTATCCAAGGATCGAAAAACTCACCAGAAACAAGGTAGCCCTCAGAGTCGGGGCAGGTGAAGCATATGCTCTTGCAGCTTTTCTAGGTCTAAAAAGGTAGACTGAGGTTTACTGCATCTGCTTCTGCTGTATGTAGCCATGACCATTTTCCAGCTCTGTATATGAGTGTGTATGTTCGTGTGCATGTATGTGTGCACACATGCAACATTTGTGAACAGTCACATGCACGTACATGTGGTCTCTTCCATCCAAAGCCCTGCTAAAAAGCTGCAGAGGGATCTGTGGATTTTGCTTGCCCAGCATCCCTCATTTTGGGGAATTCCCCTGAGTCACCTCACTCTTGTACTAATTTCAAATGGCCACTGGGGGCGGGGAAGCAGCATCAGGAGAGATTCCACTAAGCAGACTTTTATTTCTGAGCTGTGACACAAGCGAGAAAGAATAAAAGCATGCAGAATTTCATTTCTGCACTTTGCACTTAGTTATAATTATTCATGCAGGAGCATCTTTAAACACCAAAAGGGGGAAATATTACAGTTGTTCTGATTTCATATGCTAACTGTGTTTACATGCTAAGAGCATTTCTCAGGGACAATTATCTTATTACTAGTGCAGTAATCTTTTCAATCTTTTCAACACCGTTTACAGCTGCCAACTTCAAAAATTAAGGCTAATTAAGACCCTGCTTTCAGCAGGTAGGGTAAACTACTCACACATTTTAACCAATTAAAAGAAAATCAGTTTGGGGAGAAGGCGTGAAGCAGGGGCGGGCACAGTGTCAAAGGTAAAGAGAAGAGATTGTATAGCTTCCATTGAGTTGAGGGCTAACATTCTGCCGACGCTAGTATTCCAGAATCCACTAGACAAGTTTCATCAATGGAGAGAGACCTGTAGATATCAGGACCAAGGACAGCTGGTCCTGCCCATGCAAGAAGAAAGTGGGTATTTTGCATTCAATTATTCTACTTCCATTCATCATATGCTTCCACGTGGCTTCAGCACAGAGTAGTGGTTGAGAACATGGCCTCTTGCATTGGATGACCTCTGCTCAGATGCTGGGTCAGTCAATTGCTCTGTTCAGCCCTGAGCAAGTTACTTACTATCTTGGTGCCTCAGTTTCCTCCTACGTGAAACAGGGATAATAATAATGCCTACCTCCCATGCCTGTTATCAGGAGTGATTGAATTAACATTTGTAAAGCACTTAAAATAATGTCTGGTTCATAATAATCATCCAATAAGTATTTCTTTTAAAAAGCATGGGCTCTATTATAAGGCTTTAACACACCTAAACAACATCTGTTTTCTAACTCTTTCTTGACCTCATGCATACTCACCGCATTATGAGCCATTTGAGAACGGCTAATATATAATCGCAGCTGTATTTATTGTGTCTGTTAGCAATAACTTTTCCAATTACTTGTCCTGCTATCTCGTTAGCTGCCATATAAAACCAGCACCTTAGATCATCCATCATTATTTTTCATTTTGTTTTGTTTTAAATCACAGAGAAGCAGACCTCTCCCTGAAGGGCTACTGTGGGAGCCGGGATTTACAGTCTGGCTCCTCAGAGCCCAAGCACAGCTCAGGCTGTGGCACCTGAGGAGCCCCTGCTGAGTTCCTCGCAGTGCTTGGACCGCTAAAGGTCACCAAGCACCTGCTGTGCGCCTGGGCTCAGCCGTGCACAGCCCCATCTTTCTGAACTCACACCAGCCCTGTGAATAGGTAACATGGAGTAGGTGGCACCGAACCCATTTACAGATGAGGAGACTGAGGCTTTAAACAACTCTTCTATGATCACAGCTTGCTAATAAAACAAAGTCATGATGCGGCACAAACAATTAACAATCTCTCCTTTAACATTTTCTTAAGCCACATGTCTAAAGACGATTACTGCTGCCAGTAGGAGAACTAATGGTAACCACCACCACCAGCCAACACCTATAACGTGCCAAGCATTATTCTGAGCCCCTGTCAGGTATTAACTCACTTAATCCTCACAACTACCCTGTAAGGGTGGGGCTGTTATTAGCCCCCATTTTACAGATGAGGGAACTGAGCTCAGAGAGGTTATGCAACACGCCCAAAGCACACAGCTGCCAAGTGTTAGAGTCAGAATTTGACCACATCCAGGAGATCTGGCTCCAGACCCCCTGATCTTGAACCCTCTGCTCTGTAGTTTCTCATAATAGCTGTAAAATTCGATGACCGTCACCTTTTCAATGAACACAAAAGGCATAAAGAGACAGAGTAGGGATCGATTGATTCAATCATCATATATCAAACAATTGATGACCAAATTGGTGATTTAGTTAAGTTTGTGATAAGCGCTGCCAAAGGGGAGCGAGGGAGGACACAAAACAGAGGCGACTTCGACCACTGTGGCAGATCAGGAAGATTCTTTCAGGGAGTGAGACTTAAACTGGGCTTCAAAGAAAGAGCAACTTGTCTGAGATGGGAGAAAGGATAAGCATTTTAGGCAGAGGGAACAGCATGAGTGAAGGCTCCGAGGTGGGAAAGAACACATAACTTTTAAGAAACAAAGAGAGGAGGTCTGAACTTAGAATGCGAACGGGTGAGTGGCAAGCAACAAGGTGGGAAGACTGGTGTAGGGGTTGGGTGATGGAGTCCCGCTGGGTCCGAGGAAGGAGTCTGGATCTTATCCAAAGAGCATGGTGAGTCACTGACAAGGTTTAGTGTGGAGGGACATGTATCTTTGTTAGAAGCCAGCTTTCAGTACCACCATCTAAATCACATATACTTGGCTTTCCATATCGGATCCACAGGTATTTCTGAAAACCAACTCAGTGAACCAACACGCTGAAGAGTCAAGATGAGTTTCAAGTCATTGCTATTCCCCATTTTTAGGGGTCATAACAGCCCACATAGTTTAAGCCATAGGTGGCTACCACCCACCAACTTTGTGAGTTATTCAATCCTCATTATTGTTATAGACAGTGAAAAAAGTGCTGATATGTCACAGCATACGAAAGTCTGATAAAATATCTTTCTTATGTCTACAAAAAAGAAAGACAAAAGAAATTGATCTAGGTTATACAAATGTCAATTTGCAACTCTGAGTTCTATGGTTCAGGAAAATGCCAGAGGCATTTCAGGTTAAAAGAGATGAATAGCAAAAACGCCCCCCCTACCCTGCCAACACACACACACACACACACACACACACACACACACACACACACAACAAAGCTGTATATACTAATTCCTGCAAGCTCCCGTTTCCTGACACCTACTGCGTGCCCTGTGCTCTGGTTTACTTTAACCTCGTAACTAATGTGGCCACCGTCCCCTTTGTCTGGGTGTTCAGTACTCAAATCAGGAAAGTTCCAAACCAGGATGAATTGGTCACTCAACCCACCATAACCATAGGTATTAATATAAGGAAACCACAGGCTCAGAGAGCTAAAGACACTTATGAACTTCACACAGCGGGTAAGTAGTGGGGACCAAGGCTCAAATCCGGTGTGCGGACAGCCGGCCTGCTCCGCCTCCTGGGGAAGGACTTAGAAAACCATTCAGTTGGCTCCCTGTCCCCTCCCAGGACCCTTAAAGACTCTCACCCCCACCTGACACACACATATCCCAATCGAGAAGGCTGAATGACTGTAACTTCTGTGGAATGGAAGCTACAATCCCATGCAGTCAGTCCACTCTCTTCATAACTCCCTTTCTAAAGACAACCAGAATGATCAGGGAGCCCTCAAAGCCCAGACATGACTTACTCTCTGTCTCTGGCTTGACCACATGATGACTGCAAGTTGTGAGCATTTGAGCATTCCAACGCATGGTGGAACGGCCTCACCAGCAGTTCTGAATCGGCCTGCTGGGGTGCAGATCAAGGAAAAGAAACTCCTGACCTTGGCAAAGTTCTAGAAGCAAAGAGCTACAAAGAATCTAGAGACAGTTACATCCAGCTGTGTTCACTGTACAGATAGAAAAACTGAGGCTTAGAAGAACAAAGGTGACATTCAGACGATTTGCACTGTTCTTTTTCTCCTTTGCTTCCTTCTCCACAGCTGAATTAGGGCAGGTCAAACATATCTACTCAACTGTTAGGAGTTTTCCCACCAATGGGCATGGCATACAGCTGATATTCAATAAATGTTCAGTGAATGTTCAGCAAGCATTTCGTAGGTACACTGTTGGAGGGACAATATGTGTGGGTGTGTGAGTGTGTGTGTATGTGTGTGTGTGTGTGAGAGAGAGAGAGACAGAGACACTGCGGTCCCCATACCAAATGGGTGTTCACTTGTTTTTTGTTTTTACCAAAAAAATCATTTTATTATAACCACCTCTTAAACAATATATTCTATAATCCTGATTATGTCTATTAGATTTGCTCAAAGAGGCCAGGCCCTAGCAGGGAAACCTGATGGAAGTCGCCTCTGCCAGATCACCGGTAAGTGGCCATTTTCCAAAAGGTGACCCTTTATATACACGTCTGCATAATTTAACCTAAAATCTTAGTATTCTAGCAAAGATGCCTCCTTCTAATTAAAGTAGTTTCTAGGAAGATATTGCTAAAGGCTTCCTTTCTTTCAAATAAAGTAATGAGCTGCTATTTTTATTAAGCATATATTATGTGCCAGGTACTCTATTGGCCTTAACTCTTTTGTTTTTTGTTTCGTTTTGTTTGTTTGTTTTTAAATTTATTTATTTTTGGCTGCCTTGGGTCTTCGTTGCGGTGTGCAGGTTTCTCATTGCTTCTCTTGTTGCGGAGCACGGGCTCTAGGCGCATGGGCTACAGTAGTTGTGGCACATGGGCTCAGTAGTTTTGGCTCGTGGGCTCTAGAGCGCAGGCACAGTAGTTGTAGCGCACGGGCTTAGTTGCTCCACGGCATGTGGGATCTTCCAGGACCAGGGCTTGAACCCATGTCCCCTGCACTGGCAGGCGGGTTCTTAACTACTGCGCCACCATGGAAGTCCCTGGCCTTAACTCTTTTGGATTCTCATTTTCACCTTCATGATGACACCATAAGGAGATATCCCCAGTTCACAGATGAGAAAACTGAGGCTAAGAGACAGTAAAATAACTGCTCCAGTGTCACAGAGCTAGTAAGAGGCTGACTGAACCTGGGTCTTACTCTGAAGTTCAAGCTCTTTACACAATGTCCTATTAATCTCAAATTAAAGCCCACTTCCACCCTCTACTTTCTTCTTAGTATTTTTCCATGCACAGGACACTCCAAGGAACTTAATTTTTACCAGAAGGATATGAAACAAGGAATTGGAAAACCTCTGTCCTGACTCAGCTCTATTACAACCACTTCGCAATCATTGGCACATTGCAAAATCACTGAGTCTCAACTGTTTCATCTGTTAAATCGGTGTAATTCTCAACCACCTCTCACGACTGTTGCCAGCTACAGAGGAGAGTGCAGCCAAAGTGCATCTTCTTCTTATACATTAGTGTAAACGTACTAATGCCACAGAACTTTCAGAGGCCAGATCTCCCTGTAGGATGTCGGTCTTACCAATCTTTCAAATGCTCTCCTGGGCGAGCAGCCCAACCTACCATGCCCTGCTCCAAGGAGTTACCTCCTAAAATAAACCATGCTCACTTCAGTTAGCTCATCATAAAGACTATATATAGAAGAAAACACTCCAGAGTTCCCATCTGGCAGCAGCTTCTCCAAAATTCAGCCCAAACGGCTAATTTCTAATGTAATCTGCAGCATCTCACAGGCAGTTTTAAATCAGAAAGGCCGGCTGAGAGATGGAAACCCCCTGTGCGTTAGCACAGTCTGTCCCAGCAGTGATGCCCCAGGGCTTCTGAGCCAACTATTACCGCAAGAAAATGAGAGTTTATCCCAGGGAGGGTGCTGGAGTGAAATTAGACAGGGTGCAGTGGGTGGAGGCTGGAGGGAGCCACGCCCAGGGCCGCAGGTCTTGGGGTGGTGAGGGGGAAGAGGGCAAGTAATCTGTGCGCCAGGGGCTGCGGTGATCTCTAAACCTTCTCTGAGGCTCATGTCATTCTCGGGACTGGCAAGAAGCCAAGTGTAGCCTCTCAGTTTCCCCATCCTTGAAGTGAGGGATATGACTCAGTTACACACACACACACACTCTCAAGACACACTTGAAAATGTTGATATTTCCCTTGGAAAGATACACAAGAATTTGTTAGCAATGATTTCTTTTAAGAGAGACTGGAAGAAATGGGGGAGATAGAACTCTACTTTATTTGTATCTTTCTCTCATGGGTGAATTGTCTTGTCATATGCTTGTAACTCCTTTTCTTTAAAAAGCAAATGCCACTTTAAAATGAAAGAATAGTAAGGTGGTTCCTCAAAAAAAATAAGCATAGAATTATCATAGAGCCTAGCAATTCCACTTCTGGGTATATACCCAAAAGAACTGAAAGCAGAGACTCAAACACATATTTGCACACTCTTGTCCTAATGGCATTATTTACAATAGCCAAAATATGGTAGGTAACAACTTAAGTGTCCACAGAGGGATGAATGGATAAACAAAATGTGGTATACACATAAAGTGGACTATTATTCAGCCTTAAAAAGGAAGGAAATTCTGACACATGCTGCAACGTGGACGAACCTTGAGGACATTAAGTGAAATATGTCAGATACAAAAGGACGAATACTGTATGATTCCACTGATATGATGTTCCCAGAGCAGTCAGATTCACAGAGACAGAAAGTAGAATGGTGGATGCCAGGGCTGGGGAGGTAAGAACGGTGAGTTGTTGTTTAATGGTTATGGAGTTTCAGTTGGGTTTGCAGAAGATGAAAAAGTTCTAGAGATGGATGACGGTGATGGTGTGCAACAATGTAAACATACTCATGCCACTGAACTATACACTTAAAATGGTTAAGATGGTAAGTTTTATGTTACATATATTATACCATAATAAAATATGTGAAAGACAAAAAAATAAAAGGGTAAGACAAAAACCAATAAAAATTGGTACTTAGTGGTAAAAAGAGGGACTGCTCCAAATGCCTCTTGTTTTGTAGATTTGACTTTGGAATCAGATAGAGGTTTTACCGAGAAACAAAACAAAGATTTTTAAAAAGCACATGCATTAGGGATTACTGGAGCCAGGGAATTATAAATAACTTTTTATTTCTTCTGTAAACTTTCCATGTAAGTAACCACCCAAATTTCCAAATATGAAAAAATGAACAAACTGTGGTACATCTACAGAATGGAAGCCTACTTGACAATAAAAAGGAATGAACTATTGATATGAATGAATCTCAAAATAAGTACGCTGAGTAAAAGAAGGCAGACAAAAAAGAGCACGTACCCTATAATTCCATTTATATGAAACTCTAGAAAATGGAAACTCATCTATAGTGACAGAAAGCAGATCAGTGGTTGCCATAGAACAGGTTGCGGGGGGGGGGGGGGCGGCGGGCATTACAAAGAGTCACACGGAAACCCTGGGGATTATGTTCATTATCCAGTTACTGCAGTGACAGTGTCACAGGTGGACATATTATACCTTTAAACATGTGCAAGTCAATTATCACAAGTCAATTATTCCTCCATAAAGCTGGACCAAAAAAAGTTTTAAAAACCTATTTAATGCCAAGACTTCCCTGGTGGTCCAGTGGTTAAGACTCCACGCTCCCAATGCAGGGGGCCCGGGTTCGATCCCTGGTCAGGAACTAAGATCCTGCATGCCTCAGGGCACGGCAAAAAAAACCCCAACTATTTAATGCTATACAACTAAACAAAAGAGAACTTATAAAAGATAACAACATAAAATAATAAAATAAAATCTATTAAAACAAAATGAGGGGGTTAGATTAGAATATTTCTAACCTTCTAACTCGGACAGTCTATGAATTATAGTTCTAGGTCCAGGTAAACTACCAAAAGAAAATAGAAGACTTCTAGGAATTTATTTACTCAACTAATCACAGTGAGAGCTATCATTTATTGAGCTCTAACTACGTGCCAGGCACTGTGCTTAGTTCTCTGTAAACCTTATCTCATAAATCCTCACAGCAAGTCTATGAAGACATCACTGATGTTCTTCCCATTGAATGGATGAGGAAACTGAGGCACAGAGAAGCCATCTGTCCAGAATTTGAACCAGGGCTGGATTATTCCAGAATCCATGTTCTTACATATGCTCTTACCCACTGTGCCAGACCCCTCTGTCAATTATTATTGAGAACCTACTAGATGTCAGGCCCTCTCTGAGGCTGGATTCACAGTGACAGAAGCCACTTCCAACCATAAGTTTGCAAAAAGGGACAAGTAAAGATGCCAGTCCTGGTGCCTTTTCACCTCTAGGGTAGGCAAGCACTATCACCCCCATCACAGGCACACAGAGAGCTCCTCCGAGGGAAAGATTCAGCAAGGGTCCAGGAGTTGTCTAAGGCAGCAGTGCCCCACAGAACTTTCCACAATGGTAGCAATGTTCTATATCTGAGCCATCTAATGCGGCGCCCATTAGCCACCTCTGCCTGCTGATCACCTGAAATGCGGCTGGTGCAACTAAGGAACTGAACTTCTAATTCCACGGGAGATGAGCCCATGCACTTCAGACTCTGAACGGCAATGGTAAGACAAATGGTTTAAACAAAAGGAAGATTTAAATTTTAGGAGGTGAATTAAGAACTGGCTTATGTCAAAGGGAGAGAGTTGTGAGAATGTTTCAGTGTCTCCTGGCCTGGAGATGGACCAGGGTGAGTTTTCCAACTCAGCTACATTCTAGCTGTGTGACCCTAAGCAAAGGATCTTAGCTTCCTGGAGCCCCCAGTTCCCATCTATAAGGTGGGATGCCATTAGGATCTACCTGCAGGGGATATTGTGAGGGTCACCTGAGCTGACGACATATGGAAAGCACTTGGCATGGAACCTCAGCTCAGACAAGACACTAGGTAAATGTCCTCGATCACTGGAAAGTCACCTAAAAAGATAACTTATGCATCAGAGCTCATCCAGGCGGACGCCAAAGACCAGCCAGCTCTGGGCCCAACGTCTCAGAATGAAAGCCGATCAGAGCGATGGAAGTGGCACTGGACAGCCAGTCCCAGGAGAACAGGTGATTTGCCAATGTCTTCCTCCTCATTTCTCACTAAGTTCTGGAAGACTGCACCCACTTGGCTTTCTCAGCTGGCCAGGCCTGGGTTTTGAGGGTCCCTCAGACAAAAGACACTGAGCGGCCAGATATATTTTGACTCTCAGATGGATTTTGGTTTTGGCCTATGAAGCATTTTAAAATTTTTCAATTGGTTGCCAATATCTAAAATTCAGGAAGACACCGTGCATTCAAATTCTGGGTATCCGCCTTGCTTGAAAAATCAGAAAAACTGGTCATGCTGGGTCTGCATTCCCCATCAGCCAGAGCTAAGAAGCAAGTGTCCACCTGCAATGGGGTGTGGCAACTCTCAGCTCCCTTGTGACCGCCACCCTGGTTCTCATCACCTGCGCGTTCAGAAGGCATCTGACTTAGCCCTGCCCTATGAGAAGAGATCTGGCCAGAAACAGTCCTCCCACCGTTGATTTAGCTGGAGGCAAGGAGCAGATCTGAGCCTGAGTAAAACTCAGTATTCCAAACCCACCTGACTTCTCTTTGACATCACCAATATGTAAAGACACAGATGGATAAATGGTTCTGTTTAATAATAAACTAAGCATGTCTTCGCTGCCTCTCTCACGGAGAAAGCTAAAAATAAATCACTCGTGGCTCAGCATATCAATCTACACCTGACAGTCTGGGTGTCAGGCGGGCATCCTTTTCCCAGCTTCAGGCCTGGAAGAACTCTTGATTTTAGGTGACTGCAGAGTCCTTGAAGGCTGCAGGAGCTGCCGAGAGACCTGGGCCTGCAAGTTCTCTGCATTTACTCACAGTTCAAAGAGGAAATGATGGAGCAAGGAGATATAAGCAGATGAAGACACAAGCATGTTCATGTCACTTTCCTGTCTCTTCTGAAGTGTCACCTGGTAAAGGTAGGCCCCTTCTGTCCCTGTCCCTGTAACACACACACACGTCTGCTTTTCCCCAGCACTGTAATACCCTCCCCTCAAGCTGCAATATCTTATTTGTTCTCTTGTGCGTTGTCTCTCTTCCACTAGATTATAAGCTCCAGGAAAGGCAGGAAACAGACATGGTCTGTTTCCAAACAGCTGTGTGTTTCTGGAGCCTCATGCAGTACTTGGCACCAAACAAGTCCTTACTGAAAACCTGCTTAGTACCTCTCGGACATCATGTATGGTGCCTGTAACATGTCCACGCTTCCAAAGCTTACACAACAGTTTCATGATTCTTGCCATATTTCTCTAGCCACCCGTACAACTGAGTATTTTCTTTGACCAACTCTCTTTTTTTTTATTGAAGTATGTCTATTTTTAAAAATAAAACTTTCTGGTACTATAGTTAGGCAATCGAGAGACACCTGTAATCGATGAGCTTGGGAGCTAACCATCACTTGTTAGCTGTGTGACCTTGGAAAAGGGAGTAAACCTCTTTCCTCAACTTCCCCATCTGTAAAACAGACAGATGAGCGCTACCTCCATATGTTAGGGGTAAATGAACTAAAACATGTAATGTTAATTCACGGCAAGTGCTTAGAAAAGTGCCTGGTACATAGTAAGCACCATGAGTACTATTTGTATTAGGATCTTTACAGAAAAAAAACCAAACAGTATCATTTAACATATTAAAATAATTATATGACAATTGAAAAAAAAAAAGTCACTGATGTAGCAGCTAAAAAACGCTTATTGGAGACACAGGGCTGAGCCTCTGCTTTGCTACTATCCAGATGGGTAAAGCCCCCCCCGCCCCGTCCCCAGGCCCCCATCCTCCCATCTTTTAAATGAGAATTCTGGGCTAGACACGCTTAAAATTCCATCCACCTTCCAGCTCAGAATCCCAAACTCTCAATCCATGAATGATCCTACCTAAAAAGAAATAAAATTGGAAAACCTGATTCTACACAATGAGAGCCAACGGGAGGAGCTGGGGGGCAGGGGAGAGAAGGTTATTCACATTCCAAAAGGATTTGCTCTTACAAAAGGATTAACAGCAGAGTTGCTTTAAATAGCAGCTTAAGCCTTGTTTATGGATTACTAAATACTTGATGCAGAGGTAGAGGGGCCCAGGAACTTGAAGCAAAAGCCTGATTATGCCCGACCAGAAATTTAAAAGTGTGTATGCTTTCTTTAAAATTATAATGGACTTCAACAACAGAAAACTATTCCATTTCAAAGAACCCTATTCCTACCCAATATTTTGGTTATGCATCAACTGCATTAAAGAAGATGCACTTGTATCCATGTGTCCATGAGCCAGTTTAAAGCAGTGATCCAGCATGTTTATTCTTAAGCCCCTACTATAAGAACACTGATCATTTATTAAATGTCATAGTAAGTCCTTCTAATATAACAGGTGCTGTTGAGCACGTGACATGCATTATTTCATCTAACGACCAAAGCGACCCAGTGGAGAGGGTATCATTGTTACCATCATTTTGTAGATGAGGAAGCTGAAGCTAAGAGAGGGAACATGATTCTCCTACAGCCAGTGGATGGCTGAGTGAATACTCAAGCCTGCCTCCAGGAACCAAGCACTGAGGTTATATTATAAAAGGAAGGATCCCTGCCTCAAGGAGGACACAGAAGATCAGCCGAGGAGGTCAACAGATACAGAGAAAGATGATAAAGGCCCTAAGAGAGACTTTTGTGGGAGCAGAAGACGGGGATACCCAGGGTCCAGGGTGTGCCCAAAGCCAGATGTGACCCCCTGTTGTCCACGCTCCAGCACCTCTAAACACTCAATGCCCAGACCCTCTCCTCCGTCCTTAACGTTAGGGATCCTGACATCAGAACCTCTCTGAGCACGAACCAGTCTCTCCTGGGGGCCTCTACTCCCCAGAGGTGGGCTGTGGGCCTTGGGGATAAAGGAAGAATGAGGAACTCTCGGCAGGGGCTCCGCCATGGCTGACACTGTCTTACAAGGCTACCTGAGGGCTTCTCAGGCCTCATTTTCCTCCCTTGAAAAATGGGGATATTAGCTCCCCCCCACCTCCCTCGGCAGGGAAGTGTTGGTGATTAATTAGATAACATCTGTGAAGCACTCCCAGCTTCGTGGAGAAGGGCACCTTGGGAGAGCGGCTATAAAAACGCGGAGGAAAAGGCTATTATCAGCACGACCATCATTACTGTCATTTTCATCATGACACGTGCCTGCCTAAAGGCCTGCCATGGCTCCCCACTGCCCAGAGAAGGTGCAGCTGGCAGCCTGGCAGGCAAGGCCGCTGGTGGGGCTGCCGCTGCCCTGCTCCTCATCCTCTTTCTCATGCCCACGCGTTCACACCAGATGATCCCCTACGGGAGAGCCCTGCCACCCCACATCGTCCCATCGGACCCATCCTCCGGGGCCAAGTACCTCCTGCAACATCCCAGCTGGAAGCTCAACATCGGGGGTGGGGGTAGGGCAGGGAGACACAAAGTCAGGATCTTGCACGCTCTTCTCTCCTCCAGGAGCTATAGAACAAAGATGCTACACAAACTCGCTGTGTTAAATTCCCAACTAGATAATAAGCACGTTGAGGACCAGGTGGAGTTCAGATAAAGTCCAAAATTCATAAACAGAGCCTCGGTAAATAGTTAGTGGCACAAAGAATCAGAGAGACCAGATCTCCCTATTCTGCCTCTTACCACCTCCTTGAACCTCAACTTCTTCCTCTGCAAAGTTGAGATCTTTGTAACAGGTACTGTCCAAGAGAAAACAAATCTGGACTTAGTAAGGACAGGCTTTACTGCAAGGGTGAGAAAGGGGCTACTGCAAAAAGGGGGTGGGGACGCTTGCAATAGGAAGGCTGCTTTGACCATAAGATCTGCAAGCATCTCAAAAGCTGGGGGTTTTCTTTTACACACAGGAGTAAAAAAGACCACAAAGAACTGGGTGTGGGGAAACCAGATGAGAGGGTGGGGGGATTGATAGATCAGAGGATGTTTTACCCTGAAGCCAGCCTGTTCTCAGGAGGGGCTGTCTGCTGGCTCAGGCTGAGGCTGGCAGAAGGAGAGAAGCTTAAGCAAAGTTTGGTTAACAAGCATTTTGTTCTGAGTGATCAGAGGTGACGAGCGTTTCAGCTAATCATTTATGAGACAAAGAATGGGAATGCGGAGGGTATGCCTGGCTTTCTCATCGGGAAACAAGGGGGCACCTGTGCATCGTATACGTCAAACGGAGAAGGGTGGCTCTTTGCAGTAAGCAATTTTCAGAAACCCAGAAAGGTGGGGAGAGCCCTCTGATCTTTTCCAGGAGCACAGGGCTCAGGTAAAATTCAACCCTGTCAACACTCAAGAGGGTTGCTGTGTGGATTCAATGCGACAACCGCACAGTGAAGTGTTTAAAACAAACTCCATCAGCACTAGCTGCTTTTAGTTTTTGGTTCATGATGGTTTATTTCCAGGATAATCTAGAAGGATGGCTATTAGAGCTGGAAGGTAGAGAATGGGGTGGAGGCATTCTGGAGCTGTCTTGCAGATAAATATGTAGCCTGGGAGTGTTTACCCAGCAAGGCACCAGACGTGACTGATTTACACTAAGCTTGCCCTGGACTCAGCCCCAGGACATTTGCATCTCATCTTCTCTTAAGCAGGACAGAACTAAAGCCTATAATACATTCAATGGAGTCCCTGGCCCTCAAGAAATTAAAAGAAAAAAAAGAAAGTTAAATATACAACCTCCCATCCCAACTCCGCAGAGAATCAAAGTGGTTAGGACACAAGACAGGATGGAGAAGCAGGAGTTAAAATGTGCAGCCGACAATTCTCTCCCAACTTTTTATGCTCTGCTATAATCAGTGGCATGTAAACCTGTTTTAAATTTACCGACAGCGTTTTAAGCTGCCACCTAGCTCTCGAGGTATTTTTAGTCAACTAGAAATTCATTTAGACCCTAAAGTCAGGAAATGGAATCGTGTCAGGTTGCTCTTACAGAATTCCCGTCGTGCCCTCTGTCTGTGGCTTCTCATTTGCACACAATTAAATAATCACTTCACCCCCCACTTCTTTGGCATCTTTAGCATCTCCCCACAGAGAGAAAAACACCAGGAAAGTCAACGCCAGGTTTAAGATGTCTGTTCTTAGTGCCAACGTCATTTCCAACAGCAGGAACAGACTTTGCGGAGGGCAGGGGGGAAGCAGAGCCCTGAACCAAGCAAGTCTCACTTTCCCCACTCACAGCAGACGTATCCAAAAAGGCTGAGGCTATATATACATTTATCAGCTACCAGAAAGAGCTCGGCAGACAGAGGGAGGAAGGAAATCAAAACAATACTGCAGGCTGGAAGCAACATGAAGGACCCTAAGTCGATGGGAGAACCACCCACCCTGGCACTCAGGCCAAAAATGCAGGAGTCCCCCTGATTCCTCTGTCCTTCACATGCCCCCACACAGCCAACCGATCTCCATTTCGCTGGCAAGTCCGGCAGAATCCACCACCGAACTGTGTCCAGAACCGTCCACTGCTGGTCTCGGCCACCATCATGCTAGTCCAAGTCAAGGTCATATCAGATCAACACCTCTTCCCTGCCTGGGGTCCCGTCTCCACCCAGCCGCCGGAGGGACCTCTGCAAAATTATAAACCAAATAACATACAAAATAGCGACTCATCCATCCAACATTCCCATCTCACTGGGAATAAAATCTAAACCCCTCACTCTGGACTGCTAGTAGTCCGTCCTTAGTCCTGCCTATTTCTCAGGCTCATCTCACACCACTCTGCCCTCTTCCACTGTGCTTCAGTCCTGACGACCTTCTGTTTCTAGAACATTCCACCCTCCCTGACAGCCCAAGGTCTATTCCCTCTGCCCTTAATGCTTTTTCTCCAGGTTTTTACATGGCTTCTCTGGTCATTCAGATGTCAGGTCAAATGTCACCTCCCCAGAGGGCCCTCTGGTGACCGGCCTCTCCATCATATCATCTGGCTTTAATTCTATGTACAATGCTTATCATTTGAATTTTTTCTTCTCTTTTGATTTCTCATTTTGTTCACTGCTGCACACTCAGCATGTCCATAGCTGGTGCTCAAGAAATCTCTGTCCAATGAATAAATGTTCATTGGAAGAAAACATGGCTGAGCTACATTAAGGGAGAAAATAGGTGAATCTGGAGGGCATGGTGTGTCTTTTACATTACAGCGCATCTCAATCTAGATGATAAACTTTCATTAAAAATACGTGCTCCATATTTGGTTCGTAAAAATGTCAAATGGAAAAACGAATTCTCAGGCCCAAGTTGTTCCAAACATGTTTAGAAGCTTTCCAATAACTGCATCAGATTTTCAATTTAAATTAATTAAAATCAAATAAAATTAAAAATTAAATTTCTCATCATACTAGCTATATTTCAAGTGCTCAACAGCCGCCCATAGCTGGTGGCCACGATGCTGGGTGACACAGGTAGTGATACTCCCAGGAGTAATCATCATTCCAACAGGGAGGCAGGTGTTTGGGAGAACAGAAGGTGGTCACTCCATCCTCACTGACTTCTGCCGTGACCTTGGCCGGCGTGTGCCATGCTCCCGAGCCTCTGTGTCCGACCATGGAGAAGGACATCATTTCTGGAAGCGAATAAGACCACGCACAGAGGGAACAGCACAGCAGGCAGTGAAGAGCTTGGGCCCCAGAGCTGGCCCGTCTGGGCTCAAGTCTCAGCGTTCACTAGCTGTGTGCCCTTGGGCACATTATTTAACTCCCATGCCTCAATTTACCCACAGGTCAGCACCTAACCTAATAGAAAAGTTGAAAGAGTCAAATGAGACAGTGTACAGAAGGCAGCTGGCAAGGTGCCTGGCAAACAGAAGGTCTCAATAAAAATCATCATACTCACTATTATTACTCTTTAGGACACTTGGAGCTCTGCTGACAGAAATGCAGGACAATACAGGTGCTCCAGTTAAACCGAAGCCAGGCTCCTAAAGCAGGGAAATTACCAGGAGATCATTTATAGCCCAGAGGATTCCCGTCGGAAACTTCTTTAAACATGGTGAAATACCTGAAGGGCTTTGCAAATAGAATCAATTTACCACATTGACATGGAAGTCTTCAGGGACCCACCCAGACCTCCTGCGTCTTCTCTGTTACGCTCATCTGTTTGTTGGTTAGTGGGAGATTCCGCTCACAAGTCCCTCCAATCAGAGGCTGTGATGGTTCTCAAGGCAACGAGGCAGAGAGATCAACCCTGTCACAGGTCTGTCAGATTTTAGGGCCGTTAAGAGAACCAGATGTTCAAAATCAGGCCCATGCCAGCCCAAATTAGAGTTTCCACCCCCAGCAGTCGCTGCCAGATTCCTGGTGCCAGGGAGGCAAAGGGACCTGCTTGGAAAAGTCTGGGGGCAGGTTCCTGCCCCAGGCAGACTGTTGCAGTCTATTTGGAAACGTGGCATTTTTATCCCCCTCCTGGACAGGTCTGCAAGACCTGAAACAATGCCTGTCACTCGCTCAGTGATTCCCGAGCACATCCTTCGAGCTGGTCCGTGTTAGGCACCAAGGAGACACAAAGGTGAAGAGGACCATTCTGGTGGGCGAGCCAGAGAAGCAGAGAGTTCACTTTAATACACTGTGAAAGATCAGCTTTTTGTGAGCTGGGTGACTCTGGGCAAGTTGCTTAACCTCCCGGAGACTCAATCTCCTCATCTGTGAAACGGGGATAGCAGCCAAACCTTCCACATAAACTTATGAGAACAGAGTCATTGTAAATGACAGACTGAGAACAGCTCCTGGCACACAGCGCTCAATTAATGTTTTTATTCTTAGTTGTAGTAGTAGACTGCTTGAAAGGGGCTAAGGTCACGGTGTTAGGATAATGTATAAAAGAGGCATCTAATTCAGGGGTCAGCAAGCTACTACAGTCCATGGGCCAAATCCAGCTGGTGGTCTGTTTTTGTAAATAAAGTTTTACTGGAACACAGCCATGCCCGTTCATTTACATATAGCTGCTTTCACATTGCAGAGTCAGAGTTGATTAGTCACCAAGGAGACTGAATGGCCCTCAATGTCTAAAATATTTATTACCCGGTCCTTTAAGAAAAGGTGTAGCAACCCCTCATCCAATTCAAATTGGTGGGAATGAGATCAGGGAAGTCTTCCTGAAGGAGGGGACATCCTAACTTTTCCTCAGTCAGTATTAATTCTTGCTTTTCACAGAGTTCTTGAAGGTTTGGGTAAAAGAAAGGAAGCAAGGACTGCCACCAACCCCTACCTATATTAAATTCTACAGCAGAAGCCACCGAACAGTGGCTCATAGGACCAGAAACAGTCTGCAAACCTGCTGTATGGCTTTAAAAGTACTTGAGATAGCACTGGAAGACTGGGCTATATCATGATAATCTGCCTTTCTGGCTTCTGTTGTAAAATTCTGAATATCTAGCACACTGTGGGCCTGCCCTCCTACAGAGCCTCTCCAGCTCACTGTGGTCCCCACCAGACCCACTTCCCGCCCCCATTTTATACAGATCTGGCCTCTTCTCCATTGCTGTCAAAGGCCTCCCATGTATATTCTTTGGTCCCCTACTAATCCAGGAGGTAAACAAGGCAATCATTACCACTTTACAGATGGGAAAACTGAGGTTCAGAGGGGTTAAGTGCCTTCCTTAAGGACACCCAGCTGGGAAATGCTAAAGTTGGACAGGAGCCAGGGCCTCTGACTCCAGTTCACTGCCCCTCTTCAGACACTCAAACAAAAGAATCCGACATCACTGTGATTTTTCCAGGGCACTTTACAGTTTGCAGGCTCTTTCACATACGTGAGACCTTAGAGAAGACAGAAGATCTTGGATCCACATAGGCTGCATAAAGATTAAGGAGCATATGCTCACCAAGGGATTAACGAGGAAAGAGGTTAAAACTCCAGAAAAAGAAGGACAGTGGACAGGTATCAGAGGTCAGGGTCAACAATCTAATGAATCTGACCAGCACTGACTAGGTACCTACTGGAAGCAGGTCACAGAGAGAGGCCTGGTTGGGCTTCTGGGGCTCAAAATCTCACAAGGAGGCCGGTACCTGCACAGGAACAATACAAGGTGGATTGTGTCTCTGGAAAGTGCAAAGGGCAGCCTGGGCTGAAATCTAGGTAGACCAAGAGGTAGTTAAGGGCCCACCCCGGGCACAGGGTGGAGATAGAGAGTTGAGTGGATATGAGTGGTTTTTTGTGGGGTGGGGAGTTAGCGGTGGATGTCAGGTCAGCCAAGCCTGCATGCTACATTCATTTCTTATGGCTGCTGTAACAAAGCACCACAGATGGGGCGGCTTAAACAATGGAGACTTATTGTCTCACGGTTCTGGAGGCTGGAAGTCTGGGATCAAGGTGTCAGCAGGATTAGTTCCTTCTGAGGGCTGGGAGGAAAATCTGTTCCATGCCTCTCTCTGAGCTTCCAGTGGTTTGCTGGCGATCTTCAGGGTTCCTTGGCTTATAAAAGCATCACCCCAACATCTGCCTTCACGCTCACATGAATCACCTGGTGTGCATGTCCGTGTCCTAATTTCCTCTTTTTATAAGGGCACCAATCACATTGGATTAGGGGCCCACCTTACTCCAGAATGACCTCATCTCTACTAATTACATCTGCAATGACCTTCTTTCTAAATAAGGTCACATTCCAAGGTACCGAGGGTTAGGATTTCAACATAACGCATAAGCATGGGGTCAGGAGCTGAGAGTCTCAGAACCCTTTCTGAGCCTCCTCCCTGAGAAGAATAAGGACCTGGGTTCCCTTGGGTCTTTCTGAGCAGAACCAGGGCCGCCTGAAGTTTCGAGACGGCCAGAAGGATCCTGAGAGTTGAGGGAGGGGGTGGACAACTCAGGCCCCCACACTGCAAGCAGCAGGGAAAGTCCTTCTCCCCATTCATCACACCGTGGAAAACAGAAAACTCGATTTATCTGAGAACAAACAGGCTTTAACCCGAGGTTCATTCTCCCACTCGGCAACTTCTCAGCCTCTACGTGCAGGAGCAGTGCCGGCAGCGTGCTCACCCAGAGACTCCCAGGGACCTAGACTGGGAAAATAATGGCATTTTCTCAACAAATTATCTCACGGCTGAAGTAATAACTTGTTTATAGATAGGCCAATTCAGATTTTCATCCCCTTAACCTACCTTTAAAAGAAAAGCACTGTGTACCCACAGCAAAATGGCAGCACTTTAATCACCAGGTCTCTGCCCTCCCTGTTCCCACCCACCACCGCTGAGCCTCTATTAATTTTAAGCCATTGACAGAGTCTCTTTGGAAACTATGTTTTCACATTGCAGGTCAACATCCTCCTGCTCTATGCCAATAAAATACACACTGTCAGAGATAAAGCAAATATTTCTTTGGGAAGGAAAAAAACCAAACCACTGTATTCTAAATCCAAGCACCAAGGACCAGTCAACAGATTTCCCCCAGGGGCTGCCATCAAATTCACTGGTCCTCTCTGGGGTTCACATTCATTAGGCAACAAGGAAATCACAACCTCAAACTCTCTCCTGGCACTCACAGCCTTCTTAGTCTATGGCCATGTTGATGGCAAGGACAGGTGCCAGGAGGTACATCAAGCATTCAGTCAACCAACAGTGGGCACAGCTCACCATGTACCAGCACTGTGCTAGGTGCTAGGTGCTAGGTACCCTGGAGAATGACACAGTTCTGGTGTCTACTGCCCTCGTCAAGTTTACAGTCTAGGCGGGGAGATGCTCAACTAACCCATCAATCCATCTCTGATGAATAGCCAGGAAGGCTGCTCACAGCAGCAGGAAGCGAGAGGTCCCTTTCCCAGAGGCCCATCCCAGAATAGCTCACCCCCGTCTCTACTTTAGACACAAGGTCTCATTGAGAGCTGGCCTCCCAGACCTCAAGCCCTGGGGCTAGACAGGCCGCTTGAAACACCAGAGTCGCTCTTAGGAGCCAGAGGCTGGGTAAGGAGAGTCCATTCTATGGATCAGGACAAAGACATTCTCTCTGCAGTTGAGACCACAGCCACGGAAAATTTTATTTAAGGCCCCCTGGAAACTGCAGCGACATCAGAAAGATCGCGCGCGTGCGTGTGTGTGTGTGTGTGTGTGTGTGTATAGGGGCTCGGAGAGAGGGTGACAAGCATGAGTGAGCTGAGGAGGACACAGGGCACCAGCGGGACGGACACCTCTCCCCCACCCAGTGAGACAGAACAGGCTGGGCAGCCTCAGTGAGACCCAAAGAGCCTCTGATGCTGTCACTTGCCCTTCAGAACTCAAAGTGCTGGACCTTTATAGCTCAGAAAGAAAGAGAAAAAGCTGACACAATTCCTGTCAAAGCTGATGACGTGAAGTGAGCCACAGAGAAACTCACACAGTCAAGACACAGTAACAGTGGCAGGAACTGACATTTATCCACCACTTACTTGGGGCCCGGCACTGCCTCATTACCGTCCGTGACTATCCTGTGAGGTGAGAACAACCATCATCCCCTTTGCAAAGGTGAGAAAAGCCAGGCTTACTGGGTTAAGCTGCTCTGTCAAAGTCACGTGGCCGTGACTTGAATCCAGGTAGCCACACTC
This sequence comes from Balaenoptera acutorostrata, assembly GCF_949987535.1. NCBI lineage: Eukaryota > Metazoa > Chordata > Mammalia > Artiodactyla > Balaenopteridae > Balaenoptera > Balaenoptera acutorostrata. The sequence goes on from NC_080078.1 coordinate 25,051,494, forward strand.
GTGCACACAATAATGTGCACACAAACAAGATTAAGAGTTGTGTCCACACACAAAAGACAGGCATAAATACAGGCTTCCTCGGAGATACAGCTGGTTCAGCTCCAGACCATCGCAATACAGCAGAAATCGCAATAAAGCGAGTCATACGAATTTTTTGGTTTCCCAGTGTATAAAAGTTACGTTTATACTATACTGTTGTCTAGTTAGTGTACAATAGCATAAAGCCTAAAAAAAAAAAAAAAAGTACGTGCCGTAATTTAAAAAGACTTTATTGCTAAAAATGGTAACCATTATCTGAGCCTCCAGCAAGTCAGAGTGGTAACATTAAAGATAACTGACCACAGATCACATTAACAAATATAATAATAATGAAAAAGTGTGAAATACTGTAAGAATTACTGAAACGTGACACAGAGACACGAAGTGAGTAAATGCTGCTAGAAAACTGACACGGACAGACCTGCTTGATGCAGGGCTGCCACAAACCTTCAGTCTGTAAGAAGCACACCCGTCTCCATGCCAGGGCCACCGCTCTGCACACTTCCGGGGGCACCATTCACACAGAATACAAAGGATGAGCACAGAGCTTCCTGGAGGGGTAACTCAGACAAGAAGCCAGGATTGAGGGTTCCCCCAGCTGCACAAAGGGTCTGGCTGGCCCGCCACCTCTCACACGGCGACCCCGCTGTCCCACGGCGTCTGTGCAGGGGGATGGGATGCCACCCAGGGAGGGCCTCCTGCCCGCGAATGAATGTGCCGCTTGTCGGCTCTGCCTCAGGGCCAGCACGACACGGAGCCCTGTTTCTCCTGGAATCGGAGCCCCGTGTCCGTTCCAGCCCTCATTTTCACGTCTTTCTTCCCAACAGACACAAGGCCCGCTCAGTTCTGCAGAGTCGGCGTGGCTGCCAAGGCCCGGTGGAGGGAGAAGGCCTTGAAAAGTCACTTTATGAAACATCCCTGCTCACGGAGGCCAAGCCACGCGGCCCAGGCGGCTGACTTTCCATTCAGCACTCACCCCACCCAAAGACTGGGGGGCTTGGGTACAGCAGGCCCTTGTTCTCGCCGGCTGGGAGCCCCAGGGAGTTGGAATTCCCGGGGATGGCATCGGAGAGCCCTTGGCAGTAGACCTCGCTTCTGGCATCTTCCTCAGGGGCCACAGCTTGCTGTGGTCACAGCCAAGACAGGCTGATAAAAGAACTGAAAGACCATTCATTCACCGTGGGGCCTCTGGGAGCCCGGAGACGTGCAAGCCAGGACTAAGGCGAGCGGGCTCTGCATCACCGGCAGGGGCTGAGATGGACTCAAGGCAGAGAGAGAACCTGGGGCCGGGAGCCGGCAGACGCCAGGCGGCGGGGCCTGGCGTGATGAGAGCGAGGAGGCAGCTGAGGGGGGCTGGCAACGGCCCTCCCGAACCCCCTCCGTGGTCTCAATTACCCTCCCCCGCGACCCCACCATGGGGAGGAGGGAGGTTCTAAGACTACGACCTCATCTATTCACATATTCGTTCACTCATTCATCCAGTCAACAATATTTATTGAGCACCTACTATGTGCTGGGGGGTTATTGTTTTAAGCACACACAGTGGTGAATGAAACAGTCTCCACACTCATGCAGTTTATTCTCAAAATCCTCAAGCTCTCCCCAGCCTTCCCCCCAATTAAGAGCTGTGTGATCTGGAGCACACCACTGCCCCTCTCTGTGCTTCAGTGAATTCTCTCCCAGGGTTCCGTGAACCACCATCTGGGAGGCACCAAGTTCCCCCTTAGGGTCTGAACAACACTGAGTTGGTTTCCATCACTTGCGGCCAAAAGAGTTCTGCCCAGGAGACTAGGAAAGAGAGCGGAGAAGACAGAAAAGCAGGTCTGGGTAGGCTGCAGGGAGCTGGTGAGTCATTTGCTCATCTGGAAAGCAGATGGGGAGAAGGAGGCCCTGGGGAAAAGAAGCTGTGTTCACGCCAACCTTCTTCAACAGCCCTTAGAAGCTGGGGGTCAAAAGGGACCACAGGGTCCTTTAGGACAAGGAAGAAGATGCTAGACAGCTACATCGTTAATTCAAAAGAAAAGAAAAGAAGTGGCCTTTTCTTCTCCTCATGAATTCAGGGTTCATTCAACAAATTATTTGCTGTGCTTAGAATATGCTAGACACTGGGCTGGGTGTGGGGATGCAAAAGGAAAATAAAACAAAAGAACAGAGAGTGTCTCTTCTTGCAAGGGTCACGCAGTCTTTCAAAGTCACCCTCTTTATTTGAACCCCTTTGCCGCATTCATTCACTCATTCATTTCTTTGCCTGCTCACCACCCATCTGTGGGACTCCTGCTGAAACAAGCACTGTGAAGGTCAATGTGGAGCACGGCCCTGGGAATCAGGCAGGTATGCATTCTAATCCTGCCAGTACAGGCTGTGTGACCCTAAGCAAATTACTTAGCCTCTCAGAGCCTCAGTTACCTCTCCTGCAAAACGGAAATCACACAGATTTCTTTTTAAGGAATAAACGGGATCTTGCTTTTTAAATCCCCTACCGGGCCCAGTGACACGCGCTTGGTAAGGACTTACTAAATGGTCTATATGAATATATCACAAACTCTCGTGAAGTCTTCAGAGCCAAACTGTCGGGAAGGCCACAGTGCTGATCTTCTAGAACCAATCTCAGCTTCCTGAGTGGTTGACATTCACTCCTAAGCTTCACATCTGAGTGATCACAATAGCTCACCCAGAAATATCCTGACCACGTACCCAGTTTCCAGCCTCAAACGGGAAACATTCCACCAGCTTATTCAAAACCCACTAGATGGGACCACAATAACCTTGGTTGATATGTTTTTAGCTAGAAGAATAAGAAGTGTCAGATGTTTGGTGGGGAGGGACATCGGGAGGCACTTGGTCGACATCCCCAGGCCTGTTCTGGGTTCAGATGCCAGATTTAGACAGTACTCAGGACCCAAATTGGGCTCTAGGAACTGGGCCAAAGGATCTGCCCATAATGACACACATTAAAACCAGAGAAAGCCTTAGCCAAGGGGAAAAAAAGATGAAAATTACAAAGACCTTCTTCCGAACCACCTTCTAAAAGTGAACAGAAAGAGGAGGCAGCTGCCAAAGTGAGCCCAGATCTCCTCCTTCAGAGCTAGAAAGAGTAACAGGTCAAGTTCCAACTTGCAATTTAATTCTATTTTGAAGTTTACTGGAAAGCAGAAAATAAGAAAGGGATTGGAGAGAGGCCGGCAGTTTGAAGACAAGGAGGAAACTGAAACACACATATTAGGACCAAAGAATTAATAAGTCCAACAGCTTGGGTTCCCCATATCTTCACAGCCCCTCAAAGCCCCCTTGTGCACAAGCCAATGAGCAACGATGTGCATGCCCTTCACTCTGAACCACAGTTACCGTCCTAGCTCCTCTAGTTAGGAGACAAGACGGGTGGCCACAGATTGAGAAAGAACGCCCGCCTGAGTTACTCAATTGTTTTTGAAGTTTTGATATCTGAAGGGTGGGTGTACGATAAGGTTGTAGTTGTAAACACAGACTCAAAAGGAATGCACTAAATGATACCAGGTGATCTTCGGGGCCTTTGGGACAACGGGAGTCAGGTCTGGAGGCTCTGCCGGGGGGAGACGATGACCCAACCACACTGGGACCGGCCCGTACAGACCCTGCCATTGCTGCTCTCGAGTTTACACCGCCTGTGCCGGGCATAGAACCCAAACCATGAGTTTGGGCTGGCTGCCCCGCAGCCAACACCTCCATTGCTGCCCTTCACACCAGAGTGCTGGGCCCGCTTCCTCATTTCACTTGCTTCCTCGTGAAATCCAGAAATGCTGATAGGAAAGGTGCATTAGAGCCTTAAGTGTGTAGAGAGAAAACCTGAACATCCCCGGGCCACCGGGTCCACTACACTTTGGCTCTCTTTTGCCGACCATCACGCCTTGCATAAGGCTTCTTGCATATTCCAGACACTGATGTAAATATTCTAACAAAGACGTTGGGTTGCCCACTCAGCAGTAAAGAACCTGGGCGCCGGAACCAACCTGCCTGGGTCTGAACCCTGCAATCTAGCCCTTATGACCTGGAGGACTTCGGGCAATGAATCCAACCCCCACTGCAGAATGCGCATCACAACAGCACGCCTGTCACAGGCTAGTTGTGAGGTTTATAGAATACAAGTGAATTTAAGCCAAGCACTCAGAGTGGTGCCTGTAACATAAATATGTGCAAAAATATTAGTTGGAGTTGCTATTATTGATGCTGATAATAAAAATTAAAATAATAACATTACAACCCCCTTCGCGGTGCTAGTTTCTTGACAGAGTACCCTTAAAGCCAAGAGCTATCTACTTAATGCAATTTGCTCCCCAATTAATTAATTATAATATATCCAAATTGAATTATATCATCTCACTCTCAGAGGAATACTGGCAGTGTCACCGCGGGCTGTTAAAAGTGCCCTGCCACCACGAAATTGCTTAGAAGGCATCCCTGCCATCTCACTTGATGAAAGTTTATTACTTTTTGAAGAAGTCTTTTGGCCATGAGGCCTCGTGACACTGAATTGAGAAAAATCACCTCTGAAGAGCGGATAAAAACACTCCTTGGTTGGCTCTGGATTGGAGGGTAAGCGCTCAAGAGGGTGACTTTTCCGAGACCTCCAATCTCTAACTGCTCTGGGTCAGAGAGTGTAACTAGGGTACATCCTGCTTCAGCTTTGTTCTGTGAGGGTAACCAGCTGCTTACCTGGCTGTAAAACATAGTCAGGGCTCCTGAAACCACCCAAGAAGAGAACCCTAGTGCCTGGAGGCCTCTGTCGGACTTAGACGGACACAGTTGATCTAGCTGTTTAAACCATGAAATATTCTGGCACTCAGCCGGGCTCTCAACAGTAGGTGGCAAGGAGGCCTAAGGTGAAAAGGATGTTTTCTTTCCACTGGCACATGACTTTTAGAAAGCCCTTCAAACTTCTTCGGGGTGGGGTGGGATACAGAAGGGGGAACTAGATTTGCCCCCATCGTAATATAATCATGTTTTTAATGCACAGGCGTCCAGAGCCTCTTATCTCACACCAACTTGCCATGAAGGGCATGTGTGAGAAGTACGTGCAAGATTGTTTCTCTGGGTCCCCAAACGCCCCCCACAAATGCTGACACAGATCCTGGAGGTGAAGGTCCATATCCTGATGAGGTGGAGTTTGCATTCTCATGGCTACAGTTCAGCCCGAGTCTAAGGGAATCACTCACACGAGAAACTACATGAATAGCACCCCTGGAGATGTGGCGAGCATAACGCTCACATCCATGTGAGAAGCCCCCAGCGTGCGGGCACGCACACACACCGCCCCCCCCCAAGGATTCCAGAACCCCAGGCTTAACCCTGCCTGGACTCGACCCCATTGCCCACAGTGTACTTAGAGGCCAGAATAAAACCCATGTAAACAGATTAAATGCCATGACAACCAAATTCCAACCTTACAAATACCAAGGATTGGGGGAAAAAAAGATTCACTTTGAGATTAGCAATTCTCAGGGGAGTAGGCAAGGGCAGAGAGGCTCTCATGAATCTAAGTAATCAAAGTTCTTTTCCAACCCTGATGGAAATAGGGTGGTCTCAAGCTTTGGTTTTCGCAGTCGAGTACCATCCGCCGTCTTGGAAGGTGGCCCAACTGATGGAGCTCCAAGGAGGTCTAATCACATTTGATTTCCCAGACAAGAAACACCTGGACAGGGGTGTGTCTACAGCTGCAATGCTGTTTTCCTGATGGTCCTACTGTTGGGGTGAAGCAAGGAGGGGTATATAACTTGTCAAATCCTACACCTGATTTGCAATCCAGCCCATGCTTAATATTCATATCTGTTTAGTCACTTACTCCAGTGACTAATATGGGCTGAGCGTGGCTGGAGTGCGAATACATATAGTGGCACCCCTCTTTTCCCCGAAACTCATTATTGCTCAAGCTTAGATAGACCATGAGGCAAAGTGCACCCCACAAAGCAATCCAACCTTCACAAAAGGCCAGATTTGAACCCCCAAAGGAGGCGCTGGTCCTGGTTCGTGGCACAGAGATGTTCACAGGTCCTTCAAAGCTAGAAGAAAAGTGTATTTTGGGGTTGCTACATCCATTTTCCCCTTCTTCCGGCTCCCACCAAACATCCTCAAAACACCCTTCCAAACTCAGCTACAATGTCACTTTCTCCAAGAAGACTGCCATGATCTCCCAGACTGATCTCCCTATGGCCCAATTTCACTAACCTCAGCCTCCCCCACTAGACCGCGGGCGTCTGGAGGTCAGGGAATGAGCCTAACTGCTCGCCATTGTTCTGCAGCGCCTCACCCAGAGCCTGACACACAGTAGGCACTCCATGCATGCAGCCCACAGAGAGGCGTGGCAACAGCTGGCCTATCTGTGCCTCTGGGACCTGACACTCTACTCAGAAAAGAGGTGGCATTCCTGATGACAAGATGAATCAACAGCGCCCAGCTCTGCACTTCAGGGGGCCCAGGCTGGACTTGCCAGTGTCTCTCCAGGTGCCCACATGTTAGCAGGGGAGGGTGATGGGTGACGCTCTGTGTTTTCTTTGTCTAGCTGGCATCCCCATCACAGGGCCAGTTACATTCACTGTATTTTCTTATTTTCTGTATTCTTGATGCTCTGGCATGTGACGGCCTTACGGACCCGGGGAGAGACTGTCCCCCGCCCCACCCCACCCCCGCCCCAGGGCGAGCCAGCTCTGAGACACAGCACTGGGTCCACATCCAAACCACCCGACCTCTAGTCTGCAACCCTCAACAACGACCTTAACGAGACAATATCTCCCCTGCCCTAAATCACCCCAGGGCTGGGTTTTAGGCAACTAGAGGCCACCCCTATAGCCCAGAGCCCTTCAGAATGATCAAACTAGCCAATCCTAAGCTGTTTACTCTGCCCTACCTCACCTTTCCCTCAGAAACCCCAATGAAGACTCTGGCCTAGATGGTCCCCTCCTTCCTGTCTTCCACTTCCTGCATCTCAGTTCTAGGGAAACCGTGAGTAACATGAAACTTTTCTCTCCATCGCCCTGGCCTCTCCAGGTCATCACTCAGTCACCTTCATGAACTACGACCAGGACACAGAACGGGGAGGGCGTGTTCGTGGGTCTCCTTATGAGTGTCCTGCCCTCCCCGTACACCCAGCCTCGACTGCATTTGACTAATCAGCTTGTCTCGACTGCAACCACAGGAAGCCTTGACACACGCAATGAGAAATGAGAAAAAAAACATTTCCACAAAGTGAGGTGAGAAACAAATCCTAGGCGGGTAGCTTAGTGTCCTGGTTAAGACTCTGGAGCCAGACAGCCTGGATTTGTTTGAACCCCACCTCTGCCATCTACTCACCGTGGGCCCGGCTCAGCTGTTCCCGTCCTGAACTGCCCTTCCTCAATGGGACTCGTGACAGCGGAAGTGGGGTGAGGATGAAAGCACATTAATAAGCGAAGGTGCCCAGCGCATAGAGAGTGCTGTCTGGGTGTTACCTGCTACCGTTTCAAATCAGGCACTCAGGGCATCAGTGCCAGCCCCCTGTGGAGGAAAGATCATCCCAATGTTTATACCCTTGATTCAGCACTTACTACACATCTGGTACAAACAATGAAAACCATCCTCACACAGCAAGCCAACCAGGTAGAAGCGATTATCATCCCCATTATACAGATGAGAAAACCAAGGCTCAGAGAGGTTGGGTAAGTATTCCCCAAATCACAAAGCTAGAAATTGGTGCATGCAGCCAGGATTTCTGATTCTAAAAACAGTCCTCTCCTCTCCCCACTTTCAACCTCCCCCATTTCTTGTCCCCCAACTTCAACGAATATATACTGAGCTCTGTGCCAGGCTCTGGGCGGGGAGCTGAGGACACCAAGTCTTTACGACTCTTACAGGGTAGTGGGAGGGAGGGTCATAGGGGATGGTGGCTGGCGGCAGACACAAGTGGAGCATTGCAGACAGAGAGAAGAGCCATGAAGGGGAAGCAAGAGCTGCTGTGGAGGCTGACTGAAATCTAGAGACCAGGGAAGGCGTCTCTGGGGAAGCACGTCCAGGCAGAAGGAAGGCAGGTGTGAGGGCCCTGAAATAAGACGGGGGTCAGCATGTTTGCGGAACTACCAGGGATCCAGAGTGATGGCGACTTAGTAACAAGAGGAGAGCCATAGAGAATGGGAGTAGAGCAGGGTCTCTCAGACTCAGCACGCCTCACATCTTGGACCAGAACATACTTTTTTATTGGGGGCTGTCCCATGCACTGTAAGTGAATTCACGTGTTAACTACAGCTGGTCAGGTCGGGGAGGGGTGGTGAAGGCTGGGGGGAAAGTTATGCAAATCAGCACTGAGGGCAGGCAAAGAAATGTAACCTTTGTGCAGTACCCACATGTGCTACTGAGGCGGTGGCTGGTGTCACTTTAAAACAAATAACGGCCAGGCAATGGTTTAAGTTCACTGGGACTCTTCACAAGCCCCAGGACTGCACTTCACAGTTTAGGTAAGACTTCATGGGTAGACTGCAACTCTAAAGGCATGAGTTGCAGGCTTACTTCTGACCCTGGAGAGAGGAGATGATGAGTGAGAAGGAGATGGAGAAGAGGGGCCAGGGGGATGCTTTTCTCATTTGCTAATGGCCATTTCCAAGAGGAAAAAATATTTCACTGTGCAAGGCTTTACTGACTCATTCTTAATTTATCCTCACAATAGCCTCATGTGGTAAATATTATCCTATTTTCTAAGTGAGGAAACTGAAGTTTGGAGAGATGAGGAATTGTGACATTCATCACCAAGCTAGTACACTTAACTCCTACCACAATCCCCTCACACTCCAAGCTCTAGCTACACCAGCCTTCTTACAGTCCTACCCCAGGACATTTGCACAGGTGGCTTCCTGTCCTCTTTTCTTCATCTGGTTAACTCCACTGGACCTTCACATCTCGGTTTATTCATTCACCAAGAAGCCTTCTCTGGCTTTCTTCCAGACCACACCACCCTATTAAAAGCTCTCTTATCATCAGGGCTTCTTTATGTTGCAATTTAACAAAAGAGCCACTGTGTCCTGGCTCCCCACTGCATGTATATGTGTCAGATTCAAGAGGCCGCAAATTCTTTGATGTTCCCCTCAATGAAAGTTGCGGTTGTGTTCCCCTTGAAACTGAGTTAGTCTTAGTGACTTGTTTGACCAATAGAATGTGGTGGAAGTAATGTTCTGGGAGCTCTGAGCTTAGGTTATAAGAAGCTCCTGCTGGGACTCCTGGAACATTCACTCTTGGGAAGCATCCTCATGGAACCCAGCCACCATGCTTGGAGGAGCCCAAGCCACGTGTGCTCCAGTCGACAGCTCCAGCTGAGTTCCCAGCCAACAGCCAGCACCCACTGCCAGCCCTGTGAATGAGACACGTTGGGCTCCATCCCAGCCAAACCTGTGATGGCAGCCCCAGCCCACAGCTGACTGTAACACATGAGAAAACCCAAGGGAGGACCATCCTGCTAAGCCCAGTTAACCCACAAAAACTTGAAAAGATAATAATAAGTAACTGTTTAAGCCACTGAGTTTGTTACACAGCAATAGATAACCAGGATCCCATAGGATCCAGGATAATGTACACCTTAGGTGTACATTCTTGAGGCAGCAACTATGAGTAGGTGCTTAATAAACATATTATCTGTGGATTAAATAAGAACTTGAATATGTGAATTAACTAATGGTGAAGTCTGGATTTGAACTAGGTTGCAGAACTCCAAATCCCTGTTCCCTTTTCTTTTTTAACCATAACCTCATGTTCCCTTGAAAGGAAAACGTCATTTTTCCCCCCTGCCTATCTTATTTGCTACAGGTTTGGGAGGAAAAATGGAATGCTCAAATCGAGTCCTGTCACAACAAAATGGTAGCCTCAGCAGCTGTCTATGCCAGGGGAAAGTTCAGCGTTGAAGAGAGCTTGCTCTTGTGTTGTTACGCCCTCACCATGGTATTTTGCACAGAGGCCAACACACTTTTTCTGTAAAGGGCCACATAAATATTTTCAGCTTTGCACACCATAAGGCCTCTTGTTGGAACTACTCAACTCTGCCATAGGGTGAAAGCTGCCATAGATGATATGTAAATGAATGACCACAGCTGTGTTCCAATAAAACTTTATTTACAAAACAGACAGCGGGCCAGATTTGCCCATCCCTGGTATAGAGTGTAATCCAGTGGTCCTTAAATTTGGGAGTGACCAATGAAACAGGCAACACCTGTGATGGAAAATGACTTTCAGTACTCAATACTGCATTGTAGATGACATCTTTCACTATATTTTAGCATGGTCAAGTAGGTTCAGGTGCTAAAGATGTAAGAAAAAGATACAGTTAAAAAAAAAAGTAAAAGAAATTAATATAGAGAAAAATCTCATCCATTGACCTCTTTTTTTGTCTATAAATTGGGGGAGGGTGAGCTTGCTTTCTTTGAGTATGGGATGCCCTTGGCCAGCTCATGAGAGCAATGTCCCATGAGAACGACATCTGGAAAGTACTGAGGCAGCTAATGGCAAAGAGAACTTCCCGTCATAGGCCCTCAGTAAATTATTTGTTAATAAATAACTGAATCTATGTCTATTAGAATAGGAGTAATCCACTCATTACCATTAGTTCCTTCAACAATTGGGCTCAACTGCTGTGTGAAGTTTATTCAAAGCAGCAAAACATTGTCTAATGGCTTCCTTACTCTTTTGTCTTTGTAGACCCAAGCCTTTAATTTCAGAAAGTACTACATGTGTTAGCCCAAACTGGCAAAATAACCAAACTTATGAACATATTAGGCACAGTGCACAAATTATGAGTTGTACCCAAATTCTAGATGTCAGAGTTATACAGTTAATTTCTCAACCTCTGTATTTTAAAATAATTATAGACTCTATACATTTAATTTTTAAATGAGCCACAAAGGCATGTTTGTGTTTATTCTCAGGCAACAGAAATTTGCTACGCTAATTATTATTAGCAATGATGACTCAATATGTAAAGGATTTCTGAACTCACAAAGCAATTTTAAAAAAACGCTATGGCGTCATTTTATTCTTAGATCAGACTCAGAAGTGGATGGAATACGTATAACTGTTTTCATTTGAAAGGTAAAGAAAGTGAGGTTCACAATAAGTACCAGTGACCTGCCCAAGGTCACAGCTCGTAAGTGGCAGAGAAGAGGCTGCAAACCACGGCTTCTAGCCCCAACCCCCTTACATGTGGAACACCTCAGGAGAACGGGATAACTCCTCTCCAGTTATAACTGACATGCAACATCTCTTTCCATCGCTCTTTGCAAAGTTTAGCAACATCCAAAAAAAATGTGCTTGGCTAATTATTCAGATTTTTTTTTTTAGCTAAGGGTTCAAATGTTCAATTGAATGGGCGTGCATGTTATTTGTCACACCATATCTTTAAAGGGAGGCGAATGTCCAGTAATGACCCAAGGGCTTGGCTCGGAAGCAAGTTTCAACTGAAAACATCAATTTACTGTCTGAATTTGCGTCCATTTCAACAACTGAATCTTTCTTGATTGACTCAGTAAAATGCACTTCGAATTTAAACACCGGGACAGGCGCTGAGTTGGTCCAAGTCAAACGGCTCCATCTTTGAGACCTCACCAAACCCAAGCCAGCTGCCTTTGCCACGGTGCTCCTGAACCACGAGACACGCACCTGGCCTCCTTTCCCCCACAGCAGTGCTCACAACTGGGGTCTCTTCTCTTTGCAAGTTGGTTTACCTTATTAGCATCACCTTTCAGATCAAACTGGACTCCATTAACAAAATTAAGAATTAGACATATATTCTGATCTTAAAAGACTACGCCTGTGCCTTGCTCATTGTTCTTCTGATGGGAGGCTGAGGGGAGTCCAAGAATCACTGTGAGGTCCCTGAAAAATCCCTGCCAATTAAGAAGTGGCAGACTGTATTTTCCAAAGATGACTGCAGTTATATCGCCCATCCCATATGCTTTTCGGCAAGGTGACCTTGCCCCACACACCCCCTCTCCCCATCCTGACAAGAGGTGGGATCTATTTTTCCAGCCCCTAGAATCTGGACAGGCCCTTGGAGTGCTCTGAGCTGTAGAACTGGCAAGAGCAATGCTGTGCTTTCCGGCAGCCTCCACTTCCTGCCCCATGGAGGCCAGTGGCCACAGAAGACGTGTCACTCCTCTGAGACCATCACGCTGTGAGAAAAATCAAGCCACACAAGAGGCTCTGGCAGACGAGATGCCACACGGACAGAGAGGGAGGTAAGGAGGAACAAGACACCTGACATATGATTGAAAAAGTCATCCTAGGGCTTCCCTGGTGGCGCAGTGGTTGAGAATCTGTCTGCCAATGCAGGGGACACGGGTTCGAGCCCTGGTCTGGGAAGATCCCACATGCCACGGAGCAACTAAGCCCGTGAGCCACAACTACTGAGCCTGCGCGTCTGGAGCCTGTGCTCCGCAACGAGAGGCCGCGATAGTGAGAGGCCCGCGCACCGCGATGAAGAGTGGCCCCCGCTTGCCACAACTGGAGAAAGCCCTTGCACAGAAACGAAGACCCAACACAGCCAAAAATAAATAAATAAATTTATTAAAAAAAAATAGTTAAAAAAAAAAAAAGTCATCCTAGAAGTGGGTCCTCCAGCCCCAGCTGCAGAAACAAACCACCCGACAGAACCCTTCCTACATTCCTCACCCACGAAATCACGAACAAGACAGAACGGTTGTTTCAAGCCACTAGGTTTTCAGCGAGCTTGTTGTACTATACTAGAGAACTAGTACCCGTAGATTTTTTTTTATATTTATATTTTGTGTTTTTTCTTTTTATTGAAGTATAGTTAATTTACAATGTTGTGTTAGTTTCAAGTGTACAGCAAAGTGATTATTCAGTTATACAAATATATCTATATATTCTTTTTTGGATTCTTTTCCATTATAGGTTATTATAAGATACTGAGTATAGTTCCCTGTACTACACTCAAGGTCCTTGTTGTTTACTACTTTATATATAGTAGTGTGTATATCTTAATCCCAAACTCCTAATTTATCTCCCCCCTACCCCTGCTTTCCCCGTTGGTAACCATAAGTTTTTTTTTTAATGTCTGTGAGTCTATTTCTGTTTTGTAAACAAGTTCATTCGAGGCCACTGTGAATGGCCATCTAGTGTGCGGACTGCAAAGCAGTGGCTGAAATCCAGCCTGTGCCCCACACCAAGCTGTGCCCGGGGAGGACGGCCCTCGCCCAGCTGGACACTCTCTCTAGTCCTCCACGAAAAGGGTGCCTTTATCATCCCAGGAAGGATAAAGGCCCCCTATATACCAGCACTGACCCCAAGCCCAGCTGTCCAGAGTTGAGACCTTGACCCCCGGAAACTTATGAGTTTTAAGGAAGAATGTGATGACCGCGGCCAACTGCAGTCATCCTTCCCGCTGCTCTCCTGGCCGCCTCGCTGGGCTTGCCCACTCAGTCTAGTCCTTCCTCCTTCTCTCCGTAAGCTGCAAACCCCACATGTGGGCTGAAGCCCTCCCTGCCCAGCGGGTCTGCTCACTCAGTGGTGGTGCCTGTTGATCGATGATGCCATGTGAAACTGCCCAACCCGGGGCAGAGCTCAGCGCTCGGCCGTCACTGCCCGGCCTCAAGGGCAAGGGCAGCCGTGTCTGCTTCCTGTCACCGTCCAACAACGACTGCCGGTTGGGCTCGTTCAGAACCCGTGAAGATGATTTTTTTCCTCCGAGGTCCTTGCATGAGGACTGACTACTAATGAGCCTCCGGTAGAAAGGAGGGGACTCCCGCCACCCTGGGCGCTGGGCAGTGTCTCTGTGGGGACTGTCCTGTGTGCCGTCCCTCCTTCACCTCACCCTTCTGGGCTTCTGAGCGGGAGTCAGTATTGATCACCGTTATTTGAGGGGATGATTAAAGGCTCACCGTGCCATGGTGACAGTGTCCCAAGAACAATTCTTAGTCGAAGCAGGTCCCATAGCCAAAATCCAGAGGAATCTAGATGTCAGGGGCTGAAGCTGTCTTTGCCTCCCAAGAAGGGGCAGGAAGTCTGATCGGCCTCGGTCTTACCATCTGTGCCTGTCCTGAGAAGCTTTAAATTTGTCCATCCACCCCAGAGAATGTTTGGACGCCCTTCCTCCTTTTCTTCCTCGGAGAAGCTGGTGCATATCACTTGGACTTTAGAGCCAGAAAGATCTGTGTTCAAATCCAGACACTTCCTAGCTCTGTGAGTTTGGGCGCATTGCTAAATTTCTCTGGGTCTCTAGAACAGCTGAACCAGCGGGCCATACACATCTCGCCCACACTATTTTTATTTAAAAGACTGTTTCTTTTCTTACATTCGTGTTTTAAAAGAAAACTGTTAGTTCTCTCTAAAATCACAGGTTTAATATACCAGTAAAAAATATATTTTTTCCTTAAAATACAATAAATACATTCTTTTAACTGTTCACCTGTCTACTACCTAAATTCATCTCAGCTACTCTTTGGGAAACAAGTGCTGACGTTCAAATCTGCCGGAACCTCATTTAATGCAACCCAGGACCAGCTCCTGACATGACTTTGGGGAGGGAGTGCTGTAGTGGTTTCAGAGGGGGCGGTGAGGTCAGAGGGCAGCTTAGGGAACCTGGCCCAAGCTCTGGAGTCAGACAGAGCTTAAATCTGACCCTGTCACTGACCAGCTGTGAGCTCTGGGCCAAGTCAAACCTTGAGAGCCTCAGATTTCTCATCTGTAACAAAGAGCTGGGCCATACACAGGGTAAGAATTAAGAGATATGCATGACTCGGCCCAGGCCCTGACACATAGTAGATGCTCAATAAATGACCACAGCTGTGATGACAAATACATAATTATTTAGGGTTATAATTATGATCATCAAATGTCCTTTGGTCTCTCAAAAAGTGCTAAAAGCATCTTGTCACCAACATGTCTAAGCTTCTGAGACATCCCCAGCGCCAGGCTCACTTACCACCCTTTGGGGACCTCTTGGCTGAACGGTAGTTTTCCATTGGGTTCACCAAACTAAGTCTCCTTTTTCTTGCTTTCCTTTTATTTTTTGTTTCCAAAAGGCTCCTGATGAACAATCGTTCAGAGGGGAGGAAGAAAGAAATTACAGCAATGTTCCTTGTTCTGGTCCCTGCTGGGTTGGGAGGCTGCTTTTTCAGACTCAGTCAGCTACCTGCAGGGTCACTGGATGCAATTCCTCCCCACAGGGACCAGGTAGAAGTGGCACCCTTGGGAGGCTTCCACCAGTGACCTGTGGCCTGAAAACCCCGACTGCTTAGATGTCCCCAGAGACCTTAACCTAAACCGGGTGGGAGCCCAATTTCTTTAAGGAACACCCCTGTCAGAAAAGCAGCATCTCTCACTGGCTCTGCAGGGAAAAGTGCAACATACAACCCCTGAAAGCAATCACATTCGAGTTGTGAGGCTCAAATACCGACCTTAACTGGAGATAATCCGAACCTCACTTTGAGTCACCTCTACTCGAGCAGATTTACCTCTCTAAGTGCTTAATTTTTTTATTTATTTATTTATTTATTTATTTATTTATGGCTGTGTTGGGTCTTCGTTTCTGTGTGAGGGCTTTCTCTAGTTGCGGCAAGCGGGGGCCACTCTTCATCGCGGTGCGCGGGCCTCTATCATGGCCTCTCCCGTTGCGGAGCACAGGCTCCAGACGCGCAGGCTCAGCAATTGTGGCTCACGGGCTTAGTCGCTCCGCGGCATGTGGGATCTTCCCAGACCAGGGCTCGAACCCGTGTCCCCTGCATTGGCAGGCAGATTCTCAACCACTGTGCCACCAGGGAAGCCCTCTAAGTGCTTAATTTAAGAAATCATCCAAAGTGGTCTTTCTTCCCTTGGCACAAAGTAAGGTAAGACAAAGAGCCAGATACACGTCGGGCTGGTGATGACAGCTCGGCAGTGATACGATCACTGGTTCAGGATAATTCAGTGCTGGCTAACGGGACGGAGCACACGTAGCTCTCAGCTTCCAGGAAGCAGGCACTGGGCGGGTCTTCCAACCCCATCAATAGCTTCCAGCAACTGCTACCTAAGTTTCAGGGCCTGATGCAAAACAAAAGTGGGGGCTCCTGGTTTTAAAGTTATTAATAATTTCAAGATGGTGACAACAGAGCATGAAACAAGCACAGGGCCTTCCTGAGCGTGGGACCCCGTGCAGAGTGTGCACCCCACGAAGACTGTCCTGCCCACTTCCCTTTCTGGGTGCCTCCCATGACCATTCTGGTGAGATCTTCCCACCCTAACCAGACCCTGTGATTTGACAAAGGAATTCTTTTCTTTCTTCTACTTTGTGAATATCTCCATTTAAAGCCTTTACAAAAAATAACAAATATGGCCTTCCAGTTTCACAAATAATCTCCTCTTTTGCAAAGAATAAAATGACATAAAACAGAGCTTACCCAGAGCACTCTTCAAGCAGAGCGGGATGGCATCTGAGAAATCAGGGCACCTCAGAGTTTTTCAGTTTGTGGATGAGAAACCCAAAGCCTAAGCTTCATTTAAGTTCTGTCACTTTATTCTAAGAGGCAGGATCCTAAGAGAACCTGGGGATGGACGGCACTCATAACTTAGTTAAAAAAAAAAAAAAAAAGAGGAATGATCCAAAGGTTATAATAAATGGAAGGCGGAAAACGTAAAATAAGAAAAACTAACATATTTTTAAAAATTAAGTAAACAAAAATATAAGTAAATCATAATTACATATTATATAATAAAAATAAGTAAATAAGAATAAATAAATAATAAGAATAAAACCATCTCCAGAGCAAAGGTCGGCAACCTCTTCTGTAAAGGTCCAGAAAGTAAACACTTTCAGTTCTGCAGGCCATAAACACTTTCGGTCATAGCTCTTAACTCTGCAGTTCGAGTCCCAAGGAGCCAGAGACAATACAGAAAGAGTGGGCGTGGCTGTGTTCTAATAAAACTTTTTTATTTTTTATTTTTTTACTAAAACAAGCAGCTGGCCAGATTTACTCCAAGGGTCTTATTCTGCTGACTCCAGATTTAGAGCGGCGCTTTGCAAACTTCAAAGTTCATGAACATGACCTGGGGATCTTGTTAAAACGAGATTCTGATTCTGGAAGTTGGGGGTGGGGCCTGAGACTCTGCATTTCTAACATGCTCCCAGTTGATGTCAATGCCAGTGGTCCAAGGACAGCACTTTGAGTAGCAAGGAGAGTATACCCAAAAAAGAAAAGAAGGAACACCTACCAAAGAATGCAAATTTAAGAACTGCTTAGCAGAATACGGTATCGAAAAGTAATTTATTTTCTCATCATCAAGGGACAGAGTTATGCAATTTAAGTCCATCTCCAAGAGGGGAGTACCATGTCATTGGCGATCAAGGATGGAGTTAACTATCATTACCAGAAAGCAAAATGCTACACAGTTTTTAAGGACTGCTGTGCATTTGCTGGCGGCAGTTAACATATACCAATCAATGCAGGTAAATGAATCCATTCGAAGGCAGGCCACGGATGGTAAATCACATTGTCCAATAAAGTTGCTAAATTAGCACCAGTGCAATGCAGAACATTTTTTCATAAGAGCGAATCCTCTTTGGAATGAGATGGGCTGCAGGGGAGTGTGGCTAGCAAGGCTGGAGCTGGGGAGGGAAGTGGAAGTAAGGGACAGCGGCCCCTCTGGGCTGAAGCTCTGACATCTGCTGGGGAAGCTTATGTGGAAACTGGGGTCAAGACCCTTCTGGTGTGTTGTCAAGATCCCACTGAGGACCTGCTGCCCACATGCCGGGGGCAATTTTTGGATTTCACCTGCAGTGGTCTCTAATAAACATCTTCACTGTCCAGTTCGCAGTAAGATCAGAAATGAATGGTTCTGCTCATTCATTGCTGGCGGGAATGTAGAATGATGCAGCTTGGGAAAACTTCGGAAAACGGTTTGGCAATTCCTTAAAAAGTTAAATGTAAATTTACCATACGACCCAGATTTCCACTCCTGGGGGTCTACCCAAGAGAAATGAAAACGTCTGTCCACGCAGAGACCTGGACAGAAATGCTCACAGCAGCATCATTCACAACAGTCAACAAAGTGGAAACAAACCAAGGGGCCATCAACCGATGAATGGATAAAGAAAATGGCCATCATCCAGTGGATTACTACTCAGCAGTATGCCACAAGTACAGACCTCAATAACATTATGCAAAGTGAAAGAAGCCAGATACAAAAGACCACATATGGTATTAGTCTCTTTCTATGAAAGGTCCAGAATGAGCAAATCTATAGGGACAGAAAGTAGAAGAGCAGTTGTCTGGGGAGTGACTACAAATGGACATAAAGAATCTAATAGTGGGTTGATGGAAATGTTTTAAAACTAGATTATGGTGATGTCTCCACAGCTTGGTGAATTTACTAAAAATCACTGGATAGTATTAAAATGTGTACATTTTATGGTATATAAATCATACATCAATAAAGTTGTTTTAAAAATTAACTGTTCCCGTTGTGTCCTTTCCTGTGTCATTCTCTGGTTCTTAAAATACTTAGGAATCCCATAAACTTCAACAGACCCAGAAGACCCTTTGGTTATTCCCGATGAGGCTGAACCCAGGCCTTTGGCCCAAACACCCTGGAGGTGGCACGTCAACTGACTCGCCAAAGGAGGGAAATACACATGAAGGAGCAGGTCCTTGATGTGTCCAGCAAGTGCTGAATTCGTCTGTGGTCCGAGCACCATCATCCGGGCCCAGCAGGGCGATGCCTGCAAAGATGCCTCCACACCCACAGCCATGAGCTCCAACCCAACCCCAGCCCGCCAGGCGCCCAAAGGCCTTGGCCCGAGGAAAATCAAGAGTGAGGGCAATTATGGTGAAGGCCTAATGCATCAGCTGTAAACAGAAGAGAAGAAGGAAACTTGCTATGCTGAGAGCCAATTCACCAACCCCCCAAATACACCCACACCCACAAACTCACATACCCAACCAAGATGGCAAGTTCTTTGAAGCATGCTGTCACCCTGAAAGTGACTCTTTGGGGTCACATTCTGATGCCAGAAGCAACTCTCCTGTGCTTGGAAGAAAGTGAAAAAGTCTCACTGGCGATACAGCTTTGGCTGGCCTCCAAATAGTACCAAAAACACCTTACGAAATTCTGAGCTATTACGCTATCTCCTCCTTCGGAAAAACAGGACAATCCAAATCACTTGCAGGAGATGATATACTCCTAGCTGATGGAAAATCATAAAACATAAGAAGGGGGGGATCAGGAGGAAGTGTCTAGAATGATCCACAGTCTCCACTGCAGCTTTCTTCTCCTAACTCACTTCATCACCCACAAACACGCTTGATGGCAGCAGCCAAAGTCAAAGGCAGAACTTGGGGATGGGAACAGGGACTCGAGCTGGCCCACATGCCAGCCCAGCCATGACCTCGGTCACCTGGGTGCCAGACCCAGGTCACTGAGCTGACCAGGTATGGGAGGAACCCTGTCGAGGAGGCTTCAGGGCTGGGAGAATGGAACTGGGCCTCCAGCTAGTGATTTAATAGAACTCCCTCTGTAGCCCAGAAGGTATTTGGATCAGGAACACTGGTTTCACAGCTAGAGGTCTGATAATCTCTTTCTCCTTTTTCACTGAAAAAGAAAATATCTAAGATACTGGAGAACACAGTAAAATCCTTAACTACATTTCCTCTCTCTCTCCCTCTCTCCCTCCCTCTCTGTCTCTTTTCTTTCCCAGTGGCAAGGCTGGATAAGCTTATCAAGTGCAGGCAAACTACATCTTAGCTCTGATCCTTTCGAGAAATCCATTTGGCGCCTTTAACATTTCATTTGGCAGACTGAATTTCGGACATGTATTTACGGGGCTGGGTTTGCCCTTAACAGAGTATTGCATAAATCCCATTACAGTATCCACTTTAGCGTGTTTGGGGTCTTCTAAGCCAGGGCTTTATTTAAGTGGACAGCCCTGGAATGAGCCGCTCTGGCTCAGAAACTCTCCCCTCTCCCTCTGGAACCAATCTTTGCAGATTATGCCCATCATCATCAATGTCAAGTGACGTTTTAGGAGTAGTCCTTCTGGTACAGCCCAGAACGAGCCGTGTCCCAGCCTCGGTGACCATGCATCCTCATCCCCGAAGTGAGTTACATACGGGGTTCCCTTCCAGGAACCACCTCGCCCCACATTCCTCTTTCTGCCGGCCACAGCGAGTGAAGGTTTGTTAACAATACAATGTTTATTCTGTATTTCTTCAGTTTCCAAGAAGAAAAGCACACTACTTGTAATTTGTGGGGGGAAAAATTATAAAGAAAAGTGAGCTAAAGGAAAAAATGGGGAAGCAAAAGATCTGGGTCAGGAATCCTCGGCAGCCAGCTCCTCTCTTTAACCCTGAGGTTAACCACTGAAGAAAATGGACTTAGCAGTCGCAACAACACGCCTGCGGTCGCAGAGATGAGAGGAGGGAGGCGTGAGATGGTGCCCAGCGCGTGGGTACCCAGGCTGCCCGGTCCTTGCATTCACCGCACACATCTCAGTTTTCCATTCCTGGCTCACGCTCTCAGCGGGGCTAGAGGGGCCACTTACATTACAGGCAGCCAGGCAGGGACGCCACTAAGATGCCTTTGGAGTAAGGAGCTCAGGGGTCCAGTGTGACATGTGGGAGGCAAGGGTTTATCAGGCTGAAGCGTCAGCGGGTTAGGGGCAGTTTCCATCCTCCTGGGACCTGTCCTGGAAGTGCACGCAGAGCTCTCCGATTACCGACTTTTCACATCATTGGTTCAAGAGCAGAAAGGCAAGGGAGGTGGCCTCTGAAAGCCAGGTGAAGCTAAAGGAGTGCCACCTGGCCCCCCGAGACCCTCTCTTTCCCAGCCAGGGTCCCCAAGAACCAGGCAACCCAGCATCTATTCACTTTGTTCTAGCACACAAGCGAGCTTTTTAAAAAGGCGACAGCAGCTGCAGTAAATGAAGAAATATACATGATGAGGGGCTTTGGGGCTATTTCAGGCTCTGTCTCTGTCAGAACGGCAGCTGCGGCTTTGGTTACATCTAGGCTTGCGGAGGTAAACTGTGCCTGATGAGAAAAAGACTCTCGGCAGACGTCATCGACTCCTTCAGCCAATATTTACAAAGTTCCTGCCGTGTGCCAGGCTCCAGGCGAGGGGCTGGCATCCAGCGGGGAGCTGCACAGAGCAGGCCTGCCCGCAGGAGATGACAGTCTGGGGAGGGACACGCAGAGAGCAGATGTTGGGCCAGGGGAGAGGCAGGGTGGCCAATGGCCAATGACCCAGTCGAGACAGCACGGCCTCCCCAGACAAGACCAACAGGTGGCCAAAGGGAATCTCCAGGGCTTAATCTTCTCAAGAGTCTCTCATCTGCTTTATTTTCTATCTGTCCCACGTGACGTGTGAACGGCTGGGGACAGAAGCTGGGCACGATGCTTGGGTACCACAGGAGGCATGAAACATACGACTTCGTTTACGTCCGACTAAAGGTGTGCGGGTACTATTAATGTCTCCATCTTAGAGCTGAGGAAATTGAGGCTCAGAGAGGTGAAGTGACTTCCGTAAAGTCACACAGACAGGAGGAGGTGGTGGGAATGTGAACGAAAGCTGCTTGGCTCCAGAGTCCCTGCTTGCAGCCACCACCCCCCCCTCATCTTTCCAGGAAGTTTGCCGTGGCTCTGACGTTGGCACCGCCAGCCTCCAGGCATGGTAGCTGGCACACAGTAGGGGCTCAGCCAATGTCTGCTACATTGAATTTGATCATCTTATTTAAAGCTACTGCAATCACTCTCAGCTTTTAAGCTATGGGCCGGGAACGAGGTCATTCTATAAAAATGGAAAGCAGAAGTTTACCCTGAGGAATTTCTTGGAGTTAGAGGCAGGAATACAGAAAGGAATCTATTCAAATGACCACAGAGCTAAGACATGGCCTCAATATATTATGATTAAATGAGATGTGCTGAAGAATTACGTAACAGCTCAGAAACACAATTTAAGTCTCCACTGGCACTTTCCTTTTTGTAAAATTAGCATTTCTGTTAAGCTCCTAATATAGGAGCACAGGGTTTTATATAACTGCTTGGGTCACACAGGGAAATGAAGACTTATTCCACTCACTTTCCAACATCTGTGCTTCCCAGAGAGAACAGTCTGGAAGGCCATCCATGTAAGATGGCTGAGCATGATAATAACAACAATAATAATAACTGACCCTCTTGTGTACTTCCTGGTTGCTAGACCCACACTAAATGATCTAACTGCACTATCCCATTTAATCCTCGTAAGACCCTTCTGTGACAGGCAAATGTCACGGGTCTCATTTTACAGAGAGGCAAACTGAGTGAAGCCAGGCTCTGAATGCAGGTCATGGGACTGAGGGTCATGTGACTCAGTCCTTAGATCACATTTCCAACACTTTGCTGCAAAGAACACCGAAGATCACGTCAAGGAAAAAAAAAAAAACAAAACACATGCTTGCCAAAATCCCGACATCTCACACAGGAAGGCAAGAAGGCTGGGACCATCCAGGCCTGTGTCGGGTACAAGCTGCCTGCTTCCCACTTTACTGGCATTTTCCCTGGGCTAAACTCCCACACACGGCCACAGAAAAGCACTTTTCAAGCCCAGCATCCTCTGCCTCTAATCATATTTGGCTCCACTGAAACCAAGAAGGCATCTGGGGACAAATGATCTTTATCTGTACCAAATGTTTATTGGGACCATTCCAGGAAATCGTCCCATGTTAAGCCAATATGAACAATGTCACCCACATCTGCTTGGCATGCACTCATGACCACATTGCAACACTTGGAATTATGTCTCTCTTGGAGTGTCGTCCTGGAAAAGTGCCACCAGGTCCAACAAGATCAACAGCCTACTTTTCATGTAGCAGTTATCTAGATAAAGAGAGGAGAGGGAAAGAGGAATCAGACCACTCCTTCGAAGTACCTCTCTCCATGCACCAGTTATAGAAAATTGTTCTTGGGGGCGGGGGGAATCTTTCAGAAGTATGCAGAAACATAAATCTGGCCATTTTTAAAAACAGAGTGAAATTCATTTTCCTGGACTCCAGCACCATTTCCCCAGGGCCAAACCATGCTTCACAATACTTGTAGCAAAGGGGCTGAATACTGGATGCTGCTTGGTATAGACAGCCCTTCTGGACGGACCATTCACTCTCTTCTGCAAATCCCTCCCCTGGAGGGTGAGCTGGGTAAACGTCCACGTCTAATGAACAGAATATGGCAGAAGTGATGGTATTTCATGTCCAAGGTTCAGTTATACAAGAACTGCAGCTCCCATTTTTGGTGCTCTCTTGCCTATGGTCCTCCTTCTTGGATAACTACTCTGGGGGAATCTGTATGTCATGTTGTGAGCTGCCCAATGGTGAAGAACTGAAAAAGGCCTCCGGTTAAGCACCAGCAAGGAACCGAGGCCCTCAGTCCAACAGCCTATGAGAAGCCAAGGCCTGTTGACAACCATGTGAGTGAGCTGGGAAGTGGATCTTCCCCCCAGGTTGAGCCCTCAGATGAGGCCACAGCTCTACTCACCAGTTCAAATGCAGAATGAATGGATAACTTTAGTTATCTTTTCTAATTAAAGTAATACATGTTCACTGAGAAAAATTTAGAAAATGAGGTTCAAGAGAGACCCTGAACCAGAACACTCAGCTAAACTGTTTATAGATCCCTGACCCACAGAAACTGAGATGATAAATGTCTGCTGTTTTAAGCCACTAAGTTTTAGGTG
Source organism: Balaenoptera acutorostrata (assembly GCF_949987535.1). Taxonomy (NCBI): domain Eukaryota; kingdom Metazoa; phylum Chordata; class Mammalia; order Artiodactyla; family Balaenopteridae; genus Balaenoptera; species Balaenoptera acutorostrata. The sequence continues at coordinate 25,075,209 of NC_080078.1, forward strand.
TAATTTACGCAAAATAGGTAATTAATACAGTGCCACATATGATCAATTTGAATACCACGGATAGAACACGTCTCATGCTGTGGGATACATGGGTCTAAAAGTACAGACGGTAAATGTCTTCATACTATAAAGACTGAGGTGGGTGAGAGGACCTTTGGAGATTCTAGAGCCAAAACTAGGTCACCAATCAGAAAGCATTAGATGAATCTGCACTTATTTTGTGAAGACAGAAACGAACAGACACCATCACGGGACCAATCGATATAAAAGACAGAGAATGAAAACTCTTACTGAGAAAAATGTTCAACATGGAAACACAAACAGCTGTCAAATGTTTACCATTTTATCAACTTGCGGAGATGTGCTCACTCACACAAGTAAGCAATAAAGTATAAATCAGAGTGACCGCCTGAATGCGGATCCACGTCCACACCCATATCTAGTTATCATCAGTACAGCCGTATTCTCGCTCAGTGACTTGTACCAGCTCTTCTTCAATTCTTTGACCTCAATTATGCAGGAGAGTAGCAAGACCACGGGCCTTAGGGACACATGGACCTGGGTTCCAGGCCCACCCTCATTAGCTACATGACCTTGGGGAAACAGAAACAGAGTCTTATTTCCTCATCTGCAGAATGTGGATAAAATCCACATCACTGTGTCAATGCAAAGGTTCAATGTGTTTATATTTGAAAGTGCTTAGCATGGTCTACGGAACATAGTTACCCGATAAAACATGAGCTTCCTTGTGTAAGCTCCTTCCCGGCTCTCTGCTATGATCTGTGATAACCCAGGCTGAAATCTCCAGGGGGTATGAGAGTCAGCAACACATAGGAATTTAAAGCAAAGGCAATGGATTTAGAAACGCTAAGTTCCAACACTTACTAATGGTGTGTCTGTGAGCGCCTAACTTTTCCTCATCTGTAAAATGGGGATAACATCAGCACCCACCTTGGTTCTGACGACTGCATGAAATAATGTAATTAGGGACTTGCAGTAGTGCCAGTCCACAGTGAACATTAAATAAATGTTAGCTATCTTGTTAAAATTATTATTGATTACTATTATTCTCACTATGATTATTTAATTCATCACTGGTTACATAGAGGTCTATGGGACAAATCCAGCCCACAAAAATGTTTTGTTTGGTTCATACAGGGTGTAATTAAAATAAATTTAAAAATCTGAATTAGTTGCCAATATATATGAGACCACAGTGAAAATATCCAAGTTTCTGGTTTCTCTTAAAACTCGAAAGAGCAGATGACCCTGGGCCTGATTCTCTCATAGCCACCGGCAGCTGCAGCCAAGAAGCCGAAGACAGAGTCAGATCAGAAAGAGGATAAAGATCCAGCTCTCCGTAACAACCCTTTGCACGTGACCCAAAAACGAGCTGCCAGAGCTTATGAATCCAAAGTTTTGCACCCCCCCCATGCTGTGGTGGTTAATTTTATGTGTCCAGTCGAGTGCGTCACCAGCTGACCAGACATTTGATCAAACATTCTGGGTGTGTCTGTGAGGGTGTTTCTGGAGGGGATTCACATTTGAATTGGTAGACTGAGTAAAGCAGATTGTCCTCTCTAACACGGGTGGGCCTCGTCCAATCAGTTGAAAGTCTGAATAGAACAAAAAGGCTGACCCTCTCCCAAGTAAGGAGAACTCCTCCTGCCTGCCAGCTTTCAAACTGGGACAGTGTGGTTTTTTCCCTGCCTTTAGATACAAACTGAAACACTGCCTTCCTGGCTATTGAGCCTGCTGCCCTTCAAGCTGGAACTTACACCACTGGTTCTCCTGGCTCTTAAGCCTTCGGACTCAGACTGTAACCACACTCTCAGCTCTCCCAGGTCCCAGCCTGCCAACGGCAGATCTTGGGACTTCTCTGCCTCCATAACAGCATGAGCCAATTCCTTATAATAAATCTATTTCTCTCTACAAATACATCCTGTTGGTTCTATTACTCTGGAAAAAGCTAATACAACCCCCTCTCAAAAAAAAAAAAAAGCTGTTATCAAATCGATGGTACAGAGCTTACAACTGATGGCAAATCATAATCAAAGAACCACGGGAAGCCCCATCTCTTCCTGTGAACCACTGTTTAAGCTGAGGGGGCTCAACTACCTAGAGGTTGCTCAGCTACTACAGGCTGACTGGAGTGTCAGCCTTTTTTAGCTTCTAAGGTCCCTCGGCTCTGGATTTTCAGTGAGCTTGCTGGATTCTCCTGCCTTGAGGAAAGAGACAGAGGCCACCCCAAGGAATGCTGGAAGAAGTGCAGAACACCCTCCCATAAGCCTTTGCAGCTCTCTTCCCCTTTCCCCCATCTCTTCCCGAGCCCAACTCTCCGCATCCTTAGTCTCTCCCGGGAAAGAAGAAAACACGACCACCTTATTCCCGTCTTCCAGAAGTAAACTGAGAGTGGTGGTATGGGGGATTTGGATTTTCTTCTTCACACGTCTTGGTTTTCTAAATTTTTCTCCAAGGATGTATGTTATTTTAATCAGCAAAGATAATAAAAGTTACCAATTCATTCTGCATTCATTCTATGGTGGGCATGTAGCTCAGTGTTTAGAGGCTGGGGCCGCTGGAGCCAGACTCCCTGGGTGCAAATCCTGGCACTGCTCTGTGACCTGGAGCAATGATCTTAAACCCTTTTGTAAAATGAGTACAAAAATAGTCATTACCTCATAGGGCTGCAAGGATTAAAATTCAAGCAAAGGGCTTAACATGTGCTTGGCAAATAGCAAATGCTAATTAAGTGCTTACTGTCACTATTATTGTTGTTGTTTCATAGTGTTTACATATTATTATATGTATACATAGTAAAATATTTATATAATTATAGTATTTATTGAGTGCTTGCTACCTGCCAGTAATAAAATTAACCCCCGCTTCATGTGTCCTAGCCTGTGTAGTGGAGGGTCAGGCATTATATAAACACACACACTCACTCACTCTCAGTGTCTGTCTCTCTGTCTCTGCCCCTCTCACTAACTCCAAGTCATTACCAAAGGTGATGGTGGGAATTTCCATCAAGGGAATGAGGCAGGTAGAAACAAGAGGCCACACTGACCGGGAGGGGGTGTGAAGACTAACTTTGACCCCCAGCATGGCACTGAGCACCTAGAACACGCTCAAAAAACACCAGCTGAACTGGAGTTGGTTGGGCAACTTAGATCAGTGACAGAAAGATCTTCAAGAGCTAGGGCTGCAGACCCACCACTCAACTAAGGAGGCCCCCTCTCCCAGGTCAGAAACCCCACTGTGCTTCTCCCGCCACAATTCCTCATCTGGTTGACCTCAAAAGCCCCCTAGCTGTTCTCCCTGTCTCCTCGCTCAACTTTTTTCAGTGCTTCCCCTAATACCTACTACCCAGAGGGAGCTTTAATGTCATACCTTTTATTCTCAGGTAATTTTAGATTTGTAGAAAAATCTCAAAGATAGTCCAGAGGGTTGCTGTGTGCCCTTCTCCCAGCTTCCCTGAATGCCCACATCTTGCCCTGCCCATGGTTCATTCATCAAAACCAAGAAGTTAACATTGGTGCAACATTATTCATTAAGACACTAAATTGCAGACTTTATACAGATGTCACCAATTTTTCCACTAATGACCTTTTCTTTTTCTGTTCCAGGATCCAATCCAGAAAAACCACAATGCATTTTGTCATCATGTCTAGACCAGAGGGATTTCTTTTAAAAGCTCAAAGCAGATCACTTTCCTGCTTTAAACTCCTCAATGATTTCCCACACAGTTTCAATAAAACCGGAGCTCCTGGCCCTAGTCTCCCAGCCCCACACACTTTAGCCCTGCTGACCCCCTCCCATCTCACCCACGCTCCCCTCACTCAGGGTACCCAGGCCCAGAGGCCTCTGGTCACTTCTCTGAATCCCAAACTCAGTCCAGGATCTGCCCTTGCTGCACCGTCTGCCTGAAAAGCTGTATGTCTAGGTGTGAGTGTGAATGCCACCTGCTCAGAGGCCTTCCCTGGTCACCCCAGTTAAGTCAGCCTCATCCCATCACAACCACCCTCTATCACATACTTCTCTCTCCCTTCGTGAGAGCACTCATTGCTACCTGAACTGATCCTATTTATATATTTGAGGTTGATGGTGTATCCTCCTCAGCTGGAATGTAGGGGCCTTGCCTATCTTGTTCACCATTTCATCTCAAGTACCTGGGACAGTACCTGGCACATAGTAGGTACTCAGTAAATATCTGTTGACATGCGGTTGAAGGAATGAATCGATAAAGGGCGGGTATCTGTTTTCAAATGTTCACAGATGTCCCAAGAAACTAGTACAGCACCTGCATATAGTAGGTGCTCAATAAATAACCTCTTAAATTAAATACTGGTCACTGATTTATCCCAAGAACCTAGCATAGTACCTGGCATACAGCAGGGGCTCAATATTTGTTGGATGAAGGGTATGTGAGTGAATGCCATCCATTTTCAAAGAAAGAGGTGACCAGGTAGAGTGAGTCAGCTGGAGGCCACTCTTCTAACCAAGGATCTCTCTCAAGAGGCTGCCAGTGAGGGAAGCTGGGAGCTTCCCACCAGCTGCCTGGACATCTGTTTGGAAAGTGCACCAGTCCCCCACGGCTGTGCTGAGGTGGCGACTGCCACCAGGCCTGTGCGGGATGACAGCCCCCTGCTCGTTCAGGAAGTCACAGCCGCCGCCACCGCAGCATGGAGGCTCCGCTCCTCGGCAGCCTGCGACGCAGAGTTGCCACGGCAAAGGCAGCTGATTAATACCCTCCGAGGGTCTATTGTCTGAATCCTGTCACCAGGGGAGAAACAGCTGTTTACAGTTTGTTTATTCGGAGCCTTTGGGAGGAAACACAGACGCTTGTTCTCCAGGGCACAATTCAGCAGCTGAAGGGAGCGAAGAAAACGGTGTTTATTTTTAACAGGATAAAGAGTGGGGGACCCTTAGGAAGTCTGGACACAAGCAGGAAGACATCTCGCGGGGGGGCCCCAGGCCTTGGGGCAATATCTTGCACAATGTCAGCCTCTCAAGGGATACTTGAGAGTCCATTCCAACTCCCAGCTGAAAACTTAGGCATGGGCCAAGCGGTCAGCCAAACAGTGGACTCAGGCGAGCACCCATGGATGTGAGAAGCCTGGAATGGCTCTTTAGGCTTGGAAGTGAGAGAGCAAGGTGCCCAGGGAAAGTGACCACCTGCTACTAAATACCGGTGACATCCCACACAGGGCCACCATGTACAGTTGTACAGGTTGGGCACTGCACATAGTGCCCAGTGAGGGGAAAATCTAGCCACGCTCCACCATCCAGGACTGCACTGCCCAGAGGAAGGGGCATCTCTTCTCTGCACAAGCACTGCTTTCTGGCCAAGCCATGTCCCTTCCCTAGAGAGGGCACTTTTCTCTAACTCACATAAAGGCACCAAGTAGCAGCCTACAAGCACCCCGTGTTCACCAGCCCAGGTTGAAAACCCACAGGAAGAATGGAGGCCCGCTTTCCTTCCCCACCCAGGGTTTCTCCTGGTTCCCACCCTCTTTTCTCCTTCTTTCATCAGGTCCATCCCCCATCACCTTCCTGACAGGAAGGCTAAAAAGCACCAATTCTCCCTCCATTCAAGTTCCCCACAAGATTCAGCTATAATGTAGAGTTAAGCAAAGCCTTCTCACAAGTCAGAGAAAGAAGAGAAGGTTCTAGAAACCTTCTGCAGGGTCTCTGAGCATCTGACTGTGGGCTATGGGCTCCTGATTCCCTCAGCAATGGAACACGAGGAAGAGGTTCACATCCTGATAAGAGACATGGGGTCAGGGACCCAGAGGGGCCACGGGCAGGCTGGGGTAAGGAAGAGGGAGAAAGAAGCAGAAATGGTTTAAGGAGGCACAAGGGTAAAGAAGTTCTTGCCCAAGGTCGGCACTAAGCCCACAAGTTCAAACACACCCCAGAAAGTAGCTTTCACCTCTGGTCCCTGAAGCCCCAAGAAAAGCATCTCCCTGCTCCAGCCAGAGGCCACGGTGGCTACGAAGGTTCCTGGTGAGACACGTCGACAACCACCATGCTTCCTGGAAGGCCGGCAGGGGCCACTCGAAAAGCATGTGTGTCATAATGCTGATGACCACCAGTCACTAAGCTCACCCTGGGGGGTCTCGGTCCCATCAGTCTCCCAAGGTGACATAGGGAAAGGATGGGCCCTGAGACAGCACCATCTACGCTGCGTCTCCAAGCTCGTTCCACTCGCTGTTCAGAGAGCACCTTGCGCCTGGCCCTGAACCCTCCGGTTCTGAGAAGTCTCTCTAGGCTACATGAGTGTCTACATGCGTCCAAACTCCAACACGCATTATCCTTCCAACCTGCACGTCTGCGTCACCCTGGAGCAGGCCCAGTTTTTCTTTCTTAGAACACTTACCACCTTCTAATACTCTTGTCTAGAACAGGGGTTGGCAAACTATGACTCGTGGGCTGAATCCAGCCAATGGTCTGCTTTTGTAAATAAAGTTTTACTGGAACCCAGCCACGCGCATTCACTCACACACTGTCCGTGGCTGCCTTCACTCTTCAAGGGCGGAGTTGAGTCGTAACAGGGACCGTATGGCCTGTGAAGCCTAATATATTTACTATCCGGCCCTTTACAGAAAATGTTAGCCGATTCCTTCTCTAGAGTGTTTACTGTATTTATTAAAATGTTTATTATTGATTATTTGCCTTCCCCCTCTACAATGTTAACTCCACAAGGCAGGGGTCACTGCTTTGTTCGAAGATATATTTCAAGCTCTTGGGACAGTGTCCGGCAGGTATTAGGCACTCGGTAAGTGTTTACTGGATGGATGAATGAACGACCATCAGTGCTCACATTACCCCACAGGGGAGGTGATATTATCACCCCACTTTGCATGCGAGGAAGTGAGGTTCCGAAGGGTCCAGCAGCACTGAGCAGGGCTTCACAGCTGGTCCATGGTGGCACCAGGATCTGAACCCAGACTGGAATCTCCAAGAACAGTTTTCCCAACTCAGCGGCAATCAATTATTTACAACCTCGCTTCCCACAAACTCAAGAGGCTGTCTGCCCTCCTTAAACCAGCTGTGTGGCTTTGACACTGGATCCCTTCTGCCTGTACCATCTCGTCTGCCCATCCTTTCTCACCCTGCCTTCCTCACAGGCTGTTAAGCGGACCGAATGAGGAAACAGCTGCAGTTTTATTTTATGTGCACTTGTATTTATTTATCCTTATGTTTAAACGCTAACCTCGTTGTCACAACAATCTTTTAAAGTAGGGACCACTGTCAGCCCCACTTTACAGACGGCACACTGAGGCAGAGAGAGGTAACATGACTGGTCCCAGCTCAGACAAATAGTCAGAGTGGATCCAGCATCCAAGCCCAGGCCCTCGGTTCCTAACGATGCAGTGATGCTGCATTTTCTAGAAACAAAGTGGGTTGAACCAGCCCCAAAGGGTCCTGAGGTCTGCATTCCAGTGTCACCCTTCTAAAGACGCAGGGAACTGCTCTGCATCTGAGACAACCTGGGGACCTGCCCGCAGAAGGGGCCCAACCAACCCTCAGGGAGAAACAGCCCACCCAGCAGCGCTGAGGTCACCTCTCCGCCTGACCCACCCACAGCTGGTCCCCCCACAGGGCGCTGAGCGGCCAGCGCCACCTCCGAGTCCAGGGGCCGTGGTCAAGCTCATGGGCAGACAAGAGGGAGCCTCAGAACGTCCCCTGGGCTCCAGGGAGAAGGGAGCCCCCATCCGCATCTACCCCCCCCTCAGTGAGCCCGCTGATTGGAATCTCTGAAAATGGTTTTCACAACTCAGTTAGTGGCGATCAATTATTCACGACCCTGCTTCCCACAAACTCACAGACTGTCACTGTTAGCAAGATAATTTCTGGAATCTGCCCAAAAGCCCTCCTCCAGGCTGTCAGGCGGCCCACTGTTTATTTCCTCCCTTCCCCACAGACCCCCCGCAAAGTCTAGCAACCACTACCCACCTCGACACTGGGCAGAGAGACGGAGGGGGAACGCCCCTCGGTGCCCAGAGCCCAGGAGCGGCCTGACAGCCAGGGGCTGCTCCCAGCCTGCGTGACTCACTTCAGGCTTTGGGGCAGAATGTCTGACCTCAGTTTAATCCAACCGGAAAATAGGGCTCAGGAATTCTAGACCCTCTGCCAGGTTCTGGGATGAATCCCACATTATTTTCTAAAATGCTTCAGACTCAGAAAACATTGTGTTCTGCAGAAAGCACGACTTGTGAGGGTCTCCCAGACCTGCTGTCACCCTGTCAAGCTCATGGTCAAGAACTTTTGATACTTGGCAGGGGCTTGTGAGCCATTAAGACCACCATTAACATTTTTCCCCTGAAAAACTTGAGGCTGTCTTCAGGAACAAGTTCCCACATCCTGGGGAGAAGGAAAGAGATGTTACCCGACACCCTTGGGAAAGACTTTCAGGTTCTAGCATCAGTCCCATCAGGGGCTGAGCACTAGTTCCGCTGCTTAAACAAGCATGACCTTCCATGCAAGCCACTTTTTCTCTCTCTGAGCCTCAGTTTTCTCTCTCTGAGCCTCATTCCCCATCTGTAAAATGGGAGAGTAATGGTGCCTACACCTTAGGGCTGTGGTTAGGAGTAAATAAAATGGCACGTGTGAAAATACTCGGGTACCACCTTGTTTGGTACCTCACAGACACCATGGCCTCTTAATTCTAAGACCCCATTGCTTCTGAGATGCATCATTGATTTGATAACCGTTTTAGGGCAACAGGCTGTGTTAGGAAACATAAAGGAAATACATCAATTGTAAAATTCATCCCAGATGTTAGAAATTCTATTTATTAAATATAAAAATATGCATCTTAAAATGAGGTCAATTATTATTATCATTACAATCACTGTATTAATTTTAGGTGAGAAAGCAGGTACAGAGAGGATACGTGACTGACTGAAGGGCACACAGACATTCACGGCTGAGTTGGGAACAGGATCCAGTCCCCACATCTCTCTGGAGGGAGGAAGGAGAGGAAGAGCCGAGTCAGCCAGGCAACCCTTCCCCTCTTCCAGTTCTTCCTCCTCCTCCTCCTCTTCCTACAACGATGACAAGTAATAGAACAGTTCCTCTGAGCCTGGAGAGCCCGTCCTCCTCTCCCTAGGATGAGGCCAAGTCTGTGCCTCTCCTCCGAGCTCTCCAGCTGCATCTGCATGGGGCCAGCTGACCATGGCAATGGAGGGAGGGCCACGTCTGCAGCCCCATCCCGGGTGAAGACTCTGCAGTGGCCAGCCTCTCACTCGCCCCATCTGTGGGCCTGGAGAACGGGAGACCCTGAAGAGGGCAGAGGCAGAAGGAGGCCTGCCACACCTGCAGGCTAGAGGGAAGGGGCGGGGCCAGAGCTGGCAGAGGGGACCTCCCCTGGTCCACGTCGGTCCAGCCAATTCTCAATCGCATGAGGAGGGCTTAGCATTAGATAACATGGTGGTTAAGAACATGGGCTCCATGCCAGCCTGCCTGGGTGAAAATGCAGATCTGCCTCTTACCAGCTGTGCAATCTCGGGGGAGTCACTTCCCCTCTCTGTGCCCTACTTCCTCAGTCCACAAAACAGTAACTTCCACAATGCTCACATCCCAGGGCGTTGGAAGCATTAAAAGTTAAAATGCTTGGCATGTGGTAAGTGCTTAATAAATGGTACCCGCTATTATTCATTATTGTTATTATTATTTATTATTATGAGGTATCATCATCAACATCTTCATCCACAGGTCTCTGCATCAGGTACTAAACACACAAAGTAAATCCTAAGGTGCTGTCAGTGTGGTTGGGGAGCCGACGAGAAACCGTGGAAAAACACATGATTCAAATGCTAGCAAAATCTTTGACCTCTGGATGTTAAAATGTCATTTGAAAGCAGGGCTCTATAGCTCTTTTAGAGCATGTCATCATCTGATCTTTCATGCATTTTCTGAAGGAAACAAAAAAAAAACACTTACTGAGCAACTACTGTGTGCCATTCACTGTTCTGGCGCTGGGGATGCCCTGACGGAGGCAGTGGCCAGAGACCAGCCGTGACGGGGACGGGGACTCCCAATACGCTCTTAAGGCACTGGAGTTTATCATCAAGCAGAAGGATGTGGATGTCGGGGGGAATAAGACCCTTTTCTGCACATGAGCCACACCAGACCAGCCAACTATACACGGAGTAGGTGGGTAAGGCTCCCCGTAACTTCCCCTGCTGGGGGCAGGTCATAGCTGGCAGAAGACAGACATGCAACTAGGGCACAGGAAACCACAAAAGACCTGAAAGCGGGGAGCATAACGGACTTGGAAATCTCTTAGTGCAGTTGACAGACGGGGAGACAGAGGCCCTGAGAGGACCACACCAAAGCCACGCCAAGTGAGATGCAGAACAAGGGCCGGTCCCCAGGTGTCTGACTCCTGGAAGAATAGATCCACTTTGTGAACTGCGTAAGCACAGCAGTGCTTTGTGTGGGGAGCACAGCACAGCGCCTGCCACAGACAGACCCAGCTGCCAGGCCCAGGCCAGCAGGCCCCTCTCTGCCATTTCTCTGGGCTGATGCTACCAGGCTAGGGTTGGTGCAGGATGCCAATAGCAAACAAACTCCCTGAGAATGGGACGCAGGACAGGTGAGTTTTGATATGGAGATGAACACAGAGAGAAGTTCCGAGTTGGAGACATCATGCTGGAGGAGCAGGCGGGGATGTGAGAGGCCCCCGCAAAGGCAGGAGTATTTCCCGTTGGAGACAGAGTGGCAATAAAGACAGAGAAGCTCTGAAAAGACCACTGGAGACAGAATGGTTTTGGACAACAAACAGTAAACTTTTTCATCTGTTCGAGGGCCACCTCCAAACCACATCATGTCTAAACCAGTCAACGTTTTTAGGTTTTAGGAAAACGGGGCTGATGAAAACACTGACAGAGCTGTGGGGACCCTTACATGAGAGAACGTGGCACAGTGGCCCAGAAGCCCCTGCAGGCCCTGGCTCCTGTCTCTCCCCAGCTGACGTTTATGCCCTTGCTCATGAAGGTCACACGCTGTCCCCGTCTTCCTCCAATCCGTGCCTGACTACCTGCTATTTGTTTCACCCTAAACGTCACCTTGCTGGAAAAGTCTGCCCGGATGACCCCTCCATTACTCACCGTCCCCGCACCAGGATGTGAGCTACAAGCAGCCTGGGACCCTGTTTTGTCCAAAGCTCCCAGCACATGCCTCGCACACAGTAGGTCCCTGGTAATACTGCGAATGAATGAATGAATAAGTGTCTGTGAATGTTCTGGGTAAATCTAGACAGTGACACATGCATGTAAAATGTCTAGCACATGATACACCACAGATCCTCAATGGACGCTGCTTGGAGGACATTAAAACCGATCCCCAGCCCACAAGGTTGGCTTCCCATTCCTCCCGGAGAGTAGTCCTATGCTTAGCGAGACAGAAGCCTCTTGCCCGGCTCCCAGGGTCCACTCTCAAGTCCCCACCCAACCCCAACAGGTAACTCCAGGACAAGGAGAATGCTGGCTTCACAAGACCCAGGAAGGCATCAGACCTGGGGGCAAAGCTCTCCCGGAACCTGCGGGAGTGTCAATGTATTCTACAAAATAACAAAATGCCCTACCAGCCTTATTGTTCTCAAAGGCAAGAGGGAGTTGGTCAAAAGAAAAAAAGCGCAGGAGGTTGGCTCTGCCTTGATGTGGACAGGCTAAGCGATAACTTCCCCTAACCCACCCAGCCCAAATAACATTAAAGTTCAGCGACTCTTCCTGCTATCCACTGCTTCCTTTACTCAGCAGCCATAACAGAAGCATTGAGCAAATGTTGGGAGTTAGGAACACGCAGCCCATTCACAGATTCTAACCCTAGGAGGAACTAGATCAATATTGCGTGCTTAATCGTTAGAGGATCTTGTAGAACAATTGCTACCGTGTTTGTGTCATGTTTCATGAATTTCTGCTTTTATTTCTATTTAGTCCCTTTCCTACATTCTTTCAGGTTGTTCTCAATGATTTTTTTAAAATAAAAATTGGAGTCAATCATTTTCATCTTCTGTATTTAATGTCCAAAGCTAAAGTGCTTTTATAATAAGCTATTAATTTTCCTCTGGGCACAGTTTTAGCCTCATCCCATGGGATTCGATATGAGGTATTCTCATTTTCATTCATCACCCTATAATATGAAATTCTAAGTTTGATTTCTCCTTTGATTTAAGAGTTACTTACAAGAGTTTTGTTGGTTTGTTTAAATTTTCTAATGATAGCCTTTTAGAGGCTAATTTTCAATATATCTTATTGTTTTATAAATGAGGCTTGGACAATTTCTACTTTTGAAATCTATTATGTTTCTTTTGAGACAAATTAATTATCTATTTTAATTAGGGCATCTTAGAACATCTAGAAAATAGTCTTTAAAAAGAAAAGGCCATCTCCTAGAAGACACACACACACACACACACACACACACACACACACACACACCCCTTTGTAAAGAATTTCATATAATGCTTACCAAAGAAAGTTTTATCTTTTCAAAAGTAAATATCCAAACAAAGAAAGTAAACAACCTATTAAGGAGGGGGAGGAACTACCAGAGTCTAAGGATTAAATTTCTCTGATCTAGAAATTCCATACCTAGGAATTATTACCCACAATGGCATTGCTCTGTAGCGCTGTTTTAAAGACTATAAAACTGAGGCTGCCTGAGACTGAGTCAGCTACACTACTACATTTTAGCTGAGACTAGGTTTCAATTCCATTAACCCCTTCACCACAGAATCCAACTGTCTCCCAAAAGAAATACTAAAATATCCTCTGAACATCTTCTCTTGTGACATTCCTTAAGGTTGTTAATTGCGCAAGGCGCAACCAGAAGGCAAGATTAAAGCAAACAGGACTTTACCCTGGTAAAGTGTGCTGGCTAGAAAAAGGAAGCTGATACAACTCTTTGAAGAGCTCCGGAAAGAATATTAAGCCATTTGTCAGCCAGTGCCAAGCAAACCTGAAAGACCGGTGGATCCCAGGGAATCCTGACATTCTTCTCCCAACGCTGTCAATGCCTTTGCCTGCAAAAGTGGGACGGCAAACGGAAAAGGACCAGCATTGCAGGAACTGACACAGGACTGATGCTGCTAAACAATACTGACAGCGCACAGGAAGGCAGCTCCTTAGGGGGAATCTCTGAGCTCCACTGCTGTGACCACATACAATGTCTGCAGCCCCCGAAGGGACATTTCAGCACACTGTTTCCATGCAAAAGGACACGTGCTACTGTAGGCTAGACATCTTACTGGGGGTGTGCAGCTGTATTCATCTGCTTCCCAGCAAGAAAAGCAGGACAGCCAGAGATAAACAGAAGTCAATCAAAGCAGAAAGTGACATCGGAAACACTCACCTAATCCTGCCAGACCTGTTTTGCCGCATAAAGATAAGAGGCCTTTGGACAATATGGCTTCGGTATAAGAAATTCAGCGATGGCACCATTCCCAAAAGCAACGAAAGCAGTTCATATCAGGCATGTTCCCAACATCCTTGAAGGTACTGAGATGGAAGAACAGTAATCCATTAATGAACTGAGGTTCTACGGATGCTCTATTTTGCAAGACTAATTACTTTTTTGAAAGTAAACCTTGTTCCAGAGTTCCAACACATGAAAATATCACTGAGCCTTAGTCCCTAGTAGGGAAAGTAAGACTCCCAAATTTAAATACACTTGTGAAATCAACCCATTTAAAAAACAAAACAAAAAAGAGCAGTGAAATCAATTACTCTCCTACATATATACCCAATAGGAATGCTTATGAACATTTTTTTTACCAAAAGACCTGCACAAGAATGTTCATAGCAGTGCTCTTTGTAATGGCCAAAACCTGGGATCTTTCCAATAAACAGAACAGCTATGTAAATTGTGGAGTGTTCCACAATGAAATACTATAGAGCCATGTAAATGGACAATTACAAATACATGAAACAGTACAGAGTCAGCAAACTTCTTTGTAAAAGGCCAGATATAAATATTTTGGTCTTTGTGGGCCACGTGGCCTTTGTTGAGTCTACTCAACTGTGCCATTAGGGGGCAAAAGCAGCCATTGTTGGTATGTAAGCAATGGACATGGCCAGATTCCAATAAAGCTTTATTGATACACACTGACATTTAAATTTCAGTGCTTTTCTCATGTCACAAAATATCCTTCTTTTGGTTTTCTTCCCAACCATGTATTTCAAAATATGAAATCCATTCTTAGCTCATGAGCCATACAGAAACAGACAATGGGCTAGATTTGGCCTGTGGGCTGTAGTCTGCCAACCACTGATGTGATCTCATATAATCTAATCACAACAGATGTTCAGCAAAACAAACTGGGCACAAGGGAGTATAGACCACATGATTCCATTTCTAAAAAGAGGCAAAAGTAATCTATGGGGTCAGAAGTCACGATAAAGGTTACCCTTGGAGACATAGGGATGAGAAGTGGGAATAAGGATCCCGAGGAGGAGGGAGCCGTAACTTATGCTCTGTGCTCTGGCTCTGAGTCCTCATCACTCGAGCATGGCCACTTGGTTGAGCTGTACATTCATGATTTCTGCCCTTTTCTGTACGTATGTTCTGCTTCAAGTGAAATTTAGCAAGTGGTTAAAATCAAGGCAGGACCATTCAATCAGCTTCAAAAATAGACATGTAAAGAGAATCACAGCCTTCCAATTAAATTAGCTATAAATCCATCACTATGGCCAGGTATCAGCCAATGAGAAAGCATTTACTTATTAAAGGTAGATTTAAATCACTTTTGCTCTAGCCGTTTTTGCATTTGCTTCCTGGGCGAGGTGCATTTCATGAGTTAAAGGATGGTGCGCCCACAGACCCCAGTCAGGCTGTTTCTGTCCATGCTGGTGGGAAGCAACGGTGTTCGCCCGATGACCAGCTCCTCCTCGCGCAGAGATCTGCCATCGATACTGTGAACATAAACAGCATCTGGCAAAACATGTGGCCTTCAACCTGCAGCAGAACCTGTGCTGGACCCACACAAAGGAGAAAGGCCAGGCCTGGTTTCCATTTGATTCCGAGAGAATACGCAGTTAATTATTTTTCCTCACGGTCAGCAGCTGAGTCTCACCGAAATCTGTGCTTGTAATTATCAGTGTAATTATTATTTTAATACAAATCAGCAACTTATCAAAATATTACCCTGTAGATACAACCTCGCTGCTGCAAGGATGGAGGGTGGAGGCCACCACCCCTGCCCAGCTCTGTGTGCGTGTGAGGATGGTGGGGATCCTGGTGAGGGTCCTTCTGCCACGGCCAGACTGCCAGCTTCACCAGTGCCCAAGTCCCACGGTCATTTTCATGCCTGTCCTCTCTTTAGAGATAGTGAGTCATGATCTGCATTTTCCATCACGGTTTGACCTTGATGGGTCTCACTGGTTCCATCCATGCAATGGGCAAACAGTGCCACCCTTTTGCAAAGTCAGTGTGAAGAATTCCTAACCAGGATTGCTTTGTTAAAACATTCTGTGCAGCACAAGTGATCTTACACACAGGCTCCCCAGCCACACTGCCTGAGTTCAAATTCCAAGTCTACTGTCTGTGACTTTGGGCAATTCCTTATCCTATGCCTCAGTTTCCTCATCTGTGAATGGGAATAATATCATAAGGTTGTTATAGTGATTAAATGAGACAGCCCATGAGATGTTGCTTAGCAGTGCCTGGCACATAGCATTTAATAGATAACAGCTATTACTATTATTATTATTTTGAGAGTTGTAAACTCAAATCCTAACAGTGGTCCTGCAAGAAACACAAAGAAGCCAAGTAGACAGGTGGGCTCCATGGCAAACTGGAAAGAGGGGTTCCCTGTAGGGGGGTAACCACATCTACCCCCGCTCCCTCAAATTATTACCTCTTTGGGAATAAAGGCCAGAATTTCAAATTTTTTCATAGGAATGCCAAACAATTTTTATTTGAAATCACTGGTTTTAAAATGTTGGCCAGTAATTTAATTTTAAAAAATAAACTAAAATAAAAAACCAAAGAGAATAAGAAAGCCAGCTCTATGCTGCCCAGATCCAACCCACAGAGGGCCCGGCTCCCTTCATCGGTACTTTCCAGCGTCCACTTTTATTGGGGGCTTAATACCACCTGCTCACTCCAAAAAAGAGTTCGTTTGCTCCACACAATTTTTTTTTTTTCTTTAACCCTAAAAGAAAGCCAAACAGCAGGCAGCCTCTGTCCTAAGAGGAGTTAATAATCGAGTCCACGCCCATTTGCAAACAGGCCAGTTTTTCTCCTAAGAGCTTCCCTGAGGTCATCTCCACCCTGTTCTCTGTCATCACCTCCTCTTCTAAAGAAGAGGAAATCAGATGTAACAATTCAGAAACTATTCCTCAGTAGGACTACGAGAAAGAGCAGGTAATGGGGGCATTTGACATCGGGAATGGGATCTTCTGAAATGCCTGATAACAAGCAAACAAGGTTCTCTGTTTGTGTCTTTTATAACAGCTGCCCCTTCTGAGCTGGGGATAAAAGAGACAGAGGAAGAGAGACAATGAATAGGCTTTTATTTCAAAGAGAACATCTGCAAAGCATGGTCCTACATTAAAAAATAAATAGAAAACAGCCACCAGTCTGGGAAGAAAAAAAAAAAGATTTCCCATTACCTCTCTAATTAATAAAGCACCATTTCACAAGGAAAGAAGAAAAAAAGAGAGAACAACTTTTCCACATCCCCAAAGAAAGGATGCTTAATGACGTAACCACTGTACTACTTGATCCATCTAATCTGGTTTTAATACTCTCCTTAACTCATGTATACATTAGCTCTCCATTACGAAAAACATTTGTTTATTTTATTAATGTGAGTCTGGTTGAGTGCTAAGACTTTGGGAAATTATCATGCCGTCCTTGGGCTCTCTTTTTATTGCTTCTCCTCTTGCTCATTATAAAATGATTAGTCGTCTCCACTGCCCTTTTGAAATGCTACTCCAATTGTGCTGTGGTTCTGTTATCCTGGTTCTGAAGACAGAGTCTAGGTTCACGGTTAAGTTAATGTAGTCATTATGGGCCCATCTGGGGACCCATTCATCACAGCTAATGCATGTCCAACACTCGGGGGACTCGAGCACAGAGTCAATGTGAAGTGGAAGCTCAGCGTGAAGCCAAGAGATGCACGTGAAGGGTCCAGACCCGAGTCCAGAAGATGGGCTTGGGAAGGCCCACAGCTATAGGAGCAATGCAGAGAGCGACCCAGACCCTCAGGGAGGGCCCACGATGGGGATGTCCACTCAAACAGGCCCAGAGCACAGTTCCTCCTAATGTCTAACTTAAATCCTTTCCACTTGGACTTGAGAACAAAACAGCACAGCTGTTTACCAGAAGCGCAGGGTATCTTCAAACTGGTTAAGCCAACATTTACCAAACCTTGGTCATTCCATTGCCCCCCCTGTCAGTCATACATCTAAATTGAGGTCAGGATTAGCATTAGAATGAGAGTTTTAAATACTACAATTTATGCGTTTTCATTATGTTAACTAACTTCTTTTTACATAAATGCCACTTCACCTGCATGCTAGGCAGTAAGAGCCCTGACGCGGTCATTTTGATTGACTGGTTATATTCACCTATTTCCCCTAATAAACATTTAAAGATATATACAGCTATGACAAGTGTTAAAAAACGTTCACCCAAGAAGCAAGGGATGGGTGCATTTGGGAGGTCGCAGATGCCCTGTTTCTTGGTCTGGGTATGGGTTACTTGGGTGTGTTCAGTTCGTGAAAATTCATCAAGTTATACATTTAGAATAACGTGCACTTTTGTGTAATATATTTTGGTTAAAAAAACATTTAAAAATATAGGCAAAAGTTAGGAAATAAATAAATATGCCCAGGTATGAACAGAAACTCTTTATTAAAAGCTGCTACAATAGAGACTGTCTACCCACGTAGCACCTTCAATCACTGGTATATCAGAATCCACGTGCATATCACACTTGGGATTCCTAGGGTCAGTCTGGGGCTACTCTGGCAAAAGATGTCCATCCAAAATAAGTCCTCAAGCAAAAATAGGTAACATTAATCCACCCTATAGTAAATAAATCTTCACCCACAGCCTCTTGTCTTCTCTCAGCACCCCAACTGTAGGTCACTGCATTTGGAACAATCTGTTTGTTTCTCTGGGGGTCATCCTGCCTCCTGACCATAAACCCCATGAGGGCAGGCACAGCCGGCCTTCCCCCATACTTTGTAGTACAGTGTCTGGTACACAAACACTCAAACACTACCTGTTGAAATAATGGGCAGATGGAGGAGTGGGTGGGAAACCTCTGGTGGATTTCACTCATTCATTCTCTCCTCGTCCCCCAGGGATTACAAGGCGATGGGAGGGGAGCACCGCCAACTGGTCTGACTGCTCCCACATTCTTCTGCTCCAAGACCAAAGATGGGAGCCCCAGCTTATATTCACGCAGGGTTTCTGAGCCTCAAAATGCTTTCTCGTCTGTTTATCGAATTACATCCTCACAACCCAGTGAGGGGGTGGAGTGAGCTTATTAGTATCATCTGGCAGAAATGCCAAAAAGACTCAGAGGTGAAAGTCAGGGTTTGTCCCTTGACAGAGTCGGGACCTGAGCCAAGGTGCTCCGGAATGTTCCACTCTTCCAACCCCTGGCCAGCCCTCTGACAACTCACAACATCCCAACACGTTATGGGGGGCGGGGGAGGGCAAGGTGGTGAGGAGCACAGAAAAGGGAAGGCAGATGATTCAAAACAGCATATCACCCACACCCCCAGCAGAGGGGAAACCAGCTGACCAAACTGTAGAATGCACGATTCTATTTTTGTTGAGGACACTGCCTTCACAATGTCCTAATGCCTAATGCTTACAAGAATTTGCATATTCTGGGTTTACACCAACGGCAGGGAGAGAAGGAAAGAAACCTCCATCAGGCCTGGGGAAGGCAAAGGCAGTCAAGGTAAAGAAGTGCTGTGAATAAACCACATGGGGATCACTGAAAAGAGACCACAGATACTTATTTTTACCTCGTCACAGTGAACACGGAGATCTTCCAAGCAGAGGCTGCAAACTTATCAGCCCAAAGGGCCCAGTCAGGTATCACAGGTAAAGGAAGAGATCTTGGGGGGGCTCTCAGGAACCTGGGGGACCCCGGGAAGGCCCTCCCAGCTTGGCCAGTGGACAACAGGAAAGACTGTGGCCCAGTGCTGGTACATCTCATGACTTTTTAAAGGCATTCCAAACTTCCATGCTGCCTTCCATCCTAATCCTTACACTTCAGTTCCTTTTTATTTTAAGACAGTGTGGGCCAAATGAAACCTACCCACGGGCCACTGACATGAGGGCTGGTCCTGCAAACATCTCTCGTGGTGAGGCTGCATCAGGCGAAGGCGGGAGCAGGGGCTGTGCCTCATCGCAAAGCCCTCCCAGGTAGGAAGGTCCTTGCATCGCAGGGGAGGAAACCAAGCCCCAGGAGGCGAAGGAACGTGTCTGGGTCACACACTGCTCCAACCTGACACTGCATGACACGCCTCCCAGCCCTCACAGCTTCCGACCACCTGCTCCCCTCACAAACCTCATCTCTGGGTTTGTCTCTGGGCTCCTTATTCGGCCAGAAGAAGATGAGCTTGAACTCCATGGGTGGAGCAGTCAGGTCTCAAGTCTGGCAGCTCTGCGGGTGGTAGGAGACTTGAGGGCTTCCACGCTCCTGAATCACACTATTCCTGGCCCCCACCTGACAGAGGACACCTTTCTCTTGTGTCCAAGAAGCCACTCTGGAGTGAACTGGGCTAGGACCGGAAAGGAGGCTCTCTGTTGATAGGCCGTGGCCCTAACCCTCTCCTGCTGGACGGGCCCTCCCTGAGGCGAGGGACACATCTGTCCTGTTTCACAAAGGCAGTCCCAGTGCTGGGCACGGTTGGAGTGGAAGACGGGTGGCTGGGTGAATGGGTGGACATGTGGATGGGTGCAAGGATGGGTGCATGGAAGCATGGATAGATGCATACATGGATAGGAGGGAGGGGAGAGAGGGCAGGGGTACAGGACAAGGGACTTACTGACTCTGAACTGGGTAGAAACCAAGCACGCAACCTTTGGGGTCACCACCAACCTTCAACTCCTAGTCTGGTTTCCTCTTAGCTCTTTTACTTTCATCCAACTTACTGTCTTGCTTTTATTATTTGTAATCAGTAAAACAGATGAGACTAAGAGCCCTTAACTTGCAGGACAAGGATTCAATGAGATCATGTCTTCCCAGGACTTCAGAGTGTCTAGAGCAAGGTCAACATTCAATAAAGAGAAATCCTCCTCCTCATCATCAGGATCATAGTTACAATGTCTGTACCCCTTGGGTAGGGGACGTTTGCATCAATTTCTCTGCCCCATTAGCTCAACTCCTTTGGGCTTAAACCATGTGACCTGTGGCCAAGGATTACAGCAAAGGATCCCCTGGGAGGAGAAATGCTTGTCATTAGCATACAGGGACACATCAGCGTGGATTAGATGCCCAGATAAGCCAGCAGTCACCTGGCTGGAACAAACCAGGCCTGACACAGAACAAATCCATTTTGTTGCCCTCAGAGAGCCCTGAAGGAGATTTTCCCCTCCCCCAGAAGACTGGAGAATGCCTTTAGGGTCCCACCCCTTCCCCATCTGGCCAGGTGTCTGGGCTCCCAGACTCTGATACTAATCACTCCAGCTCCCTGCTCACTACAGCGCTGACGGGGTGAAGGTGACACACACGCCCGCCCCGTCCCCGCCACCTTCTTCGTCAAGGCTCTGGCTTGCGATGGGGGAGGGAGCAGCCCTAACCACAGGGATGAGAAGGGCGCAACCCAATGAGTATCTGAGGGCAGACAGGTAGTTTCCGTTGCAGGCGGAAAGAAGGAAGTGCCTGCAAGACAACCAGCCTGCGTGTTCTTGGTGATACCTCCCGGTTTCACCCGGGCTCCTGGGGAAAAGTCACGGGTGAGCAGAGCAGCAGGAGGCCTGCTGACGATGAATGAAAGTCTGTCTCTCCGGTCAAGGAAGCTTGCACAGCACCCTCTTCCCCTCCTCCCCTGGCTGGGGGAGCTGAATTCAAAACACCTTCCTCCGCCAACTCAGCAGTTCAAGTTCAATTACTCCCTAGCGTGCAGAATGCATATTTCACTAAAGGGTGATACCTTCTCTTCCTGGACCATAAAATCCTGTCCTTGGGGCGGGGCACTGTGACCGAATCACTTACCTATGCGCTTCCTTAAATGAGGTCTGTGGTTCCAAGGTTGGGGACCTTCACAAGATGCTTAGAAGAGGGAGACTGTGGAATAGAGTGACAGAGAGCACAGACTGCCTAGGTTCAAATCCCGGCTCTGTCATTTATACTGTGAACCTTGGGAAAGTTACTTAAGCTCCCTACGCCTCAGTTTCCTCACTGTAGCATGAGGTTTAAATGAGCTAATATTTGTAACACACCCCAAACAGGGCCTGGTTCTATTAAGCATCGTGACTGTTGGCTGTTGAAACATAACAGTACATTCCTTAAAGGAATGAAATACATAAGGAGGACAAGGATAGCGCCTGGCATATCGTAACTGCTACATAGGCATCATTACCGTTATCATGATTACCCTTCTATTTGTCTCATTATCCAGGGGTCTGATTCAAGGAAACCTGCGTACCTCAGGGTTGGCACATTTTTAGGAATCTGCAACAAGTGAGAAAAGTGGTATGAAGATTTTCAGGAATGAGCTGGCTGCATTTAGGGTTTGTCAAAGAACTACACAGACAAGGCACTCTGAAATCTGTACATCGATTGGAATGGGGCAGTCCTGGGTCTGGATCCCAGTGTGCTGCTCCCCAGCATTGCAAGCTGCTTCCCTGCTCTGAGCCTCAGTTTCCTCATCTGTGAAGTGGGGACAGCAACAGTTCTAGCCCACAGAGTTAGGAAGATTCAACTGAGATAGTGAGGTAATATCTGCAGCGCTTTCATTATCCCTGCCACATAACTGGTACTCAGAAGAGCAGCAATCTCTAGCCAGGAGTCCTTAGTCTCAATTCTGTATATAACACCTTCTTATATCCTGAATTATTATTTTTTGTGTGAGCAATTAACATCATATGTGCATGATTTATGATTTGTTTTTAAACTGGACACTGTACAGTAACTTCTCATTTTTGTAAAAATAACATACTATCAAGTTTGTCTTTAGATAGCCCTGTCCTTAATCGTATTTTCAATAGCCACCAACCTTGCCTGGTAGAGTACAGGGGTTTAAATTGGCACAGAAATTTAAAGCACGTTTTATTGGTACATGGTACAAATTAGTTACAGATAGAGTTTGGTTTTTTCCCATCTTCGACTGTCTTTGATTCAACTTGTACAAAATAACTGTTGTTCTATTAACTGTATACCACTCTGTGATTGCAAATTAATAATAGTAGTAGTAATAAAAAAAAATAACATCATATATGCAAAACACCTAAAGGATGCCCGGCAGCTGGCACTCAATAAACGTTAGCGCTCCTCCCTCTCCCACATTCCAGCCTGCTCCGAGGCTGACACACAGAGAGGGAGTTGGACGCATTCTATTGCCTTGGATTACACTCAAACCTTACTTGGCTTGGGAAAATGAATAATTGCGGAAATTTGCTTATTTTCAAACATGCTAAGAGTTTCTTTTTAAGAACAACGGCTCACATTTGGGCATTTATTATGTGCCAGGCGCAAACTGGCTCACACGTATTATTACATTTCATCCTCACATAACCCTATGAGGTGGCCCTGATTTTCAGAGGAATGAAGTTAGAATGACTTGCCCAAGATCCCAGGGGTGGCCAAGAGCAGAGCCGGGACCTGAACCCGGCAATGGCAGACCCAAGGATAGTTAATGGAGGCCTCTTTCCCTTGTGCTGGGGCCTGGCACAGGTTTCGTGTGACTCTTCTCCTGCTCCCACACCCCTTCCTTCGAGCTTGGGTTTTGTTGAGGTTGAGTTTGTATTTTATTTATTTTTTCATTTTCCCCAAAGTATTTTCTCTCTGGTTCTGGTAGATAGGGGCTGGGGGCAATAGAAATGGGAGATGCAAAGGAAAAAAAGGGAGAGTTATCATAAGCGACAAGTCTTAGGGCAGTATTGACCAAGATAGAGACCAGGTCCAATTATGCTGGCAGAGTGCATTTTTGTCTTTCTGCATGTAGATTTAAGGCCCCACTGATCATAAATAGCTCCGGGTGGAAGGACAGACACTTACTGCAGAGATATCCTTAAGGATATTTTGTTTTCTGGGGAACACACACACACACACACACACACACACACACACACACACACACACACACACAACGATGTCAGATATCTGCTCTAGCTCAAAATAATTTCCTTTTCTATTAAGACCATGCATCAAAGTTGGACAATCCCCAGCAAACAGGAACTTATGTTTTGGCTTCCTATTTGCAAAACAGCAAGCATTTGTCACTCAACCTTCTGGAAGATTAAAATAAAAAGAACTGATAAACTAGAGAGAACATCTAAAGTGTAGGACTGGAAGGAAAGTGAATATATATATGTAAAATATATATAAGCATATAATAATTTCTACTTTTATTTATCTATTTTATTTAACATTTTCCAGTACATGATTAAGCAGATGGCAACATTTGCATCAAGATAAATATTGTTCAGTGATGCATATTTCTGTATACAAAGTGTAATGCACTGCTTAGGCAAAAAAAAACTCCATTGAGAGTGTGAGAAAAACAAACCATCAATAAAATACCCTCTGTTCTCTCTGGTCTCAAAACATTTGGATAGAAAGAAAAGCTACGCCTCTGAGGCTGTTAGAACCAGAGGCGATCTGGATACAGTGAACCAATTTTTCAAAGTCACTGCCAATGTCTGAAAAAGTCCTGAGTTATCTGAGTAATGTGAAGTATGAGGAATTTCTGCCAAAAAATCAACATTTCAAAGGGGTCAGACAATACAGAAAGCCCATTCTACTTTAAGAGTGTGCGAGTGAGTGTGAGTGTGTGTGTGTGTGTGTGCACAATAAAAAATTAGGTTTCTTAAATGAAACTTACTGAGTAATAGTTTATTTAAGGGCACAAGCAATAAATGTAAGGACTTCAGAGGATCACTGGGGGCAAAGGGAAAGAAAATAAACATTCGTTCCATTAACATACAGTTCTCTTTCATTCTCCCCAAAATTGATTCAGAACCTGTAGTGTGATCTTTTTGACACTCTCCTCAATGTTTTCCCTCCCTTCATAAGTGAGCCCATCTGTTTCTTACATTCTGAGATGACAATAAAATCCACAGCTTACTGGAGACCTAATGAAGGGATGAGTATCATGGCAGCAAAACTCAGCTGCCATCCACCCAATAATTCTAATATGTAAGAGCTTTGACAGGGGCGGAGAGGAAAAGAGGAGCCTGCAGATCTTTTAGGGATATGCCCGGCTCGCACCACCTGCACTCTCTCTGGCTCTGTCTGCTTGAGAAACTGGGTGTTTCTTCTTGACTTCTTAAAATGCACCAAAATTACAATCAGGTCCTTCCACTGGGGTGCAGCTCCCCAAACATAAAAGGTACAAGTGCAGAAGCTCCGGGAGGTTGAGCACAAGAGAGCAGCAAGGTCTGGTTGAGAAAATGCTTGGTACACAGCGCCTGCCTGACACTCCCTGGGACACACCCACCGCCTCTACCACCAGAGCCTCGGAGTCCCTCTGCATCCCCAAACCACAACTGCCCTCCCCACCTGCATCGTCTGCAGAGCACAGAGACGAAGCATCATCTCCCAAGCACGTGCCTCACCAGCTCTTTATAAGAGTCATCTGGAAAATCACAGGGAATTTTTTTTATGTCCCACTCCTGGGTCTCCCTCCAAAGCATCACGCGCCGGCAGCCTCGGCAGGGTCTGCAAACAAACCACATGCTCTGAGGGCCTCAGTGGCCTGCCGAAAGGCCTGGTCCTCTCCTCCCAGCCTGCAACCTAAGCTCAGACAACGCCGGACTTTGGGAACAGCCTGCCCCCTTCTGGTCTCCTTGAGCTCCGTGGAAGGGCAGGGCTTGGGTGGGCACAGCTAGAGAAGGACAGACCCCCAGCTCCATCCGGCAGGTCTGCGCTGTGATTTCAGGATCTAGCAGGGCACTGGGGTAGACGTCGGGGAAGGGAAGAGAGAGGACACAAACAGATAAAATAAAGTACAAATCCAGGAGAGACAGCAGTGAACAACTGCATGGTAGACAACCACAAAGAAGGGAGAAGGGCAGAAAAAAAAATACAGGTTATGTCTATATCGGAAGAAACTGAGACACTGGGAGATGTGTGTAGGGGGATAGTCACTGAACTTATAGATGAAAGCAGAGTTTCAGAAAAGCAAAGCAACTCTGCTGCTGGAACTGGCGTTCCAAAAGGAAAAGTGGCATGCTCCCACTTACCTTCCCAATTGCAAACCTCAGTGCGGCCGAGCTGGGGGATGAGAGAGTAAGACACAGAACTGAATGCACAAAGAGTAGGTGTGGACATAGGAACCAAGATGTCAGGGACCCAGGAAGAAATCAGCCAACCAGGCCTTCCTTCCCTCCACTTGTTTCAACAGGTGGTATTTGCCTGAAAAGGCACCTCCTGATGCCTGTCTGGACCCCCGGATGCAAAGGGTACAGTAAGCCCTGTGCCTCCTACGTGTTCCCCAGGCTAGTGGTGCGTGTCCTGAACCCCCTCCCACCCCACCTCCCCGCAGGGCTCCGAATCTAGAAAGAACTTCTAATTGTATTTCTGCCCACACACAACACTATCCACTCCTGGAGTTCAAAGGCAGTGTCTGAGAGTACTCTTTGCTATAAATAAGAGGCATTCGGAATGTTCTGGTTCTCCATCAGGAATCTCACTCCACTCTCCTCCCCACAAATGGGGAAAAGATGTCTCTCCCTGCTACCCACACAGACCGGCCAGCAACGTGAAATGCCATCGCATCACGTCTTGGGCTGGCTCAGCCCACAGGTACAAAGAGCCGCACTGTGGCAAAGAGGGTCGCCTTGACGCCAAAGAAGTTTAGCAGATCAAAGAGCATCACGCTTTGTCCGAAGGCAGCGTTCAGTGAAGGCTCCCAAAGTGACAAAAGACAGAGACATGCATTCAGTACCTAAGAGCCTGAAACTACCCCCTGGTGTCTAATGTCCGTAAGGGCTGGGAGAAACTCTGTAGGCAAGCGGAGTGATGAAGATACAGACAGACACACAGCACATCGTTATGCCTCAAGACAGACACGCCCACAGGGCACTGAGACCCTGGCCCAAAGTTGGGGACTCTGACCTCTCCTGTGTGCCCCTAGCTCAGTGGACTAAACAAGTCAGCCCAAAGAAGGTGTGCAAGTCACCCCTGGAGAAGTTGGGGGCAGGGTAGAAGACACCCAGATGGCCCCAGAAGATCTGCAGAAGGAACAGTTTCAGAACATGGTCTGTTCACACCCAAGGAGGGCAAAGTAAACCCACAGGAGCCTAAGCCGAGATGATTTGATCTGACACACAGCTGGTGACAGGAATTAGCCACACACAAGACAGAGAGCCAGACACAACCACCTAGGAGAAGGGGCCATGCCCTGACACTGGAGAGAGGCACCAGGACAGGGCAAGGTTAGACACGGGCAGGGTAGAGACAGGAGTCTCAGACATACAGGGATGGAAGAAGGAGACTCAAAGTAAGACCAGGTACCCAAGACTGAGTCTTGACTCCGGGGCACGGATGAGGACTTGGGACACCGATCCCAGACCCCCTCGCAGGCCAGGCAAAGACAACGAGGCAGCAAGCTGAGGACTGAGTTGCCTGCACCCAGCTGGGCAAAAACCAGAGATGCGGCGAGCACCACCGCCTAGAGCAGCAGCTGAGGGTCCCGGCACGGTCCAGGCACTCAGTCCGGGAGCGAGGCGCCAACACCCACAGGCACAGAGCAAGTCGGGGCGCCCAGCGAGAGTGACGGGGGACAGGGGCCCAGCCAGGCTCCGGTAACCCCCAAAGCGCCTCCTCTGGAGATAACTTCCCCAGACCCCAAGGGGGCAGTCCTCAGACTCGGGATGGGGCAGCCCTCGGCCCCTGAGCCTGGGAAGGGACCCAAGCCTGCTGGCTCCACATCTCTTTCCCCTGGAAGCCGGGGCTGAGAGGGGTTCAAGGGCTGGCGCGCGTGGGGTCGGGCCGCCTGCCCGCCTGCCTCCCTCCTTCCCTCCGGGACGCGAGCCGAAAAGGCATCTTACCAGCGCCCGCGCGGCCAGTGCCCCTCGGCTGGCCGGCTGCTGCGCGCGGGGTGCTTCGGGGCCGCCTCCCCGCGCCCGCGACGGCGGCCCCCGTCCTCCTCCGCCTCCGCCGCCTCCTCCTCGGGCTGCAGCCGGCTCGGCGGGCAGGTCCCGGCGCTCGCGGCGCGGGGCCGGGGGCGGCTGCTCCGCGCCGCCGACCGCTGCGCCCCCGCGGCGTTCCCCGGCCCCGGAGTCGAGGCTGCTGAAATTCCACACGACCAGCGTCTGCAGCAGCAGCACGGTGAGCGCCGCGAGCAGCGCCGAGTGCGAGCGCCGGGCCAGCCTCCGAGCGCACGGCGCCGCCACCATCTTCGGAGCGCGGCGACCAAGCGGGGCGCGGGGGACCCCGGGCGCTCCGGGCCGCCCCCGCGCTCCCCGCGGCTCCCGCGGCCGCCGCCGCCGCCGCTCAGGCTCCCGCTCGGGCCGCCGCCGCCGCCTCGGCTCGCCGCTGCTCCTCCTCCGCCGCCGCCGCCGCCGCCGCCTTCACCGCCGCGGCGCGGAGTTTTCAGACGGGCAGGGACACGGACGTCACCAGGAGGAGGGGAAGGCGGGGAGGCGGGGAGCTGGAGGCCGCGGAAGGGGGCGGCGGGCGCGCGCGCTCGGGCGGGGCGCGCAGGGAGGGCGGGGGCCTAGCCCGCGGGGCTTCCCCTCCCCGCAGCCCCTTGCCTGGGCCGGGGACGCCGGGGACGGGGAAGAGGCTGCGGGCACGCGGGCCGGGGTGGAGAGGGGTGGGGCCTGGGGGCGGAGCACGGGAGGAAAAAGGAGGAGGGAGAGGAAGGGGGTGGGGGCGAGCAGAAGGGGCCCACACCACCACCCCCCCAGGACCCGAGCCGGAGTGGGTGGGGGAAGGGGGACAGTTCCCGCGGCCGAAAAGACGAGGAGGGGTCAGAAAAGCAGGGGGAGCTTTGGGTGACGGTGGGCCCGCTCAGAATCTAGGGGAGGTCGGGAAGCTCTGGGGGGTCCTTAGATTCCCTTCCATGTGGGATGCAAGCACGAGGCAGCTGTGTGGAGCGGGCTCCCCGCCCGGAGTTTGCGGTCCAGGTGTCTTCTATGGGCACAGAGACTGCTTGGCAGGTGGAGACGGGACAAACGTGTCAGGAATGTCTCGGCCAGGGAAGGGGCTCACGCGGCGGACCCCTGAATCCCTGGCTTGAAGGGGCAGGGAGGAGGCTACAAATGAGTGTGAGTGACTTCTGAATCACACCCCACCCCCTAGTGCCAAAGATGTACTAAGTGCTTTATTGAGTCACTTCTCTGATCCCTAAGGACGAACAAGCCAAGAGACTTCCAAACCCAGTTGGCAAGCAAGTGCTTTCATGGGGAAAGGGAGACCCAGTGGAGTTTCTCAACCTTCACTGGCTGCAAGCCCCAAAGTCTGGCCCCTGCCTTCCACCAGGTCCATTCTTCTCATCCACCCTGAAGCCCGCCTTCCTGTCTGCACAGGGCTCACCTCCTGGGGGAACAGGTCTTGCCTTCTAAAGTGGAGTTCCTTCCCATCAGGGCTGGACTGTCCTGGTGACCTTGAGCGAGGAGGACTCCTCCCTGGGCCTGAGCTTCCTCCTCTGCCAATGACAGTTAAGGCTGACGATCCCAACGGACTCAAGTTTCATAGTCAGCCTTCTGTGACTCAGTCTTTCCCTCCCGTGTCCTCTTGCCCAGCAGCCCTGAACACATGGTGAGCGGATAGAGGGAGTGGGTGGCCCAGACAGGACTTAGCACTATCAGAATACAATAGCAGATCAAATCCCCAGCTTGTCAATCTTGGACTCAGGGTGAACGTTTTGCATCTTGTCCACTGTGTTTGTAAACCAGATCCTAATTTTAAGAGAAGAAAGTGAAGGAATAAAGAGGATCCATCAGAGGAGGCAGGGAAGAGATTGTTTCATCCACTCAACGACAGTCTGTGGACATCAAGCTGTGTCAGACACTGGGCGAGGTGCAGGAATCCAAAGGTTGGTAAGGCTTAATTTCCCCTTCAGCAAGCTTGGGGTCTAGAGGAGTCAGATGTGCATGTTGGTCATTAACAAGCAGTGAGGTCAGTGTCACTTTGGAGATGTGCACAAAGTGCTATGGGTTCATGAGGGTGGGGCGGGAGTGACCACCAAAAAGATGCTTTCTGGATCCATATAATAAGCCAGCCCGCTTCCCTGAACTGGGAGTGTAAAATGCCAGCTGGTTTTGGGAGGGGGGGGGGAGGTTGTCTGAACTTCAAACGAGACTCAGCCTTCAGACTATCCAAGCCTGGCCAGCCATGTGGCCAGGCATAGAGGCCTCCCCCTTGTGCTTAGCCCACCTAACCAGGAGTGAGCTAGAACAGAGGCAAGCTCCTATGGCCATGCCACAAGTCTTCTGTCATCTGTTTATCACCTGGGAATATTTTGGTTACAAGTAATAAAGCATATATTATACCTTTAAAAATAGAGTTTGCTGGATCATATAACCAAATGTTCCAGAGTAAAGATATCAGGTGAAGTTTGATCCAGCAACTCAGAACTATGACCTAGGACTCTTTTACTCTCCATCTCTCCTCTCTGCCTTTCATGAGGTCTGCTTCATCCTGAGGTTCTCTCTTCATGTCACAGCCGGGCATCAGTTAATTGTATCCTTTGTTCATTTCTAGCCCAGGAGAAGAAGGGTCAGTATTTCCCAGCATTCTCCTCAAAGGTCCAGATATTCTCTCTGTTTGAACCAGCTTTAGGTCATAGGTCACCCCTAAACCAAGTACTGTGGCCAGAAAGAATGTGCTGATCAGCTTGGCCAAGGTCCCATACGCCTCCTCTGGCACTGGGGCGAAGCCAGCTTCCCTACAAGCACCTGGATGTTCTGTAGGGATCAGGATCTGACAGGAAGGTGGGAATAGGCCCCGGGGAGGCTGCTTCTACTCTAGGCAGCCACTGTGATGCTTACATGACCTTGGGCAAGCCACTCCTTTCCCAGGACTTCAGTTTCTTTAATGCCAAATGAAGGATTGGATGAGATGGTCCCCAAGATCATCATGTCATGTCCCCAAAACTCTTCCTCAGTGTCTAAAGAGAGCTTTCCAACCCAGCAGAGGCTGCCCTGGAGACTCTTGTCATCCCTGCCCTCCGGCCCGTCTTTCAACGGCTCTGCTGTGTTTTTCCTCTAAGCAGCAATGATGTTATCTGCTTCCTCCACGCGATACGTTTAACCACAGTCCTTTGGGGCCCACACTCTGGTTCAGCTCCCTCGAGGGCCACAGGCTGAAGGAGTGAGGTTAAGGATCCAGGCCCCCAAGTCCCTGGAGAAAGAGAGAGTGCTTTGTTTATCTCAACTCCTAAAATGCCGCATGAAAAAGAGGTTTAAAAGCTCCAGGCAGGTTATGGGTGCCATAAACAGCTTATGTGAGGTTTTTAGGATGAAAAATCACCTGAGATAGAGGAGCGGGAAGGCAGGATTCTAGGGACCATCTTCCTGCCCCAAGACAGACCAGCAGCACCTCAAGCACCTTCGTGGAGCTCAAGCACTGCCTGAGACTCTGGCAGCAGCAGCCGTTAGCAACAGCAGCAAGTTTCTTGAGAATTTTTAAAGCTCATTCAGTCATTCAACACGGATGTATTGGACCCTATTATGTGCCAGGCATCATGCTGGGCAAGCGAGATATAGAAATGAGGAAGATTCCCTAAGGAATTTTTCTTTTTAAGTATGGTTCTTACTCTTGCATTAACTGAGAGCCAGAGCTCAAAAGAAGTTCCAGCTGATTTGTGGGATTCCCTTCCCTTACCCATCCCCAAATCTTGTTTCATCACCGCTTTCCAATGAGAGGAGAGTAAATCAGTGAATCAGTAGTTTTGAGCTCCTGGTTTGCCCAGCACTAGGCTCAGGGCCAAGAGGGAAATCAGGAGGAGAAGGGGGGGGGGGCGGTCTTCACCCTCAAGGAGCTGTCAGATTCCCAGCTCTGCCGCTTTTTAACTGAGACTTTCAGCATCAGTTGTTCCCTTCTTTATGCCTCAGCTTTTTCATCTGTAAAATGGGGGGATAATAATAGGGCTTTTCTCATAGATTTCTTGTAAGGATTAAATTAGATAACCCATGTAAAGATTTTTTTCTATAGAGATTGGCACACAGTAAGTGCTCAGTAAAGGTAAGGCATTATTGATTTCACTTATAACAATAAGGCAGTGTCTAAAGATATAAGAGGGAAAAAAGCGTAGTCAGGGAAGGCAGCCTAGAAGAAGTGGCACTAAACCTAGTCCTTGATTTTGATGGAGGACTGCCAAGTACCCCAAGAGCGGGGACCTGGTCTCATTCTTCTCGGTTCTCTCTGGCACTTTCCATAGTGCAGGGCACTGAGTCAACTTTGGTTGAGCAATGAACACCAATGACAGGCGTGCAGCTGGAAATGAGCCTGGTGTGTTCCTCCAGCGGCAAGACAGCTGGCGAGTGGAGCTTGGTACTCACAAGTTCGCAGACCCCATCACAGCAACTTTTTAGTTGTATGATTTTAAGCAAGTTGTTTAACCAGACCTCAATATTTCCATGTGTAAAAAGTGAAAGAGAGTAATACCTATTTCTTAAGTTTACTAGGGGGCAGGGGCAGGGAAGCAGCGTCATATATTTCCTATAAGATGTTGGCACTGACCAATGGCAGAGTTGAAGGAATGTTAGCAGGCTGGTCTGTAAGGAAATGCTCTCCCCTTCTCTCAAATAGTTCTGGCAGAAGGTACCAGAGACCTAGGGCTTGGCATGCCTTCTTCTGAATTTAAATAAACTTCAGCCTAAGAATAAATTTAGTCAAATACATGGTTATTATTTTTTTAAATCTTAAGCATGTGCCTGTTTCTTTTTGGTTTGTTAGAGGCTTTTTTTACCCAGACTCTACAAACTGACCCTGACTTTGCTCTTAAAAAATTAAAAACCTCCCCCTAGGTTTCACTTCTGCATCAGAGAGAAATCATCCACATGGCTCACCTGTTCCTGAGTGTCAGTAGGAGAGTTATGCATGGCACGCCCATCTTCCCATCCCCAGGAATTCCCAATCCTCTCCAACAAGTGCATGCAAACACCAGGGTTCCAGGGCGCTTGGAGGTCAGAAGAGCCAGGATGCCCAAAGCCCCTCCCTCGGGGCCCCCAGAAGCACATGAAGCCATGAACACGCATCACCTGTACCACACCCCCCCCCCAACCCATCCCAAGAGAAGGAAACAGCCTCTGTTCAGACCACAGGCTTAGGCAGACGACATGCCCCGCCAGACTCCCAGCTGTGCTTCTGAAACCTGCAGCTTTTCCAGAGAACCATCCACCCACTGTATCAGCAGAGGGAGCTCTAGGTAGCAAATAACTTTCCTCTGACAGCAGACTGTACTTTCTTATAGAAAAGATTTGCAGGAAACAACAAGGAAAAGCGGGGGTCCTAAGTGGAGCTGGCGTCCATCCTGTGCAGAAGAAAACCCCACCAATTTGCAAGGGTAGCTTGAGGGGTGGGGGTCAGGGCTGGGTAGTGATCTGGGAGAGGAAGAGACACCAGCTGAGGAAAGGATGCGTGAAAATCACCACACTGCTTAGCGGATTATCTGACCTTGTTCTGTACCAGCCCTTTGACCCACTTCTAGACATCTCACAGCCTTTGTTCTACCCTCTCAATGATGTGATGTTTGAAAAGGGGACACACTCCAGATCCAAGTCTTAGACTAGTTTGGCAGACTTTTTTTTTTCTTTAAAATAAATGTTTATTTTGTGTGTTAGTGGTGTGCAATCTTGTCCCTAGGGCTATAGGCTTAGAACTGTGGGAGGACAGCAGTGATGATAGTGGTGATGATGATAATGATGATGGTGATGGTGAGAGTTAAAATATTTTGAGCACTTACTGTGTACCAAGCCCTGTATTGAGACTGTTAACAATAGTAGTCACCAAATATTTACTGCGAACCTACGAGATACCCAGGATGGTGCGCATGTCGGGGCATTCAATGCTGAATAAAACATGGAAGGTCCCTGCTCTCCTGGAGATTGCATGCTAGATTCTAGATTGCAAATGGGACCAAGATAAGTAAATAAATATGTAAACAAGTAATATCAGAGAGTGATGAGTGTTCTGAAGAAAATTAAAAGGAGCCATCTGCTAGAATGACCAGAATAGGGCAAGTTTAAACAGGCTGGCCAGGGGGCCTCAGTAAGGGGGTTACACTGGAGTGTTTCGGGAACTGTCTCATGAAACCCAACTGTTTGAGGAGTCTTTCTTTAAAGCACCATGATCTGTCGGCTGAATAAGTAACAGATCTATTTTTTTCAAACATGTATACATGCTCCTGTAATGTATAAATGACAAATGCCGCTTAATTCATAGTAGTTCTTTTGTTGTTTTGCATTTTCTCAAACAATGATTAGTGAAAACTCAACAATTTGCGTGGTATGATGGGGGGATGGAATGAATTAGGAAAAAGTTCATTTAAAAAAGAAAAAAGTTAAAAGGATACCATCTTACCAAAAAAAAAAAACATCTGTAACGTCTTATGGAAAAACCCAAATGAACCTTTTGGCCAACCCAATAATATTACACCTCAATCTTTTTTGTCCAAATACCCTTTTGTCCTATTAACTTTACATTCACGCCTCTCAGAGGTTCTGTGTGTTACCGATGTTTCTGTCTAGTCCCTATGTCTTTAAGTTGGTAGGTTCAGCCTTGTACCCCAAACTCTTCTCCTATCTTGTCTGCAGCCTCTGTTCTGCACCCTCATCTCAACCCATCTTGTACCTGTTGTTATTCCTCAGTGTCGCTCAAGTCTCTTTCGCTTGTATAACTCAGGAATCCATTTCAAAAAGACTCAAGGGAAAAGGGCATTTATTGGAAGCCTCTGGGATATGCTTGAGTCTGCTAGCTGCCTGCCAAATACCCGTTCTTCCCTTCTTGCTTGATAAAGAATCCTGATTTATTTAGGGTGATGATATGCCCAAACAGAAAACAATGCTTCCCAGCTTTCCTTGAAGTTTAGGGTGATCATAGAAAGAACAGTAGATATCATTGTGGAGCTTCCAAGAAATCCTTTGGGGGAGGGTGCTAAATCAGTTGGGATGAGTACCCTTTAGCACCTTGTCATTCCCATTCTTTCTGTCTGGAATATAGAAAGGATAGCTGGAACTCCAGCAACCGTCTTGTGACCATGAGAATAGAAGCCATTACTCACAAGTAATGAGCCAGAAAGAGAGAAGCAGCCTGGATCCCTGATGTCTTTGTGGTCTGCTGTATATGGCCAACTCTTGGACTTTGTTTCAAACCTGAGAATGAACCCCCGATTGGTTAAAGCCATTCAAAATGGGCTTCTGTTTCTATAGCTGGTACACTGAGGTGTGTGATGGAATTGAACAATCTAACTGAAAGAAGGTTAGGGATAAAGGTAGGCCTTGGAAAGAGCTGGAACCAGAGAGCCAAACACGCCAGTCAGTCCCTCCATCTTCTGTCTCTGCTTCTCTCTGCACGCTTGGTTAATTCTCTCTTGTCAGAATGATGCGCTCCACATTTAAAAAACACAGCTGCCTAGCTTTTGAGTGTAAAGTCCCAGGGCCACCATAAAGGGACAGGTTTTCCCTCTACAACCATGGGCCTCAGGTGGGCCCTCAAGGCTGCTCTACCCCTCTGCATTTTGCTAGTCTGGTCACTCTCCCACACCCTGGTCTGCACTCCCCTCCAGTCTCTAACATCCCTCTCCCTTCCTCGCTTTCCTGAGGACCTGCTTTCTAGGTCACTGAGGAGGGAAGAAGCGAGCAGAAGGGAGTTTCCACAAGCTCCCTCTGCCTCATTTCCACACTCCCCTGCCTGTGCATTGACTACGTTTCGATGGACACACTAGCCAGGCTCCTGCCTGAGGCTCACTCTCCATCTGCCCACGAGACCCCAGTCTCTCTCCCCAGTTTATGGACATCACTCCACCGCTTCCCTCTCTCCTTTCCTTTATCATCATCTCCCCCCACCGGCCCCCCACCGTCTACAGCATCATTCTTTCCAGGATTCAAACTTACTGCTCCTTCTCTGATTAAAAACAAAGTGGGACTTCCCTGGTGGTGCAGTGGTTAAGAATCCGCCTGCCAATGCAGGGTACACGGGTTTGAGCCCTGGTCCGGGAAGATCCCACATGCCGCGGAGCAACTAAGCCCGTGTGCCACAACTACTGAGCCTGCGCTCTAGAGCCCGTGAGCCACAACTACTGAGCCCATGTGCCACAGCTACTATAGCCCACGCGCCTAGAGCCCATGCTCTGGAACAAGAGAAGCCACTGCAATGAGAGGCCCGCGCACCGCAATGAAGACCCAACGCAGCCATAAATAAATAAATAAATAAATAAATAAATAAATAAATTTATAAAAACAAACAAAGTCCTCTCTTGGCCCCAGTTCTCCATGTTTCTGTTCCCTTTGCAGCAAAAGTCCTCAGAAGAGTTACCTAACTCACTGTCTCCAGTCCTCCCTTCCCATTTTCTCCTAAATCAGGCTTTTGCTCCCCGTCCCCACACTGGACTTCACACACACGCTAAAACTGCTCTTAAGCCCATCGTCGCTCACCTCCCATGCTGCTCCCCTCCCTATTACTCATGGTCCCCCATCACCCTGGCTTCCTTGCCGTCTCTGGCTTCTAGACCCTTCTCACGACACTGCCCTGGTTATTCATCCTGCCTGGAATGCTCTTCATCAGGATCTCTGCACGCCTCCCTCCTTCACTTGTTCAAGCTTTTGCATCCATGTCACCTTCTCATTTAAGCCTTTCCTGACTATCCCAGTGAAATTGCAGCCAACACTCCCAATCACCTTTACTGTAGCACTGATCACCTCATATAAAAATCATTTATTACGTTTGTATGTCTGTCTCACCCATAGATTATAAGCTCCATGAAGGCAGGTGTTGTCTGTTTTGTTCACTACTCTACCTCCAGCACTAAGTGCTTGGTGCATAGTAGGTGTTCAATTAAATTTGTTGGATCAATGAATGAATCACTTTCTTAGACATAGTCCAAAAACATCTCAGCAAAGTGTGTTGATGATCCTGGCTTGAGCTTGGTGCTACCTGGGACCCATCAACTGTAGATACAGGAATAGGGTCCCATAAAAAGATGGAGAACTTATGTTAGCCATGTAATGAAGGGGCCATTTGCAGGAGGGGAAGACCAACCATGCCATAGATGTCAGATGCATGGTGATGCTTGAGAACAAGACTCTCTCTGTATCCAAACCATCCCGGTTTGAATCCTGCATCTACTTCTTACTTCTTGCCTCTGAGGCTTTGACAAGTTGTTTCACATCCCTGTTACCCTCTTCCGAGGATTGCCTGGAGCTTAAATAAATGAATTAATATTAAAAAGCACTTGAACCAGTGCCAAGCACAAAGTAACACCAAGTTCAAAAACTGAAAACTGTTAGAAAAATAATTAGAACTTGATAAAATAAATACATTTTTGAAGAAATCAATACTCTTCTTTTCCATACCAAGCAGAATAGAAATACATAAGGACAGGAGAAATTGCATTATGCAACTGACAAACTCAATTTAATAGGTATGTAGAGAAACATACTTACGTTAACAGAAATAAATATTATTTTCTAGGAGCCATGAAGTCTGAACATAAAGTCTCAACAAGTGAAATAAAAGAGATTTTGCTCGGGCATCATCAGAAAATCTACAAACAACAAATGCTGGAGAGGGTGTGGAGAAAAGGGAACCCTCTTGCACTGTTGGTGGGAATGTAAATTGATACAGCCACTATGGAGAACAGTATGGAGGTTCCTTAAAAAACTAAAAATAGAATTACCATATGATCCAGCAATCCCACTACTGGGCATATACCCAGAGAAAACCATAATTCAAAAAGACACATGCACCCCAATGTTCACTGCAGCACTATTTACAATAGCCAGGTCATGGAAGCAACCTAAATGCCCATCAACAGACGAATGGATAAAGAAGATGTGGTACATATATATACAATAGAATATTACTCAGCCATAAAAAGGAACGAAATTGGGTCATTTGTTGAGATGTGGATGGATCTAGAGACTGTCATACAGAGTGAAGTAAGTCAGAAAGAGCAAAACAAATATTGTATATTAACGCATATATGTGGAACTTAGAAAAATGGTACAGATGAACCAGTTTGCAGGGCAGAAGTTGAGACACAGGTGTAGAGAACAAACGTATGGACACCAAGGGGGGAACGCAGTGGGGGTGGGGGTGGTGGTGTGATGAGTTGGGCGATTGGGATTGACATGTATACACTGATGTGTATAAAACTGATGACTAATAAGAACCTACTGTATAAATAAATAAATAAAATAAAATTTAAGAATTAAAAAAAAGAAAAAAAAGAGATTTTGCTCAAGCCAAAGTCTCTCTGATAATAATCCAGTAATATTTAGAAATACATTTTGTAGAACTTTAAAACTTGAGAAACACAATCCTAGACAACAAAATTCAATCTTTTTTTAAAGCAATAAGTAAAAGAACACTTTATAACAGAATCTATAGAATACAACAAAAGCTGTAGTTAGAGGAAAATTAATAGACTTCAATGCCTTTATTATAAAGAATGACTAATAAAACAATAAGAGAACTTGTTATAAACCCCAGGATGTTAGGATAAGAAGAAAATAAACTAAAAAATTCTGAATAGAAAATTAATAATTATAGAATCTGATGTAATAGACTAGAAAGCACAAATAGCAAAAAAGAAAAAAAGCTCAAAACCTCATTTTTGAAAATACCATTTTGGGTGAAGGGAATCAAAAGGTACAAATTTCCAGTTATAAAATAAGTCCTCAGGATGTAATGTACAGCATGGCGACTATAGTTAATAATATTGTATTATATATTTGAAACATCTGAAAAATCAGATCTTAAATGTCCTCATCACAAGAAAAAACAATTGTGACTATGTGTGGTGATGTATGTTAACTAAACTTATGGTGATCATTTTGCAATATATACAAATATCAAATCATTATGTTGTATGCCTGAAACAAATGTAATATGTCAATTATATATCAATTAAAAAATTTAAATTGGAAAAATGAAAATACCAGATTAAACCCCACACAGGTCTGATTAAGGAAGAAAGAAAATGTGGTCATATCAAAAAGAAGACATAACCAAGTTACAGAGAAGAAGACAAATGGAAGAGAATGTCATATGCAATTCTACAGCAGCATATTTGATAATCTAGATGAAATGGCTACTTTTTTGAAAAAAAAAATATAAAATGATCCAAGAAAAGGTAGAACATTTGAAGAAACCAATTACCAAAAAGAGATGAAAAGTTTAGCATTAAAAAAGACCTGCAGAACAGAGAGGTTCATAGCTGAGTTCTGTATAATGTCATGTGGAAAACAAGTTGCTCCAATGTTTTTTTTTCTATTAAAGTATAATTGACTTATAATATTATATTAGTTTCAGGTGTACAGCATAGTGATTTGATGTTTTAATGCATTACAGACTGATCACTATGGTAAGTCTAGTTAACATCTGTCACCATACAAAGTTATTACAATATTATTGACTACATTATTTGTGCTGTACATTACATCCTGTGACTTATCTGTTTATTTTCAGTTTATTTTATTTTTTAAATTGAAGTATAGTTGATTTACAATGTTGTGTTAGTTTCAGG
Organism: Balaenoptera acutorostrata; assembly: GCF_949987535.1. Taxonomy (NCBI): domain Eukaryota; kingdom Metazoa; phylum Chordata; class Mammalia; order Artiodactyla; family Balaenopteridae; genus Balaenoptera; species Balaenoptera acutorostrata. The sequence continues at coordinate 25,114,049 of NC_080078.1, forward strand.
TGTACAGCAAAATGATTCAGTTATACATACACATATATCTATTTTTTTCAGATTTCTTTTCCCTTACAGATTATTATGAAATATTGAGTATAGTTCCCTGTGCTATATAGTAGGTCTTCGTTGGTTATCTATTTTATATATAGTAGTGTGTATATGTTAATCCCCAACTCCTAATTTATCTCTCCCCCTCTGGTAACCATAAGTTTGTTTTCTATGTCTGTGGGTCTATTTCTGTTTTGTATATAAGTTCATTTGTATCATTTTTTTTAGATTCCACATATAAGTGATATCATATGATATTTGTCTTTCTCTGTCTGACTTACTTCACTTAGTATGATAATCTCTAGGTCCATCCATGTTGCTGCAAGTGGCATTATTTCATTCTTTTTTATGGCTGAGTAATATGCAATTGTATAAACATACCACATCTTCTTTATCCATTCATCTGTTGATGGACATTTAGGTTGCTTCCATGTCTTGGCTATTGTAAATAGTGCTTCAATGAACATTGGGATGCATGTATCTTTTCGAATTGTGGTTTTCTCCAGATATATGCCCAGGAGTGAAATTGCAGGATAATATGATAGCTCTATTTTTAGTTTTTTAAGGAATCTCCATACTGTTCGACCTAGTGTCTGTACCAATTTACATTCTCACCAACAGTGTTGGAGGGTTCCTTTCTCTTCACACCCTCTCCAGCATTTATTATTTGTAGACTTTTGATGATGGCCATTCTGACTGGTGTGAGGTGATACCTCATTGTAGTTTTGATTTGAATTTCTCTAACAATTAGTGATGTTGATTATCTTTTCATGTGCCTTTTGGCCATCTGTATGTCTTCTTTGGAGAAATGTCTATTTAGATCTTCTGCCCATTTTTTGATTGGGTTGTTTGGGTTTTTTTATATTGAGCTATATGAGCTGTTTGTATATTTTGGAGATTAATCCCTTGTCAGTCACAATATTTGCAAATATTTTCTCCCACTCTGTAGGTTGTTTTTTCGTTTTGTTTATGGTTTCCTTTGCTGTGCAAAAGTTTTTAAGTTTAATTAGGTCACATTTGTTTATTTTTGTTTTTATTTCCATTATTCTAGGAGATGGATCAAAAAAGTATGCTGTGACTTATGTCAAAGAGTGTTCTGCCTATGTTTGCCTCAGGAGTTTTATATAATAGTATTTGGTCTTCCATTTAGGTCTTTAATCCATTTTGAGTTTATTTTTGTGTGTGGTATTAGAGAATGTTCTAATTTCACTCTTTTACATGTAGCTTATTTATTTTTTAACTGGAAGTTTGTACCTCCTCATCTTCCTCCCCTATTTTCCTCACGCCCCCCACCCCCCCTCCCCTCTGGCAATCAACAATTTTTTCTCTGCATCTGTGAATCTGTTTCTGTTTTGGTACATTTGTTCATTTGCTTTGTTTTTAAAATTCCACATGTAAGTGAAATCATATAGTATTTGTCATTCACCGTCTGATTTATTTCACTTAGCACATACCCTCTAGGTCTATTCATGATGTTGCAATTGGCAAGATTTTATTCTTACAGTGGCGTATTATTCCATTGTGTGTGTGTATATATGTATATATATATACAATCTTCCTTATGTCTTCATCTATCAATGGACACTTAAGTTGCTTCCATATCTTGGATATTGTAAATAAGGCTGCAATGAACATTGGTGTGTATACTTCTTTTTGAATCACTGTTTTTGTTTTCTTTAGGTAAATACCCAGAGTGTAATTGCTGAATCATGTGGTAGTTCTACTTTTAAATTTTTGAGGAACTTCCATACTGTTTTTCACAGTGGCTGCACCCATTTACATTCCCGCTAACAGTGCACAAGTGTTCCCTTTTCTCCACATCCTTGCCAATGCTTTGTTGGCTCTCTATTCTGTTCTATGGATCTATGTGTCTGTTTTTGTGCCAGTACCATACTGTTTGATGACTCTAGCTTTGTAGTATAGTTTGAAATCAGGGAGTGTGATACCTCCAACTTTGTTCTTCTTTCCCAAGATTATTTTGGCTATTCAAGGTCTTTTGTGTTTCCATACACATTTTAGAATTATTTGTTCCAGTTCTGTGAAAAATGCCATTATTATTTTGATAGGGATTGCATTGAATCCATAGATTGCATTGGGTAGTATGGTCATTTTAACAATATTAGTTCTTCCAATCCATGAACACAGTATATCTTTCTATTTGTGTCATCTTCAATTTCTTTCATCAGTGTCTTACAGTTTTCCAAGTACAGGCTTGCTAATATTTTGTTGAGGACTTTTGCATCTATGTTCATCAGGGATATAGGCCTGTAATTTTCTTTTCCTGTGGTGTCTTTGTCTGGTTTTGGCACCAGGATAATGTTGGCCTCATAGAATGAGTTCAGAAGCATTCCTTCCTCTTCAATTTTTCGGAATAGTTTGAGAGGATAGGTATTAACTCTTCTTTCAATGTTTCATAGAGTTCACTTGTGAAGACATCTGGTCCTGGACTTCTGTTTGTTGGGAGTTTTTTAAAGTACTGATTCAATTCCATTCCTAGTAATTGGTCTGTTTATATTTTCTATTTCTTCCTAATTCAGTCTAGGGAGACTGTATGTTTCTAGGAATTTATCCATTTCTTCTAGGTTGTCCATTTTATTGGTGTATAATTGTTCACAGTAATCTCTTCTGATCCTTTGAATTTCTGTGATGTCAGTTATAACTTCTCCTCTTTCGTTTCTGTTTTTATTTAATTGGGCCCTCTCTTTTTCACTTGATGAATCTAGCTAAAGTTTTATCCATTAAAAAAGTCTTTTCAAAGAACCAGCTCTTAGTTTCATTGATCTTTTCTATTTTTTTAGCCTGTATTTTTTTTATTTCTGCTCTTATCTTTGTTATATGTTTCCTTTAATTAACCTTGGGTTTTGTTTGTTCTTCTTTTTCTAGTTCCTTTAGGTGTAAGATTATATTGTTTATTTGATATTTTTCTTGTTTCCTGAGGTAGGCTTGTATTGCTATAAATTTCCCTCTTAGAACTACTTTTGCTGTGTCCCATACATTTTGGATTGTCCTGTTTCCATTACCATTTGCATCCATGTATTTTCTGATTTCCTGTTTGATTTCTTCAGTGACCCATTGGTTGCTTAGTAGTATATTGTTTAGCCTCCACGTGTTTGTGTTTTCTGAAGTTTTTTTTTCTTGTAGTTGATTTCTAGTCTCATACTGTTGTGGTTGAATAAGATGCTTGATATGATTTCAGTCTTCTTAAATTTATTGAAACTTGTTTTGTGGCTTAGCATGTGTTCTCTCCTGGAGAATGTTCCATGTGCACTTGAAAAGAATGTGTATTCTGCTGTTTTTGGTTTGAATGTTCTATATATATCTACTAAGTTTATCTGGTATAATGTGTCATTTAAGGCCAGTGTTTCTTCATTGATTTCCTGTCTGGATGATTTGTTCATTGGTATAAGTGGGGTATTAAAGTCCTCTACTATAATTGTATTACTGCCAATTTCTCCCTTTATGTTTTTTGATATTTGCTTTATATGTTTAGATGTGCCTATGTTGTATGCATATATATTTGCAACTGTTACATCTTCTTGAGGGACTCAGTCCTGTATCATTATGTAATACCCTTCTTTGTCTATTGTTACAGTCTTTGTTTTAAAGTTTATTTTGTCTGATATAAGTATTTATTGCTACCCCAGCTTTCTTTTTTTTTTCCATTTACATGGAATACTTTTTTCCATCCCCTCACTTTCAATCTGTTTGTGTCTTTAGATCTTAAGTGAGTCTCTTGTAGACATCATATATATATATATATATATATATATATCTTATATATATATCATGCATATTAAGATATATATGTATATATTATACATATATCATGTAAGATATATGTATGATATATATATATATATATATATATATATATATATATATCATACATATATCTTTTTTAATCCATTCAGCCAGTCTATGTCTTTTGAGTAAAGCATATAGCTCATTTACATTTAAAGTAATTATTGGTAGGTATGTACTTATTGCCATTTTGTTAATTGTTTTCTGGTTGTTTTGTAGTACATTTTTGTTCCTTTCTTCTTTTGTCTCTTCCCCTGTGATTTGATGACTGCCTTTATGTGTTATGTGTTTGGATTTTCTTTTTTTTTTTTTATTTCTTGTGTGTGTATCTGTTACAGATTTTTGTCCTGTTGTTACCATGAGGTTTATATATAACTATATACTATTTTAAGTTGATGATCTCTTAAGTTTCAATGCCTTCTAACAACTCTGAATTTTTACTCCCTCACTCAATATTTAATGTTTTTTGACATCATATTTTATGTCTTTTTGTTTTGTGTATCCCTTACCTGCTTATTGTGAATATAGATGATTTTACTACTTTTATCTTTTAACCTTCCTACTAGCTTTATAAGTAGTTGGTCCACAAGCTTTACTATATGCTTGCCTTTATGAATGAGACTTTTCCTTTTGTAATTTTCATATTTCTAGTCATGGTCTCTTCTTCTCCTCTTACAGAAGTCCCTTTAACATTTCTTTAAAGCCAGTTTAGTGGTGCTGAACTCTAAGCTTTTGCTTGTCTGTAACACTCTTTGTCTTTCCTTCAAATCTAAACAATAGCCTTGCTGGGTAGAGTATTCTTGGTTTCAGGTTTTTCCCTTTCATCACTTTGACTATATTGTGCCACTCCCTTTTGGCCTGAAAAATTTCTGCTGAAAAGTCAACTCATAGTCTTATGGGAGTTCCCTTGTATGTAGCAAGTTGCTTTTCTCTTGCTGCTTTTAAGATTCTCTCCTTATCTTTCATTTTTGCTATTTTAATTATAATGTATCTTGGTGTAGACCTCTTTAGGTTCATCTTGTTTGGGTCTGTCTGTGCTTCCTGGACCTGGATGCCTGTTTTTGTTCCCAGGTTAGGGAGATTTGCAGCTTTTATTTCTTCAAATAAATTATCTGCCCCTTTCTCTCCCTCTCTCTCTCTCTTCTCCTTCTGGGCCCCCTATAATTCAAATGTCAGTATGCTTGATGTTCTCACAGAGGTCTCTCTAATCTGTCCTCATTTTTTAAAATTCTTTTTTCTTTTTTCTGTTCAGCTTGGGTGATTTCCACTACTCCGTCTTCCAGTTCACTGATTCATTCTTCTGTATCATCTAATTTATTGTTGATTCCTTCTAGTGTTTTTTTGTTTTGTTTAACATTTCAGTTATTGTATTCTTCAGCTCTGTTTGGTTCTTCTCTATGTTTTCTCTTTTAAACTTCTCACTATGTTCATCAATTCTTTTCCCAAGTTCATTGAGCATCTTTATAATCATCACCTTGAAGTCTTTATCAGAGAGACTGTTTATTTCCACTTCTCTTAGTTCTTCTTCTGGGGTTTTGTCTTGTTCCTTTGTTAGAAACATATTCCTCTGTCTCCTTTGCCTAATTCTCTGTATTTATGTCTACATATTAGGTAGGTTTGTTACATTTTCCAGTCTTGGAGAAGTGGCCTTATGTAGGATACATCCTATGAGACCCAACAGCATACTCTCCTCTAGAAACAAAAGCTGTATATTCTAGGGGTGCCTGCTGTACAGGCTGTATATTCCCTTCTGTTGTGGAAGTGCCCACTGCTGTTGGCACACTGGTGGGTGGGGCTGGCCCCTGGCCTGGTTGGCTGCCAGGCCCTGCCTTATGCAGAGGTTGCTGACCTGCAGATGGTTTATGCCAGGTCCCAGGGTTTTGCCTGTGGGGCCAATGTGGGCTGGGGCTGGTGCCAGACTTCTGGTGGATGGGTCTGTGTCCTGTGGCAGCTGGCTACAGGGCCAGGAAGGTCCAGGGTTGGTGCTGACCCACTGGTTTGGGGGGCCAGGTTCCCAGAGCAGCTGGCTGGGGGTACTGGGGGGCCTGGGGCTGGTGCCCACCTATTGGTACTCCAATGTTGTTTAAACAATTGCAAATCATACACAGTGATGTTGAGACTTGACCAAATGATAGAATCACCTGGAGCATTTTTTAAAACTAATGATGTTCAAACCCCCTCCACAGAATTTCCTATTCAATCCCTCTGGGTTGTGCCAGGCATCAGCATCTTAAAACAGCTCTCCAAATGATTCTAATGTGCAGCCAGGGTTGATAACCTTGTCCACAGAAAGTAATTAGAAGTGTTTCAATTCTTTTAAAACCCAGTTCTGATGGATAGCACCAGAAAAGAAAACTATAAATAAATTTTACTTATGAATAAAGGCAAATCTTTTCACTAAGCTATTGGCACCAAACGAATAAAGTGTTATGGCAAAGGAGAGCTTATTCCAGGAATTCAAGGCTTGTTTGGATCAGGGAAGGTATCAACATAATATATTAATTACATCAATATTAAAGGTGAAGCTGAAAAGCCATTTGAATAAATTTGGTAGTCATTTCTAATAAATCAACAAGTAAATCATTAATAGAAGGAAATCACCTAAATATAATTTAGGCTAATGAATAAAAAACCCTATTCCAAATGGTGAATTATTTAAATAGTTACAAAAGTTCTTGCAAATGCATTAAAATAAGAAAATAAAATAAGTGTAAGCATTGGAAAGAAAATTTTAAACTATTTTTACTGATGGTTTGCTTGTATACTAAGGAAACTAGTAGACTTTAATAAAAATTAAAACAATAATCTTACTAGAATCAATAAGAGTGTTTGTAAGATGACTGGAAACAATAAAATTATATAAATATTAATAGCTTTTCTCTGTACTAACAATGACTTTGAAATGGATATGGGAAGAACTTAGATGGAAAAAATATCCCAATCACAATAGCACCACCAAAAAATAACTTGGGGAACAGTTAAGAAGAGAAGCTCAGGAATTATATGAAGAAAAGTATTTTAAAAATAATTTTTACAATCTCATTGAATTTCATAAAACAAGATTCACACAAATGGAAATAAATACCATATTTCTGAGTGGGAAGATTGATATAAAATGCAAATATTACCAAAGTTAATGAAATTACCTTAAAATTTCAGTATCAATTAGAATATCAACAACTTGCTTTTAGTGTTGAGGAGAGGGAAAGTAGGAGACTAGATTAAACAAACGGAAGAGGAGATGCCCTAAAATAGCCAATAAATAAACAAATGTCAAGGATAGACTTGCCTCAACTTATATCAGAATATAAGTCAAACTTAAGCAAATAAATATGTTATTGCTGGTTTAGGAATAGAAAAAGGTAGATAATTTAGATCTGTTACAGAGAACTCCTTATATGACGAAGGTGATGTTTGAATCCAGTAGGAGAATATGGTCTATTTAAAGTATGTTGCTGGCCCAACTGATTTTCCATTGGGAAAAAATAGTGTTGAGCACTTATCTCGTATCATGTACAAGAAGATTCCAGATGGATTAAAGTCTTGAATATAAGTAAAACAAACTAAAACAATAAAAATGTCAGAAGAGAAAGAAAGAAAGAAGAAAGAAAGAAAGAAAGAAAGAAAGAACGAAAGAAAGAAGAAAGGGAGGAAGGAGGGAAGAAAGGAGGGAGGGAGGAAGGAAAGAAAGAAAGAAGGAAAGAAGGAAAGGAGAAAGCAACTCTTTAAGAATAAACTACAACAGGAGGATGGGGAGGTCAGGCAGAGCTTGACCTGAGGGAGGGAAAGACACTTTTGAATAAATTGTGCCTTATAAACTGGGAAAGAATAAGAAAGATGCTTAGTGTGGTGAAAATATTAATGGCACAGTGGACAACTATTGGGTAACATAAAGGGAGGCGAGAATTCTACCACTGAACCACCAGTGCCTCAGCGTGGGTAACATAAAGGACTGAAGTACAGATTCATGCTACCACATGGAGGAGTCTCAAAAACATGCTCAAGAAGGAAGCCAGACACGAAAGTCCATATACTGTGTGATTTCGTTTACATGAAATGCCCAGAATAGGCAAATCTATTAAAACAGAAAGAAACTTAGTGGTTGCCAGAGGCTGGGGAAAGGCAGGTACAGGAAGTGACTGATAATGTGTGCACAGTTGCTTTGGGGGATGACAGATATGTTCTAAAATTAGATTGTGGTAATTATTGCATAACTGTAAACACACCCAAACAGGTGAATTTTACAGTATGTAAATTAAATCTCAATAAAGCTAATTAAACCACAGAGTAAACCACATTTGTTTACTAACTTTGCAAAACATAGGGTAACCTATTTCACCAAGGATATAAGGCTCAAATTTCCTTTTTCCAGAATTGGCGTATACCATTTCAAATATCAGTTGTCAGAAATCTAAATGGAAGCTCAGTATATCACCATCACCTAAAACTTCAAGTATGCGTTACCTTAGCAAGAGGTATGGCTTGGTGATTAAATGTGCCAGTTCTGGAGGCAGACCACACTGGGTTCAAATGCCAGTCTCGATACTTACTCCCTGTGTGGTCTGTGGCCTGTTTCCTTATCTGCAAAATGGGAAGAATTAAATGAGGTGATGTATATAAATAATTTAGGTAATGTCTGGCACATAGTAGGTGCTCAATAAATGTGATGGTGTTGACGATAACGGGGTGGTGGTGATTAGGATTAGAGCAGGGAAAGAATCAGAGAAATATGTATAAATATGTTTATTTTTATTCATTCTAATTTTTACTCATATGTATTTTTTTGTATATATAGATAATTTATGTTACCATTCACACTATTATCTGTGGTGAGTTATCATCTAGCAAATTAATTTTGTCAAGTTCCACAATTGCTAGAGAGAAAATCACTGGCTTCTCCCAAAGTCATTTATTAAACTGGAGAGGAAAATATGTAGTATCTTTAAACTTTCTAATCAACATGCCAAGGACAGATGGAAGGAGAACTGAATGCTGTTTGTAGAGTCTGAATAGCACCCCTCTAAGTTCCTTTATAGATGGTGGAAGCAACCTCTCAGCAGCTTGCTTTGGGAGGACCTTGCATACACCAAGGTTCCACGGTGATGGGAAAGGAAGACATCTCTATAGTCTAACACAGTGATAGTGCTCTGGTTTTTAAAGGCAAAGAAGGAGATGTATTTCTTTGTAGGGTGCAAAGTGCAAATTTTTATTGAAAAATCATGGCATAGAAAGGACTCGTGGGTGCCTTTTGGTGTGCTGGAAAAGTACTACACCTTGACCTGGGTAGTGGTACCCGGATACATGCATAAAGAGTAGTTTAGCTCTACCCTTAAGATGTGTATACTTTATCACTTTATGTATTGTATATCTCTGAGAGAGAGACAGAGATAGAGACAAAGAAAGATTTGGAATCTACCCAAGTATTCCGAGGAAATACTCATACATTCATATATACAGAAAAAACCTTATATACAAATATAGTCATCATAGCATTTTTTTACAATAGCAAAACATCAGAATCAACCTAACATTGGACAATATAATCTAAAGGTTAAGTAAATTATGGCATATTCACTTATTGGAATATTTATACAACTAAAATGTGCGTGGAGAGTTTGCAAAAACGTGGAGAAATGCTATGTTATAAAGTTAAATTGGAAAAAAAATCAGAATGTAAAATCTTTACGTATAATACGCAAACATAATTGTGCTAAAATATGCATAGAAAAATGACAAGAGGGAAATACTCCAGATTTTAATACTATCCTCTAGTGGTGAATCTATGGATGATGTTGTTTTCTTCTTTCAAATTTTCTGCATTTATAATAAATATGTTTAATTTTCACAATTGTATAAATATAATCAATACATTTAAATTTATAATAGAAAAAAGCAAACATTGGACCAGGAATCAATCTTGCAGTGAATAATAACATGGGACGTTTGGAATTGCAGACTTGTTGCCAGATGCTGGTCTCTTTACTTTAAAAGGGCAGTCATTCCCACGGCTAAAACCAATTTCCTAAGGAGATCACCGTCAGCTTCAGCGTTACAGCTCGGTAGTATCCTCCTGACATACAGTTTTGAGATGTGCCTCCTGCTCAGAAAATAGTTGGTTATGTTCTACCAATTAAGGATTTCTCCTTTGTTGCCAGAATAAGTGCTTCAGAAACTTACACTTCTGGGAAGTTTCAGTGAAGCCAGCACTAGATAAAAATGCTGTAACTTAAAGGAGATTTAATCTCCCAAGATGAGATCATACCAATATACATATTTTCAGAGGAGGTTCCTTTGAACCTATAGTTATGAGCACTCCAGGTTTCCTCCAAAACCTTCAACCACTAAGGAAAGATCCACATTATGGGAGGAGGAACTTGGAGGAATTTGAGCTTGATCATTGAGTAAGATTGCTAGGGAAGACATAGGTGATGACAGTATTAACTAACCTCACTGCATTTATCCTTTAGTCATCCATTTATTAAGTATTTATCGAGCACCAGACATTGTGTTAAACTCCACTATTTTTAAGCTTACACTAGAGGTTAGCAAATAACTTTCATTTTGCATGCCAAATTTGATCAGTTGGTAGTGGTGGCCTAGAGTGCTCTGCTGGAAAAGATTCTGGGACTGTATCCAGACAAATGAAAAGAGCAATGATCGATTAGTAATGTCTGCTATTATTGTGGACAGGGAAATTGTGGTTTATGTGCCATGCATTTGCCATACCTGCTGGATTATTTCTGCCAATTTAATGACGGTCACTTCAGCCTTGACACATGCTCTGTATCCTACAGGTTGAAAAAAACAATTTCTATCCAAGTTACCGTCACTGGAGAAACATTAACAGAGGAGGACAAAAGAGTAAATGTTGGCCATCTGCTCCATGCTAGACCTTGTACAGTCCTCTACATATGAGTCATAGCATCTCAGGATATCCCTTTAAGGTGAGCATTATTATTGCCTTTTGACAGATGAGGACCTAGGCTAAGAGAAGGGAAACAACTCTTCAAAGTCCCACAGTCACAGCAGAATTACTCATTGAGCCAATGAACAACTCGGGCTTAACATGGAACCAAATAAAATATGATAGTGTCCCCTACTTTTCAGAAGGTCATAAAGCTAATCCTGCTAATTTTTAATAATTACTTTAGTTAAATGGATCCCTTTGGAGAAATACGTAATTCAGTTTGTTCATCAAGACAAAATAAGGCACCGTCTGTTCCATTTTCTGCCCAACCCCAGAGTGGCTGGTGTCATTTGGTGAGGGTGGTACTCATGTCACCCTAGCAACAAGCCCAGAGCTTTATGATCTTGGCTACAAATGCACCCTCTATGGCTGAGCCCCAGAAAATCCAACCCACCCTCTTTTTCAGTCTGGATCCAATGTCTGATTATTTGGTGGACCAGTCATTGCCTCATAAAATCACATATAATTACATCTTATTAAACGTTTACTACGTGCCAATCCCTCTGCTAAGAGCTCCAGCTGCACTATGGCATTGCATTTCATCCTCACAGTACCCCTATGAGGTAGATAGTATAGTTATCCTGATTAGACACATAAGAGACATGAGCTTTTAGGGTAGAGAAACTTAGTCAAAGTCATATGAGTTGTAAGGTAGGGCTGAGGCTCCAACTCAGGCAATCAGACTCCAGAGTCTATGGCTCAACTTCAATCTAAATGGTTTAATCTAACTTTTCTTACCAATTTCCAACACATCTTCCTTAGTGGGTTACCCTAGAAACAGACTCTGAGACAGAGATTTAAGTGGAAGTAATTTGGCAGGAAACACCAGTAGAGGAGTGGGAAATTGAAGCAGGGGAGGTAAGGAAGCCTGTAAAATGTATCTCAGGAAGCAATGTATCTGGGAAGCACCATGTAAAATGTGCCCAAAGGGCAGGGAGCTGAGGTATTTATACACCAATTCTCAGCAGTTAGTGGTTGAGTGCTGCTCTCAAGGGACATGAATTCACTGGCACTTCCAGTCTGCCACACATGTGGGCAGAATGAGTGCTGGTGACCAGAGAAAGCCCTTAGGCCAAGAGCTCTAGAACTGGAGGTGGAAGCCAGAGAACTTGTATGGAAACCTACAGGCCTGGGGGATGTGGGCAGGACATCAGTGACTACTTCACCGTGTCCACTTTCTTCCTCATTTTATTTATAAACAACTTTATTGAGGTATAAATTATAGACTATAACATTTACTCATTTTAATTGTACAATTTAATAATTTTTAGCAAATTTACTGAGTTGCATGACCATCACCATAATTTATTTTTACAGCATTTTCATCACCCCAGAAAGAACCCACATGCCCACTTACAGTTAATCCCTGTTCCCACTCCCAGCTCTTGGCAACCACTAATATACTTTCTGTGTCTATGGATTTACCTTTTGTGGACATTTTACATAAGTGGGATCATACAATATGTGGGTTTCTGTGTAAATGAGAAAGTCTCTCTGCAAATGGTTGAGGTTGCAGATAGGAAGTAACAGAAAGACGGGCAAGTGCTTAGCAAGTAACTTTTTGGTGTGGGAAATGGGGATATTCTAGATGAAGTGACCAATGACTGCATTACAATGGACAATTAAAAGACACCCCATGCTTGGCCTAGAGTTCCATCTTCCCCAGGATACATTTATTCCTATGAGCTTTTGAGTCAATGTATTTTAAAGATATCTTTTCAACACAAAGGACTGGCAGTCAGCAAGCTGTTGGCTAAGAGACCTTGAAGCCCATTAACCCATTAACCTCAGCACTGAAATAAATGGGACTGACTCAGGGACTCCTGTGTTGTTAAATAGATCAAATGACTTTAGATGGTCTTGGGAGCCCAGTCTTTGGAAGTGACTGATGTACAGAGGGACCTTGTTTTACTATCTGGCCTGCCAATCCCATCACAGTTTCCTCCCTGTCTTTGTAGAAGTTAATAAAATAGAAACAAAACTAAACTTGATGGAGAGCAACAAGAGCAAAACAACTGGCCAACTGGTCAACCACAGTATGCATCCTGCAGACCTCCTGATGTCCCCTGTGTCTGTTGTGTAAACGGTTACAATTCCCCATGCACAGAGGCATAATTAGCCCACAGCTAACTGTCTGATAAACACAATGGGTTAGGATGTGGGATGTGGGATGTGGTCCACACCATCTCACCCAAAGCAGACTCTGACTCTGCAGCTGAAGAACATTTTCTCTTAGCTGCTCCCACTCCTTGATTCTGGACCAACCCATAGAGTAGAAGTTTGGCTGTTGTCCCCTGTAATGTGCTACTTAGAAACATCACTTGTTCACCTTTGCATTATGAACCGAGGAATAGGCATAGGAACAAATAGCTGTTAAAATATCAGCTTTATTGTTGGTAACACTGGGCTGGAGGATATGGCTTGAACCTATGACCCCAATGTGGCTTCCTGGTATCAGTTCCTGTACCTGGATCCTGGGATCCACTAAAAAGGAGCAACAGATGAGCAGAACATGTACCCCAGCAGGTGCAAGGGAACTGTTCTGGGCCCCAGGTGTGGAAGTAGAGAGAACTGGACATCCTCTCCTGTCTTGACAAGGCTAGCCCCAAGTCCTGACCCAGGCATGCTGACTCCATGTGGGACAACCTCACTCTTTTTTCCTCCTGTGTTAATGCTTCTCCAGGGATATTAACTTGGATAGAAATTTGGTTCCTTCAAGCTGGAGGATTCAGAGCATGTGTCAAGGCTTAAGTGACCATCATTAAACTGGCAGAAATAATCCAGCAGACATGGCAAACACATGGCACATATGCCTCTGTAATGTAGGTGGGTGTCATCCAATCAGTTGAAGGCCTGAATAGAACAGAAAGATGCACCTCCCTGAGCAAAAGGCAGTTCTTTAGCAGACTGACTTCACACTGGAACTGTCCCATCAACTCTCCTGGGTCTCTAGCCAGCCAGCCTATACTGCAGGTTTGGGCTCACTGGCCTCCGTAATTGTGTAAGCCAATTCCTTATAATAAATCTCTTACCAGATATATACACATCCTATTGGTTCTGTTTCTCTGAAGAACACTGACTAATATAGCAGGCAGATCTTAGCTACATAGTTGAGAATATGAACCTGGTTGGAACTGGGGGAAAGAGTTGGAAGTACCCAGAATAGAAAGGTGGGTTTAGGCAGAGAATGTGGAAGAACCCAACTGTCCTCTCCCTGGCTTGGCTAAGGTCTGGCTCAGGTCACTATGGCCATCTTTCGATGGAAGAGTCTATCACTCCAGAGAACTCCTGGACTGATGCAGGCCCAGGACAACATTTGGTGTCTGGTGGATGATAGCTCAGGGATTTGGTCTAAATGGGTGTGAATAGTAGGGCAAAATAAATGCCTCCTTTTGCCCTAATCTCCTCCTACCCCCATTTTAAAGTAGGGTTTCTCAACACAGCTTGCCTACAATTGCAACATTCCATTACTCCACACTTTGGGCCACAATACTCAAAAATGGAGAGAGACTGGGGAGAGACTGGTGGGGGCAGGGGAGGAAGAGAATGAAAAACTCAGTCTAACTTCAGCAGCAAAGCCTTCTGGATAACTCTACCGCACGCTTTCTTAACATGGGCACTACTGACATTTGGGACTAGGTAGTTTTTGTTGTGAGGGGCTGTCCTGTGCATTGTAGGATGTATAGATGACCCTGGTCTCTACCCAGTAGATGCCAGTAGCACCTGACCCCTAGTTATGACAACCAGAAATGTCTCCAGACATTGCTAACTGTCCCCTGTGGGCAAAATTCCTCTTTGTTGAGAACCGTCAAGTTAAAGGGACGTAATCCCTGCCTGCCTCTCAAAGCTCCAATTGTTTATATCCAGGAGAATGATGGGCTCATGGCAGAGGATACTTAAAACCCACTTTTTTTCTGGAGCACTAATTCTCCTTGACGATAATTTAAAGCATTATTTTTATATTAAAATGAATGTAGATGTATTACAGAATAGATCCCAAACTTAAGGCTGGGAAGAATTTTCATGTCTGAGGTGGGGTACTTTGGCTACCCTCCCAGAACACTTGGCAGGTACACATTTACATTTCTCTGCCTTGGGGGAAGCTAATAATATCTACTATTTATTGAATGCTTACAATGTGCCAGGAGTTCATTATAGAGGATATTTCTGGTTTGATCCTCATAGCCATCTATTCTTAGTCCCACTTTACTGATGAGGAGACTGAGACCCAGGAAGGTCATGAAACCTGTTCAAAGACCAAGAGTTGCTAAATAATGAAGCTGGCACTGGAACCCATGTGTTTCCCTAAGCTCCTTCCCAAAGAGCTTCTGGGAAAATCCTTGAAGAAATGGGCTGTGATGAATGACCAAAGGCGACATCCTGGCCCTGGCTGGTGGGATGGCTTCAGTAAATTCAGAAAGACTCTGTTGAAACTGACCCACTCTTAGCCCCATCTGGGATGGAGAAATAGGAGATGGGGTGAGGGTCAGAGGCTGAATACTGAAAAGAAAAGGATTCCCAAAGTGGGGACCACTCCTCTGGTAGGAAATGGTCAATCAGCTTGGTAACATCAACTTAAGACCCCAGAATCTTAGAATGAGACCCTACACAGTTGCTCCCACAACCCCCAGCTGGGACAGCCCTTCAGGAATTTTTTCTTTTCAGCCTTTGATGTATGGATTCCTTTTGTTTCCGTCATACCTGTGGCTACAGTACGGACAAAAGTCTCCTTAACTTCAGTCATTGCAGGAACCCTCCACGGACTGTCATCTCTGTGAACCACTCTGACTCCGATTTGCTCATTACTTTTGTTTCTTTAAATGGACTCACTCTTTTTTAAAAGATACATTTATTTGAAAAGGAAACATCATATCAGTTCCTTAAAAGGAAAGGCTGGTTTTCTTGGCCTTGACAAAGAAGTCACTGGAAAAACAAATACAAGTAAGCAAGGCTTTATATTCTAGTTAGTTAGCCTGATAGCTGTCTTTGTTCAAAGAGGAGACCGATAAGCTTTGGAGAAATATTAGTCATTAGCACCCAGCCGAGACTATCTCTCTTGTGTGATCTGAGTAACTGGAAGAGATCTGAAAAGAGAATCACTTTCTCTAGGTACAGTTCAGTGCTGGTACACCTGTCCAGGTCATATCTGAAACCATGCTACTTTATCAATGGTACGTGTTTCACACCTGAGGAAACACAGGTTTGGGGGGTTGCTATGGGCCCCACTGCGTTCCCCAAAAGGTCATATCTGGAAATCCTAACACCCAGTGTTTCAGAATGTGACTGTATTTGGAGACAACGTCTTTAAAAGAGGTAACTGAGTTAAAATGAGGTTATTATGGTGTGCCTTCATCCAATCTGATGGATTTCCTTATAAGAAGAGGAAATTTGGACATAGACATGGACAGAGGGAACACCATGTAAAGACACAGGGAGAAGATGGTCATCTGCAAGCCAAGAAGAGGGGCCTGGGAAGAAACCAACACCTTGACCTTGAACTTCCAGTCTCCAGGTTCTCCATACTGTGAGAAAATAAATGTCCGTTGTGTAAGCACCCAGTCTGTGGTACTTTGTTATGGCAGCCCTAGCAGGGTTAACTGGCCCCCATCTGGGTTCCAACTGCCAGGGTTCAAATCCTGACTCTGACACTTACTAACTGTGGAAACTTGAGCAAGTTACTTCACCTCTGAAAGCCCCTACGATCTCTCTCTCTTTTTTTTAATAGATCTTTATTGGAGAATAACTGCTTCACAATACTGTGTTAGTTTCTGTTGTAGAACAAAGTGAATCAGCCATATGCATAAATATATCCCTATATCCCCTCCCTTTTGAGCCTCCCTCCCACCCTCCCTATACCACCCCTCTAGGTTGTCGCAAAGCACCGAGCTGATCTCCCTGTGCTATGCTGCTGCTTCCCACTAGCTAACTATATTACATTTGGTCGTGTACATATGTTGATGCTACTCTAACTTCGCCCCAGCTTCCCTCTCCCTGGCCCGTGTCCTCTAGTGCATTCTCTATGTCTACGTCTTTATCCTGCCCTGCCACTAGGTTCATCAGTACCATTTTTTCTTTTTAGATTCTATATATATGCATTAGCATATGGTATTTGTTTTTCTCTTTCTGACTTACTTCACTCTGTATGACAGACTCTAGGTCCATCCACCTCACTACAAATAACTCAGTTTCGTTTCTTTTTATGGCTGAGTAATATTCCATTGTATATTTGTACAACATCTTCTTTATCCATTCATCTGTCGATGGACATTTAGGTTGCTTCCATGTCCTGGCTATTGTAAATAGTGCTGCAATGAACACTGTGGTACATGACTCTTTTTGAATTATGGTTTTCAGGGTATATGCCCAGTGGTGGGATTGCTGGGTCATATGGTAATTCTATTTTTAGTTTTTTAAGGAACCTCCATACTGTTCTCCATAGTGGTTGTATCAATTTACATTCCCACCAATAGTGCAGGAGGGTTCCCTTTTCACCACACCCTTTCCAGCATTTATCGTTCCTAGATTTTTTTGATAATGGCCATTCTGGCTGGTGTGAGGTGATACCTTATTGTAGTTTTGATTTTCATTTCTCTAATAATTAGTGATGTTGAGCATCTTTTCATGTGCCTCTTGGCCATCCATATGTCTTCTTTGGTGAAATGTCTATTTAGGTCTTCCGCCCATTTTTTAATTGGATTCTTTGTTTTTTTGATATTGAGCTCCATGAGCTGTTTGTATATTTTGGAGATTAATCCGCTGTTTCATTTGTAAATATTTTCTCCCATCCTGAGGGCTGTCTTTTTGTCTTGTTTATGGTTTCCTTTGCTGTGCAAAGGCTTTTAAGTTTCATTAGCCCATCTGTTTATATCACCTTTGATTTCTTTCATCAGCGTTTTATAGTTTTCTGAGTACAAGTCTTTTGCCTCTTAGGTAGGTTTATTCTTAGGTATTCTATTCTTTTTGTTGTGATGGTAAATGGGATTGTTTCCTTAATTTCTCTTTCTGATTTTTCGTTGTTAGTGTATAGGAATGCCAGAGATTTCTGTGCATTAATTTTGTATTCTGCAACCTTACCAAATTCATTGATTAGCTCTAGTAGTTTTCTGGTGGCATCTTTTTTTTTTTTTTGAATTTTTGAATTTTATTTTATTTATTTTTTTATACATCAGGTTCTTATTAGTCATCAACTTTATACACATCAGTGTATACACGTCAATCCCAATCCCCCAATTCATCACACCCCCACCCCCACCCCCTGCTGCTTTCCCCCTTGGTGTCCATATGTTTGTTCTCTACATCTGTGTCTAAATTTCTGCCCTGCAAACCGGTTCATCTGTACCATTTTTCTAGGTTCCACATATATGCGTTAGTATGCGATATTTGTGTTTCTCTTTCTGACTTACTTCACTTTGTATGACAGTCTCTAGATCCATCCACGTCTCAACAAATGACTCAGTTTCGTTCCATGACTCAATTTTGTTTGGTTTCGTTTTATGGCTGAGTAATATTCCGTTGTATATATATACCACATATTCTTTATCCATTCATCTGTTGATGGGCATTTAGGTTGCTTCCATGACCTGGCTATTGTAAATAGTACTGCAATGAACATTGGGGTGCATGTGTCTTTTTGAATTATGGTTTTCTCTGGGTTTATTCCCATAGTGGGATTGCTGGGTCATATGGTAATTCTATTTTTAGTTTTTTAAGGAACTTCCATATTGTTCTCCATAGTGGCTGTAACAATTTACATTCCCACCAACAGTGCAAGAGGGTTCCCTTTTCTCCACACCCTCTCCAGCATTTATTGTTTGTAGATTTTCTGATGATGCCCATTCTAATGGGTGTGAGGTGATATCTCATTGTAGTTTTGATTTGCATTTCTCTAATAATTAGTGATGTTGAGCAGCTTTTCATGTGCTTCTTGGCCATCTGAATGTCCTCTTTGGAGAAATGTCTATTTGGGTCTTCTGCCCGTTTTTTGATTGGGTTGTTTGTTTTTTTAATATTGAGCTGCATGAGCTGTTCATATATTTTGGAGATTAATCCTTTGTCCGTTGATTCATCTGCAAATATTTTTTGTCCCATTTGTTTATTTTTATTTCCATTAATCTAGGAGGTGGATCAAAAAAGATCTTGCTGTAATTTATGTCAAAGAGTGTTCTTCCTATGTTTTCCTCTAAGAGTTTTATAGTGTCTGGTCTTACATTTAGGTCTCTAATCCATTTTGAGTTTATTTTTGTGTATGGTGTTAGGGAGTGTTCTAATTTCATTCTTTTACATGTAGCTGTCCAGTTTTCCCAGCACCACTTATTGAAGAAACTGTCTTTTCTCCATTGTATATCCTTGCCTCCTTTGTCATAGATTAGTTGACCATAGGTGCGTGGGTTTATCTCTGGGTTTTCTATCCTGTTCCATTGATCTATGTTTCTGTTTTTGTGCCAGTACCATATTGTCTTGATTACTGTAGCTTTGTAGTATAGTCTGAAGTCAGGGAGTCTGATTCCTCCAGCTCCATTTTTCTTTCTCGAGATTGCTTTGGCTATTCGGGGTTTTTGTGTCTCCATACACATTTTAGAATTATTTGTTCTAGTTCTGTAAAAAAATGCCATTGATAGTTTGATAGGGATTGCACTGAATCTGTAGATTGCTTTGGATCGTATAGTCATTTTCACAATATTGATTCTTCCAATCCAAGAACATGGTATATCTCTCCATCTGTTGGTACCATCTTTAATTTCTTTCATCAGTATCTTATAGTTTTCTGCATACAGGTCTTTTGTCTCCCTAGGTAGGTTTATTCCTAGGTACTTTATTCTTTTTGTTGCAATGGTAAATGGGAGTGTTTCCTTAATTTCTCTTTCAGATTTTTCATCATTAGTGTATAGGAATGCAAGAGATTTCTGTGCATTAATTTTGTATCCTGCAACTTTACCAAGTTCATTGATTAGCTCTAGTAGTTTTCTGGTGGCATCTTTAGGATTCTCTATGTACAGTATCATGTCATCTGCAAACAGTGACAGCTTTACTTCTTCTTTTCTGATTTGGATTCCTTTTATTTCTTTTTCTTCTCTGACTGCCATGGCTAGGACTTCCAAAACTATGTTGAATAATAGTGGCGAGAGTGGACATCCTTGTCTCGTTCCTGATCTTAGAGGAAATGCTTTCAGTTTTTCACCGTTGAGAATGATGTTTCCTGTGGGTTTGTCGTATATGGCCTTTATTATGTTGAGGTAGGTTCCCTCTATGCCCACTTTCTGGAGAGTTTTTATCATAAATGGGTGTTGAATTTTGTCAAAAGCTTTTTCTGCATCTATTGAGATGATCATATGGTTTTTTTCTTCTTCAATTTGTTAATATGGTGTATCACATTGATTGATTTGTGTATATTGAAGAATCCTTGCATCCCTGGGATAAACCCCACTTGATCATGGTGTATGATCCTTATTTTAATGTGTTGTTGGATTCTGTTTGCTAGTATTTTGATGAGGATTTTTGCACCTATATTCATCAGTGATATTGGTCTGTAATTTTCTTTTTTTGCAGTATCTTTATCTGGTTTTGGTATCAGGGTGATGGTGGCCTCATAGAATGAGTTTGGGAGTGTTCCTTCCTCTGCAATTTTTTGGAAGAGTTTGAGAAGGATGGGTGTTAGCTCTTCTCTAAATGTTTGATAGAATTCACCTGTGAAGCCATCTGGTCCTGGACTTTTGTTTGTTGGAAGATTTTTAATCAGTTTCAATTTCATTACTTGTGATTGGTCTGCTCATATTTTCTATTTCTCCCTGGTTCAGTCTTGGAAGGTTATACCTTTCTAAGAATTCTTCCATTTCTTCCAGGTTGTCCATTTTATTGACATAGAGTTGCTTGTAGTAGTCTCTTAGGATGCTTTGTATTTCTGCAGTGTCTGTTGTAACTTCTCCTTTTTCATTTCTAATTTTATTGATTTGAGTCCTCTCCCTCTTTTTCTTGATGAGTCTGGCTAATGGTTTATCAATTTTGTTTATCTTCTCAAAGAACCAGCTTTTAATTTTATTGATCTTTGCAATTGTTTTCTTTGTTTCTATTTCATTTATTTCTGCTCTGATCTTTATGATTTCTTTCCTTCTGCTAACTTTGGGTTTTGTTTGTTCTTCTTTCTCTAGTTCCTTTAGGTGTAAATTTAGATTGTTTATTTGAGATTTTTCTTGTTTCTTGAGGTAGGCTTGTATAGCTATAAACTTCCCTCTTAGAACTGCTTTTGCTGCATCCCATAGGTTTTGGATCGTCGTGTTTTCGTTATCATTTGTCTCTAGGTATTTTTTGATTTCCTCTTTGATTTCTTCAGTGATCTCTTGGTTATTTAGTAATGTATTGTTTAGCCTCCATGTGTTTGTGTTTTTTACGTTTTTTTCCCTGTAATTGATTTCTAATCTCATAGTGTTGTGGTCAGAAAAGATGCTTGATATGATTTCAATTTTCTTAAATTTACTGAGGCTTGATTTGTGACCCAAGGTGTGATCTATCCTGGAGAATGGTCCGTGCACACTTGAGAAGAAAGTGTAATCCGCTGTTTATGGATGGAATGTCCTATAGATATCAATTAAATCTATCTGGTCTATTGTGTCATTTAAAGCTTGTGTTTCCTTATTAATTTTGTGTTTGGATGATCTGTCCATTGGTGTAAGTGAGGTGTTAAAGTCCCCCACTATTATTGTGTTACTTTTGATTTCCTCTTTTATAGCTGTTAGTATTTGCCTTATGTATTGAGGTGCTCCTATATTGGGTGCATATATATTTATAATTGTTATATCTTCTTCTTGGATTGATCCCTTGATCATTATGTAGTGTCCTTCCTTGTCTCTTGTAACATTCTTTATTTTAAAGTCTATTTTATCTGATATGAGTCTTTCTTTTGATTTCCATTTGCATAGAATATCTTTTTCCATCCCCTCACTTTCAGTCTGTATGTGTCCCTAAGTCTGAAGTGGGTCTCTTGTAGACAGCATATATATGGGTCTTGTTTTTGTATCCATTCAGCAAGCCTGTGTCTTTTGGTTGGAGCATTTAATCTATTCACGTTTAAGGTAATTATTGATATGTATGTTCCTATTACCATTTCTTAATTGTTTTGGGTTTGTTTTTGTAGGTCCTTTTCTTCTCTTGTGTTTCTCACTTAGAGAAGTTCCTTTAGCATTTATTGTAGAGCTGGTTTGGTGATGCTGAATTCTCTTAGCTTTTGCTTGTCTGAAAAGCTTTTAATTTCTCCACTGATTCTGAACGAGATCCTTGCTAGGTAGAGTAATCTTGGTTGTAGGTTCTTCTCTTTCATCACTTTAAGTATACCCTGCCACTCCCTTCTGGCCTGCAGAGTTTCTGCTGAAAAATCAGCTAATAACCTTATGGGGATTCCTTTGTATGTTATTTTTTGTTTTTCCCTTGCTGTTTTTAATATTTTTTTGTTTGAATTTAATTTTTGTTAGTTTGATTAATATGTGTCTTGGTGTGTTTATCCCAGGGTTTATCCTGTATGGGATTCTCTGTGCTTCCTGGACTTGGGTGACTATTTCTTATCCCATGTTAGGGAATTTTTCCACTATAATCTCTTCAAATATTTTCCAAACCCTTTCTTTTTCTCTTCTTCTTCTGGGACCCCTATAATTCGAATGTTGGTGCATTTAGTGTTGTCCCAGAGGTCTCTGAGATTGTCTTCAATTCTTTTCATTCTTTTTTCTTTATTCTGCTCCTTGGCAGTTATTTCCACCATTTTGTCTTCCAGCTCACTTATTTGTTCTTCTGCCTCAGTTATTCTGTTATGGATTCCTTCTAGTGTATTTTTCATTTCAGTTATTTTGTTGTTCATCTCTGTTTGTTTGTTCTTTAGTTCTTCTAGATCTTTGTTAAACATTTCTTGTATTTTCTCAATCCGTGTCTCCATTCTATTTCTGAGATTCTGGATCATCTTTACTGTTATTACTCTGAATTCTTTTTCAGTTAGATTGCCTATTTCCTCTTCATTTATTTGGTCTTGTAGGTTTTTACCTTGCTCCTTCATCTGTGACACATTTTTTTGCCGTCTCATTTTTTTTTTTTTTTTTTTTTAATGAGTGGGATTGTGTTCCTTTCTTACTGGTTGTTTGGCCTGAGGCTTCCAACACCTGAGTTTGTAGGCTGTTGGGTAGAGCTGGGTCTTGGTGCTGATATTAGGACCTCCAGGAGACCTCAATCTGATGAATATTCCCTGAGGTCTGACGTTCTCTGTTAGTCCAGTGGTTCACACTCGGAGCTCCCACCGCAGGAACTTTGGCCCGACCCCTGGCTCATGAACCAACATCCCACAGGCTGTGCAAGGCAGCAAAATGAAAAAAAAAAGGAGAACAATAACAAAGTAAAAAATAAAATTAGATTAAGAAACTAACAGATATGTTAAAAAGAACACAAAAATAAAAATATAGATGAAACAACAAACAGAAGGTAAAACAGACCACAATAGTAAAAAAAGAGGAGGAGGAAAAAAAATAAAAGGTGGAAGAGGTCTTGGCTGTGGAGGGTGGGGCCTATGCTTAGGACCTACAGGGCTGGAAAAGGCCCTGTGGGGTGTGGGTTGTGGGGGTTAGGGTTTAGCCTCAACAGAGCAAAAGGGGCCCAGGCGTGCTCCCCACCTCTGGTCTCAGAGGGTGAGCGACCCCACTTGGTAGCCCAGCAGACTTCCTGGGCTTGAGTGGGTGGGGCAAACGCCCTCCGCTCCTCTACTGCTCCTCTGGTCCTGGAGGACCCCACCTGCCTGCCTCTCCTGCTCTCCCCCGGCCTCCCTCCTATGCCCCCAGGACAAACACAGCCCAGAGAGGGCCTCTGAGGGCATAGGACCCAGCCTGAGAGCCAGGCAGACTTCCCTGGCTGATTGGGCAGGGGATACGCTGGGTGTGCTCCCCCCGATCTGAGCCCCCAAGGGTCCCTCCAGGTGTGGGAACCCATCCCCCCTCTCAGCCACCCCTCAGGGGTGCCGGTCCTGTCCAGGCTCCACTTCTCCCCCCTCAATCCCCCCACATCCTACCGGTTCGCTTGGGGGTTCCTCCCATCTCCTTGGGCTTCGAGGTCCCCCACCAGTGTCCTGCAGGCTCCCCAGTCGTGGGGAGACGTGAACTCTATGTCTTCCCACACCACCACCTTGACTCCTGCCCCTATGATCTCTTATCTCTCTAAGACGGGGTAACAATATGGACTACATTATGGAATTGTTAAGAGCGTGAACAATATATCCAAGGTGGTGACCAGAGTTCCTGGCACAGAGGAAGGGTCAAAATGACAAAAATCACCAAAGACCAACCAACAAACAAAATATCCCAAACTATTATTATCACAATAGTTGAAATACTTCTTGGTCCCTGGTAGATTTGAAGATATTTGTGATTTTTATCTCCAATAAGACACAATCATCCCTCAGTATTCACCGGGGATTGATTCCAGGACCACCCCCATATCAAAATCCACAATGCTCAAGTCCCTTATATAAAATGGGGCAGGACAGTCAGCCCTTTGTGGGTGCAGAACTCGTGGATATGGGTGGCTGACTGTGATCAAGACCTAAGGAGTTTGGTGCTAAGGACGAAGGGCTCTACCTTCAATACTAACCAACTACAGTGGGGCATGGAGAGGTGTCAGAAACAAAATAATCACTGTTCTTGCCTCTTCCCCAAAGTTACCCCGATGTTTTAAAACCACCCAGTTACTGTGTCCTCCACCCTCTTTTCTCCACTCAACTCCTCCTTCATCAGGATGGGTGTGTTTCCCTGACCCCCCTTTCAGTGTCTTTAGGCTCCCCCCCTTACATATCCATCCCTGCAAACCCCTTAAGCATCTTACCCAGGTCTTGCCACTTGTAAATTGTAGAGCCAGGTTTTGAACAGAGGCTTGTGTGATCTATGACACATCCCAGGAATGACAGAGAGATTAGAAGAGGGCTTTGATGTACCAGTAATAATAACGATTCACCCATTAATTATAATTTCTTATCATTACTCACAGTGATGAATGCCAATGGATAAAGTAAAATGTAAAGCTCTTGCTCACCCAATAATGGTGGTTATGGTGTCTGTTTACTGAGCACTTGCTATTTACCTGTACTTTACTTGTATTATTCTATGGATTCCTCTCAACAGCACTTGCACATTGATTATTTTATTATGTCCATTTGATAAACAAGGGCCCTGAAATGCAGGGAACCCCATGTCACAGCCAGTGCATCTACTGTTTAATAGATATGGAGAAAGACCCGAGGTCAGGGAATGGAAGGGTAAATATAATGTTGGAGAGGAGGGTGAAGGGAGGAGGAGATGATTTTCTCATATTCTCATGGGTCTCCTACATGACAGCAGGACTCTCTCCTCTAAATTCCCCTACTTTCTGAGACACAGTGAGTCCTTCTGCCTGGAGCTAGGACAGTTCATAAGCATCACCTAGTCTTCACTTGATTTTATCCAGCTGGGTTAGTTTGCTAGGGCCACCTTAACAAAGTACCAGAACCCAAGCAGCTTAAACAGAGGCTTCACCTCTAAATACCATCATGTTGGGGACTTGGGTTTCAACATATAATTTTAGAGTGTGAGATAATAGAAAATATAAAGATTGGTCCTTGCCCTCAATACCTGGCACAGAGCTCCTAAAACCCTTAAAACTTCCTAAGTGATAAGAGCCCTAGGAGCACCTTTTGTTCTACTGAGGTGACTCTGGGTGGGCTCCTGGATGGCTCCTGGATGGGGGGCTGGTCACCAGAAAGACTAAGCCATGATTAGAAGCTTGGAATCTGCAGCCCCAGCCCCCATTCTCCAGAGAGGGAAGAGGGGCTGGAAATGGAGTTAATAATGGATCATGCCCACATGAGGAAGCCTCCATAAAATCCCAATAATATGGGGGTCAGAGAGCTTTCAGGTTGGCGAGCACATCCACATACTGGGAAGGTGATGCACACCAACTCCACAGGGACAGACGATCCTGCACTTGGGACCCTCACAGACCTCACCCTATATGTCACTTCATCTGGCTGTACATGTCTCCTTTGTCACATCCTTTAATAAACTGGTAAATGTGTTTCCCTGGGTTCTGTGAGCTGTACTAGCAAATCTTCAAATCCAAGTGGGAGGAGGTCATGGGAGCCTCTGATTTGTAGCCAAGTCTGACAGAAGTTGTGGGTCATCTGGGAACCTCGTACTTGTGATTGGCATCTGAAGTAGGGGGGCAGTCTTGTGGGAATGAGCCCTTAACCTGTGGGATCTGATGCTGTCTCCAGGTAGACAGTGTCAGAATTGAGTTAAGTTGTACGACACCCAGCTGGGGTTTTAGAATTGCTTGGTGTGGGGAACCCTCCGCCCACATCTGGTGTCAGAAGCGTTGTGATTATCGTAGTCGTGTGAGAGTAACGGAGAGGCACAGGCAGGGGGGCGGGTAGGGAGGGAGACACAAATAGTCAGCTCAGAACAATGGCTTTCTCTTCCCCATGTCTCTTCACACCATCTTTCCTCTATGTCTGTGTCCAAATTTCCCCTTTTTAGAAAGACACCAGTCATTCTGGATTAGGGCCCACTCTAATGGCCTCACTTCAACCTCTCTAACAACGTTATTTCCAAATAAATTCACATTCTGAGGTACGGGGAGGGGGTTAGGATTTCAACATGTGAATTTGGGGGGCAACACAATTCAGTCCCGAACACCAGCCACATAGGTGCGCATCTGAGGTCTAATGATTTCTCTTGACAGCTCACCCGTGTTCAACATCCTTATCCAATAGGAAAACGTTCCTAATCTAACGCAAACTTTCTCCTGTCTCAGTTTAAATTCATCTCCTTTCATTCTCCTATGATATCAATATTCTCTCCTTTCTTTTTTGAGCCTTAAGTTTTTGACTCTCCTTGTAGCTGAACAACCACTCCCCCTCCCCCCAAATTAAAGGACACAAAGAAAGGGAGCCGAGAAGCGAAATTGGGGTGGAGGATATTCAAATCATTAGTCTTTAGTTCAAAACGTGAGCAAGATGCTGTCAAGGACTGGAAAAGGAAGGTGCATTCATGGCTGTGGTTCAGAAGCCTGAGAGCTTTGGTTTAAAAATACGTGAACTGAAATAAACACTGAGAGCTACTGAGATGGCACTGAAATAGAGTGGTAATTGATCTAATGCAACTTTTGCCTCGGATAACATCATTATTTGTGAAATTATTGTTGCTGCCAAGTCAGCAAGCACTTACAGGACATGAATGCTAATTTAGGAATTGGACTATTTGTGGCTCATCTTTGAAGACAGCGGGAACTCAGTGGACACCCAGTAGCCAGACTTCTAAAAGCGCTGGTTCGCGCTTGAAGTTTGCAGCGTTGAAGTGTGGAGGACTCCTCAGAGGAGGGATTCCCTGCCCAGCTCTATGGAGTGTGGCTGGAAGATGACCTCCAGCTCTCAGCTCTTTCAGGGTCGGCCCCAGCTGCAGAGATTCAGGCCCCAGGTCAGCCCACAGCCTGTGATTTAGTGAAGCAGCGGTATGATCTAATGTCTCACTTGGGTCACTCTGATGTTACCCAGTACTTGCTCCAGAGCTAAGACCTGCCTGCACTGCGATTCCACCTCTTACTACCTCTGTCTCCAGCCTGCTTCCTTTCCCCGGTGTTGATTCCTAATAAACACCTTGTACCCCAGACTCCAAGTCAGCATCTGCTTCCAGAAGACCGGACATGCCATAGGTGCCTCAACAGTTTCCAAAGTGGCTTCGTGTTTCCAATTGTATCTATTGTGCTCCTGAAAGACAGAGGGTGAAATTGTCCCTTCATGTCCTCGTGGAGCGGGCTGTAGGATTCTTTTGTGGAATTTCAAGTGGAAGAATCTTCTTTTTTTTTTTTAATTTTATTAAAGTACAGTTGATTTACAATGTTGTGTTAATTTCTGCTGTACAGCAAAAGTGAATCAGATATTATATATATATATATATTCTTTTCTATTCTGGTTTATTACGTGTTATTGAATATAGTTCCCTGTGCTATACAGTAGGACCTTGTTGTTTATCCATTCTATATATAATAGTTTGCATCTGCTAATCCCAAACTCCCACTCCATTCCTCCCCCAACCCTAAACCCCCTCTCCTCCTTGGCAACCACAAATCTGTTCTCCACGGGCTTACTTCACTAAGCATGATAATCTCTAGGTCCATCCATGTTGCTGCAAATGGCATTATTTCATTTTTTTAATGACTGCGTAGTATTCCATTGTATATATATATATACCATATCTACTTTATCAACTGGAAGAATCTTCTAAATTAAGAATACATTTGGGGCTTCCCTGGTGGCGCAGTGGTTGAGAGTCTGCCTGCCAATGCAGGGGACACGGGTTCGCGCCCTGGTCTGGGAGGATCCCACATGCCGCGGAGCGACTGGGCCCGTGAGCCACAATTACTGAGCCTGTGCGTCTGGAGCCTGTGCTCCACAACAAGAGAGGCCGCGACAGTGAGAGGCCCGCGCACCGCGATGAAGAATGGCCCCCACTTGCCGCAACTGGAGAAAGCCCTCACACAGAAACGAAGACCCAACACAGCCATAAATAAATAAATAAATAAAATATTAAAAAAAAAAAAAGAATACATTTGGCTTCCACAAAATAAAGTACACGTGGAAAAATTATTTTTAGAAAGGACAGCCGTTTTATAATTCAGAATTTTTTTTTCCTCAGCTGCAGGGTTCCAGGCACTGTTCTAGGTGCCAACACCATGGTGAAAAGGATTTTCAGAGTTAGGTTCTATGGAGGGAGATAGACAATAAATAAATAAATAAATAAATAAATAAATAAATAAATAAATAAATATGTTAATGAGGAAGTGTAGATATTAAAACACATGAAGAAAATAAAATGGGGAATGGTAGCTAGTGACTGGGTACGGGAAGTGTCTTTTCATGAAGTGACCAGGGAGGACCTCTGGAGGAGGTGGCAGTAACGTTGAGAAATGAAGGACAAAGAAGATCCAGGCTTCTGCAGATAAAACTCAAATCTGTTGAAACTGAAGGGATTCGCAAGTTCCTGCTCAAAGCCGAAATGAATCAACAGCCTCATCTAATGGATGGAGGGGACCATCTTGCTTATCTGAGATGGTCAGCTGGACCGCTGACCATCCCTAGTGGCCTCCATGAAGGCTGCATCTAGGGTTGGCCGGGCCATAGAAATTTGGCTCAGAATGGAAATTGATCATTGAAGTACTTCTTAATTCTCACATTAGATTTTTATCCAGAAATTGTGAGGAAAATGGCTCTCTTGCTCCCTTGGTTTACGTTGTAGGTCACAGATGGCGTGGCGCCCAATTAGCAGGCATTTGAACAATCCCTTATCATCTTTTTGGGGCTTTCATGCTTGATTTTTTTAAAGTTTGTCCAATTCTCAGCAACTTGATTTTAAAGGTCATTATATTAACTGCAAAGATGAATCAGGGACGAGGTCATTTCTCATCCAGGGAAATTCTTTAGTCTTGCATGCTGTCATTTCTGTGCCCCATAGATTAGATGCTGATCTGGGTTTTAAAAAGACAATTCTATTTCAACATAGTATTCTTTGGGGGAAAAGACTGCCTTCCCTTCCAAAAGCCTTGCCTTCTCCTCAAAGGAAGCCTTTGTATCACGTTTGTCTCACTCATATCTGGGAGAGCAGCTGCACGCTCACAAGCCCTACTCCAGCTGAAGAGAGCCGAGGACTTTATTGTAATCACCTTGTTGAAATATTTGGAATTGTATATCAAGAGACTGGTTCTGTGTTGCCATAATTTATGACAAAAGCCTGAATAAATCCCTAGACATGGATTTCCTATAAAACCCTTCCTTGTGAAAGTTTGCTGCACTGCAAAATGAAAAGAAGACGGGGAAGAAGAGAGAGAAAGGGGGGGAAAAAGCCTGTAAGATGTACATAAATCTCTGAGGATGCTGTTTCTATTCATCACATTTACTGTAAAGACAGGGATTTTGTTTGGATGGAAAAAGAATGAATCATCGTGGTTTTTAGAGTCTAATGTGGAGCTTGCTTGAAGCATTTCCCTCTGATCTTTCTGCATCCTCAAGATCACCAGAATACGGAAAGAGGAAGGACACAAAGAATACTTTCTACCAACCCTGGAATGTTCTGTATTAGAATGGGCATCAGGCGACAGAGGGAAATCTCCTTTTTGTGCCTTTTACTGGGGGCATTCACTGGTCTGTGAAGGTATAGTGGCACAACAGTTGAACAACATAGTTGCATCAGAAGTATATTTTAGTCATCCAAATTGTACTATATGGGATGGGTAGTGGGGAAGGCAAGAGAAGAAGAGAGAGGGGAGAGAAGGGAAGGGAGAGAGGGAGGGAGGGACGAAGGAGAAGGAGGCCAAGGAAGAGGAGAGAGAATCTTTTTAATCACATAGATTATTTCAACCTCCATCCCACCCACAGGCTGAGAAAGCAGAAGATGGAAAATCTGATTCTACAGATCCCTCCCCTAGTCCCTTTGCCTCTCATAGTACGAGTGTTTCCCCATGCTGAGGGCCAGGCTGCTGTTTTTAGTCAGCATGATTTGCTTAAACACAACTCAGCCTCTTCGTCACTTGCTCAGCCCAAGACACAGTAGTCTGTTCAAGATGGAGGGAGAATGGACTCAGTTGGAGGTACTGAGAAATAATCTACTTCTTCAGAGCGTGGGGAGCTTAAGAGGAATTTTAAGGGACATTTTGACTCTCCGGGATTGTTTCTTTGGAATCTAGTTGCCTCTTATGAGCCTTCTCTACTGGGGTCCTCCTAAGTGAGCAGGTAGGGGAATGAGGATTCTGGAGGAGTCGAAATTTATTCATCAATTATTCACCAAATACTTACTAAGAACCTTCTCTGTGCTGGGCACTCTGCTGAGCTCGGAGGATTTTACATGATGATGCAAAGAGAAGTTTCTCACTGCTCTTTTCATGCAATCTCAGGGTTTTAAAGCTGGAAAGACCCTGGGAGGATATCATCTATCAAAAACAATGTTGAGCAATATTTTATACACAAGGACTGCTTTGGGGAAAATAAACATGTTTACCATCTACATTCTCTTGGTTCATTCAAAATGAATTCAAAGTGGAATAGTTTTATTGAGCTCCTTGGCAGGAAGGGATGCATTCTCAAAACTGAGCTTGCTTACTCAATTAAATGGAAGGCCATTAGTAGAAGATTTGGCCTCGCTTTCTGGCCACTAAAATGCAAATATTTGTCTATTTGATATACTAAATATCAAATATTTGAGAAGTAGCCCCATGCCATTGGCTTTCAAATTGTTGAATTTGAAATTAGATTATAGACTGTATCCCAAAGTTTAGGCAGGTCACATGGCCCACAGGCTGTGGTTACTCATCGAAGAGGTAGTGAATGGGATGCTGTGATTGATTTCACTTTACATCCTCCATAGCATATTGTGCAATAGCTGAGTCCCTATGAGTTAGGTATCTGTTTTTTTAGAACGCTTTTCATTGCAAAAGACCAAAAGAAAAACTTATGCAAAACGAAGTGGAGATGTAAAATCTCACATGAATTCAAAAGCCTAGATGTTAGGATCAAGCATGGCAGAAATCAGATGTTCAAATCATTTACTCAATATCCTACTTTTTTCCTTCCCACACCTCTGCTTTCCCCTCTGGTGGTCTCACTCCTAGGCAAGTTCTCTTGGTGTGCACCCACAACCTACCAAGCAAAGCCAGGATTAGACCCTCCCAAGTCCAGTAGAAAAGTGTTGCCTCTCTCTAGGTCATGCCTGCCCTAGGTCTGGAATTAGAGCTATTGGGCTCTGCCTAGCCTTGAATCAGTCTCAGTGGTCTCATTGGTCAGGACGGGTCTGTTGGTAATGGTTACGGCCAGATCCATGTAAAACATATGGGCAGAGAATGATGAAGAGTGATTCCCTAAAAAGAATTGGATGGCTATTATTGGATGAAAGGGGGTAATCCTGGAAATGCAAAGAAAGGCTCTCTACCATCCTTCCTATATATCTGGCTGTTCATCCATCCATCCATCCATCCATCCATCCACCTACATATCTATCCATCTATCTACCCACTTAGTCACTCAGATAACTAGCTAGTTAGTGACTGCTCTTCCCTTTATTACAGAAAGCAATTAAACTTTCAGTGCATGACATATCTTAGGAGTTCCAAAGCTATTTTTTAAATGAATGAATAAATGAATTTTATCTTATTCTCATTTTACACATAATGAAAAGCTGGATCACAACAGCTGACACCAGAGCTGGGATTTGCACCCATCCCCCCAACTATTTTTTTCTCAGGAATATGTTGCCTCATCCACTGGGGAGTAAGGCAGACATATTTAAATTATTGCCTAAACATAATGGCATCATGCCAGGGTATACTTATCTGTGGTTTTTTTAACCAGTGTTCATTTTTCATCCCAGAATCGTATTCATCTTTTCAAAAGAAAAGTTTACCCTTATTATAATGCCACATCGCAGCAAAAAAGAAAAAAGTAAATAATTTAAATGTCAAAAGCTAGGTACATTCTGTTATTGTGCTTAACTCTAATCCATGAATCTATTATCCAAGCTTTTGAAATATGCCTGAAAATATGTGTGTCTTAATAAGCCTTTAGAGATTATCATGATATTGGTGGAGAGAATTAGAATGCAGGGCATCTGGAACACTTTCCGTGAGAAATGGTTTACTATAGATCCAACAAAGTTAAAGCTGTGGGAATGGGAGGTGGGGTGGTCAAACATATGTTCACCATCATCTTTAAGATACGTATACACACACACACACACACAAACTTTTTGCCAAGTTTAAGTGCCTTATAAGCCCAAGCCTATTTGATACTTGTTTTATTTGGATTATAGATGTGTTATAGTGTTTTGTGCCCAAGGGTTCCAAGATATGAGTTTAGCATGGAAGTTATGATTGCCTGTTGATTTCTTTACGTTGTTTAAAGGAAAAAGAAAAAAGTGACTGAGAGTTGGGACTCTTGGGTTCATTCATTTTCTCAATAAATATTAACTGGGTACCTGCCATGTGCCAGGAACTGTTCTAGGATGCAACAGTGAGTGAATCAAACAGACTCAAATCCTTTCCCTCAGGGAACTTAGAGTGTTCAATGCCAGGTTCTGTCAGTAAGGAATGGTTTATGTTTTGATGCATCACTTACCCTGTATGGGCTTCTGTCTTCCTGCTTGAGATATGAGAGGTGAGTGAACTCAACACCAAGCAAAAGAAAGGAACAGCTTTAAAAAACTAAGCTGGGGAAAAGGAAAACTCACAGAGCACAGAGTGCTTCTGTCTAAATACTGAGAAAGATGTTCTGTTTGCAAGCAAGGGCTATTCGACACAGAGCTTAATTACATATAAGGAGCTCAGGAGGTGGTGAGCTCTTTGTTACTGAAAGTGTACAAGACGAAGAAATGAACTTGGCTGTGATGTTGGAGAAGGATTAGCCTTCTAAAAACTCTTTCAAATATGAGTGTGTAAGCATAATTAACACTACCATCCTCTATCTTGGTAGTGCACCATTTGGACCATGTGGCCTCCATGTTTGCTGCAATAGGAGAAGAGAGAGTAGGAGGAGGCGTCTTAACTACCTTGGCCAGGAAGTGACATGAATCACTTTTGCTTACAGCCCAATGGCTATAACAAGTCATGTGGTCCAAAACTAATCAATAAAGGCAAGGAAATATAGTGGAGAACATGAATACACAACGAGACTGTCTCTGGCAACTAAGATTTTGTAAAAATGGAAAGAATTACAGTAATACCTATTTCAGAGGGTTATTTTAAGAATTAAACGAGCTAAAATGGATTAGTTCATTTAATCATGTGTCATCTAGTGACTGACATTAAAAAAAAATGAGATTTTCTTTCATTCTCTTTTTCTCACCTTCAAGGACTACCATGTTACTTGGCAGGACCAATTGAAAAGATTCTCTATAGAGCCCCTGGGACGAGTCACAAAGGGCCTGATCTTTTATGGACACATCCCCATACTTTGACTTGATGCCTAAAATTCTACCATTAGAGCTATATCGCTGCCACTTTTCACAGCTGTAGGCTTAGAGTAGGGCATGACCGATCAGGAGAGTGGATATGGAAAGACCAGGTGGGAAGTTGTTAATGACAATTTCAGGTCAACCCTGAGCAGGAGAGAGGTAGCACGGCTCAAAGACCCACCACCCATGGGTTTGCTATTACTACACACATAGTTAGAAAGGCTGTATCCCCTTGGTGGGGCATCCTAGGTGCAGGCTGCCCATCTGAATTTAAAATGAATTCAATTTAGCCTTGTGTAATTGCTTATTTGATTCCTGATGATGACATGCAGTTAGGAAGGAAACTGACATTCTGTCATTTCTGTTCCAATAAACCAAACTCCGACAAGTTTCCTGTTAGGTACTTTGTGGCAACCGGCCCACCTGCTCTTCTTCTATAGAGAAATTAGTGAGCACAGGGACCTTGGAAATATAGAATCACAAGCCCGGTGCCTTTGTAGAGAGTCTGAAATGGAAGAAGAACATAGGCAGTCAGGGGTATATGCCTGAACTTCCTTTTCCCTGGCAAATACAATAGACCTCCTTTTGGAAAGTACTTAATATGGCTTCCTGCTTTAGAAATATGAATTTTCTCACTTGTTACCCAAAGATCATTTATGTTCAAGGTCATTTTTAAAAATTTCAAACAATTTAGGAGTCTGGAGACATCCCCAGTAAGTCATAAAAGGCCTCACAGTTCCAAACACAGGAAAATGTTTTTGTTATCTCATGGCTACCCAATGCCCTCTTTGTCCAAGTCTGTATATGACCACTGCATTCTGAACGATGTCTGCAAAACTGTGAGAAAGGGGAGCCCATTCAAGCTAAGGAGAGACCAATCAGGTGAATGGGATGGGACTTGACAAAGGTTCTCAGAACGTGATTGAAGGGTCAGTGAGAGCCTTGAGTCTTATTGATGAAAGAATAAAATCCACAGGAGCTTAAATGGAGGGCTCAAATGTCAATACCAATGGAAACTGAGCCTTCCATGCATCTTGGATAGATGTGATTTAGATGATAAGCCCATGATATGGTGAGAAAAATGTGAGTATTAAAACACTTCTTGGGGTTTAGATTTGTCTTTCTTTATCACAGTGTCACACTGAGACTGGACTAAAGGTAGCCTGGTTTTATCTGCGTTGTACACCGCTCCACCCTTTGCTCACTGGGCTCCCATCACGCCGGACTTCTTGCACGGCCTTGAGCATCATGCTTCCTCTTCCTACAAGTTCTTCCCTTAGCTTGGGTTCCAGGCTCTGCCCCTCCTTCTCTTATACACACACACACACACACACACACACACCCCACATCATTTACTCTCACTCATCTTTCTCATCTCACATCAAATATTTATATCTGGAGAGATTTTTCTGACTCTCCCTGATCTGGCTCAGTTTCCCTTTTCATACATTCCTGTGCCTCCCGTGTCACTCTTGTACGAAGGGTGTATTCAGTAGGCTTATGCATTTCTTCCCCACCTTTTGACGAGCAGCTCCATGCGAGTAAAGGCCAGGGCTGTGCCTCCATGCCCTGCACGAAGGCATCGAGCCCAGGGCACAGCGGGGGCTGCGGGCGATGGATCCTCTGCTGGCCCGGTAGGCCTTGGCCATCATGATCACTGCACATCCCCAGCACCTAGCACAGTGCCTGGTGCAGAGCAGGCCCCCAGGAAATGTGGATTGAGGGACGCTGTCTGGCTGGGCCCCAGCACCATCCATCCTTGACATAGGAGGGAAGAGCCTCCTCGAAGGCAGCACCTCCTATCAGCATGGAGTTCACACTGGCCAGCCATCAGCCCAGCTGCAATCTCAGTAAGTCAAGACACTGGGCACCATCTCCTAGGGACTGGCCATTGGCCACCTGGGAGCCCAGTGAGAGTTAAGGGCTGTGGCAGTCTGATCTCAGAGCTCTCAAATGCAATTGGTGAAAGAAGTCATTCCTCCTCTCTTCCTCTGTAGGTAGAGGTTGAAAGTCACACCTGGTTTCTAGGGCTCTGTCTCCTTGTGCCCCTAAGTAAATGATAAGATCACCTCTCTAAGCCTTCATCTCTTCCTCTGTAAAATGGGTGTGATAGGAATAGTCCCTACCACCCAATGTAAATGTGGGAATGTAGAGCATTTAATGCTCTAATATAGTGTGTAACACATGGTGTGTGTGTGTATACATATATATATGCACACACATTATATTCTATAACTATAATGTACATGTAATATATAATATAAATATAAGGTATACATATATGTTAAGAAGCCTCTTCTCATAAAGGCCCCTGATCAAGCCAAAAGGAAACCCCTGGAATTAGGCAGTGAGGACAACATCCCCAGCTAGGCTGTCTTGATTGTTTTACTTGCACTCCTGCCCAGGCTTGCTAGCTCCTATGAGGTTATCCACCTTCTAGACACACAGCCAGAAGAGTTGTCATTGACGACAGAAGAAGGAAAGGAGAACAAGGGATATTTGTATGCCATCTTAAGGAGACAGAGGCACTCCTTGTTCTCAGTACTAGAATTGTTCCCAATGTCGCTAGAGAGACCCAGAGCTCATGGTTGTGATGCTACAAGGAGAGGTCCCATGGGCAAGGAGTCAGGTCCCCTGACCAGAGCCATTCCCTGTTGATCTGCTTTACAGGTTGGTGGTCAGGGTCAGTTCTTGTTTGGGGGAAAAGAGAACTCTTCTGTTAATGAGTAAAAACATACAAGTTAGATGGATGCTTATTGCTACGTACAAGAATTAGATGCTATGTGTACAAAACCACTTTGGCTGTCTGTACATGAGAAGTTAGCTATAGAAAGGCAGATCTAATTATACTGGATGCCAGCTTAAAGCTGGGAAATAAAATTAGGAGAAATCTCCACTTAAGAATCTTGCTTGTACATGCGAGTGTTTGGGTTAAACAAGAGTGTGAATGTGCTTGCCTAGTCATTCATTCCTCTCATAAATACTCCCTGGGGCCCTCTATGTGCTCAGCACTCTGCTAGGCTCCGGGGGGAATACAGAATAATAAGATTGAATCATTTCATAAAAATGGCTAAATCTTAGTGGGGGAGAGAAAATATTTAAACTATTAGTGACAATATGATTTCTGCATTCAACTAATATTGCTGAGCACCACCTACATACCAGGAATTATCCTAGGTACTGGGGACCCAGCAGCAAACAAAACATAAAAACTCCTCTTCTAGTGGAACTTATGTTCTAGTTGGGGGGAAGGCACCATAAAAGATAAGCAAATAAATGTGCAATTTATACTGGTTAGTAATGAGTGCTTTTACTAATAAAGCAGAGTAAAGAGATGGAGAGTGATGGGAAGGGGCTGCTATTTCAAACTGGGTGGTCAGGAAAGGTTTTTCAAAAGAGATGACATTTGGGCCAAGAGCTGAAGCTGAATCAAGTGAGGTGGTGAATCATGTCAGTTTCAAGGGATGTGAACTTCAGGCAGGAGGGAATGGATGAGCAAAGCCCTGAGGAGGATGGTACCTGGCGTGTTCAAGAAGCAGTGGAGAGGTCAGTGTGGCTGGAACCAAGGGAGCAGTGGGGAGAGTGGCAGGGCCAGATCATGCAATGTGACCTGTAACTTCATAGCCTTCAAAAGGAAGCAAATATCAGCAACAAAAGAAAAGTTAACTCTGAAAAACAGAAGCGAAAACAAAACCCAGCTGCTACAGTAATGAAATTGGGCAAGCAAACCCTACAGTATTTTATGACCATGCCTTGTTATACCTGAGGCACACTCAGTAAGATGGTCCCAGGGCTGATGATAGCTGGAGATGCTGGGGACTCCCTGTTATTTCATCTGAATGGGAGGAGTCAGGGAACAGGATGGGGTTCTGTCCAGCAAGCCACCCCTAGAGGACACCCCTTCCTCTTTTTGACTCCCCAGCACCTTCCTATGTTTGGGGAATTTCCCTGCTATAAGTTCCCACCTTTTACAACAGAAGCCAGATGCCCCCTTTCCCAGTCTCCCTTGCAGCTAGAGTGAAAGCATGGTTTCCACCAATCAGATTGCTTGTTCCAGACTTTGCCTTGGAAGCTGGTACCATCCATAATGGCAGCAGCTGTCATCCAGCTTCCAGGGGCATCAGTGGTCGATGGTGTAGTAGAACGTCCAGGGGGCTGACGTTGCAAGGTCCGTAGGGCCCACTATGGGGTCGGTGATGCCGCTGCTGCACCAGTTCCGTGGTGTGAGTTTAGGGATTGTTCCTGGTGGAGCCTCAAAGCCTGGTTCTCTCCACTGGTATTAGTTTGCTATTGCTGTTGTAACAAATGACCACAATCTTGGTGGGTTAAAACAACAGAAATTTATTCTCTCACAGTTCTGGAGGCCAGAAGTTCAAAATCAAGGTGTTGGCAGGGCCAAGCTCCCTCTGTAGGCTCTAGGGGAGAATTGGGTCTTTGCTTCTTCCAGCTTCTGGTGGCTGTTGGCAATCCTTGACTTATGGCCCCATCACTCCAATCTGCCTCTTTGGTCATGTGGTCTTCCCCTTTCTCTGTGTCTTCACTTCCAGTTGTGTCAAATCTCTGCTTTGTTCTTGTAAGAACACTTGTCATTGGATTTAGGGCCCACCTGGATAATCCAGAATGATCTTATCTCAAGATCCTTAACTTAATTGCATCTGCAAAGACTTTTCCCAAATCAGGTCACATTCACGGATTTCAGGGATTAGAACATGGGTGTGTCTTCTTGCAGGACACCATTCAATCCACTGTACCACCTCCTGGAGATCCTGTGAGCTCACAAATAACCTTTTATATTTATTTATTTTTAAAAATTTTTTAACATCTTTATTGGAGTATAATTGCTTTACAATGGTGTGTTAGTTTCTGTTGTATAACAAAGTGAATCAACTATACATATACATATACCCCCATATCCTCTCCCTCTTGTGTCTCCCTCCCACCCTCCCTATCTCACCCCTCTAGGTGGTCACAAAGCACCGCGCTGATCTCCCTCTGCTATGCAGGTGCTTCCCATTAGCTATCTGTTTTGCATTTGGTAGTGTATATATGTCCATGCCACTCTTTCGCTTCGTCCCAGCTTACCCTTCCCCCTCCCCGTGTCCTCAAGACCATTCTCTATGTCTGCATCTTTATTCCTGTCCTGTCCCTAGGTTCTTCGGAACCTTTTTTTTTTTTTTTTTAGATTCCATCTATATGTGTTAGCATACGGTATTTGTTTTTCTCTTTCTGACTTACTTCACTCTGTATGACAGAATCTAGGTCCATCCACCTCACCACAAATAACTCAATTTCATTTCTTTTTATGGCTGAGTAATATTCTTTTCGGCTCACACCAGCCTGAATTGGTTCCTGTTGCTTGAAAACCAGAAACCGGGCTCTGACATGGCCCTACCTGAATTTCCATTCTGTGTCCCCAGCTGGGAGGAGGTGTCTGGCATGCAGCCCTGCTTGGGGTCCCAAGCCTGAGACTCTGGTCTCCGCAGGCATGGATGATGCCTGGCCTTCCTGTCTGCTCACTTTGAATCCTGCCTCCCCATAGAGGAAGGAAATGCTTGTGTCAGCAGCTCTGTGACTGAGACATTTCCTTCTAGGCTAAAGCATATCTCCTGGCTGTATGAGGTTGGGATGCAGACCCCGCTACAGAAAGGAGGGCTAGGTGGTTAGCCTCACCACATCAGCTATTTATGGGCTTGGTTAAAAAATAAAAACCAGATCAAACTCACCCACAAAAACTTATGGAACAAGCACAAACCCTTAGAATGCTTCTGAGGAGACAGCAGTGTCTCCTCACCTCTCCGTGTTCTATCGCCCTGACTTCTCAGCAAGCATCAGCCTTTGTCAGCTCGTGGGGTGAGAATGGAGTCTCTCCAAGGGAAACTTTCCATGAATATCTGGAGCCCATTTTAAGGAAGAAAATAACTTGACAAACAGGAGAAGCAATATAGCCTGATGTTTACACACTCGGGCTCAGGAGCCAGAGGGATGTTGAAGCCTGAAACCTGGTACCACCTCTTACTGGCTATGTGGCCCTGAGAATGTTATTCACCTCTCTGAGCCTCGGTTTTCTCACCCCTGGAGAATATTAACGTCTACCTGGTTTTTTGTTGTCGTTTTTTTTGTTTTTGCTTTTGTGAGGATTAAATAGATTCAGTAAAGTTCCTAGTTTAGCATTGACACATGTGAACATGTGAAAACATCTTCAGTCGTTTTGCCTCTATTGTCACCCCTCTCACCTGATAACCTCTTCTTGATTTGGTTACCTGTGGATGTACTGCCTCTTCTTCTGTTGTGAGCGCTGTATCCTACAGTGCCTGGCACATGAGAGGTGTTTTGTGAATTTTGAGTGAATAAAGCTGTGTTGTTTTGATGGGTGTGTAATCTGCGTTTGATGCACCATAAGGTGACAAGACTCGATGGATCATCTTGGACACATATCCTAGAGCCTTATTTCTCTGCCTTCATTCTATCTCCAATGGCGATAACCGCAGTCTCCACCTGAAGCTCACAGTACCAGCAACCTCATCATTTCTGGGAGTCTCTGGGGGATCGTCTGGCCTATTCTCACAAGCCTAGTTTGCTTGGCCATCCTGCGAAGCCAGCCTTTTTCTTTCTGCTCTGCACTGCCCGCTGTGGGTGAGGGGGCGAGGACACCATTACCGCCAAGGGTGATGAGATGGCATTGGAACCACAATGCCACTCACTCCAAAAGTCCCTGTCGAAACAAATACTGCTAAGACCACCAGTGACCATAGGTGCACTCAGTGTCCCCAGAAATTTCACTGAAGCAACGCTTTTGGTTTTGACCTCCTCTTTTACTGCAGCCTGTGCTTTTTAGCATTCAGGCAAGAGTCCCTAGGGTTCAAGACGGACTGGTCTGAATTGCAAGACCTGTGCTGGGTTCTATCTTGTCCTTCCTTCCAGTTCTGGGACTAAGGTCTTGGTAATTAACAGTCAAGGCTTTGGGGGGGGGGTGTGCATGTGTGTCATACAACAGGGGTTTAAATATTGGCTCCACCATATACTAGTTCTGTGACCCTGGCTAAGTCACATAATCTTTTTAAGCCTGAGTTTTATTATCTGCAAAGTGGGAGGAATAATTATACTTCCTCACAAGGAAAATTAAGGATTAAATGAAATAATGATTGCACAGCCTGGTATACACTAAGGACTAAATAAATGCCATCATATTCATTTCCTTAGGTGAATTATTTGCCTAGTGGCTCTACTGTTTTATATGCAAATAATGCCTTTTGGTTGATCTGCCACATCTACCAAATATTTGGAGATGAAGGGAAAGTGAAGTGGTGGCAGAGAAGATGGGGAAAGAGACTTTCTAACATCTCAGAGGAATAAAATAGTAACTGTCAGAAACATGATAACACTATAAAAATCAGCTAGAGAACCAGCTCTGTGGATTATGAAATGTAGAGCATGGGACAAATGCAGTGTAAGTGCTAAAAGCCTGGACTCTGGAACTGAACAAGTGAGTTTTAACTCCAGTTTTGTCATTTTGTAACAGATGTTCTTGGGCAAGTTTCTTCATCTTGTGTGCTTCAGTTTTCCCATCTTAAATGGGGATGATAGCACCTGTATCATAGGATTGCTATGGGAATTAAATAAGTTAATTAATGTCAAGCCCTCAAAGCAGTATCTGACACATAATAATTAACTGATAAATATTAACTATTAGTATTAATTCTACAACTAATTAATTAAGAAAAGAAAATTTAAAAAAAGAAATCCGTAAGTGCTACTCTGTGTATAGATCTGTTCGTACAATGTCCAAATGATCTAAGCTCCTTCAAATATTTCAGTCAACTAGATGCCCAGATATGCAGAAATTCTAGGATAAACCACCTAAAACGATTGCTCTTTGTATAAACTCATGTACAAAGAGCTTACATGCTGAGCTGGATTTTTTTGTTGTTGTTCTTGGAATGCACATGTATTTGTTGCAGAGAATTTTCTACTTTAAAAGGCTTATGAAATACACTCACAGACATAGAAAACCAGTTTATGGCTACCAAAGGGGAAAGGGGGTGGAGGGATAAATTAGGAGTTTGGATTAAAATATACACAGTACTATAAATAAAATAGATAACCAACAAGGACTTACTGTATAGTACAGGGAACTATACTCAATATCTTGTAATAACCTATAAGGGAAAAGAGTCTTAAAAAGAATAGATATAGGGACTTCCCTGGTGGCGCAGTGGTTAAGAATCTGCCTGCCAATGCAGGGGACAAGGGTTCGATCCCTGGTCCAAGAAGATTCCACATGTCGCAGAGCAACTAAGCCCAGGCGCCACAGCTACTGAGCCTGTGCTCTAGAACCTGCGAGCCACAACTACTGAAGCCCATGTGTCCTACAGCCTGCATGCCACAACTACCGAAGGCTGTGTGCTCTAGGGCTCGCATGCCGCAACTAGTGAGCTCACGTGCTGCAACTACTGAAGCCCACGCGCCTAGAGCCTGTGCTCTGCAACAACAGAAGCCACAGCAATGAGAAGCCTGTGCACCGCAATGCAGAGTAGCCCCTGCTCACAGCAACTAGGGAAAGCCCGCGCACAGCAACAAAGACCCAACACAGCCAAAAAAAAAAAAAAAAAGAATAGATATTTACATGTATAACTGAATCACTTTGCTGTACACCTGAAACAAACACAACATTGTAAATCAACTATATTTAAATAAAAATTTAAAAAAAGAAATCTTGGGTTAAAACAAGAATGCAAAAATATAATCAAATAAAATACTCATAGAAGTGGAAGATTTGGCAGACTGTCCATGAAACCTTATTGTGCCCACTCCCGAGACCTGGAAGTCTAATTGGCAACAGTGTAATTGGCATTTCATGGAATGGTCAAGGAGGTGAAAAAGATTCTCAGGGGGTGCTGGGTTGCAAGCCAAAGAAACTGACTCAAATCAGTCTAAGCTTGTTCAGAAGTATTCAAGGGTACCTCCTACAACACATCTGGGCTCAAGGGTCTAGAACCAGGAATTGGACATATCAGGGTCTAAGGTGCTCTGTTCTCTCTCTTCATTCTGGAGCTGCATTCTCCCTCCTCTCTGCTGCTCTCAACTAATCTGTTTTTTTTTTTCCCTTGCTGTGCAGAGCAGCCTTCTACGCCTCTCCTGCCCACAACCCAAATGTGGCCACCCCACTTTTTCTTCATTTTCTCTCAGTTCTAGTCTCCATAAATGACCAGCAAAGACAACGAAGTACAACTCCAAATTCCCAGGGGAGAATCCGATTGGCTCATTTTGTGCCCTCTTGTCCAGTCATCTATGCTTGGGGTCAAAGTCCCATATCACAAACATGGCTGCAGGAGCTGACCCCTGAGGGGTGGGGTAGATATCAGGTCGCAAGGGTGTGAGCTGGATATGGGCCCTAAAAGGCATCTTCAATACACAAAGCAGGAAAAGAGGACAAACACCTGCAGTGATTGACAATGACTTGGGCTTTGGAAGGACCACTTGACAAGGATCCATGTCAGAATCTTCTAGGGCAATAAGCTTGCCAGTGGCTAGTTCAGTCAGTCCCCCCGTTGCCTGCCTCCTGGTGTCTAAGACTCAGGAAAGGACCAGGTGGATTTGCAGGTGCACTGTGCCCTGCCCAACCCTCTCTGCACTCCCCAGAGAGCCAGCCTCTTTCCCTGCACCAGAGTCTTTGCCCACACCCTCCCCCTTGCTTCAAACACGTTGTCCTGTGGCCCCTCCCCCTACACATTCGTAAAGCTGGCTCCTCATCATCCTTCAGGGCTCACCTTAAAGTCACCCTCCACACCCTTTTTGATCTTCTTCACCTTTATACATACCCTATAAATTCCCTTCATAGAATAATCATAATCTGAATTAAATGCTTATGATAATAGTAGCAGACACTCAGACGATGTTTCCTATGTGTTGGATATTTCCATAACAGCTTTGTAAGTGTGAATTCAATCCATCAACACATCTAAATCTGTGAAGTAGGCAGTCCTATTATCCCTCCTTTCACAAGTGAGGAAACTGAGGCACAGAATTGTTAGGTAACTTGCCCGATATCCTCCAGCAAGCAACTAGCTCCAAAGTCTGAAACCTTAACCCCTGCTTCCTCTTGACTACAGTGTTCCGCTGTTTATAGGTTGGATTACTTATTCATCATCTGTCTACTCAATTATATGCTCTGCACAGTCAAGGGCTGTATTGATTGTGCCCACTCTATCTTTATCACTTATCAGAATGCCTCACACTAAAAATTTATTTGCAAAACGAATAAATGAAGGGACATGGGAAA
Source organism: Balaenoptera acutorostrata (assembly GCF_949987535.1). NCBI lineage: Eukaryota > Metazoa > Chordata > Mammalia > Artiodactyla > Balaenopteridae > Balaenoptera > Balaenoptera acutorostrata. The sequence goes on from NC_080078.1 coordinate 25,158,120, forward strand.
GCAAGAATGCGTTAATTCCTTTTAAAAAGAAAGACCCAAGATGCGTGTCTGCATGATAACAGGGAATCAGGTAAGATCACTCTTCCAAGACTTTAAGGGGGTGTATATAGGATTAAACAGGGGGGCCCTTCTAGAAATAGCACCAGGGGAGGACTGAGAGATGAGATTCCTCTCATATAAAGGCTGTCTTTCTTTCTGCTGCTATCATCTTTATCCTGTGCTCCTATCTCACCCAGCCTCAGATTGCCAATCTGAGCTTAATGGAACTGCTTCCATGCTGTCAGAGGTGGGAGCAGCCGGCATTAATAAACGGAGAGCTCTCCAGCAAAGCAGGGAATAGAGATGAGCACGATGTCCCAAGCTTAGAGCTCAGGCATGGGACGCTGATGGTGACCTCCCTTCTCCCCGACTGTTCATGGCAGGAATAATACAGAGGTTGGGGGTGGAGGAAATGGACAGGGCTCTGGGGAGGGGGCTCTAACCTCAAAATATATTCAGAATCCTATTCCTTTCCATCACCTTCATCACTACCAGCTGGGCCACAACCACCAGCATCCCCCACCTGGATTCCTGCTCTGGCTTCCTAATGGTCTCCTTGCTTCCAATCTCACCCCCCATCCAATATCTTCTCCACCAGAGGTTGGAGCCACCCTGTTAGAACCCACCTCTGATCATGTCCCTCCTCTGCTCAGAACCCTCCCGTGACACCCTCAGCACTCAGAGCAAAAGCCAAGGTTTCTACAATGGCCTGCGAGGCCCTACATGATCGTGATCTGGCTCCTATCACCACCGTGACCTCGTCCCCTGCTCCTCTCTGGTGTCCTTGATGTCCACGGAATATATCAGTCACGCCTCCGCCTCCAGGCCTTTGCTCCAGCTGTTCCCTCTGCCTGCAATGCTTTTCCCCCAGAGATCTGCTTCCCTAAACTGCTCACCTGAGTCTTTGTTCTCACTGAAGCCTACTCACCCATGCAATGGGAGTTAACATCACAGCCTGACACCTCTTTGCCCCATGCCTGAACCCCCTTCCCTATCTGCTACCCATAGCACTTATCACTTTCTAACATGCCTCACCATTTACTTATTTATTTATTATATTTATTTATTTTGTTTTCTGGCTCTCATACTCAAATCAAACTTCACGAGAGCATCTTTGTATGCCGTGTGCACTGATGATTCCCAAGCATCCAGGATAATGCCTAGCACATAAAGGCCCTGTATAAGTCACTGGGCACCGATGGCATGAAGAGCTGCTGACATCCATTCATGTGTTGAAGGCTTACTATGCACCTGGCACAGTGCTCAGCGCATTCCAGGGGTTATCTCATGTTACCCTCAGGGCTGAATGGAACTGAAACCCCTTTCCATGGCCCATGGGGTCCTTCACAATCTGGTCCTGCCTCCCTCTCCTGCCATTCTCCTCCTTGCTCACCAGCTTCAGCCGTTCCACGCTGGCCTCCTCTGCTCCCCACACGCAAGGGACACAGCCTGGCCTCAGGGGCTTCGTATCTGCTATTTCCTCCACTAGAAACATTCTTCTTTAGAACTTCACATGACCTGCTTGTCCCTCACTTTATTTGGGTCTTGGCTCAAGTATCACCTCATCAGTAAGGTCTTTGCTGACCACTTTATTTAAAATAGCACCCCTATCACCCAGTCTCCTTTCTCTGCCTTTTTACTTTTTATAGCACTTATTATATCAACATTAAGTTATACGTTGATTAATTTCTTTATTTCCTCACTAGACTTTCAGCCCCCGATAAGGGTAGAGGGAGATCCACTCATTGCTGAGGCCCTGATATCCAGAACCATGTCTGGCCCAGAGGAGGCGCTCAGTAGATCCTGTTGAATGAAGGGCAGGCTCCACAATCATCTTCAGTCTTAGATGAGAGTCTGGAGGCCGAGAGAGGTTGAGAAACTCCCTAGGTCATATAGCTAATAGAGAGATAGGAAGAACTAATGTCCTGATGTTATTTTTCTTCTAAAGTATCCTAAGAACCCTGCTCAGTTCTTGTATATGGTGGGTGATTGATACAGTAATAAATAAGTTCTTGAAAAGCATGAAGTGTAGATCAGCTTTCACATTCAAAGTCTGGGACACTTGCAGACTGTAAACTCCTGGAGGGCAGGGATTGTGTGTATCTGGGCAAGTGACTTGACTTTTCTCGGCCCCAGGTTGCTCATGTCCAGTAATAGCTGACTTAAGGATTAAATGAATTAATGCATGCAACATGTTTAGCATAGTATCTGGTGTCATAAGGCATAAAAATCTCTAGTTTTTATCATTATGAATTGTCTTCATACCCCTCCATGTGGTACAGTACTTAGCACATAGCAGGCACCCCAGGAATATTTGCTGTGGTTCAAGTCTTTGAAAACCATGCACGAGGGGCCGTATTACTGTTGAAAGGTATCTGCTGCCTCTTCCCCATCATACCTCCCTGCCCCAGGAGGATCACACTTCTCTAACACTTTGGTCTTGGTCTTGGCCATGTGACTTGTTTGAGTCAGCAAAATATGAGCAGAAGTGACACGGGCCTCTTCTCTTCCAAGGAAGAAGTTTTAAGAGCCATTGTGTGGTTCACGCTGATCTCATTTTGCCTTTGACAGGAGAGCAGCAACATCCCAGAGGCTGCTCCAGAGACTAAACTTTGACCCCGGAATTGAAGACAACTTGACACAGAGTCCAATCTGACCTGTGATGAGAGCTGACATGAAACATGAGCAAGAAATAAACCTCTGCTGTTCTGAGGCACTGAGATTTAGGGCTCATTTGTTACTGCAGCTTACCCATGCCTATCCTGATGGATGCACTGTGGCAACTGTGGTTATAGTACCATCTCTGGATTCTACATGTTTTTGAACAAAATGCATTTACATGAGCACAACCCTGTAGGTAGAACAGAATGGTGGAGCGTGATGGGATGGAGAGTATTCCAGCCTGGGCAGGAGAACCACAGTGGCCAGGGCAGCCAGAGGCAGCATATCAGTAGTTCTGGTGGTGGAGGGTGGGAGGCAGGGGATATTAATGAGCCTGGAGGTAAGTAAGCTAAGTAACTTTTTTTGTTTCCCCAAATCACTAACTTTCATTGTTATTTCTCACATGGTATGGTAAGCACAATGTTATTTCTCACATGGTAGGTATATGTATAATATATGTGTATATATTTAGTTTTATATAAATAAATATAAATATTTATATATTTATATATATAAATAATAAATATAAATATTTAGTTTTATATAAACTATATATATATATATAGTTTTTCATTGAAAAAGAACCCAATAGTAGAAAATGTTTAAAGAATATAAATGGATAAAGAAATTATGGAAATCTCAATCCTACTATGCTCAATTCCCCCCAGGAGATAATCACTGGTATTGCTTGGTACAAATCCTTTATCTGTGCATTTACGTACACAGCTATTTTTTTTCCTGGCATAAATGAATGGAATAATACTATATGTATTGTTCTGCAATTTGTTTTTTTATTTTAACTTAGTATTTCTTGGAGACCTTTTTGTGGCACTCAGTAGAGGTCTAGCTCATTTTTATAATGGCTTCATATTATTCCATGCTATGGATGAAGTGTAATTTATTTAACTTTTCCACTATTAATGGACATTTATATCCATTTGAAGTTTTACCTCCTTCTGTGATTCATGGACTAATAGCTCCACTAATGTCAAGCTTTACAACATGGCAGTATAAATGACCACATTTTTCTCTCCCTGAATTTGTAAACGTCTTATCAACAACAGTACAGGGGTGGATGTGTGTGCATTGGCTGCAGATGCCTCGTGCCTGGGCCACGGCAGTTCCTCCTGGAGGTGAAGGCTGTTCGCCTGCACTGTCTTGGGAAAGAGGAAGAAGCTCCCAGAAGACCTGCCTTTCTCATCTCTGACCCGCCTCTTTCTCTCCCCTTCCAGGCATAGGAACAGTCCACAGTTCCTAAGAAGATTCCAGATCAAAGTGCTTCCTGTCCTTTGGCCCAAGAACCATACCCACTTACAAATGAATCATGATTAACTTTACCCTTGTGCTTGGGGCATTTCCCTAAACTGTCACGTAAGCCCGCTCTTGATGTGTTTAGTTTTTATTTCTTGCTCTCTCCATTTATCTGCCTCTGTCCACCCTGTTTCTGTCAGTCTCCTTCTTCTCTCCTCCACCAAGATACAGGATTTTATCCTCAGTAGATAATGAATGTAGCCTTATCAGCTGTCATAAGCAACCTTGCTGGGGGTGAGGAAGCGGAACGTGGCAACTCTGGGAAAATGAGACGAGAATTTATTACTTAGGGTTTTCTCAGTGCCTCATCCCAAACCTCATGCTTACTAAAGCACTAGATACCATCGTGTTGATTTTAAGATGCTGTCCTTACCATGCTGACATTTCTAAACCCAGCATGTGTTCTATGATAAAAGTCTACTTTTAATACAATATTTTAAAAATAACCAATGGCATTTTATAATTGAAGTAAATTCCTGTAAGAAGGAATGATTCAGTCGCCCCTGCTATTAGGAACTGTGTCAAGGATGAGGACACCCAGAAGCCAGCCATGGTTCTCTTTCCTCTAGCCCCCTCCCCACATGCTCATCACGCCTGAAATATCCACTATTCGAATTCTTTCTTAGGAGCCTTAAGGAACCTTGGGCTCCATGGGTGGCCCCCTGGCTTGGCAAACTAAAGCGTTAGCACATCCTGGCTAGACTGATTGGTTCAGGGGCAGGCGCATCACCCAAGCTGGGCCACTGAGACTTAGGTCCTCTTGGCTGGTAACAAGCCAATGGGGTGTCTAGGTCCAGAGCTGCAGAGGGCCATCAACCCCTTTGGAGATGAAGCCAACCCAAGAAGTCAGAGTCCAAAGATGAAGAGAGGGAATTCCCAATGCCATTGTAGAGCACCTGGATACAGCTGTTCCTAACGCTAGACCATTTAGGTTTAAGCCGGTTGGAGTTGAGCTTCTGCCACATGCAACCAACCCTGACCTGATGACTACAGCCGCAAATCTGTGCTGACACGGAACAGGGCTAGAGCATGAAAGAGAAGGAAGGGGAGGGGAAAGCTTGGAGTAGGGGCAAGGGGACAGGGGTGTGGTGAGGCAGGAGAGGGAGAAATCCCAGAGCACTGAAAGGGACTGTGTGGAGATAAGGGGGCCATGAATAAGGATTTCTCGGCATGGTCGGCATGGCCTCTGAGGCCCTCCCAGTGGGACCTGTCTCTCTCTTTCCTTGCATTGGACAACTCCATCCCCTTTGCTTCCTATACTCTCACAGGATATCCTAGGTATCCCTTCCTCAGGGCACATGCCTTTTCCTTCTGGACTGTTCATGCCCCATTGTTGGCTAATGTATCGGTGAGCCTTGAGCTCAAAGATCTTCTCCTGGGGGGGCCCACCCATACCCATACCAGGCGTACCTCTTCTACCTAACACCCTCCCCATTTGAAAGTACACGTATGCATACTTGTGCATGTGTGCGTGCGTGTGTGTGTGTGTAATTATCTGGTTAATGTCCTTCTTTCCCACTAGACTAAGCTCCTACACCCAGTGCCTCGCACATGCCTGGCATTTTCCCATTACGCTCGGGAAATATCTGCTGAGTTAAGGAATCAGAGTCTCACTTGGGTTGAGGTCCCCCCAGGGCACACACTGATAAAGGTTCAGGGTCTGGACTGAGACTCTTGAGTGCCAACCTGACTAATTGTGATCTTGGGAAAGTCACTTACATTCGTTAGGCTCAGTTTCCTCATCTGTGAAATGGGGATAATAGTGGCACCCACTTCCCAGGGATGCTGCAAGGATTACATGAGCTATTATCAATAAACCGTTGAGAACAAGAGCTGACACAGTCAACACAGAATAAAGGTACGCTAAGCTTATTCTTACAAGGGCCCCTTTAGCTGTGGCTGACAACAGGGAAAGAACAAGTCTTGTGTTGCCAAAGGACATATATCTCCAAGCCCAATTGACATAAGACAAGAATAACTACAGGAACCCAGGAAGCATGAGGAGTTGGCTTTGGCCTGGTTGGCAGCCCACGGTGGCCCATGGCTTGATGGACCAGCCATGTTTAGAAAGATCACCTGGTGTCTAGAGAGTCCTCAAATGCAGTACTTCATGCTTTGATGGACTCAAGAACAACCTGACGGATCTTTTGAAAGTGCAGATTCTGATTTGGGGCAGGGCCCGAGATCGTGCATTTCTAACATGCTCCCAGGCGATGCTGCCGCTGCGGTGGGCAGACCGTGCTTTGAGCAGCCAGGCAGACGCACGGTGGGAAGCGACTGCCAGCGTTCCCAGGAAGAGGAAGCTGGCTGGCTCTAGCACCCAGCACTGTTGGAGAGAGTGGGTGATTGAGAAGGAAAGGAGACAACCTGAAATGGAAATAAATGCTGTGCACCACAATCTCATTACTGTCTAAAATTAGATTAACATAATTAAAAATTTAAAAGCTGGATTAAAGCACGTCAGTCTGAAATCTAGTGCTGAATGATGCCGTGGCTCTCTTTGCTTTTTCCTTAAGGGTTTGGGCTAATGGGTATTTCAAAGATTACTGGGTTACATGTTGTTCTTTGTGATTTTAAATTATCACCAAACACCTCCAACCGGCCTTCTTTTCGAGATGACTTTCCCAGGACACGGCTGCCACGACTCTGAAAAATGTTCCGGCGTCCTGAGCCCTCAGCCCCTTCCTCCCACTGACTTCTAGGCTCCTTGGGATGAAAAAGGAGATTTAGTCACCCTACAAACTGCAGGTATGCAACTGATACTTGTCACGCCCATCATGGTGATTGGCATAAGTATTATTGAGATTCCTGTTTTAAAAGTAAAGAAATAGAGGTTCAGAGAGGTAAAGTAAGCTGCATGGGGTCACACAGCTGATTAGTGGAAAAGATGGGATGCTAACACAATTCTGTTTGTTTGACTTTAAAATATCCATGTTCTTTTCATGGCCTCTCTGAAGAGTAAAGCATCATGGGGCTCCAGTAAAGGTGTGTGTGTGTCTGGGTGTTTGTGTGTGCATACAATGTATATACACATTGTGTGTAGGCAGAGGGGGGAGGTACGCAGAAAGAAAGAGAGGCAGAACGAACATCCAGTTGTAAAATATCTGTCTCTTCGTTTTTGCTAAAGTTGCCATACTGGAGCCATTACCAGCTGATATAATTTACTACATATTTTAATAGAACTGGGCTAAGTGATCTGTTCCCTCACCACAGTCACAAAGCACTTACTAACTTGGGCTCTAATTCCAGTCCTGGAGTCATTAAGTCTGTTCTCATCCACCCAGAGACTAAGATCCCAAGGGTGAGTATTATCTTGGTGACATACTTGATTGAATGGCTTTGAGCCTGGAATGGAGAAGGTTATCCTTTGCCTCTGCCCAGGGTAGGTGGATGGTGATGGCAAATTGGGGCGGGGACTCCGTGGAGCTAGGCGAGGGTCGCGGTGGCCATTCTTTTGTAGGATGCATCCATATCCTTGCCAAGCTTCTCTCCTGAATACTCTGAGACTTGCAGTTTTCCCAAAACACTTTCCTATAAACCAGATTTCCTTCAGTAAAGTGAGCTATTTTCAAGAAGTCCTGGGAGAGAACTTTGCCTAAGCTGGAGTTAGACTGGAGGCACGCTGATGTAGGGAAGGGCTCCTCATTAAAGAGCTGTTGCTTTGAACTGAAGATGACTGTTTTCTGCTACCTATACAAGCCAGAGAGTCAATCTACTATTATTATTCATTTTAAAATAAAATGAGGACCTACTATGTGCCGGCCAGTCTTCTAGATGCTGAGACCACCACTGTGAACCAGGCTTGGACTCTAGACAGTGAGACATTAAAAATGCAGGAAAATGGTTCAGCCTCTGTGGACAACAGTTGGGTTCCTTAGCAAGTTGAACATTGAATTACCATAAGACCCAGCAATTCCACTCCCCAAAGAATTGAAAACAGACACTCAAACAAATGCTACACAAATGTCCAAAGCAGCACTGTTCACAATAGCCCACGTGGTAGAAAAACTCAAATGTCCATCAGCAGATGAGTGGATGAACCAAATGTGGTCTATCCACACAATGGAATATCACTCAATTATAAAAAGGAATGAAGGGGAACCCTCTTACACTTTTGGTGGGAACGTAAATTGGTGCAGCCACTAGGGAGAACAGTATGGAGGTTCCTTAAAAAACTGAAAATAGAACTACCATATGATCCAGCAATTTCACTCCCAGGCATATATCTGGAGAAAACAATAATTCAAAAAGATACATGTACCCCAATGTTCATAGCAGCACATTTACAATAGCCAGGACATGGAAGCAACCTCAACGTCCATCGACAGATGAATGGATAAAGAAGATGTGGTACATATATACAATGGACTATTACTCAGCCATGAAAAAGAATGAGATAATGCCATTTGCAGCAACATGGATGGATATAGAGATTGTCACACTGAGTGAAGTAAGTCAGACAGAGAAAGACAAATATCATATGATATCACTTATATGTGGAATCTAAAAAAAGGGTACAAATGAACTTATCTGCAAAACAGAAATAGAGTCACAGATGTAGAAAACAAACTTATGGTTACCGGGGGTAAGGGGGGGAAAGGATAAATTGGGAAATTGGGATTGACATATATACACTATTATATATAAAATAGACAACTAATAAGGACCTACTGTATAGCACAGGGAACTCTACTCAATACTCTGTAATGGCTTATATGGGAAAAGAATCTAAAAAAGAGTGGATATAGGTATATGTATAACAGATTCACTTTGCTGTACACCTGAAATAAACACAACATTGTAAATCAACTCTACCCCAATAAAAATTTTTTTAAAAAAGGAATGAAATTCTGATACTTGCTACAACATGGATGAACTTTGAAAACTTTATGCTCAGTGAAAGAAGCCAGGCACAAAAGGCCACTTATTGTATGATTCCATTTATATGAAACATCCAGAATAGGTAAATCCATACAGAGAGAGAGCAGATCGTTAGAGGCATGGGATGGGGTGGGGGGGGGGGATGGGAGTGACTGCTTAATGGGTATGGGGTTTCCTTTTGGGGTGATGAAAATGTTTTGGAACTAGATAGAGGTGGTGGTTGCACAATACTGTGAAAATACCAAATGCCAATGTTATACACTTAAAATGGTTAATTTTATGTTATGTGGATTTCACCTTAATTTAAAAAATACATGTTAATACAATAATTTCAGATAATGAGAAGAGCTAATAGGAAAATAAAGCAGGATAATGAGGTCAACAGAGATGAAATGCAAGAGGCTGTCCACAAAGGGGCAACATTTAAGGAAATTGCCTGGAGGGGAAAACCTTGCAGATTAGGGAAGAACTTTACAGGCAGGGGAAGAGTAAGAACAAAGGCCCTGGGGCAGGAAGGAGATGGGCTTGATGAGTGCCAGTGTAGCTGGATGTTGTGGGTAAAGAGGGGGAAGGCAAGAGCTGAGAGTGTGAGGTAGGTAGGAACCAGATCCTGGAAACTCACCTGAAGGGAAGAAGCTTGCATTTGACTCTAATTCTCAGGGGAAGCCACTGGAGAGTTGTAATCAGGTGACATATGCTGATTTGCATTTTTTGTAAATGCAGGTAAAATTTGCCTAACATAAAGTTAGCTAATTAATTTTAAAGTGCACTATTCAGTGACATTTAGTAAATTCACAGTGCTGTGTAACTACCATCTCCAGTTCCAAAACATTTGCATCACCCCAAAGAAAGCTGTAGATATTAAGTAGTCACTCCCACTACCCCCTCCCTGAGCCCTGCTAACCACTAATCTGCTTTCTGTCTCTATACATTTACCTATTCTGGATGTTTCATATAAATGGAATCACACAATATGTGACCTTTTGTGTCTGGCTACTTTCACTCAGCATGATGTTTTCAAGGTTCATTCATGTTGTAGCAAGTATCAGAACTTTATTCCTTTTCAGGGTCGAATGATATTCCATTGTATGGATAGACCACATTTTGTTGATGCAGTCATTAGTGAATGGACATTTGGGTTGTTTCCATACTTTGTGAATAGTGCTACTGTGAACATTTTGTAAAAGATTTTGTTTGAACACCTGTTTTCAGTTCTTTGGGATATCTACCTAGGAGTGGAATTGCTGGGTCGTATGGAAAGTCTATGTTTAATGTTTTGAAGAACAGCCGAACTATTTTCCACAATGGCAGCTCTATTTTATATTCCCATGTACTGATTGGCATTTTTCAAAAAGAATTTTTTGGCTGTTGTGTGGCAAAAAGATCGTAGGCAGGAGGCGGAGGAGGCATGGAGACTAGTTCCCTTTGTCCAGGGAGGAGGTGACAGTGGCTGAGACTTTATTAGCAGAAGAAGAGGTGAGGAAAAGTGGACGGATTCTAGCATGTTTTGGAATGTCCTGACTTACAACTGAAAACTTCAGGTGGAATTCTAGCTGTGAGAGAAAAATTGTACAAAGGCAGCTCTGGTCTGATTTTGAAGTGAAATGTAGTGGGGAGATTTGAATCCTGGGAAGAAGAAAGTTCTTCAGCCATTCTCTATTCAATGATTGCTGAGGATGTTTTGTAGGGAAATTTCCATTATCTTGCCGGCTGGCTTGAAAACTACTCTTGGGGATAAAACATTTTTTTAAGAAAGACACCTTGATGGGCAGCTGAGAGGAAAAGTGAGACCCTGAAGTCATCAGTCAGTAAAAGCAAAGTCCCCTAAAGCAAGGTTTAATGGTTCTCCAGAATTTTCCCTGGTGAGGGGTTGGAGGAGAGAAAAAAGAGATTGGAATGGGTGAGGAAGGCATCAGTTAGGCAATGCCCTGTGGATGCCTGGGACCACTGGCTAGAGAAGCATCTCCAGTGAAATCTGTTGAATCATCTGGCTTAAAGCCCGTGAAAAGACAAGACCACTGAGTCCCAGGGCAGCAAAATGCTTGCAAAAAGATGGGTGATAATAAGTGGCAAAACCAAAAATCAAATGTCCTTTCCACTTTTCTCTTGCTATGGAATGTTTTCAAAGGGTTTCTTTGGGCTTCCCTGGTGGCGCAGTGGTTGAGAATCTGCCTGCCAATGCAGGGGACATGGGTTCGAGCCCTGGTCTGGGAAGATCCCACATGCCACGGAGCAACTGGGCCCGTGAGCCACAATTACTGAGCCTGCGCGTCTGGAGCCTGTGCTCCGCAACAAGAGAGGCCGCGATGGTGAGAGGCCCGCGCACCGCGATGAAGAGTGGTCCCCACTTGCCACAACTAGAGAAAGCCCTCGCACAGAAACGAAGACCCAACACAGCCATAAATAAATAAATAAATAAATAAACGTGAATTTCTTTAAAAAAAAAAAAACTTCAAAAAAAAAAGGGTTTCTTTGAAGAGAAACAAGTAAATACTCAAGCTGCACTCCCTATAAGTTTACATTCCCATTCATCCATCCATCCATCCATCCATCCACCCACGACCCATCCACCTACCCATGCATCCATTTCATCATTCAGCAAATTTCATAACACATTTACCATCTAAGCTGAGGTTGGGTTGTCAGAAGGCAATCCTGCAGGGCCTTATTTACCATGACAAGGAATTTGAATTTTATTCTAAGAGTAATGGGGACCCATGTAGGGGTTTTAGCATGAGGTAGCTTAAACGTAAGTTAAAATGATTACTTTGGTTTGTGGATGGTGGGTTGGAGGGGGCAAAAGAAGGAGCAGGGAGATGCAGTCTCTAAATAACACAGTCTGACAGTCCTATTGATACGAACCAAGGTTCTTGGCCTTCCCCAGTCAATAGAAACTGATCAGAGGTCAGACAAGAAATTCAAGCAAGGCTTTACTGGGGCCCCTGCTGCAGCAGCGGGGTGCAAGAACAAGTAACACGTTCCCCAGCTCGCTCCCCCGAGAAGGGGGGAGCTGGTTCCTTATATGGCATGACAGTAGGGGTGTATCCAGGGATTGGGCAGGAGGGGTGGCTTAGGTGTTTTGCCCACCCCTTTGTTGGTGTTCTGTGCAGGGGGCATGCACAGTACCCTGCTTTTGCTCCTGACACCCTGATTTTGCTCCTGGCTTTTCAGAAGTGGCAGTTGGGTTTTTTTATCTTTTTCTATCTTTTGTATCTTGTTGTCCATAATTTGACCCAACTGTGCATGCACGCAGTTATTTCCAGTCCCTTACATTTTCTTTGTATTTTGTTTCTCGAGGAGACATTTGTCCAGGTGTAAGCACTGCAGCAAAGGGTCCCAGGTCCTAAGTCCCAGTCTGTCTCACTATTGCCTTCAGCTATCTGGGCTTCCAAGCAGTTCAACAAGAACTTATTGAGTTGCTACTGCGTACCAGGCCCAGGCACTCTGGGTACAGAGATGATCAGGGAGTGTTGCCTGCCCTCCTGGAACTGAAGCTGCAGTGGGAGAGACAGAAGGAAGCCAGCAATTATGACTTGGGATAGGACATCTGGATACCCAGATGATGTGACGACACAGGGTGGGAACCCCAACAAAACCTAAAGAGGCAGAGATATCAAGGAGGGCATCTTGGAGGAACTGGCATTTAGGCCGAGGATCTAAGGATGACTTGGACTTAGCTGGGGAAGGCATACTTGGCAAAGAAGACAGGATGAGCAAAGGCACTAAGGCATGGCACAGCGTGGTTTCATGTGGGAAGTCACATGAGATTCCTCAGGGAATGAGGCAGAATATTACTAAACAGATAGGTACAAGTGATGTTGTGTGTGTGTGTGTGTTACAAGCTGATCAGTACTGGAGGGTGGCTGTGGGTGGAGGATGAGAATGGAGATGCTGGCAGGGGCTGAGCATGATAGATCTCACATGGTTCATACTCTGATGGTACTGGGGAGCCACTGATTGTAAAAGGGAGAGGCATAAACCCTCCTCCTTCTGCTGCTTTCTCAGTGAAGAGTCATAGTCTGAGCACGTGTGGGCAAGAGAGGATGAGACCTTAGGAAGCAAATTCAATATGCTGTTTGTTGGTATAAGGTGTATGTGTGGGGAGCCTGTTTCCAGGGGCAATTTATGTCTGTTGTAAAAAATAACCTTATTTCCTATTATACTAATAATCTATTTGTTTTGAAAATTTGGAAAATATGGACTAGAAAAAAATGAACAAAAATTTAAACCTGAAATTACATCCCCTGGTGATAAATCTGTTAGTATTTTATTGTATATCTTTCCTGTCGTTTAAAATTACATAACCATGATTTTTATATAAATGAGATCATAGTCTGCACACTGATTTATTAGTTGCTTTTACACTTAGCAATATAGCATTAACAGCCTCTGCATTCATTTCCTAGGGCTGTCAGAATGAAGTACCACAACCTGGGTGGATTAAAGCAACAGAAATGAACTTAGAAATAGAGGGACCTTCAAGATGGTGAAGGAGTACAACATGGAGATCACCTTCCTCCCCACAAATACATCAAAAATACATCTACATGTAGAACAACTCCTACAGAACACTTACTGAATGCTGGCAGAAGACGTCAGACCTCCCAAAAGGCAAGAAACTCCCCACGTACCTGGGTAGGGCAAAAGAAAAAGGAAAAAACAGAGACAAAAGAATAGGGATGGGACCTGTACCAGCAGGAGGAAGCTGTGAAGGAGGAAAGGTTTCCACACACTAGGAAGCCCCTTCGCGGGCGGAGACTGCGGGTGGCGGAGGGGGGAAGCTTCAGAGCCACAGAGGAGAGCGCAGCCACAGGGGTGTGGAGGGCAAAGCGGAGAGATTCCTGCACGGAGGATTGGCGCCGAGCAGCACTCACCAGCCCGAGAGGCTTGTCTGCTCCCCCGCCGGGGCGGGCGGGGCTGGGAGCTGAGGCTCGGGCTTCAGTCGGATCGCAGGGAGAGGACTGGGGTTGGTGGCATGAACACAGCCTGAAGGGGTTAGTGCGCCACAGCTAGCTGAGAGGGAGTCCAGGAAAAGGTCTGGCGCTGCCGAAGAGGCAAGAGACTTTTTCTTTCCTCTTTGTTTCCTGGTGCGCGAGGAGAGGGGATTAAGAGCGCTGCTTAAAGGAGCTCCAGAGACGGGCGTGAGCCGCGGTGATCAGCGCGGACCCCAGAGATGGGCATGAGACGCTAAGGCTGCTGCTGCCGCCACCAAGAAGCCTGTGTGCCAGCACAGGTCACTCTCCACACCGCCCCTCCTGGGAGCTGGTGCAGCCCGCCACTGCCACCGTCCCCTGATCCAGGGACAACTTCCCCGGGAGAACACACGGCGCATCTCAGGCTGTGCAACGTCATGCTGGCCTCTGCTGCCACAGGCTCACCCTTCATCCGTACCCCTCCCTCCCCTCAGCCTGAGTGAGCCAGAGCCCCTGAATCAGCTGCTACTTTAACCCCGTCCTGTCTGAGCAAAGAAGAGATGCCAGAGGGCGACCTACACACAGAGGCAGGGCCAAATCCAAAGCTGAACCCCAGGAGCTGTGCGAACAAAGAAGAGAAAGGGAAATTTCTCCCAGCAGCCTCAGGAGCAGTGGATTAAATCTCCACAATCAACTTGATGGAGGTACCCTGCATCTCTGGAATACCTGAATAGACAACAAATCATCCCAAAATTGAGGTGGTGGACTTTGGGAGCAACTGTAGACTTGGGGTTTGCTTTCTTCATCTAATTTGCTTCTGGTTTTATGGTTACCTTAGTTTAGTATTTAGAGCTTATTATCACTGGTATATTTGTTTATTGATTTGGTTGCCCTCTTCCTTATTTTATATATAAATATATATTATATATATATTTTCCCTTTTTCTCTTTTTCTGAATGTGTATGTGTATGCTTCTTTGTGTGATTTTGTCTCTATAGCTTTGCTTTTACCATGCCCTAGGGTTCTGTCTGTCCGTTTTTTTGTTTGTTTTAGAATAGTTTTTAGCGCTTGTTATCATTGGTGGATTTGTTTTTTGGTTTGGTTGCTCTCTTCTTTCTTTGTTTTAATTACTTTTTTATTTTTAATAATATTTTTTAATTTTTATTTTAATAACTATTTTATTTATTATTTTTTCTTTCCTTCTTTCTTTTTTTTCTCCTTTTTCTTCTGAGCTGTGTGGCTGACAGGGTCTTGGTGCTCTGGCCAGGTGTCAGGCCTGAGCCTCTGAGGTGGGAAAGCCGAGTTCAGGACACTGGACCACCAGAGACCTCCTGGCCCCACGTAATATCAAACAGTGAAAGCTCTCCCAGAGATCTCCATCACAACACTAAGACCCAGCTTCACTCAACGACCAGAAAGCCCCAGTGCTGGATACCCTATGCCAAACAACTAGCAAGACAGGAACACAACCCCACCCGTTAGCAGAGAGGCTGTCTAAAATCATAGTAAGTTCACAGACACCCCAGAACACACCATCTGACACGGTCCTGCCCACCAGAAAGACAAGATCCAGCCTTATCCACCAGAACAGAGGCACCAGTCCCCTCCACCAGGAAGCCTACACAACCCACTGAACCAACCTTAGCCACTGGGAGCAGACACCAAAAACAACAGGAACTATGAACCTGAAGCCTGAGAAAAGGCAACACCAAACACAGTAAGTTAAACAAAATGGGAAGACAGATAAATACACAGCAGATGAAGGAGCAAGGTAAAAACCCACCAGACCAAACAAATGAAGAGGAAATAGGGAGTCCACCTGAAAAAGAATTCAGAGTAATGACAGTAAACATGATCCAAAATCTTGGAAATAGAATGGAGAAAATACAAGAAACGTTTAACAAGGACGTAGAAGAACTAAAGAGCAAAGAAACAATGATGAACAACACAATAAATGAAATTAAAAATTCTCTAGAAGGAATCAATAGCAGAAAAACTGAGGCAAAAGAACGGATAAGTGACTTGGAAGATAAAATAGGGGAAATAACTACAGCAGAGCAGAATAAAGAAAAAAGAATGAAAATAATTGAGGACAGTCTCACAGACCTCTGGGACAACATTAAATGCACCAACATTCGAATTATAGGGGTCCCAGAAGAATAAGAGGAAAAAAAGGGACTGAGAAAATATTTGAAGAGGTTATAGTTGAAAACGTCCCTAATATGGTAAAGGAAATAGTCAATCAAGTCCAGGAAGCACAGAGAATCCCATACAGGATAAATCCAAGGAGCAACACGCCAAGACACATATTAATCAAACTATCAAAAATTAAATACAAAGAAAAAATATGAAAAGCAGCAAGGGAAAAGCAACAAATAACATACAAGGAACTCCCCATAAGGTTAACAGCTGATCTTTCAGCAGAAACTCTGGAAGCCAGAAGGGAGTGGTAGGACATATTTAAAGTGATGAAAGGGAAAAACCTCCAACCAAGATTACTCTACCCAGCAAGGATCTCATTCAGATTCGATGGAGAAATTAAAAATTTTACAGACAAGCAAAAGCAAAGAGAATTCAGCACCATCAAAACAGCTTTACAACAAATGCTAAAGGAACTTCTCTAGGCAGCAAACACAAGAGAAGTAAAAGACCTACAATAACAAACCCAAAACAATTAAGAAAATGGTAATAGGAACATACATATCGATAATTACCTTAAATGTAAATGGATTAAATGCTCCAGCCAAAGACACAGACTAGCTGAATGGATACAAAAACAAGACCCATATATATGCTGTCTACAAGAGACCCACTTCAGACTTAGGGACACATACAGACTGAAAGTGAGGGGATGGAAAAAGATATTCCATGCAAATGGAAATCAAAAGAAAGCTGGAATAGCAATTCTCATATCAGACAAAATAGACTTTAAAACAAAGACTATTACAAGAGACAAAGAAGGACACTACATAATGATCAAGGGATCAATCCAAGAAGAAGATATAACAATTTTAAAGATTCATGCACCCAACACAGGAGCACCTCAATATATAAGGCAAATACTAACAGCCATAAAAGGGGAAATCGACAGTAACACAATCATAGTAGGGGACTTTAACACCCCACTTTCACCAATGGACAGATCATCCAAAATGAAAATAAATAAGGAAACACAAGCTTTAAATGATACATTTAACATGATGGACTTCACTGATATTTATAGGATATTCCATCCAAAAACAACAGAATACACTTTCTTCTCAAGTGCTCGTGGAACATTCTCCAGGATAGATCATATCTTGGGTCACAAATCAAGCCTTGGTAAATTTAAGAAAATTGAAATCGTATCAAGTATCTTTTCTGACCACAACGCCATGAGACTAGATATCAATGACAGGAAAAAAGCTGTGAAAAATACAAACACATGGAGGCTAAACAATACACTACTAAATAACCAAGAGTTCACTGTAGAAATCAAAGAGGAAATCAGAAAATACCTAGAAACAAATGACAATGAAAACACGATGACCCAAAACCTATGGGATGCAGCAAAAGCAGTTTTAAGAGGGAAGTTTATAGCAATACAATCCTACCTCAAGAAACAAGAAACATCTCAAATAAACAATCTAACCTTACACCTAAGGCAATTAGAGAAAGAACAAAAAACCCCCAAAGTGAGCAGAAGAAAAGAAATCATATAGATCAGATCAGAAATAAATGAAAAAGAAATGAAGGAAACAATAGCTAAGATCAATAAAACTAAAAGCTGGTTTTTTGAGAAGATAAACAAAATTGATAAACCATTAGCCAGACTCATCACGAAAAAAAGGGAGAAGACTCAAGTCAATAGAATTAGAAATGAAAAAGTAGAAGTAACAACTGACACTGCAGAAATACAAAGGATCATGAGAGATTACTACAAGCAACTATATGACAGTAAAATGGACAACCTGGAAGAAATGGACAAATTCTTAGAAAAGCACAACCTCCCGAGACTGAACCAGGAAGAAACAGAAAATATAAACAGACCAATCACAAGCACTGAAACTGAAACTGTGATTAAAAATCTTCCAACAAACAAAAGCCCAGGACCAGATGGTTTCACAAGAGAATTCTCTCAAACATTTAGAGAAGAGCTAACACCTATCCTCAAACTCTCCAAAATATAGCAGAGGGAGGAACACTCCCAAACTCATTCTACGAGGCCACCATCACCCTGATACCAAACCCAGACAAAGATGTCACAAAGAAAGAAAACTACAGGCCAATATCACTGATGAACATAGATGCAAAAGTCCTCAACAAAATACTAGCAAACAGAATTAAAAGGATCATACACCATGATCAAGTGGGGTTTATTCCAGGAAGGCAAGGATTCTTCAATATACGCAAATCAATCAATGTGCTAAACCATATTAACAAATTGAAGGAGAAAAACCATATGATCATGTCAATACATGCAGAAAAAGCTTTCAACAAAATTCAACACCCATTTATGATAAAAACTCTCCAGAAAGTAGGCATAGAGGGAACCTACCTCAACATAATAAAGGCTATATATGACAAACCCACAGCCAACATCATTCCGAATGGTGAAAAACTGAAAGCATTTCCACTAAGATCAGGAACAAGACAAGGTTGCCCACTCTCACCACTATTATTCAACATAGTTTTGGAAGTTTTAGCCACAGCAATCAGAGAAGAAAAAGAAATAAAAGAATCCAAATCGGAAAAGAAGTAAAACTGTCACTGTTTGCAGATGACATGATACTATACATAGAGAATCCTAAAGATGCTACCAGAAAACTACTAGAGCTAATCAATTAATTTGGTAAAGTAGCAGGATACAAAATTAATGCACAGAAATTTCTTGCATTCTTATACACTAATGATGAAAAATCTGAAAGAGAAATTAAGGAAACACTCCCATTTACCACTGCAACAAAAAGAATAAAATGCCTAGCAATAAACCTACCTAAGGAGACAAAAGACCTGTATGTATGCAGAAAACTGTAAGATACTGATGAAAGAAATTAAAGATGATACCAACAGATGGAGAGATATACCATGTTCTTGGATTGGAAGAATCAACATTGTGAAAACGACTATACTACCCAGAGCAATCTACAGATTCAATGCAATCCCTATCAAATAACCAATGGCATTTTTCAAAGAATTAGAACAAAAAATTTCACAATTTGTATTGAAACACAAAAGACTCCAAACAGCCAAAGCAATCTTGAGAAAGAAAAACAGAGCTGGAGGAATCAGACTCCCTGACTTCAGACTATACTACAAAGCTACAGTAATCAAGACAGTATGGTACTGGCACAAAAACAGAAATATAGATCAATGGAACAGGATAGAAAGCCCAGATATAAACCCACGCACATATGGTCATGTTATCTTTGATAAAGGAGGCAAGAATATACAATGGAGAAAAGATAGCCTCTTCAATAAGTGGTGCTGGGAAAACTGGACAGCTACATGTACAAGAATGAAATTAGAATACTCCCTGACACCATACACAAAAATAAACTCAAAATGGATGAAAGACCTAAATGTAAGGCCAGATGCTATAAAACTCTTAGAGGAAAACATAGGCAGAACACTCTATGACATAAATCACAGCAAGATCCTCTTTGACCCACCTCCTAGAGAAAGGGAAATTAAAACAAAATTAAACAAATGGGACCTAATGAAACTTAAAACCTTTTGCACAGCAAAGGAAACCATAAACAAGACGAAAAGACAACCCTCAGAATGGGAGAAAATATTTGCCAATGAAGCAACTGACAAAGGATTAATCTCCAAAATATATAAACAGCTCATGCAACTCAATATTAAAACAACAAACAACCCAATCCAAAAATGGGCAGAAGATCTAAATAGACATTTCACCAAATAAGACATACAGATGGCCAGCAAACACATGAAAGGATGCTCAACATCACTAATCATTAGAGAAATGCAAATCAAAACTACAATGAGGTATCACCTCATACCAGTCAGAATGGCCAGCATCAAAAAATCTACAAACAATAAATGCTGGAGAGGGTTTGGAGAAAAGGGAACCCTCTTGCACTGTTGGTGGGAATGTAAATTGATACAGCCACTATGGAGAACAGTATGGAGGTTCCTTAAAAAACTAAAAATAGAACTACCATACGACCCAGCAATCCCACTACTGGGCATATACCCTGAGAAAACCATAATTCAAAAGAGTAATGTACCACAGTGTTCATTGCAGCTCTATTTACAATAGCCAGGACATGGAAGCAACCTAAGTGTCCATTGACAGATGAATAGATAAAGAAGACGTAGCACGTATATACAATGAGATATTACTCAGCCATAAAAAGAAACGAAATTGAGTTATTTGCAGTGAGGTGGATGGACGTAGAGACTGTCATAGAGAGTGAAGTAAGTCAGAAAGAGAAAAACAAATACTGTATGCTAACACATATATATGGAATCTAAAAAAAAAAAAAAAGGTTCTGAAGAACCTAGGGGCAGGACAGGAATAAAGACACAGACATAGAGAATGGACTTGAGGATATGGGGAGGGGGAAGGGTAAGATGGGATGAAGTGAGAGAGTGGCATGGACATATATACACTACCAAATTTAAAACTGATAGCTAATGGGAAGCAGCTACATAGCACAGGGAGATCAGCTCGGTGCTTTGTGACCACCTACAGGGGTGGGATAGGGAGGGTGGGAGGGAGATGCAAGAGGGAGGAGATATGTATATGTATGCCTGATTCATTTTGTTATACAGCAGAAACTAACACACCATTGTAAAGCAATTATACTCCAATAAAGATGTTAAAAAAAAAAAAGAAAGCAACAGAAATGTGTTGTCTCACAGTCTGGCTGATAGACTTCTGAGATCAAGGTGATGCAGGGCCATGATCCCTCTGAAACCTATAGGGGATTCTTCCTTGACTTTTTCCAACTTCTGATGGTGGCTGCCAATATTTAGTGTTCCTTGGTTTGCAGGTGCATCACTCCAATCTCTGCCTTTGTCACCATATGACATTCTCCTTGTGTGTCTGTCAGTGTCTTCACATGGCCTGACTCTAGCATACCTCATCTTAACTTATCCCATCTGTATCAACCCTATGTCCAAATAAGGTCACATTCTGAGGTATTGGGAATTACAACTTCAATGTATCTTTTTTTGGGGGAAGGGACATAATTCATAACAGCTTCTCTTGCCATTCAATATTGTATAATATGAGATTTTTTTTTTTTTTTAAAGGATTTTTTTTTTCTTTCTTTCTTTCTTTCTTTATTTATTTATTTATTTATTTATTTATCTATTTTTGGCTGTGTTGGGTCTTCGGTTCGTGCGAGGGCTTTCTCCAGTTGCGGCAAGTGGGGGCCACTCTTCATCGCGGTGCGGGGACTGCTCTTCATCGCGGAGCGCGGGCCTTTCTCTATCGCGGCCCCTCCCGTCGCGGGGCACAGGCTCCAGACGCGCAGGCTCAGCAATTGTGGCTCACGGGCCCAGCTGCTCCGTGGCATGTGGGATCTTCCCAGACCAGGGCTCGAACCCGTGTCCCCTGCATTAGCAGGCAGATTCTCAACCACTGCGCCACCAGGGAAGCCCTGAGATTTTTTAATTGAACTATAGTTGATTTATAATGTTGTGTTAGTTTCAGGTGTACAGCATAGTGATTCAGCCATATATATATATATATTCTTTTTCAGATTCTTTTCCCATATAGATTATTACAAAATATTGAGTATAGTTCCCTGTGCTATATAGTAGGTCCTTGTTGTTTATCTATTTTATATATAGTAGTGTTTATATGTTACTCCCAAATTCCTAATTTATCCCTCCTCCCTAGCTTTCCCCTTTAGTAACCATAAGTTTGTTTTCTATGTCTGTGAGTCTGTTTCTCTTTTGTAAATAAATTCATTTGTATCATTTTTTTAGATTCCACATATAAGTGATATCATATGATATTTATGTTTCTCTGTCTGACTTACTTTGCTTAGCATGGTAATCTCTAGGCCCATTCCTGTTGCTGCAAATGGCATTATTTCATTCTTTTTTATGGCTGAGTCGTATTCCATTGTATACATGTACCACATCTTCTCTATCCATTCATCTGTCAATAGACACTTAGGTTGTTTCCATATCTTGGCTATTGTAAATAGTGCTGCAATGAACATTGGGGTACAAGTATCTTTTCAAACTATGGTTTTCTCCAGATATATGCCCAGGAGTGGGATTGCTGGATCACCTGATAACTCTATTTTTAGTTTTTTAAGAAACCTCCATACTGTTCTCCATAGTTGCTGCACCGAGAAAATATTCTGTTTTATGGGCGTACTAATATCCGAGGGTCCGTCCTGCTTTACACTGAATATGCGACCTGTGTCATGTCCTTGTCCAGCTCTGTGCAATAACAGTGGCCGTCACCCTGACAACAGTGATACTGGCATGGCCTGAGCTTCTGCTGCCCCCTAGTTCCTACTGACAAAGAAGGGCAGTGAACTTGGGTTCTTCCAAAAGCCTTTTAAACACAAGGGCAAGAATCACAGGGGAACCCTCGCATAACGAGACATCCAGGGATCCGAACTTCCCCCTGGGCAGATCCAGCTCAACCAGATGTGACCACATGTTGGAACGCACCCAACAGTAAGCTGTGATTCATCAGCTCCTCAGCCGAATCCAACAATCGTTTTATTCAACCTGCTTTACGAGTGTAGGCGAAAAACTTCCAGCCCCAGTTTCTTAGGATGTCACCAGTGATCTCAAAGGCTATTGCAGCAGACTAAAAGGGAAAGTTGTTTGCTTGTTTTAAATCACAGACCCTCTCTTTTCTGAGCAGGGAAGCTTCAGAAGCCCATCCTGATGAACTGTCAGAGCAACAGTACTATAAGTATTGACTGTTAGGGATGTAAAGGGAGTTTCCATGTACATTCTCCCATTTGATTCTCCAAATACCCCAGCCCGATAGGGCAGGAGTGGGTTGCTACGTGAGGCTCCGAGCTGCCTTGACTCGCCCAAACCTGCTCAGCTTATGACCACACCACCGTGGGAAGCTCACATTGTAGACACAATCTTATTTAATCTTCCCCCAAAACCTGGGAGGAAAGTGCAATGCCCTTCCCCCTTCCAGAGATGAACAAACGAAACCTTAGAAAACACGCTGCCTCACTCAAGCTCACACAGCTAGCAAGTGTCAGAGCTGGTCTGGACCCCCAGCTGCCCGACTCTGGTGACATTTGTGACCACTAGTCAGTCTGCCCTGTGCAGGGCCAAGACAGGCCCAGACACCCTTGCTGGCTCTTGACTCTTTTTTCCCTCATGACCTCATTTGGTTTCAACAGCGAGAGTTTATCTGCATTTTAAACTGGACAAGATAATATATACCCCTGGGGGCATTGCCCCTGATTCTGTTATTCATGATAGGCAAGGACTTTGGGTCGTGAGGCCTGCTGAAAACGGAGATACTATTTCAAGATTTTCTGGATCAAGGGGTAAGTGTCCTGTCACTTGATGGGAGGGAATCTTTACTGGGGGCTCACAGGTCCCCAGAGTGTTAACAGATAGTCTTCAGTGAAATATACGTATGAACCATCTTATAAGCACATGCATTTCTCTGGGAGTTTCAGTCCATTTCACTCCTCATGAGAATCTGTAAGGTCTTTGTGACCCAGAAATAAACCCAAACCAAAAACAATGTATATTGTTTCATATTTGTATGGCAGGCTTTCTGGAAACCACCGTGGTTTTCTATTAAGGAAAGTCTCTTGCCTTTGAATATTGCAGTAGACAGAGCCTCAAAAGAGAACTCCAACCCGTGCACTCAGCAGATGCTTAAGAAACACAGGGTGAAGACAATGCTTTGCAGAGAGAGCTCCGTCCCCTGGTCTGAGGAGGAAATGGAGTGATGCGTCCAGAGACCTGGGATGATCATCATCCAAACACCATCACCAGCACCTCCGGACTCTACCTCCAGAATACGCCTAGGATTCCTGCCCTGCTCCCCATCTTCCATTGTGGTCTCACACTAATCCTGCCTTGCTGTTCCTTGAAGCCCTCCAGGAATGTCCCACTGCCCTCACAATACATCTAAGCTTGTGACGATGGCTGCAAAGCGGAAATGACCTGCCTGGCTCCCTACATTCTCTTCTGCTTTCAACCCACTCTGGCCACACTGCCTTCTGCCCTTGAACCTTGAGCTTGCTCCTTCCTCAGGCCTCTGCATTTGCTGGGATCTTCTGCCCCTAGATCTTTGCAGGACCACATCCTTCTCATCAGTCAGGTCTCTGGGAGATGCTGCCTCTTGAGAGACGCATCCATTCTAAGGACCCCATTCTGTGGGAACGTGTGTTTGCTTTTCTTCCCAGCCTTTATCACCATTGAACAACGATCTCCTTTACTTACTTATCTGGCTAGCCTGTAGGCTACAAGCTCCATTGGCTTGTCTGAAACTTAGAGCCTCAATACATACGTGTTGAGAAGGAAGGGATGGGCAGGTGGGCAGATAGGCAGGTGGGCAGCGTTCTCCCTGAAGTTGAGGCTCGCCGGATCTTCCTTGAGGGAAACCTGCAGTAGTGGAGTGTTGGAATGTTACGGGGACTGACAGCTTCCTCCAAAGCACGGGAGGCTCATTTTTACCCCACTTAGTAGTGAATTACGTTACCTGCTGCTGAGGGCGACGCCACAAAGCCCGTAATTAGTTCCCTGATTATTCGCAATTGAAGCGATCATGGCTTACGGATGGTGTTCGCCACAAAAACCTGCAGGAGAGCCAGGCCATTTGGCAGCTACTGCGTTCCCAAGAAGGCAGATCAATTTCCGTTTGATTTGTTTAAAAATAACAAATAAACAATGCAGAGCCGCTTGCAAGGTTTGGGTTTCTCCTTTTCTGAAATTTGGGGAAAGGAGGCAGCTTGAAATTGCCACTTAGGAGAAGACGGGCAGAGCACGCTCACAGCTCAATAGGATTTCCCTATAATCAGAGCTAATAACTGTATTTTTCTACTACTAAACAATTCTGTTATTTTAAAGCTTCTAGTTAGCTAGCTGGCTAAATGATGCTCGGGGGCTGGCCATGGAGAAGACTCCTTCTGAAATACAGCAATGAAGCCCATTTTTTACTACTTTGTTCCAATTTTATCTCGGGCTGATGGGTGATCCGCTGACACATGTGGGGAGATACTGGACGGGTGAGATGTCTTAAGAGGCCAAGAAATGCGCATCTTTCCCTGGAATACAAAGGGCACCAGTATTTATTTCCTCTAGGGTCATGAATTTAAAAGCCTTCCCTGCCTCAATTCACTCTTAATCTGGGCTCTTCCCTGACCTTTGCTACTTCCCGAATATCTAAATATGTCCCTTTTCCAACTAAATCCTTCAACGATTTCCCACTGCCATTAGTTGGTGCCTAAACCTCTCAGGTGTCTTACATGGCCATGTGGGCCCATCCCCTACCTCCTGGCTCCACCTTCCCCATACCTATCCACACCCCACCCCCTTCACCTTCATGCTCCCAAATAGTGAATTACCGTTTGCATGCAGCAGAGTGCTCAAAGTTATGCAGTCTGGGAGCCAGGATGCCTGGTTCTAATTCTAGCTCCACTATATATCAGCTGTGTGACCTTGGGCAAGTCATTTGACCTCTCTGGGACACAGGTGCCATGTCTATAACACAGGGATAATAGAAGCATTTTCCTCTTAAGGTGACTGTGAGTGTCAAATGCATTAATGATTCTACAGCGCTTACAACAGCGGTTGGTGGATGCTGTGTGCTCAGAAGAGATAAGTGGGCAGTACTGCTCCTCTACTGTGCTTTGTTTCTCTTTGCACACACTTGTTTCCTTTGTCTGGATCTCTCTTTCTGCCCCAATCCCTTATTCTCCTGTTTGACTCATCTTTCCGTTTTCTGTTTAGACGTTTCCTCTTCCTGGAATCCTTCCAGATCCCTTATCTGCGGGTTAGGTGCTTTTCTCTGGCTCCTACAGCACCCTCTACTTCCTCCCTCACAGATGTCATCCCCAGTGTATTATTTAATTAAAATGTTTATTTCAAAATAATTTTAGGTGCACATGTTGCTGTAAGAAATAATACACAGCGATCCCGTGTGCCCTTTACCCAGTTCCACCAATGCCAAACGGTGGTCCGTACAGACTAGAATATTGACGTTGGTACAGTTCAAGATATACATTTCCATCATCACAAGCATCCTTCTGGTTGCCTTTTTAAAAAACTTTTTATTGGGGTATAGTTGATTCACAATGTTGTGTTAGTTTCAGGTGTACAGCAAAGTGAATCAGTTATACATATGTCCACTCTTTTTTTAGATTTTTTTCCCATATAGGCCATTAGAGAGTATTGAGTAGAGTTCCCTGCGCTCTACAGTAGGTTCTTATCTGGTTGCTTTTTTATAGCTATGATCACTTCCCTCCAGCTTTCACTGCCACCTTAAACTTTGGCAACCATTCATCTGTTATCTGCCCTCCATTTCTATAAATGTGTCATTTCAGAAGTGTCATATGAGTGGAAAAATAAAGCGGAATAATAAATAAACACTTAAGGTTTGAAATTTTTCAATAACTCTTGAGATTCATCTACATTGTTTCCTGGATCAGTGATTCCTGCGTGTTACTGAGATGGAGAGATGCCAAAGTTTTTATACAATCCTATGTTGAAGTTTATCTGGGTTGTTTGTGGCTAATGTGAAACTGCTAAGCAGAGTCAGAGAAGCAGTCAGTAGCCAGAAAACCTTCAATGAAGTGAAGAGTCTAACACCCTCAATGTCATTACTTCTATCCCCAACTCCACAAAGTCTCCCGACTGGGCACTGAGAACTAGAGGCCTTGCAAAAGGGGCAGCATCCCAGGTCCTTTCAGACCATGTTTACTGGAAAGCAAACTTGCAAAGACTTTTTTCAGTGAAATTCAACTACATACATAGAATACAAAAATGACTTGGCCATTAGCACACATAAAATTCAAAAATGACTTTACCATTAGCACAAACAATTGTATAGATTTAGGTATCTCTAATGGCAAAAATGAGTACATATCCACAGAAAGTTTTTAAAGACTGTACCATATTACAGTCTGTATTAGCAACAGTAGAGGAAACACCCTGTGTGCCCGTTATCTGGGAATGCTTCAAAAATTACAGCCATGCGTAACATAGAATATAATGTGACAAAGTTAAATGGGACAGATACATATTTAATTACCTGAAAATATAATAAATTCCTCTGGAGAGAGATACTTCCAGGTGGCAAACTTTCACATTAAAAAATATATGTAGTTGACATACAATGTTATGTTTCAGGTGTATTACATTGTGATCTGACATTTGCATGCATTATGAAATGATCACCATAATTTGCCCCCATAAGTTATTACAATATTATTGACCATATTTCTAATGCTGTATATTACATCCCCATGGATGATTTATTTTATAGCTGAAGGTTTGTACTCTTAATCACCTTCACTATACCCCCCTGCCCCCATCCTCCTCTCCTCTGGAAACCACCCATTTATTCTCTGTATCTATGAGCCTGTTTTCTTTGTGTTCTCTTTGTTTACTTGTTTTGTTTTTAGACTCCACGTATTAAGGGAGATCATACAGTATTTGTCTTTCTCTGTCTGACTTATTTCACATAGTAAAATACTTAGTATAATACCCTCTGGATCCATCCATGTTGTCACAATTGGCAAGATTTTTTTTTTATGGTCGAGTAATATTCCACTGTATATATGTATATGCATCTTCTTTATCCACTCATCAGTTGATGGACAGTTAAGGTGCTTCCATAGTGCGGCTATTATAAATAGTGCTGCAATGATCATTGGTGTGCATATGTCTTTTTTTTTTTCAGTGTTTTTGTTTTCTTCTGGTAAATACCCAGAGTGAAATTGCTGAATCATATGGCAGTTCTATTTTTAATTTTTTGAGGAATCTTGTATGGAAAACAGTGGATGCACCAATTTACGTTTCCACCAACAATGCACAAGTGTTCCTTTTTCTTCACATCCTTGCCAACACTTGCTGTTTGTTGTCTTTTTGATGACAGTCATTCTGACGGGTGTGAGGTAGTATCTCATTGTGCTTTTGATTTGGATTTCCCTGATGATGACTGATGTTAAGCATCTTTTCATGTGTCTGTTGGCCACCTTATATCTTCTTTAGAAAAATGTTTATTCAGGTCCTCCGCTCATTTTTAAATTCGGTTTTTTTTTTTTTTTTTAATGTTGAGCTGTATGAGTTCTTAGTACATTTTTGGATATTAACCCCTTAGCAGATACATTGTTTGCAAATATCTTCTCCCATTCAGGAGGCTGCCTTTTCATTTTGTTGATAGTTTCCGGTGCTGTGCAAAAGCTTTGTAGTTTGATGTTGTTCCACTTGTTTATTTTTGCTTTTGTTTTTTTGCCTGAGATCCAAAAAAATATTGCTAAGACCAATGTTAAAGAGCATACTGCCTATCTTTTCTTCTAACAGTTTTATGGTTTCAGGTCTTAACATTTAAGGGTTTAATCCATTTTGAGTTTATTTTTGTATATGGTGTGAGAAAGTAGTCCAGTTTGATTCTTTTGCATGTAGTTGTCCAGTATTCCCAGCACCATCTATTGAAGAGGCAGTCTTTTCCCCACTGTATATTCTTCCCTTCTTTGTCATAGATTAATTGACCATATAAGTGTGGGGTTTTTTCTGGGCTCTCTATTATGTTCCATTGATCTGTGTGTCTTTTTTTGTGACAGTACTGTACTGTTTTGATGACTGTAACTCTGTAGTATAGCTTGAAATTAGTGAGTGTGATACTTCCAGCTTTGTTCTTCTTTCTCAAAATTGTTTTGGCTATTCAGGGTCTTTTGTGTTTCCACACAAATTTTAGAATGATTTGTTTGCATTCTGTGAAAAATGGCCTGTGTATTTTGATAGGGATTGCATTGAATCTGTAGATTGCCTTGGGTAGTATAGTCATCTTAACAATATTAATTCTTCCAAAACATGAGCATGGTATATATTTCCATTTGTTTGAATCATCTTCAATTTCTTTCATCAATGTCTTATTTATTTATTTATTTATTTATTTTTGGCTGTGTTGTGTCTTCGTTTCTGTGCTAGGGCTTTCTCCAGTTGCGGCGAGTGGGGGCCACTCTTCATCGCGGTGCGCAGGCCTCTCACTACCGCGGCCTCTCGTTGCGGAGCACAGGCTCCAGACGCGCAGGCTCAGTAGCTGTGGCTCACGGGCCCAGTCGCTCCGCGGCATGTGGGATCTTCCCAGACCAGGGCTCGAACCCGTGTCCCCTGCATTGGCAGGCAGACTCTCAACCACTACGCCACCAGGGAAGCCCCCTCATCAATGTCTTATACTTTTCAGAGTACAAGTCTTTCACCTCCTTGGTTAAATTTATTCATAGATATTTTATTCTTTTTGATGCAATTGTAAATGGGATTGTTTCCTTAATTTCTCTTTCTGATAGTGAGTTATTAGTGTATTTCTATGTAACAGATTCCTGTGTACCATTTTAGTATCCTGCAGCTTCACTGAAATCATTTATTATTTCTAATAGCTTTTTGGTAGCATCTTCAGGATTTTCTATATATAGTATCATGTCCTCTGCAAATGGTGACAGTTTTACTTCTTCCTTTCCAATTGGATTTCTTTTATTTCTTTTTCTTGTCTGATCACTGTGGCTAGGACTTCTAATACTATGTTGAATAAAAGTGGTGAGAGTGGACATCCTTGTCTTGTGCCTGATCTTAGAGGAAAAGCTTTCAGCTTTTCACCGTTGAGTGTGATGTTAACTGTGAGCTCATTATTACGTTTATTTAGAGGGTATGTTCCCTCTATACCGACTTCGTTGACAGTTTTTATCATAAATGGATGTTGAACTTTGCCAAAATATTTGTCTACATCTATTGAGATGATCATATGATTTTTATTTTTCTGTTTGTTAATGTGGTGTATCACATTGATTTGCAAAATTGAACCTCCTTGCATCCTTGGGATAAATCACACTTGATCATGGTGTATGATCCTTTTAATGTATTGTTGATTGCTTATCTCCACTTTGTTTAGTCTTTTTCTATGGTTATGTATGTCTTGTTCCTTCATTTCAAACACATTCCTCTGTCCCTTCATTTTGCCCAATTCTCTGTGTTTATTTTGTGTGTTAGGTAGGTCAGTAATGTTCTCAATCTTGAAGTGACCTTATGTAGAAGACATCCTATGGGACCCAGCAGCACACTCCCCTCTGGTCACCAGAGCTATGTGCTTTAGTGGTGCCTACGTGGGCTGCTTGTGCCCTTCTGTGGAGGCTGATTACTGTGGGCACCCTGGTAGGTGGGGCAGGTGACCGACCCAGGTGGCTATGAGGCTGTGCCCCGTGCAGTGACTGTGGACCCACTGGGGGGCCAGGTAGGCTTCCTGCATGGTTGGCTGTGTGGCCCAGGGGAGCATGGGTCTGCTGCTGGCCCACTGGTGGGCATGGCCAGGTCCCTGTGTGGCTGTCTGTGCAGCCTGGGGTGCTTGGTGTTGGTGCTGGCCCACTGGTGGGTGGGGCTGGGTCCCTGGTGCTAATTCACTAAAGGGAGTGCTTTTAAATGGTGCTTGCCAGTGCTGGTGTTATCGTGGTAGTAAGAGCTCCCCCAGGTGGCTGCCCCCCCATGTCTATGTCCCCAGGGGGAGTCTCAGTGCCTCCTGCCTCTCCAGCAGGCTCTCCATGATGGGCAAGTGGGTCTGACTCAGGCTCTTTTCAAACTACTGCATTGGCACTGACACTCAGCAGGTGAGATTTTGTGTGTGCCCGTTACGAGCGGAGACTCTGTTTCCTATAGCCCTCCAACCCTCCCAAACATAAGTCCCGATGGTTTTCAAAGCCAGACATTCTGGGGGCTCCCCTTCCTGGTACAGGGCCTCCAGGCTGGGGAGCACAAGGTGGAGCTTGGATCCCTTGCTCCTTGGGAAGAGTGATGACTGAGGTATTTCTTACATTTGTGGGTTGCTGATCTGGGGGTGTGGGTCTTGACTGTATCACTTCTCAGCCCCTCCTACCCATCTCATTGTGGTTCTTTCTTTACATCTTTAGTTGTGGAAAATCTTTTCTGCTAGTCTTTGGGTTGTTCTCATGGGTAGTTGCTCCATAAGTAGTTGTAATTTGGTGTATCTGTGTTAGGAAAGGAGCTCAGTGTCTCCCTACTCTGCCATCTTGGCCACCACCTTCCACCTCCAGTGTATTTTAGTTGCCTGTTTATATGTCTGTCTTACCTACTATCCCAGGGGTTCTAAACCTCAGCACTATTGCCATTTTGGGCGAGGTCATTCTGTGTTGCAGGGGTCTCTTGTGCAGTGTGGGGTGGTTAGCAGCGCCCCTGGCCTCTACCCACTAGGTGCGAGTAGCATCCTTCCCTCTCCATCTCAGTTGTGACAACCAGAAATGTCTCTAGATGTTGTCAAGTGTCGCAGGTGGGGGCAGGTGTGAAATCATCCCTGGTCGAAACCACTTCACTAGACTGTAAGCTCTGGGAGGACAGGAAGTGTGTCTATCTTTCTCATCCTAAACCCCCAGAATCTAGAATAGCACCTAGTACTTATTTGGTCCTTAATAAATGTTTGCTGAATGGCTGAATGAAGATTCTGGGCTGAGTAGCAAAGCATGCCTCAGGCAAAAGTCAAAAGACCTGAATTCTCATCCTGAATATGCCAGTAACTGGTTACGGAACCCAAAGCAACCCCTCCCCTCTGCTCTGAGTTCGGTTCTCTGAAACTGACATGGATGCGCGTGCTTGCTCCTCTGAGTATGGTTGAGCGGAGTGGCGTCAGCATCATCTGGCAGTCGGTTAGGCATGCAAATTACTCTCCTCCTCCCCAGACCCAGGGAATTGAAGTCTCTGGGTGTAGAGAACTGAAATTTATGTTTTAACAAGCTCTCTGGGGGATTCTCTTTCATGCTTCATCAGTTCTTACCCCTGGCTGATCTTAGAATTCGCCCGGAACGTTTTTTAAAGCTGGGATGCCTGGGACGCTAGGTTCCCCCAGCCCACTTTCATGAGCAGCTCTGGTACTGGGGCTGGCTGTTGGCATTTCCCACCTGCCTCAGGTGATCCCAGTACACAGCCAGGATTGAGGCTCTCTCAA
The DNA here is from genome assembly GCF_949987535.1 of Balaenoptera acutorostrata. NCBI lineage: Eukaryota > Metazoa > Chordata > Mammalia > Artiodactyla > Balaenopteridae > Balaenoptera > Balaenoptera acutorostrata. The sequence continues at coordinate 25,190,058 of NC_080078.1, forward strand.
TGCAGACAAGTTCCACAGCTCTGTGCTTCCCATCTTGACTCTTTTGGAAATTGCATTAACTCTTTCGGTCCAGCAGAGGGCCATTTACAGTGCTGAGAAGAAACAGGGTTACCATTTCTGGGTAGGGGCACTGGAATCACGGACCCGCAAATACACAGCTAGAAGTGTCTGAGACATTCCTCCCCAGCTCTACTTGGAAAAAAATCCAGATCAAATTAAGAAGCACCACGAGTGCCTCTGCTTTACTTATGCTCCTTGCAGCATCCCAGGACGGCAAAGAGGGACGGGCAAACCCTAACCAGGATTCTCTACTTGACTACGAGTTTTAAAACCCATGTCAAGAATCTTCCAACAAAATTTATTTCAGAAACCCTCCACTTGTCTGGGTCCATGACAGCTTCTTACTCCAGAAGGTAGCTGCCCTTTAGTGTAGAGTGGTGGAAGTGAAGTCAGCCACACCTGCATGCTTCTGAGTAAGCCACTTCCCTCTTCTGCATCTCAGATCTCAAGTGGGGATAAGGCAACTTATTGTTTGAATTGTGGTGAGGTTGTCAACCTAGGTGAACGGGTAAAGCACTGGCATGAGAACAGCTGCTTAAAAACTCAGTGGTTCTCCAAGTGTGGCCCAGTCCAACAGCATTACCTGGAAACTTGTTAGAAATGCAAATTTTTAGGTCCCACCCCAGACATACTGAATTAGAAACTCTGGGGGTGGGGGCAAATGATTTCCCCTTTCTGAACCTCAATTTTCTCATTTGTGAAATTATTAGAATAACAGCAGTACCTATATCTCAGAAATCCGTTGCAAGGATTAAATGAGATTAAATGTGCTAAATGTAAACTATTTAGCACAGCCCCTGGCATACAGTAAGAGCTCAATAAATGTTGCTATTACAATTATTATAATCTTCAAAACCCCCTGCTCCATGCAAGCCTCGAAAAGCTTTTGTTAAAACTCCGCACAAGTAATTCTTGCAGGGCTTTGCAAAATACCATATTTTGTCTCAGGATGCTCCCCATGGAATACAACATACCGAGCAGGAGTTACAGTGTACAAATGTGTCATGCTACTACGTCAGCCAGCTTTATAACTCATTCTGAGAGGCCATCACTCTGAGCAATATGGCTATTTATTGTAGGGTCCCGTTATGGGCTGTGATCTATTTAAGTTTATCCAGCTGTCAGAAAGACCAGCTTTCCTGCCACCAATCAGGAACAAGAAGACGGGCTTGGGGCAGGGGAAAAAAAACCAAACAAATAGCAGAGAGGACTTGAAAAATATTCCACTCATGGCTAGAGGAAATATAAAAGAGAAAAACAAATACCATATGCTAACACATATATATGGAATCTAAAAAACATGGTTCTGATGAACCTAGGGGCAGGACAGGAATAAAGACGCAGATGTAGAGAATGGACTTGAGGACACAGGGAGGGGGAAGGGTAAGCTGGGACGAAGTGAGAGGGTAGCATTGACATATATACACTACCAAATGTAAAATAGATAGCTAGTGGGAAGCAGCTGCATAGCACAGGGAGATCAGCTCGGTGCTTTGTGACCACCTAGAGGAGTAGGATAGGGAGGATGGGAGGGAGACGCAAGAGGGAGGGGATATGGCGATATATGTATACATATAGCTGATTTACTTTGTTATACAGCAGAAACTAATACAACGTTGTAAAGCAATTATACTCCAATAAAGATGTTTTAAAAAAAGATGCTGAGGGAAGGAAACAGAATCAGATCCTAGTGGCCTTGCAACAGTGGCAGAGGAATTTGTAGATGAATCAACCAAGGCAGAGGATTGTCTGATGTTTGTGGGCATCTTGATGGGGAGCTGGCAGAGTGAGCTGAATTTTTAAGGTGGGGAGAGGGAAGGTGGGATTGAAATTTACCTTCATGCATTGCAAGTTTCAAAAATCAGGGTGAGAAATGGAGAATCACTCAGCTGAAGGTGGTTCACCTTCAGCGAAATTGGGTTTTACTTCCTTTTTGTCTCTTGCAAAGGACTTTTGCTCAGATCTCCTGAGTCTCTCTCACTGGCCCCAACCATGTAAGGGCCCCCCTTCCCAGAGGGTTTAACAGATCGCTAGCTAAGAGGAAATCACAAGACAGTGTGTCCACCTGTAGCTAGCAAGGTTTGAGAACACAAACCCATACAACTCAATAGTAAAAAAAAAAACCAGAAAAAACCAAGTAATGGAATTAAAAATAGGGGAAGGACCTGAATAGACATTTTTCCAAAGAAGGTATTCAAATGGCCAACAGGTACAGGAAAAGATGCTCAACATCATCAGGAAAATGCAAATAAAAGTCACAGTGAGATATTTCACACACGTTAGCACGGGCTTCATCAAAAAGACAAGAGGTAAGTGCTGGTGAGGATGGGGAGAAAAGAGAATCCTTGTATACTACTGGTAAAAATATAAATTGGTAAGCCATTACGGAAAACAGTATGGACATTCCTCAAAAAAAATTAAAAATAGAACTACTGTATGATCCAGCAATTCCACTTCTGAGTAACTATCCAAGGGAAATGAAATCCCTATCCCACGTTTGTTGCAGTATTATTCACAATAGTCAAGACATGGAAACAACATATGTGTCCGTGGATGGATAAATGGATAAAGGAAATGTGGCATGTATACACAATGCAATATTATTCAGCCATAAAAAAGATAGAAATCTTGTTGTTTGTGACGACATGGATGAACCTTGAGGGCGTTACGCTAAGTGAAATAAGTCAGACAGAGAAGGACACACTGCAGGACTTCACTTACATGTGGAACCTAAAGTAACTGAACTCATAGAAACAGAGAACAGATTTGTGGTTGCCGGAGGTGGGGGTGTGGCTGGGGGATCAGTGAAGGTGGTCAAAAGGTACACTCTTCCAGGTGTCTAATGAATAAGTTCTGGGGATGTAATATACAGCATGGTGACTGCAGTTCACAATGCTGTGGCGCATATTTGAAAGCTGCTAAGAGAGTAGATCTTAAAATTTCTCATCACACACACATACACACACGTTTTTATTTCTCTTTCTTTCTTCCTTTCTTTCGCCCTCCCTCTCCTTCCTTCCTTCCTTTCATTAACTTACAGTTGACTTGTAATGTTTCAGGTGTACAGCAAAGTGATTCATATATATATACTTTCTCAGATTCTTTTCCATTTTAGGTTATTACAAGATACTGAATATAGTTCCCTGTGCTATATAGTAGGTCCTTGTTGGTTATCTATTTTATATATAGTAGTATGTATATTTTAATCCCAAACTCCTGATTTATTCCTCCCCTTTTCCCCTTTGGTAACCAATAGTCTGTTTTCTATGTCTGTGAGTCTATTTCTGTTTTGTAAATAAGTTCATTTGTATCATTTTTTTTAGATTCTCCATATAAGTGATATCATATGATATTTGTCTTTGTCTGACTTACTTCACTTAGTATGATAATCTCTAGGTGCATCCATGTTGCTGCAAAAGGCATTATTTCATTCTTTTTTATGGCTGAGTAATATTGCATTTCATATGTGTCACATCTTCTTTATCCATTAATCTGTTGATGGACATTTAGGTTGCTTCCATGTCTTGGCTATTGTAAACAGTGTTACTATGAACATTGGGGTGCATGTATCTTTTCGAATTAGAGTTTTTGTCTTTTCTGGATATATGCCCAGGAGTGGAATATGGTAGTATTCCACTGGATCATATGGTAGTTCTGTTTTTAGTTTTTTAAGGAACCTCCATACTGTTTTCCATAGTCGTTGCACCAATTTACATTCCCACCAACAGTGTAGGAGGGTTTCCTTTTCTTCACACCCTCTCCAGCACTTATTATTTGTAGACTTTGATGATGGCCATCCTGACCACTGTGAGGTGATAACCTCATTGTAGTTTCGATTTGCATTTCTCTAATAATTAGTGATGTTGAGCATCTTTTCATGGGCCTGTTGGCCAACTGTATGTCTTCTGTACATTTTTCTGAACCATTTGCAAGTAAATTGTATACATCATGATACTTCAACACTAATATCTCAGCATGCATTGCCTATAAGTAATATATTCTCCTCTAATTCTGTTTATTCCCTAGCTTTATTGAGATATAATTAACATATAGCATTGTATTGTATGGAGAGAGAGACAGAGTCAGAGGGAGAGAGGGAGAGGGAGAGAGAGCAGAAATTGCAAAGTGGCAACAATTTTAAATCTAAGGTGGAGGATATGCAGGTGGTCACTTCTTACAGTTCCTTCAGCCTTTCTCTGGAGCCAGACTTCTTGGGTTCAAATCTCACTCTCTAATTTACTAGCTATGGGATGACCCTGGGCAAGTTACATAAACACTCTGTGCCTCAATGTTGCCATCTTGAAATGGGAATTATTATAGTACCTATCAGGCGATTTGTGAGGATGAAAGAAGTTAATGTGCTTATAACCATTCCTTGAATGGAATAAGTGGTCAAATATGTTAGCCCTGTGGTTATCTGTGATAGACAGATAGACAGATGCATGGATATATACATAGATGGTTGGATGGATGGGTGGATGGGTGGATATATATATGCATACATGAATAAAAATTATTAAAACAAATATGTTAATTATATAAGGCCCATAACTGGATTTCAGCATGCCAACAGCTGGAAGATTCGTTTCCCCCTCTGAAGGGTGCCTTGTCCCTTGAGGGCACCGGCAAGAACACCGAACAGCAGTAATTGAGACCCACAGCAATTTCCTGGTGCCCAGAGTAGAGGTGCCCTCTGCTTCCCTCCTGTCTGGTTCTCACTCAGGGAGGCCACCTCCCTCCAAAGTCAATTTCAGGGCAATCTCATTCTAAGTGGTGCCCTTGTGGATATGGGAGTCGTGTGTGGCCAAGGATGGAGCCTCCCTA